>NC_086318.1:213151573-213781343 GCF_036172605.1 Pelobates fuscus | reverse complement strand
GCAGGTTAATCGAGTGCTCTTGGGTGGCCGCCATTACGGGACCCGAACACGTGGCGAGAACAATGAATGGCGGCCATCTTAAACTCACGAACGGCCGGTCAGCGGGACTTAGGCGTCGAGCGCCTGGAACTATTTTCGGCATGGCCCTCCAGCATGACCCGGTCCCCCATGGAAGTCCCGTCTGACTTATTTCCACGAACTTGACACGAACGGCGTTCGGGAAGTTTAACCCTGCATTCTAACCCTGGTAGTTTTTGTGTAAATTGATACGAACGGAGACCGGCTCTTAGCCCCAGTTTCATGGAACTCTAATTCGGATACCAAAACGCGTATGTATGTAATATGGAAAGTATGGTTTTAAAAAATTTTAAAATTGTAAATTTTCTGGCCAGTAGATAATTGAGTTTAGCATGCTGCTCAAACCCAATTATCTAGCCTGGCCCAGAGGAGGAGTTTTGTATTGTATAAATTGTGTACTCTGTGTGCCAGTAAAACAGTCTTGTTCCAGCATTAAGCTTTGGCTCATGTGTGGATTATTTGGCGATACCAGCGATATTTGTTCCTGTGGATTATTGGAGTTATTCTGCCATTGGGAAAAGGAATACTAGACGGTGATACTGATTACTACCGTCACACTCCTCATGTAGGTATTGGCATAACTGGTGGCAAACCTGGTAACCATGGTGGTACCCCTAACCTGTAAATAAAAAGGACCCTCAAAGAAAACATAATTGTGCTCTAAAATAAATGTAACACTTGACAAGATGAAGTTCTGCAAACCCTGGGAAATGTTAATATCTTTATCAATAAAATATTTAATGGCTTTCAATCCTAAATTATGGCTGATGACTGTATATAAGGATGTCACATCCAAAGTAGCCCAGCTAAAATCCTAAGTCCATTCTATATTTTCCATTTCTTGTAATAGAGACTTTGTATCTTTTACATAGGACCGGGCTGTCACATATTCATCTGCACATAAAAATGTGATTAATGGCATTTACTGTCCTGACAAGAAAAGTTGTGCCGAGTAGCAATCAATCCACAGGAGGGTGTGTGCAGAGCAGCAATCATGCAAATAGGAACCAGGTAACTGGCTTTCGGGTCAAAGTTAATATAGCCAGTTACAACCAATCAGATTCACAAGCGGGGTATTTAGGCCCAGTTCTCCTCTTGCTCTGTGCCCTGTCGTGGTTTCCCTTGTGGTTGTCCTAGAGCGCGTTATTGATTTTGTTTTTTCTGGTTATTTGACTTTGGCATTGATATTGACTTCCCTGTTTTCTGGCATCTCTGACCCCTGGCTTTTCCTTATTGTTGTGTTTCTTTCTGTATCCCTTGACCTCGGCTATTTCTGACTATTCTTTGGTACGTTAATCCGGCCATTCTAAGGTCCAGTATATGTTACCTATCAGTCCTCTGTGTTACACAATTCTACGTGCTGGATCATACTGTAATCCTGACATGGGCTTCCTGGGCATATTTCTGGAGATAAAAAGCAATGAAGGCTGAAAGATTGGCTGTAGTGGAACTAATCCCACTGATAATGGGATGTCTGGGGTGGGGGGGGGGGGGAGTTTTTTTAGATTTTTGGCAGGAAATAAAAAATTGGGAAACTGTTCAAATAAAAAAATACAGATTTTTAAAAATAAATGATACCATCTCTGACTGCTAGGTCCAAATATGTTTTAAGAGTTTTATTGAATTCCTCTGTGGGATTTCTTTCTAAAACTTGATACGTATTTCGATCTCTCAAAATATTTCACCCTTCCTTTAAATAATAGTTCATCATAATAACTATTCCTCCCCCATTATCAACCTCTTTAAATATGACATCCTCTCTTTCTGTTAAAGTTCTCAAACAAGCTCTTTCTTTCTTAGTTAAATTATCTTTTTTCTGTTTTTTCTTTTTTCTTATTTATATTCCTAAATTCATTTTCCACTAGAGATTCAAAGGATCCCAAAAAAAGGCCTTTATTGAACACCGGGTTGAAATAGGATTTACGTTTAAAGTGATCATGTGCAGGTACAATACTTTCAAAATCCACTGTTTTAGAGACTATAGGGCATTTCAAAAAATGTATTTTAATTGTAAGGCCTCAAAGGATTTTTCTGAGATCTATATATGGATGGAAATTATTCATGCCTTTATTTGGGGCAACTTTTAGACCTTTTGCTAGCAGTTCTATTTCTAGGTTTGAATGTGGTATGCCTGATAAATTGAAAATACCTCTGGGTGTTTATTTTTTTAATAAAGTTTTTCTCTCACATATGGGACTGTCCTTGTCTGTTCTCATTCATTTTGGGGTATCTGTTCTTAAAGGTGCAAATTGATTCGGATGCTCCCTATTTCCGTTTCGGGGTTGGAAATCGTTTGTAATTGGTTTTTCTCTGGTTTTCTCTGGTTTTTATTGTATACCGAAGTTTTATTGTATGGCATCTGTTTTATCATTGGAAGTCCCTGAGAAATTTCATATATGAATGAAACGCATAGGACCTGGGCTTTATGATACATTCTTTTATTTTATGTTATTGAAACCATATGTTATTTTTGGTACAATAAAAAATATTTTACTTGTTTGGATTCCTGACCTTTCTCGACTCCATCACCATCAGAAGTGGCACCTTTAAGGCGATCCTAAAGTTTTTATCTTGTAAGTTCAATCTATAATAAGCCTGTCAGTTCACTTTGTATTGCAATATCACACTATGTTTTAGTTGATATATTTTTTTTAGATATACAGCTGATCTTTCTCATACATATATTCTACTACTGTGGTAACCAACTGGGGAGGATACCTGGGGATGCTGTTTATTAAAAGCTAATTTTATCTTTTATTGTTTCTGTCACCGAGCACTTGTTGTGTTAATAAGAGTGATTTGTTGTAGTTTTATACAATGTATGATCATATACTGTAACTAAACCTCCATACATTTTTCCTAGGTGAGGTGTTTTTAAATAAACTATTACACTATCACATTCTGTGAGACTTGAAATTGCTCTTTAGTGAATGAGTGAGTGCGGTATGCATGTTCAAGTGAGTGCAGCCTCTTGGTTATATATATATATATATATATATATATATATATAATCAGACAACAATCATGAACAAAGTAAATACAAATAATATATAGATATATAGTAGTATGTTAAGGGCCAGATCGAACTATGAAAATATTCTAGTTAGAAAAAAACTTGCATTATTTATTTTTAAAACAGCATTGCATATGGGGTTCACGACCATAAAAAAAAAAAACCCTGCTTGTATTTATGCTTAAAATCATGTCTCAATTTCATTTTGTAACAGGTTATAATAACTTGGTTCCTACGTTATTGTATTATGATAACTGGAAGAAGGTAAAACTCAATAGCATGTAATTACTGAAATATATAATTACTGTCTAACTTGCATTTTAATGGCTTCACATTAGATTCCCGGTAAAATTATATTTATATCTGGACTAAAGGCTACGTCTGTGATGACTGATTTGTGTTCAATGCAGAGTCATACTAAAACGAATATATTATATCTACTTTATAAATACAATAAATATATCCACTCTTAGATATTTGTATCATATGTATACATATTTCTGTAGCTCTTGCATGATAATGGCAGTTCTTTTTTTTTTTTTATTTCTTTTTTTTTTATAGCTGTTTGATCCTGCTCTTTAATCCAGCCCAAAAAAGAAGACTTCGCTTTTTGCTGTTTTTCTCTTTGAGCTAAACTAACTCCCACTGAGACACACCTGTCACTAAACATGTCTATATTAAAAGCTGAGAGCCATACCAGGACATATAGATTGTGGGCTACAACATTTTGTTCAAAATCTGTACCTTTTAAGCCAAGCAAAATTATATGTGCTTTCTGTTGCTGAGATTGAAGTAAAGCAAGCTTTAATGGGCCATTATCAGAATTAGGATACAGCTTCAGAAATGTATTTCTTTATTTACTTCAAAGAAATACAGAGCAAATCTACTACCTTATACTATTTGCAGGGCCGTCTTTAACACGGGGCAAAAGGGGCTACCACCATGGGCTGCGTGATGTGGGGCCTCATCGGGTGGCCAATGCTCTAAGGGCCACCCGATGGTGATGGATTTCAGGGGCCCGGTCGCACTCGCGCTAGGATGATGTCAGGAAGTTGGGAGGAAGTGACAGAAAGTCACTTCCTCCCAGCATTCACCGAGCGCCGCGCGGGAGAAGGAGAAGAAAAGGAGAGAGTCAGAGTGGGAGCTCTGACTCCCATCAGCCTGAGACAGCCTCCTGCACTGTAAAGGTAGGAAACACATAAAAAAAATGCGCATGTATGTATGTGTCTGTTTGTATTTTATTATTTAAATAGCACCATCAGATTCCGTACCACTGTACAATGAGTGGACTAACAGATATGTAATTGTAACCAGACAACTGGACGTACAGGAACAGAGGGGTGGAGGGCCCTGCTCCATGAGCTTACATTCTAGAGGGAGTGGGGCATAGTGACACAAAGGGTAAAAGTAGGGGTATGAAGTAGGTTGTTAGAAAAGTATTAATTGAGGGCTTAGTAGGTAATTTTTGACAGTTGCAGGAGATGAGTCATGGAGGGTGGGGGATGAAAACCTGCTATCAGTTTAATTGATATGCTTTCTTGAAGAAGTGAGTTTTCAATGATTTTTTGAATGAGTGGAGACTGGGTGAAATTCTTACGGAGAAGGGAAGGGAGTTCCACAGAAGAGGTGCAGCCCTGGAAAAGTCTTGGAGGCGAGTGTTAGAGGTGGGAGTACGGACAGAGGATATACGTAGGTCTTTGGCAGAGCGTAGGCCTCAATGGGACATACTTGTGTATTAGGGAGGATAGGTAGGTTGGAGCAGCATTATGTAGGGACTTGTAAGCAAGCACCAGAATTTTAAATTGAGCCCTATATCTAACTGGAAGCCAATGCAGGGACTGACAGAGCGGGGAGGTGTGAGAGGTGCGGACAGGAAAATGAGCCTCGCTGCCGCATTCATTATAGATTGCAGTGGTGCAATCTGGGAACACGTAAGACCACTGAGAAGAGTATTGCAGTAGTCCAGGTGAGAGAGAACAAGAGCATGGACCAGCACCTTAGCCGCATCCTGGGTTAAATAGGGGCGGATGCGCACTATGTTTTTGAGATGGAAGCAACAGGATTTGACGATTGATTGGACATGAGGTTTGAAGGAGAGGTTGGAGTCAAAAAGAACACCAAGGCTGGGCTTTTTCAGAATTGGGGTTACAGTTGAATGTTTGAAGGGTGAGGGAAATGTGCCAGAGGAAAGGGAGAGATTGAAAATTTTAGTGAGGTGAAAGGCAAGAGAGGGAAACATAGTGCAGATGAGATATGAAGGAATAGGATCGAGGGAACAGGTGGTGGGGTGGGAGGACCGGAGCAGAGCAGAAACATCTTCTGCTGTAGCTGGTGCGAATGAGTGTAGAATGGTGGAGGGAGTGGGGTTGGGTGATGTAATGGTAAGGATAGGAGAGAAATTAGCGATCTCTCCTCTGATTGTAGAGATCTTCTCAGTGAAGTGAGATGCAAAGTTTGTGGTGGACAAGGTGGTAGAAGGAGGGGGATTAAAAGGGCGAAGAAGAGCATCAAAAGTGTGAAATAGGTGTTTTTGTTGATGGGACAGTGTACTTATGAGGGTATTAAAGTAATTTACTTTTGCAGCGGATAGAGCCAGGCTGTAGGAGCTCAGCATAAATTTATAGTGGAGGATATTGTATGTATGTATGTGTCTGTCTGTATGTATGTATCTGTATGCATGTATGTGTCTGTCTGTTTATATGTATCTCTATGTATGTATGTATGTGTCTGTCTGTCTGTATGTATGTATCTGTATGTATGCATGTGTCTGTATGTATGTATGTGTCTGCCTGCATGTATATATGTGTCTGTTTGAATGTATGTATGTATGTTTGTATGTATGTATGTATGTTTGTATGTATGTGTATCTATCTCTATGTATGTAACTGTTTGTATGTAAGTGTCTGTATGTAAGTGTCTGTTTGTATGTATGTGTCTGTATGTGTGTATGCATGTGTGTATCTGTTTATATGTATATGCATGTGTCTGTTTGTATGTGTGTGTGTTTCTGTATCTGCACGTGTCTCTGTGACCCTGTGTATCAGTATGTGTTTCTGTGTGTCTTCGTATATATGTGTATATGTGTGTCTGTTTGCCTTTTTGTATATTTGTATGTCTGTATGTGTATATGTTTGTATGAGTATCTGTATGTATGTTTGTATGTGTGTCTGCATGTCTTTGTATCTGCATGGGTGTCAGTGTGTATCTGCATGTGTGTCTGTGTTTGTATCTGTGTGAGTGTCATTCTGTGTATTTGAATGTGTACCATTCTGTGTGTATGTGTAGCTGCATGTGTGTCTGTGTATCTATATATGTGTCAGTGTCTGTATATATGTGTATCTGTGCATCTGCATGTGGGTCCATGTATGTACCTGTATGTTATTGTGTGCATCTGCATGTATGTCAGTGTGTTTGTGTTTTAGTGTTTCTGTTTATCTGCATGTTTGTCAGTGAGTGCATCTGTGCATCAGTGTCTGTAGGTGTGTCAGTGTGTATCTGCATGTATGTCTGTGTATGCACTTGTGTGTCTGTGTATCTCTATATGTATGTCTGTACCTGTGCTAGTGTGTGTATTTTGCCTCAGTGAAAAATGAGAGGGCTAAGTGTGTGTTTTTGTCTTATATTTGTGTGGGCATTGATGGTGTAATTGCATGCTAGGAAGAAGAAGGGCTAGGTCAAGGGGCCCCGTGCAAACACCTGCCCAGGGTCCAATCAATATTAAAGACAGCCCTGACTATTTGTAAAATGTAACCCTATATATTCAAGGAAAGCCTAATGTTTCCTATGCTATGCTATGTTATCTCTTATATAGATGTCAAATTTCCCTGCTGTATGTCATAGAATTTTTCCTTTCTAAAATTTGTCACTAGCATTGGTCCATATTCGGGAGACCAAAGCATGTCTTGCTTCATAATGTATAATTACACAAACAAAGAAAAATTAAACATTGAGACTTATATCACCAATAAACTATATACTTATATAAAACAATTCATAGAGCTGCTATTCCTTTTGGAACGGTACAAGTTCCCCAAGAGTATAGAAAAAGAAAAGTGCATATAGAATAAAATCCCTAATATTGTATAAAAAAGAAAATATAAATAACATGGTTTTCATTTTGCAACTGTGGATTGCTATTTGGAATCTTATGCTGATTAAAACTTAGTAAGTCTAACATGTAGCTAACATGGCTAGCATATATACCGCTCCTAAGAAATACGTGTTATTTACTCCAATAATAAGACCCAGTGAATTGCAGGCAATTTCGGCGACTTATTGTTTATTGCCTTATGTTGTATTTGAAGAACAAAGGAAAAGGGAAGGGCTGCACCACAGGTAAACACTAATAGTACAACTTATTTGGCACAAAAGCAGAAATAGGTCTAGTGCAAAAGTCTAACAAAGAAAGTTTTTATAATCCAAAGATGAAAAAGCCAGTGCTTGATAGGATGTACTGTCCTCAATTTAACTTGACCATAGATAATATGGAAGACAAAAGACAGGGATAGGTGATAGTGTAGCTTGTTGAGTACAGTCTTTTATATAAGGAAAAGGTAACGATGGGACACTTACATTTGGAAGAGCTATAGCCAGCTCTAGCAGTATAGGCGTGCAGCGGAATAATCCCCGCTTTAAAGGATAAATGGCAACTGTCAACCACTTTCACACCAAGATGATATAAAAGACAGGAAACAGGAACAGGTGATAGTGCAGACTGTATAATTCAATCAGATAAAAGTATAAGATAACGGAACACTTACATTTAGAAGAGCTATAGCCATCTGTAGCAGTATGGGCATACAGCAGTATAATCCCCGCTTTAAAGGATATGCAGCAAATGTCCACCATGTCCACACACTCAGGAAGGAATAAAAGAGGCAACAAATAGTGCTCTCAGTAAAATAGAGTAATCTCTAATAAAATGAAGTAAAATTATACTTACAAGGATAGAGCAGGCTGACTGCTCTATGAACACAGCGTTGGTGATATTATCCCCATCTTGGGATTACTTGAAGTATAAAACTTAAAATTACCAGGGAAAGTGCATATAACAAAAGAGATTGGCACACAAAGGTGACCAAAAATCCTTTAAGAAGTTAAAATACACAATATTAAATGTCCATTAAAGGATTTTTGGTCACCTTTGTGTGCCAATCTCCTTTGTTATAAGATTTACTTACCTACTGTATTTCTTTTGTTTTTAGTGTGACTGTGTGTAATTTTTTCCCCCTGGGCAGATGTTCTTTTTTTTAATATAATATATATTTGTGATTGAATTGTGTGAGAGTTTCATTTTATATATTCTTGATAAAGTGAGTGGCTAGTGGAAATAAAACTTGTAACATGATGCATTTGAGTGACTTGTTGTTGAGTGGTCTTAGGAAGGTGGAGATGGCATTTCAGAGCATCTGGCAGCGGATAAATCTTACTTCTGTATGAGTGCCACTTATGTTTTTAAATTAGTTGTCTTTCAATTTTCTTTTCCTGACAGCTCAACTATATTTTTGCACTTACAGATTTACTAAAGTGAGAATTCCAAGTGAATTTCAAATTGAGGCCAAAGTAGATAAAACTAAAAGTAAATCCGACTGAAAGAATTTGACCAGTTTGGCTGTTTTGACTTTCCAGCTGCCATTACATTTATATATATTTTGCATTGTCAGTGAAATTTATTTTCTTCTCCTTGCTAGATGGCCTTGCTTGCTGCATTCCCCCCATATTATCTATCACTATCCCACTTTTACTTCTGTCACCCTTAAATTTCCTGTCATTCACAAACACTTAGAAGTATTGACTGATTCAAACATGGACCTGCCATACATGCACATGCAATAAAGCAAGTTTCTTCCTCTAAAATATTATTTATTTTTGAATGATTCTTGTTCTTTTTAAATTGTACTTCTATTGAATGGTAAACATTTGGTGAATGCTAGACATGTCTGAATGTCCGAATTGCCGAATTTCCGAAGTGCTGAACCGAACAGAATTGCCGAAGTGCTGAATTGCCGGAGTCCCGAATTGCCGAAGTGCCAAATTTTGGAAGTGCTGAACCGGAACCTTATTGCAAAACTGCTATGGATTTCTGAAAAGTGTCAAAACAGGAGAGAGAAGGAAAATTAAGGGAATGATGGCAGGAATCTAACCCTACCCCTACCCCTACCCCTAACCCTACTCCTAAACCTAAACCTACATCTAACTCTACCCTTAACCATAACCCTCCCCCTACTGCAAATCCTACCTCTAACCCCTAACCCTACCTCTAACCCCTAACCTTAACCCTACCCTAAACCCTAACCCTACCCTTACCCCTCCAAACCGAAGTGCCGAGTTGCTGATGTCCCGATTTGCCGAAGTCCCGCATTTCGGAAATGCCGAACTGAACCACATTTTTTGCCCATGCACATCTCTAGTGTATGCATGGTTCACTTTAAAATGCTGGTGAATGTATGTACACAAGTGGCTAGCATTAGGTAATATGCTAAATGTATACATATGTACTATTGTTCATTGGAGTTTTGGGGGCTCTCTAAAACTCCCTAAGAACAAAATGGGAGCTGAGAGACCTGTTCCCCAGGCTTGATAAAAAATTAAATAACTTGAGCAGGGCTTCTCAGCCATCTTTAGTAACAAGTAGTGTAAGATGGATAGCTCATGTGTGGGGAAATAGCTGAAATTATACCAAGCAGGTAGACTAAATGCCCATACTCCACTGTTCTGCCCCTTGTCACAAAGCATATGTAGGTTAAAAGAGATGCCATACAAATCTAATTTTATGTCCAAATGCAAAGCTTTTTTTTTTTTTGTGAATATCATTTTTTATTGGGTTGTCAAAAGGTAATATGCAGACATTTCATTGCAAGATATTGAGACTCGGGTTTTTCGAACAGCGGAAGGTAGCAGTCATAAATGTATGAACAGACTCGCAATTCTGTATAAGTAATAACAATCAGGATCACAGTTAAAATTTTGCAATTTCTCACTTTTATTTAGGCAGCCACAATGGCTTTAGACTAAAATACTTTCAATAACCAAATCTATTTGATGTCAAGGTATGCTGATATCATACACTATGTGCCTGCCGTGCTTCTCTATACTGATTCTATACTACTTTATTAGGAGAAGTAGGTCCCTGAGAATATGCCACATGTACTCATTGCTTCTTTATGAGAAGCATCCAACAAAAATTATCAGGATTAATATCTTCCCTTAGGGAATGTCAGGCTCCAGTGAGGAGACTGTCTCAGCACTAGGTGGGTCCAGTAACATAAGATAGTAGCACATCTATTTAAAACAAAAGTTTACTGTCTTCCTGTAATTCAATTATACTTTAAAGCTGCTCCGTCACTGTCTAGGCTTTTGCATAATTGGCAAAGACCCCTGATGGTGACTTTGTCTCTGGGGGTTCAGTTGCCATGGGGTGCAGGCGAAGATGAGTTTAACTTGCCTAAAGAATATTTATTAAACATCCCAACGTGTTGGATAGAAATAACTTAAAATGTTCAACATCTAACCTGATTCTAAGAAAGGTGTTTTATTTGTGTTTTCTTCTCATAGATTATATTTTAGACATACATTTTTAACGGATGTTGGTTTACAGCTTGGATGAATGCTGCCTTATATCATGATCAGGTGTTCAATTATTTTAAGCCAGCATACAATCACTCATAACTCAACTATATTTTCTGTCAAGAACTGGGTTTTCAACTGTTCATGGATTCATGGCTTTACATACATTAATAGCTAAATTGCTCGTCAAAGTTCTTAGATTTTCTTTCATAATAAGTTTATGTCAGGCCTTGATTTAATATTTTTGAATACGTTTTTCAAATGATTTGCAGGGTTATTCACTAAAGTGAGAATTCAAAGTGAATCCAAGATCCAAGATGAATTTCAAATTTAAGGCCAAGGTAGTCAAACTGGAAACATAGTTCACGTTCTACTTTTATCTGATTTTTTTCCAGTGATTTTTTACCTTGAATTTGAAATTCACTTAGAATTCATCTTGAATTCTCACTTTAATTTTGGATAAACCTTCAAAACTATTTTCATTAAAATAGCAAAAATATATATTATATATATAACAATAATTCAGTATCTTTAAAAATATCAACATTATAAATCTTTTTCAAAATATTATATCATTTAAAATAAAAATTACAAAAATATTTAATATTTTGAAGCTTCTCTAAAATAATTAAATCAAGTTCACATGGTATTGTCATGTCACTAGTCCATATCATGACACTTTCTTTTCCACCCTCTGGAAACACAATGATATTTGGAGAAAAAAGCAGGTACATTTTATACCCTACACTTTTTTATTATATAATCTTGAGACTAAGCTCATATAGGTAAAGACAAATAAAAGCAGAATCTTCAGTTGAATGAGACCTTCTTATAAACTAGAAAACCAATATGATGAATTGCATTTTCTGGTCAATGAGTGGCTTAGTCAGCCAGAAGGCTTTCTGAAAAATGAGCCTATAAAGTTTTCTACATGTTAAAATAGTACAATATCTTGTATCTCTCTGACTTCTTGAAATTGGTTTACAGAAGAAATTAAACTGAAGCTTACAGTGTTTACCTTCCTTAGCCAGCACAAGTACCAACAATCTCCTCTCCATTTCAGCTGACATCCATCTGCTCACTAGTAATTATTCTGTAAACATAACATCTGTGTATTTTGTTACATGAAAGAAGGAAACATTTATGTTAGAGAGACAATCCTGGAACAAAAAACATATATATATATAATATATTAAATTACAGTGCGTATCTTTCCCTGTATACTTTAAGATATTTAATTTTGTCCAAAAATGAAACAAAACAAAAAAATTCAGTCACATTACTACATTAAATACACTTAGGAGAGTTTCAACAGTCCTGGTGAGCAGTAAAATGTTATCACTAGTTGTGCCGATTGTCTCACAGACGTGAATGTGGCTGTTTGCGCATGCACAAGGGCCATACAAGTCATCCCATTCAGCTGCCTAAAGGGAAGGAAAATAGCTCATGCAAATGATCCACACAACACCCTGGTCTTTATTAATTTACATTAATTATTATTATTATTTTTGTTAAACAGAATGGCACAGTTCAACAATTGCACTTTAAATGAAAACCACACGGCTACTGATCCAATTCTTGCAGGAATAAGTAAGCATATAGGCAAGTTGTGTCATATGTACACATGCATAGTATGTAACCGAGTCAGTGGAATGTGATTAATTTTAATTGTTCAGGAGATTTCAGTGAATGCTTGCTTCAAAGAAAATCTGACAAATTTGTTTTATTATTGTTGTAAATAAAAGATTACATGTTTTGTAGCCTCTGTGTGTAATATTTTATTTACAGTGCAACGCCTGGCTTTTTCTTGCTTTGTGAGGGCAGTCAATTTAAGTAATCTTTGTTAGAATCACTAAATGTCTTCACACTTTGAATGTTTGAATCCAGCTTAGAATGCATTTTTGAGATGCTTGCTGCTTGCATCTGATATATGGATTTGTGAGTAAGCATTAGTTATTGGTTTCTTGCACAGGCTTTGGTTGGGTAATTCTCACAAAAAATATAAAGTATAAATATAAAGTATAAAAAAATCCCAAAAACTAAATGAAACTTGGAACTGAATGTGACGTGAAACATATTTAGTTCCCAGTTTCATTTAGTTTTTGTCTTTTATTTTTGTCCCCCCATCCCTCTTTTTTGATGTGCAGAGATGTGTTAGCTAAAAGTCTTATCACTGCTGATCATTATGGTAGACATGCATTGCTCGCAAATATTGTGATAGATATGCACTATAAGGATACTCGTTCACCATATATATATATATATATATATATATATATATTATTTTTTTATTACTTTTTTTTAAATTCGGTTGTGCTGTTTTGTGAGAATTATTTCGAATTGCCAGCAATGAGAACTTTGAGCGCATCTCCTGCCATGGTGGAGTGAGTAATTCGTATCCTGCTGTGATATTTTATATACAGTCATGGGGAAAATAAAGTACACCCTCATTGAATGCTATGGCTTAACACATCAGGACATAATAACAATCATCTGTTCAGATGAACAACACATATTACACCGCGTCATGATTTATTTAACAAAAATAGGAGGAGGCAGCAGCTCTGTAAAGTATAGAAGTTACATATATTGCTCTGTGCCTCTCCCCCTTTTTCTCTTCCTGTCACAGCAAGACGTGGACACAGGGACACTGCCAGGTCAGGTAGCAGGGGCTGCAGTGTCCCTCTTCCATTCCCCCCCATCAGCTTCTTGAGATTGAAACCCCTGTTGTTTTGTGTTGGAAACCACATGTAGGGGTCTGTGCGTGTAAAACCATGTGTGGATTAATAAACAAAGTCAGTCAGTGTTGTAACGTCCAGAGCGGTGTCTTGACCAGTTACTGGGGGGGAAATGGATGCCTGCTTGTTGTAAGGGTTCCTGAACGGCTGAATGAAGGGAATTAGCTATAATAATGGTGATTAAATGGAAAGTTTCAAATATAATCTTCATCTTCTTTTACAGTTATCAACTGTATTTGACTGCAAGTAGTTTTGCTCCAAAAAGCCTTCTGTTTAGGTGAGAAGTCCATCAGGGTTATTAATTAAGGTGAATTCAAAGTGAATTTAATAATTTAAGCCAAGATAGCTGCATTAGAACAATTCTCCAAGTTAATTCTGTTCTCAAAATATGCCAAAACAATTAGAGAATTGTGGTGTTATATATCCACATAGAAAAGACCAAAACTACATCAATATAGGAGAATCTCACCTTGCTTAGAGCTCTGTTGTGCCTTGGCTCTACGGTGGAAACAGTGTCAAATTGTGGGGGAAAACTCCCCAAACTGTGATCTGGAAACTGGAGTAAGACAGACTACCAGTAGTTAAACATTTATTCCATCGAAATTCAATAAGTGAAAAAACATAAAAAAAAATCTTTAAAAAAAAAGGTATAATATGCACTGATAGTCCAATTCTCCAAAGCCAAAACACATTTCGCTAGATATAGCTTCTTCAGTTGGACTCCACGTGTTTTTTAGAGCTGCTGTCTTTTCCACTGTTTATTTCATTGAAGCACTTAAACACATCTTCTCCTTGTGAG
This sequence comes from Pelobates fuscus, assembly GCF_036172605.1. NCBI lineage: Eukaryota > Metazoa > Chordata > Amphibia > Anura > Pelobatidae > Pelobates > Pelobates fuscus. Next base: position 213,767,149 of record NC_086318.1, on the reverse strand, counting down.
TTATTTTCTAATTCTGTTCTCATTTTGGCTGTGTTGACCTTACATTTGAAATTCACTTTGAATCCCTAGGCATACTTACTTTAGTAAATAATCCTGAATATGTTTCCAAGCAAAACATTTGTTGGCTTTTCTTCAGGTAATCTCAACATCCCAAAATTCCTTCAAATTGGACAGTTGTTGTCTGTTATGTCAGTACATCTTTGGTTGCATCTTCAGTTCTCTCTTTGCGAGCAAATAGATGCTCCCCAGGTCGATGTCTTATTTAACTTATATTCTTGTGTTACTATATGGTCACAATGCTTGAATGTATTCTTACTAGTCCAATGTATCCAATGTAGCTGTGTCCTGCTGTTCTGGTTTCCATTCCACTGTTTGTTTGTGGGGAGCTTGTACAAGTTCTGGTTTACTGTTCCTGTTGCTAGGATTTCCTCTGAATTGCATTATGACTCTTGTATTAGCCAAATGTTGTCAAAAGTCTCCCATTTAATATGTGAACATGTAATACAATTAATGAGGATTCTGTGAAAGTGAGATATGGTTAAAACGTTTAAATGTGACCATTTCCTTCCGCGGTAACACTGTTCCGATCGAATAGAAAGAACTTTACTTTCATGCTCTTTATTAAAAGTCTAATCACAAAATTAATTTTTGCTTTGTGGCATCATAGTGAGACTTGTCTTTTGCATCTTGTTTAATTCAAAATACATATTTTACTTTATTTTATTTATCAACTACCTTCAGCACATTGTAAGCTCTGATGCTGAACTATCATTTAATACATTTATGAGACCACTATATGACTTTGGAAAGCTGCATTGAAATAATACCACTACATTATTAGCATTTATACCTTCTCCAATTGCATGTGGACTTTCTACAGATTCTGCTTATGTTTTAACTTGCTGGACCATTTCCTGGTCACTCTGTAACCTCAATTCATACAATTTTCTTAACAGATACAGTTTACTATTTAAAGTTGACTTATCAATGTAATTAATAAGCCACTCATACACATACACTAGAACGCTTTTCATAGCTTCTTGTCCCATCCAATCTGCTGTGTTAAAATTAGGTTAACCTTTGTGTAGCATTTCCCTCAAGTCTTTGAAAAACAACATTTCCCAACTGAATTTCCACAGATGTTAATATCTATTATTTAATTTTATCATATTAATATCTCTAAACTTCTCTCAATTTTTTTCCCCTACTGAAGCAGTATGACTCAATTTCTTCTAATATTTCAAGGCTTATAATGTGTTTGTTATATTTGTTGGCATAATGTAAGAATGATTCAATTTTAACTCAATAGAATGCAATTTTACTGCAATGACAAACAGGCAGTGGTTATACACTGAAGAGACAGAGGTAGACAAATCAACAAGGTGTTCTGTGTTGTTAGGCGCTTAGATGGAGGTCAAGGTGCTCTTAAATATAGCAGCTCTCACACAAAAATAGGAACTCCCCAATCCTATTATATTACAATGTAAAAGAAAACACTATTTACACAACCAAATGCCAATAGTGAGAGTGTGTAGCGCTAGGAGATAATCACTTACTCCCCAAGAGTATATGGGGGCATAGAGAGTACGTAGATAACTGTGGAAAATATAGAGAAATATATAGTGTATTCCAATATCCAAATGGACACCCTTTAATTAGAAGCACTCACGTGGTTTAGAGCCTATTAGGGATTGGCTCTAATCACTTTCACTGTTGTGTACTTTAGGTGACACACACCCTTTGGATCCAAATTCAACATATTTCTCAGAGATAAAAAGATAAAGGGAAAAAGACAGGGAAACTCGCCCTGGTGTTGAAATCCTTGGAAACAATCGGTTACAATAGTGATAAAAATAAAGGTTGCTTCTCACTTTGGTAGGAGCCTGTAACCTGGCTCTGAGTGTATATGTGTATGAGTCCTTTTGGGAGTGACTCTCTCCCTCTTTGAGCAGGATAAATGATGCACCAGATGTTGTAATCCAATAAAAAAAATGATATTTATTACATTAACAAATTAAAATCAATTTATACATAAAAATTGCTGGTGTGGACGTCCAAAACGCATTTCGACGATTCCGTTCGGCTTTCTCAATTGGTAGTGTCCATCCTGCTTCTTTACAATTATATGTCTCTGCTCTAATCCTGATATGACCAATCACGAGCGCTCCTGTGAAGGGGAGTATATTTTCCCAGCTGTTGGTAGTCTATCCCATATTCGTGACATCATCGCGGGTGATCGTGCGCGGGATGTCACTTCCGGGAACCTGGAAGACGAGTATTCGCCCCACTGTCTTCTTGTATTCAGTCCCTTTCAGTTTCCCATAGTGGGTCGTGGTCTCCTGACGTCACTTCCACGGTCTATAATTTCCACTTTCTATTCTTATAGTAGAATCTTCAATAGCTGTTCGGTTAGTTGTTCCATTGGAGTCCAGTCCTCCATTTTATTTATGGGCAAAGTATTGGCAATAATATGTCCATAATGCCAGTGGTCTTTTATTTATTCATCACTAAAGCAGTGTGCTCAACATTAGAGCATTGAAAGACAAAAAGTGACAATGTGCAATAATTAATATAGACATTAAGTTAGAGTTATATATATATATATATAAAAAATTCAAATATATATTAACCTCAATTGATCCATTATTTCAAAGCTAATGTGTGGTACTCATGATGATCTGATGGGCCTCTAATCCACAAAATGAAAGTGGTTTAGTGCTGATAAAAAATACTAAATTTTTAAATAAGATTTATTAAATGTATGTATATAGAAAATCAATTAAAAAAATTATATATATATAATTATAGTTATGAAACTAAATCCTCAAACATAAATATATTTATAAAAAGTGACATAATTGAAAATTATCATTGAGTCCATATGGTTGCATGGTGTTTAAATTAAATATCCACTGCATCTCTGTTTGTCCAATTAATTTGATGGGATCGCCACCTCTCCAGTTACCTGTTATTTTTTGGATTCCCATGAACTCCATTAGGAGTGGATCGTTATTATGCTGATTCTTAAAATGTAAGGACAGACTATGTTTTAAAAACCCATTCTTAATATTCCTGATGTGTTCCTGGATTCTAGTGTTTAATGTCCTGGTGGTCCTCCCTATATATGATAGCCCACATGGGCAAGTGATCATATAAATTAGTTTATTGGGATGGCAGGTGATAATTTGTTTAATTCTAAATCTCTTGCTTATGTCTTGTTGGTGAAAAAATTCCCTTATTACTCATTTTTTACTTTTTGAACTTTTGCATGCTCCACACATGCCACATCTGTAAAAGCCATTTTTTTCCTTTAAAAATTGGTTTGTTAGCCTTCTTGGTGGTATATGTTTTTTTACCAAAGTGCTTTTAAGTTGCTGTACACCTCTATATACTATACTAGGTATATCAGGAAGTGTAAGATTTAGTACGGGGTCGTTCTTTAGTATTGGCCAATACTTCCAAACAATTTTCTTTAAGTGCCCACTATTATGATTGAAGTCACAGATACATTTCAAATTCTGGGGTTCTGCATTATCATTGTTCTTTTTATACTCAATTAGTTTGTTTCTATCTTTTTCTTCAACTTCGGCAAGGGCTTTCTTTAAAGGTCCATCGCCATACCCTTTCTCCCGAAAGTCATTCATTATTTTTTCTGATTGTTCCTGAAACTTGTGTTCGTCTGTGCAGTTCCTCTTTATCCATATACTCTTTGGGAGTAAGCGATTATCTCCTAGTGCTACACACTCTCACTATTGGCATTTGTTTGTGTAAATAGTTTTTTTCTTTTACACTGAACAGCCAGACATTAAAACCACTGACAGATGAAGTGAACAACATTGATTATATCCTTACAATGGCAACTGTCAAGGGGTGGGGTATATTAGGCAACAAGTGAACAGTCAGTTCATCAATTTCATGGAAGCAGGAAAATTGGGTAAGAGAAAAGAACTGAGGGACTTTGACGAGGGACAAATAGTGAGGGCTAGAAAACTGGGTCAGAGTATCTCTAAAACAGCAAGCATTGTAGGGTGTTCCTAGTATGCAGTGGTTAATACCTACCAAAAGTAGTGCAAGGAAGGGCAGCCAGTGAACCAGCGTTGAGATAGCCCAAGCCTCATTGATTAATAGGGGGAGTGAAGGCTACATCTACAGTTCCTATTACACAGAATAACTACTGTAGCTCAAATAACTGAAAAACGTAATGTTGGCCATGATAGAACAGTTGCCATGATAATCTCTGTCCACCGCCATAAGTGCCTTCAGTGGGGACAGTCAGAACTGCACCATGGAGCAGTGGAAGTAGGTTGCCTGGTCTGATGACTCCTGTTTTCTTTTAAACCAGGTGGATTGCCAGGTTCGTGTATCTCATTTGCCTGGAGAAGAGATGCCAGCAGGATGCACTATGGAAAGAAGGCAGGCTGACAGAGTCAGTTTTATGCTCTGGACAATTTTTGCTGCAAAACCTGCGGTCCTGACATTCATGTGAATGTTACTTTCACACATACCACCAACTAGAGATTGTTGCATACCATGCACAAAATTGTGTTTTCTGATGGCAGTGACCTCGTTAAGCAGGATAATGCACTTTGCCACACTGCAAAAACTGTTCAAGAACTGTTTGAGGAACATGACAAAAAGTTAAAGGACCACTCTAGTGCCAGGAAAACATACTCGTTTTCCTGGCACTAGAGTACCCTGAGGGTGCCCCCACCCTCAGGGACCCCCTCCCGCCGGGCTCTGGAGAGAGGAAGGGGTTAAACTTACCTCTTTTTCCAGCGCCGGGCGGGGAGCTTTCCTCCTCCTCTCCATCTTGATCGCGACGTCATCGGCTGAATGCGCATGCGCGGCAAGAGCCGCGCTCGCATTCAGCCGGTCGCATAGGAAAGCATTTACAATGCTTTCCTATGGACGCTTGCGTGCTCTCACTGTGATTTTCACAGTGAGAAGCACGCAAGCGCCTCTAGCGGCTGTCAGTGAGACAGCCACTAGAGGATTTGGAGGCTGGATTAACCCTCATTATAAACATAGCAGTTTCTCTGAAACTGCTATGTTTATAAAAAAAAGGGTTAATCCTAGAGGTACCTGGCACCCAGACCACTTCATTAAGCTGAAGTCGTCTGGGTGCCTAGAGTGGTCCTTTAATGGTTTTGCTTTGGCCTCCTTTTTCCTCAGATCTCAATCCGACTAAGCATCTGTGGAATGTGCTAGAACAACAAATTCCATCCATGGCGGTCCCACCTCTCAACTTGCAGGACTTGCATAATTTGCTGCTAATGTGTTGGTGCCAAGACAAGTTCAAAGATCTTGTGAACTCCATGCCTTGATGCATCAGAACTGTTTTGGCAGCACAAGGGGGACCTACATGATATTAGGCAGATTGTTTTAAATTGTGGTTGATCAGTGTATGTAGATTGACAGAATACATATTATCTGTTAAAGAGTGCTAGTAAACTCTACAGAATACAGACAATAGTAATAAACTGTGCATCCATTAACATATTAAGTTTACATACAGTTATCAAAGTCTATCAAACACACTCCTTGTTTATGACTGATATTGCTGGTCCACTAGTGCTAACAGTCTACTTACTGAGTCAAAATCACTGACCGCACAGTTAAGATGTTTGAGCTCTTTGCTTTAGACCAGCTAAACTTATGAAGCCACAACAAAGTAGAAAAAGTGGGTTCCATTAGGAAAACTATGTGGTATATAAATAAATATGTTCAAGAGGACTTAATATCGACAGAGGTTACATTATGCCTAATATATTTATTCACTGGAAAATAACATACTTCAGAGTATAAAAAGATTGTTCAGATGAACATATTAAAACATAAAATGTAAATGGTTACAAACATAACTAAAAAAAAGCCCAGTTAAAAAGTCAACAATAAACAGGATGGTAATGAAACAAAATTAGTCTGTTTTCTTCATATGGAGCAGAGCCATAAACAGTGATGTACAATATGTTTCAAAGGTTTGCTCTATGGCTTAACTAGCTTAACATCATCATAAAAAGAAAATTAGATTTAATTTTTCGGTATTTGATGTTTTCATTTGCTCATGCACTAAATCACTCTATACCGTACTTGCACACAAACCTAATTAATTACATATTATTAAAATATTTACTAGTTAGAAGTGCTGCAAGGCCTTATTTATGATGTGAAAGCATATACGAATTTGGCTCTATTTACCTTTAGAAACACTTGACTTTGTGCTTGTCAAAGAAGCATATTAAGTAAAAATGAGTGGATAGTTTTTCCTATAGTAAATAAGGAGCAATCATAATGTCTCAGCATTGTCCTTGAAATTACCACTTGTTATTAACCAGGAATGGTCTCCATATTTGTTCTTATATTTTGTGTTGTTCTTTTTTTTCTATTTATTTAATTCTTTATTTTTTGCTGTGCATGAGACAGGTTTGCAATGCCACGGCAGCAGTTACAGGCAGTTTGAAAACAAGCAAGGAGAACATTTGCATGGCAATCAGAGAAAAGACACAGTTTTTAAAATGTATAATACAAGCTAAATACAAGCTAAATAAGTATGTCTAATGTGCTAGGTCACGTTGAGATTGTCAAGCTTTAGACATTAAACATGTAGTGATTTTTAAGTGTGTAAGTGTAACCAATATTAAAGAGCAAGGAGTATGATAAAATAATAGTGAAAAGATAAATGAGTTAGTCATACATAGGGCAGATTAAACTAAGTCATTTTAAATGAATGTATGATGTACTACAATATGGTGATGCACACACGAGTGAGACTTTTCCCCTGGGACTGGGTAATCAGGCAAGGGTAGGTAAGAGCAATGACCGTTGCGTGGGTGTGGAAGGAGAGAAGGGACAGCAGGTCTTAAAATCCATTAACTATTAATACAGAGTCATTATTTGGTTTTTAGGTGTAGTATCCGATCAGTCCCATTATGTCATCATGGTGCAAGTGTCCACATTCACCCGATACCAGATGTTGGCAGGTGTTTGGTGTAGGTCAGGGAATAGTCAGCTGCATTCTGTGCAATGGCATTCCCCTGTGTCATGGCTGCATCATGTCGGCTGCCGCCCGCCTCTGGTGCAAGCCTCCCGGTTCATCCATGTGCACGCCACTTGCCTAGCAGGAACCCTCCACGTGCACTTGGGAGATCTCTGGTTGTGCCGAGGCCCAGACAGGCAGTAACTGATGGTGGGTCTGCATCCCGTGGGTCGGAGTGTTCTCTTCACCATCCTCTCCTGCTTCATCGTGGTCAGTGGTTTGACGGTGCTCTTTGGAGCTGGTTTTGGTGTAAGTGGAGCATTGGGCCATCGAGAGACTTCTGTGGCTGCTTGGGTCTGTGCCAGCTTGACCCACAGTTGTGCCCAGAAGTGTTCAAAGGCTTTCACTATGCGGTCCTCGAGGGGGGTCCCACCATCTGGGCTCTGTGTAGCCGCCATCTTGATTTGGAGCATGTGGCCCTGTTGCTTGGTCCCTGTAAGCACTTTACCCTGGGTCGTGCACCGATGGGCGCCCAGTGGAGACAGGCATGACCCCCTGCCGGTCAAAAGGGGGGGTAGGAGTCCGACTGAGTCGCTTGATGAGTCTAGTGTCGGGAAGAACGTCCGCCTCTCCTGGGCTCCAGCTCTAGTAGGCCGCAGTTCAAAATTCCGGTCTCCTGGCCACGGCGGACTCGAGTGAGGTTTCAGTCGATTCAGCAGTGCAACCCCAACGTGGGTAGTGCACCGTGATAAGTACTTTGGCTTGTGAGCCTCACATTGTACCCCAAAACCCCACATTAGGCGGGATCTCGTGCTGCCCACGTCTGCACTGCTCGGAGGTCAGGCACCACCCCTTCTCAGTTACTTTTTTATTTTGTATTAATTATGTCTTAGTTGCAGGCTATATTTCCATAAAAAAATTACAAAAATTATTACTTACAGCAAGGGCCGTATTAAAGGTCTCAGGGGCCTGGAGTTGGAAGCTTTTATGGGCCTAATTACATGGGCATATTAAAGAGACACTTCAAGCATCATAGCTAAATGCACTATAGTGGTTATGATGCCAAGAGTGTCCTGGCTCCCCTTAAAGTATGTAGTCTAAAGATAGTTAGAACAATTTGTCTAATTACCTGCGGTTCGCCGGGTGCTGCTCTTCCACTCTACTATCAATGATACAATGATATGGGGAAGGGTTGGAAGAGGGATGAAAATAAAGCAATATGAAATAGAGAGTGGGGGGATAAAATTAAATTTGGAACATTAATAAATGACGTGGAGAAAAGAAGGAGGCTATGGAATATTATAGTATGAGGATGGTTGCCCTGGGTTCCAAGTGGTTTCAGTATATTCTAAAGCAGATTACAAAACGAAGGGAATAAGAATACAAAAGGAAGACACTAGTCTTCCTAAATAAAGATTTTTTTTAAAAGGAGCTCAGTGCCATACTTATAGTGTCACCGGGGAGGCACATACAAATATTATGCACAGTGTATAATACACTAGCTATATAATGACATTATTATTATTATTATTATTGCCATTTATATAGCTCCAACAGATTCCGTAGTGCTTTACCATATTATAAGAGGGGATATTTAGCTATAAATAGGACAATTACAAGAAAACTTACAGGAACGATAGGTTGAAGAGGAGGTGGGGTGTAAAACATAGGACAGGAAATAGCAATCAAAATAGGTTGGAGTGAAGCAGAGCTGGAGGAGAGAGTAGAGTGATGCCCTTTAGGAGAGAGCAAGAGACAGGTATGTGAGGTGGAGGTTACTCTGGGACCCAATAAGCTTTCCTAATGAGATGGGTTTTAAGGCAATTCTTAAACGATTGAAGACTATAAATAATAAATTGCCGCAAAATATTTCCGCGATGCTATGATCATAGCACCGGGGAACTGTGCCTCACTCTTCCCTGTCGGCTCTGCAGGACTGGAGGGGAGATCAGAGATCTCCCTCTCCGGCCCACTAGCACTGTAATGCTGGCAGCTGGCACGGGAGGGAGAGAGGATCCGGGGGAGCACTAATTTGCTGCTCTGCCGGGTTCTCCTCTTGCAAGTTTGGAGCATTGTAGCAGTCACTATGGCAATGCTCTGAATCTCCTGAGGCTGCTAGAGTTAACTCTCATCACTTGGACCAATAGGGCTTCCCCACGGACGACCATCGATTAGTACTGTCCCCTGTCCCTGGCAAAGGTAAGCAGGGAATATCAAAATTATAATTTTTATGAATTACATTTTTCTTTACAATTTATTAATCTACTCCCCAAACCCACCATAATTCTCCCCCCCACACACACACTGCCCCCCCATACACACACACTGACCCATAGACACACTGTCCCTATAGACACCCACTGCCACACACTGCGCCCATACATATGCACTGTCCCCATCCACACACACACTGCCCCCATATACATACACACAATGCCCCCCCATACACACACTGTGCCCCCCCACACACACACTGCCCCCACACACCCACTGCCCCTACACACATACACTGCCCCGCATACACATACACTGCCCCATACCTTCACACACACACTGCCCCCATATACACACTGCCCCTATACACACACACTGCCCCATACACACGCACTGCCCCTCATACACACACAATGACCCTCATATATACACAATGCTCCCTATACACACACACTGCCCCGCTAGACACACACACTGCCCTCTATACACACACTACTCCCCTTACACACACACAGCCCTCTACACACACACTGTGCCCCCCCACACACACTGTCAGATATACACACATACTGCCCCATACACGCACACTGCCCCTCACACACACACACACACACACACACACACACACTGCCCCCATACACACACACTACCCCCCATACACACTGCCCCTATACAAACACAATGCCCCTGATACACACATACTGCCCCCCATACACTCACACTGCACACCTCCCACACACACAGATATTGGTGCTATTACTCATTGGTAAGGATTCATCAAAAACTTTTGTTAAGTATTTAACTTTATTCAAGAGGTAGTTAAATACAAAACATCTACACTGTCCCATACACACACTGCCCCTATATACACCCACTGCCCCCACACACACTGCCCCACATACACATGCACTGCCCCCTCATACACACACAATGTCTCCTATACACACACACACACACACTGCCCCCCATACACACACAATGTCCCCATTCCATTCCCTCACACACACTGTCTAATTTAAGGTCAAGACAGTCTTACTGGAAAACTGATCTAACAGAGCTATTCACTAAACAACGGATTTGGTCTGAATTGACAAAATCTGGTGAAAATGAACATATTCCGAATGCATTAAAGCTAAAGCTTATTAAAGCTAAATGCAGTTAGGATTTGGTCGGACCGATCCTATAACATTGGTTCAGATAAGAATGGAAAATCACTAATATCCATAATTCCTGAAGTCACTAATTAAAATAAAAAAAGGCCCATTGCAAAGAAAAATAAAGACGCAAAAATAAAAACCACACCACACACTGCAAGCAAAGAATAATCCATCTTTGCCCATGAAAGGCCACAGAGTGGATGCTCCTAGAGAAAAAAATAACTTTTATAGGCATACCACGCTATGACAGGTATCGCAAAGTGTGGGAAAATTTCCCATGCTTTGCTATATAACCAAGAGTGCTCTGATTGGTTGGCTAGTAAAGGCTTGAGAGAAGGTATGGACTCCATAAAACCTCTGAACGTGTCACGTGGTATCTATCACAAAGACATTTGCAGCAGATCCTTTAAGTTCTGTTAGTTCCGAGGTGGTGCCTCCATGGATCAATTTTGTTGTTTCAGCATATCACACAAATGCTCAACCGGATTGAGATTTGGGAATTGGGGCCAAGGTAACACCTTGAACTCTTTACCATGTTCCATAAACCACTCTAGAACAATTTTCCCAGTATAGCAGGGTACATTATCCTGGTGAAAGAGACCACTGCCATTAAAGAAATGTTTTGCCATGAAGGGGTGTGCATGGTCTGCAACAATCTCTAGGTAGGTGGTACGTGTCAAAGTAACATCCACATGAATGTCAGAGTATTACACTGCCTGCACTGGCTTGCCTTTTTCCCATAGTACATCCTACTGTCATCTCTACCCTAGGACGCACACACACACACGGCCATCCACCTAATCTAAAAAAAAATGTGATTCATCAGTCCAGTGCTCCTTGGTCTAATTCTGATGCTCACGTCCCCATTGAAGATGCTTTTGCATCATAGCCACTCTGACTGGTCTGTAGCTACATACACAGCCCCATACACAGCAAACTGCAATGCACTGTGTGTATCATTGTCAGCGTTAAGTTTTTCATAAATTTAAGCTACACTAGCTCTTCTGTGTGATCGGACCAGACGGGCTAGCCTTCGCCCTCCATATGCATCAATGAGCCTTGGACGCCCATGATCGTGACACCGGTTCACTAGTTGTCCTTCTTTGCACCACTTTTGGTAGATGCTAACCACTGCATTCTGGGAACACGATATTACACAGGCCTCGTGGACCTTTTCTAGCAACTGGGCAGCTTTATATGTTTAGTAGATATGCTCCCACCTGCTGGATGGAAGTATAATAACTCTGTTATAGCAATATATATGGATAGCAAGCAAGCAGTACAATACTTTTTTTTTTTTTTTTATCCAGTCTTGAATATTCCAATAGAGGGGTAAGGGGGTAGAAAATAAGGATTATTATACAAAGAAAAAATTAAAGAGGCAACACAAACAATTACATATCTCTTAGATGACAGAGGGAGAACTGCCCACTTTGGACCTTTTGTTGAAGAGAGGTTTAGCTGATAGGAGTGAGTCCAGGGAATGAAAAAATACACCCCATGTTCCTCGAGATTAAGGGACACTCTTTTAGATGTTAAAGATATTACATGGTAATTTTTTCTTGTTAATGCACAAGGTATTTGGGGCCGTAAGGGTTACTCTACCATTCCTGTAACGATGGGTTCCACTGGGGTTCTACTTGGATGGCAACCGTGGATGCCAAATAACACGTTACTCAAATATTTTTCTTAACTGTTCCTAGTTATATGCCCATGGCGTTAGCTCCCATGCAGTGGGGAGCTAGAGCATTTTTGACCACGTTTGAGCCAAGCCGCTGATTTTGACCATTCTACCAAGTACTGGAGGTAAGATTGATTGTCCTACAGTAAATACACAGCGGACATATAATCATTCTGAGGGGCTACAGGGCCTTCTTGGGAGGTAATTTGGAAAACTCTCCCCCATGTAGGCGTAGAACATAGTGATCCCCTGGTAGTGTTGGGGACGCTAACCTCTGGGAGGCTAACCGGGCTTGCTGGTGTGGCTGCTGGGTGGCTCCCTGTAGTTATCCACTTACTGTGTTAAATTCCAGTTCCTGGGTTCTTGTCCAGTTGTCTACTTAGCTCATTTTTTGGGGGCTTTACCCAGGGCATCTTTTTTTTTTACTACTCTGCTATCAACTCATTCCTACTGTCTTTGCAGTGTTCTCAATTTTTTACTAACCTTGGTATCCTCGCTCTCATAGAGGATCTCTAATAGATGCACTTTCAAGAGGGCAGAGCACTGGCCCTGCATGATCATTACTTTCCCGTTGGCCTCTTCAGCAATAAAAGACCCCTGGGTGTGGGAAATCTCTTTTCCATAAAAGTGCCATAAACAGAACTCGACACAATGAGGGACCAACAAGGCAGATATTTGCTAATTTATACACTCCATATTCGAGATTATTTAATTTACTACGAAACACTTTGAGAAAGCTAGCGGGATTCACAGAAGGCATTTTGGTGAAAGGAGGAAACTTGAAACTCTCTCTGCACCCAGAGATGGATGTACGCTCAGCCTCTTCCACATCTCCCAACCACAGATATGCCAGTACGCTAAAGCTACTACAGACATGCCAGCTAACAGATTGTTGGAGGGCGCTTAACCCGCTCACGTTTATACATTTTACTCCACAGCGCATGACATATATATGAGATTGGATAACCTTTTCATGCCTTTCTTATGTCTCTCCCTGCTGTTAAAAATCAGATATTTTACTGATGTCATTGTTGGAGCCCTGCCCCTTGAGATTGAAGATACGTTCCCTGTTGTTTCACCCCAGACAGAGTTATGCTCCAGAAACCTCTGTTGTCCTTAACCCCTTAAGGACCAAACTTCTGGAATAAAATAGAATTATGACGTGTCAGACATGTCATGTGTCCTTAAGGGGTTAAACTCCATCCTCCATGGCGCAACACCGTATATATTATTATTATTATATTATTTATATAGCGCCAACAAATTCCGTAGCGCTGTACAATGGGTGGACTAACAGACACATAATTGAGATCAGACCACTGGACGTACAGGAACAGAGGGGGTTGAGGGCCCTGCTCAATGAGCTTACATGCTAGAGGGAGTGGGGTATAGTGACACAAACGGGTTAAAGTAGGGGAATTAAATAGTTTGTTAGAGAAGGGTTTATTGAGTGCTTGGTAGGTCATTTTTGACAGTTGCAGGAAAGGAGTCATGGGGTGGGGGATGAGAAGCCTGCTGACAGTTTAATTGATACGCTTTAACAAAGAAGTGAGTTTTCAAAGATTTTTTGAAGGAGTGGAGGCTGGGTGAAAGTCTGATTGAGGAGGGAAGGGAGTTCCACAGAATAGGTGCAGCCCTAGAGAAGTCTTGAAGGCGAGCGTCAGAGGTGGGGATCCGGGCAGAGGATAGGCGTAGGTCTTGGGATGAGCGCAGGGGTCTCGACGGGACATACTTGTGTATGAGGGAGGATAGGTATGTTGGAGCAGCATTATGTAGGGATTTGTAAGCAAGTGACAGAATTTTGAATTGGGCCCTATATCTAACTGGAAGCCAATGCAGGGACTGACAGAGCGTGGAGGCGTGGGAGGTGCGACCGGACAGGAAAATAAGCCTCGCAGCCGCGTTCATTACAGATTGCAGCGGTGCAAGCTGGGAACATGTAAGACCGGTCAGAAGGGGATTGCAGTAGTCGAGGCGAGAGAGAACAACAGCATGAACCAATATCTTAGCCGCGTCCGGCGTTAGATATGGGCGGATGCGCGCTATGTTCTTGAGTTGGAAGCGACAGGATTTGACTATCGATTGGACATGGGGAGTAAAAGAGAGGTCAGAATCGAAAAGAACCCCTAGGCAGCGAGCCTGCGGGGTAGAGGTGATAGTAGCGCCGTTGACTTGGATGGAGACAACAGGAGTAGCAGCACTTGAGGGAGGAAAAACTAGAAGTTCTGTTTTGGACAGGTTGAGTTTAAGGAAGTGAGCAGCCATCCAGTTGGAAATAGCAGAGAGGCAGTCAGAAACACGAGTCAAGGTGGGCGGAGAGAGATCAGGGGAGGACAGGTAGATTTGCGTGTCATCTGCATATAAATGATATTGGAAACCAAAGGAGCTGATGAGTTTACCAAGGGAGGCAGTATAGATGGAGAACAATAGGGGGCCGAGGACAGATCCTTGGGGGACGCCGACAGAGAGGGGTTGGTGAGAAGAGGCAGAACCAGAGAAAGAAACACTGAAAGAGCGCTGGGAGAGGTAGGAGGAGCACCAGGAGAGAGCAGTATCCCGTAGACCAAAGTTACGAAGAATGTGAAGAAGCTGTTGATGATCAACAGTGTCAAATGCGGCAGAAAGATCAAGGAGGATTAGGATAGAGTATTGGCCGTGAGATTTAGCAGCAATTAAGTCGTTGGATACTTTGGTCACAGCAGTTTCGACAGAGTGACCAGCGCGGAATCCAGACTGAAGGGGGTCAAGCAGAGAGTTGGATTCGAGAAAGTCTGTCAATCTGGCGTACACAACTCTCTCGAGGATCTTGGAGGCAAATGGGAGTAGCGAGATAGGGCGGTAGTTGGATGGGGAGTTGGGATCAAGGTTGGGCTTTTTCAGAATCGGGGTTACGGTTGCATATTTGAAGGGTGAGGGAAATGTGCCAGAGGAAAGGGAGAGATTGAAAATGCTAGCGAGAGCAAGAGCAAGAAAGGGAGACAAAGTGCGGATGAGATGCGAGGGAATAGGATCGAGAGAGCAGGTGGTGGGGCGGGAGGACAGGAGCAGTGCAGAAACCTCTTGTGCTGTAGCAGGTGCAAATGTGCATAGGATGGCAGGGGGAGTGGGGTTGGGTGATATAATGATAGGGGAAGGAGAGAGATTAGAGATCTCTTTCCTGATTGTAGAGATCTTCTCAGTGAAATGAGATGCAAAGTTTGTGGCGGACAAGGTGGTGGAAGGAGGGGTAGTCACAGGGCGAAGAAGAGCATCAAAAGTGTGAAACAGGTGTTTGGGTTGATGGGACAGTGTGCTTATGAGGGTTTTGAAGTAGTTTACTTTTGCAGAGGAAAGAGCCATGCTGTAGGAGCGCAGCATAAATTTATAGTGGACAAAGTCAGATGCAGAGTGAGACTTTCTCCAGCAGCGTTCAGCAGTTCTGGAACATTTTTGGAGGTAACGGGTCAGCTTAGTGTGCCAGGGTTGTAGTTGGGGGCGCTTGCTGCGTTTAACTGTAGGAGGTGCCATGATGTCAAGTTGAGAGGAGAGAGTGGAGTTGTAGAGTGAGGTTGCAGAGTTAGGGCAGTTGAGATCTGAGATGGGTAAAAGGAGTGTTTGGAGTGTGGTGGAGAAGTGCTGGAGATCGAGGGAGTTGAGGTTTCTGCGAGGTTGGAGAGTTGATGGTGTTGAAATTTTGGTATGAGGTATGCAGATGTTAAATGTTAGCAGATGGTGGTCAGACAAAGGAAATGGATCAGTGGAGAGATCAGAGGTGGTACAGAGATTGGTGAAGATGAGGTCAAGAGTGTTTCCTGCGGTGTGAGTTGCGGAGGAGGAAATCTGTGTGAGTCCAAAGGAGGAGGTTACAGAGAGCAGACGGGAGGCATCAGGGCAGTTGAGCTTGTTGATAGGGATATTGAAGTCCCCAAGTATGAGAGAGGGAGTGCTAGAGGAAAGAAAATGGGGTAACCAGGAGGAAAAGTGTTCAATAAATAGTTTAGGGTGACCGGGGGGGCGATAGATGATGGCAATTCTTAAAGGAGTGGGCTTAAAAAGGCGTACAGTGTGAACTTCAAAGGAAGTAAAGGATAGGGCAGGGGCAGGGAGGATAGGTTGAAAGGTGCATTGAGGGGAGAGAAGGATGCCTACACCACCTCCTTGTATTACAACAATACCATCAGGGCTCTCAATCTGATTGTGGTGGTAAGGTGCAGAGTGTTCCCAGTACTACTCCTGTCAACCAATGCTGAGTAAGAGTTGACAGGATTGACATGCATCAGACACGTGTGGAAGAACCAGCACAAAGTACTAGCATACACGGGTGATCTGCTTCCCCTGGGAAATAATGATGGTATTTAAAACCTAAATACAAATCTTCAAATCAATTACTCCTAATCAGAAATTTTAGATCTATCCATCAGCCCAGCATTACGTCAGAACCTTATACACAGATTTACGTTCAAATGGTGCAATACACACATCTGAAAATTGGAGTATAGCTAACAAGAGACCCTTTGGATTTATAAGCTCACAACTTTCTACCAATTTTATGAAAGGCAACTGAAGTGACTAAATGTGCGGCAGTGAAACACTGTTTATATGGCTAGGTTGAGTGAACGTGGTGAAAATGACACTGCTTCCGAAGCTGTTGTTAGTTTTTCAAATGGTACTTAGTTTGGTCTCACAGACTTTCTTCAAACCACTTAAAGCAGAGATCAGAAGATATGTTTGGAGGGGACGATCACCTTTAGTTGCACATGCTCAATTAATTCTCCCCAAATTACGATGAGGACTGGCATTACCGGTCTTTGAAAAATACTACTTAGAATAGTCAAAAAAGCCTGGGTGCCGCTGGAATCAATGAGCATTATTTTGGGCTCTACCATGGATTAGGAGGGTGCTTACACAGCCGCTGTAAACCCATTTGTTAATGCAACGCTATCCCTGTGACATTGCTCTAGTGCTAAATATTATCTTTTTTTTTTCAATATTTAATTTTTTTTAAAATTTTCTTTACAACAACTGTAAATACTAATCTCCATTGTGTAGATAAATGTTTTTTTAAAAATAAAACATAGAATAAAACAAATGTTGTGGACATGAAATATTACTCTAATTTTTCTAATTAGTAAAATGTCTATTTACTTTACATAGTTCTTAATCAGCATTTATAACTTCATAATGTGATTTACTTAGTTTACCTAAAATGGCCGCTAGGGCCAGGGAGTTTCCCTTAGTCATCGAATAACATCCTCACTAACAAGATGGCGCTGGAATCTGGGGGAGACCCGCAAGATGCCAGTGACATCACACCCGGTAGGACGAGCAATGAATCAACCACTTAACCCCTAACCAATTATTGATGTATAAATCAATGTTATCTCTGACAATGCTTATGATGTAATTTTGCTTTATAAGGGGCATGCCACCCCCTCTAATAAACATTCCTCAAGTTTTTCATTAACCTAAAACTTGTGTCTGGTTTGAATTACTTCAGGGAGCGTGCACGCACTGTTTCTTTAATTTGGCCAGGGGCAGATACACAAAATAATCAATTTATTGATTGATTTCCACTTCATTAAACACAAAAAACAATAGCAGCTCAAACATAAGCTTAATATGCATATCCTTATTAAAAAGTAATAAAAAAAATAAAAAAAAATTACAAGACAAACCCCTTATTTCTCCCATCATATTCTTAATTTTAATGTTATCATTTTTGTTGGTGTTGGTCCTACCATCTCTTATCCTTTTAAATCAAAGCAAAACCCATCTTCTTCTCAAGCTTCTCCTTCATATCTGCTTATATACATGTATACATTCAAGCATACACCAATGCGTATATACCTATATCTACATATACGTACTCCTATTTATCTATACTTTTTTTTACTTTTCTTCCCTTTCTCTCATCTTTTGCCACCCCTGTCCTACCTTTTCTTTATACTTTACATATTTTTTTCACCTCTGCCCAAATAGACCACAATTTAGTATGAGTATATTAGAAACATAGAAACATAGAATGTGACGGCAGATAAGAACCATGCGGCCCATCTAGTCTGCCCAATTTTCTAAATACTTTCATTAGTCCCTGCCCTTATCTTATAGTTAGGATAGCCTTATGCCTATCCCACGCATGCCTAAACTCCTTTACAAGTAAGACTATAAGCTATTAATACAAACTGAAAGGAGTTGTCTACTCTTTTCAAAACTTATTTCAAAGAGGGGGGACTTGTACTTTTCCATTTTAGCAGCCATCACAAGATTAAGAATCACAACCATATGTGGCAGATCAGCTAAAGAAGGGATTACATTAAGTAAATAGCATTCTGGCTAAAATGGAATTTTCCCTTTTTTTCAATTGTATTTATTACTTTACTAATAGTTTTCCAAAATGGTTTTAGCCTAGAACACTCCCAAAAAATATGTTGTAGGGACCCTGTTTCACCTAAACATCTCCAATATAGCAGTGATATTTGAACGTGCATATGTGCCAATCTGAAAGGTACAAAGTACCATCTCATAAGTATTTTACAAAAAGCTTCCCACAGGGATAAGCTGTGGGATGCTGTTTTCAATATCTTCACTTTAAGTGAAGATTGTCTACATACAGTTTCTTATATTTCCTTATCTATATATCTGATATAACCCCCTTTGGCCATCACTGTATGGGGAAAACAAAAAAGAGTAAACTAATATCTTTATGTTATAATGCGTTTTCAGAATTGGGGAATGAGGTTAAACCAAATCATATTATAAAATGGGAAGAGGAGTTGAGTAAAGCTTTCCCATTTTCCCAATGGTTACAGACACAGATTGGTTACATTTTAAGTTCATAAGCTATCACATAGCAGCTTCACTTAGGCAATTAAGTTTAAAGGACCACTATAGTGCCAGGAAAACATACTCGTTTTCCTGGCACTATAGTGCCCTGAGGGTGCCCCCACCCTCAGGGACCCCCTCCCACCGGGCTGGATGGAGAGTAAAGGGTTAAAACTTACCTTTATTCCAGCGCCAGGCGGGGCGCTCTCCTCCTCCTCTCCACCTCCGATCCTCCCTTTCGGCTGAATGCGCATGCGCGGCTTTCCTATGGACGCTTGCGTGCTCTCACTGTGATTTTCACAGTGAGAATCACGCAAGCGCCTCTAGCGGCTGTCATTGAGACAGCCACTAGAGGATTTGGAGGCTGGATTAACCCTATTATAAATTATCAGAGAAACTGCTATGTTTATTAAAAAAGGGTTAATCCTAGAGGGACCTGGCACCCAAACCACTTCATTAAGCTGAAGTGGTCTGGGTGCCTAGAGTGGTCCTTTAATGAAGGAGGATGGTCAATGATTGGTGGAGTGGAGATAATGGAAAGGAAAATTTCTAGGTTACAAGTGAGCAACAAGTATGGATAATGCTGTTTGTATGACACTGCAAACTTGTGAGTTGGCAGTAGCTACAATGGTTTAGGACCACTGTACCTATTCCTTAAGAATATATTGATTTATATGTTCTACTTCTTATTCATTCATTGATTGTTTACATACATTATTTGCTTCCTCTTCATACACCAATAGTAATTCATTTAACACAACAATTAAGCCAAAATTGAGAATCCATGTGCTGCTAATGTAATGCCTTTGGTTAATTGATCATCAGCAAATGATACCACCCCTATAAAAGCTGACATTTTGAAGCTGTATTTATCTAATTTTAAGACCTGCTATGGAACAGATGATTGTTATTATGCCCTGACATGTAAAACCATAGAATTCCAAGACAGTGTACTTTAGTATCAGCTCTTTTTCCTCCTGCTTTATGTATTGCTTTTCTATTTTTCCTCCTTTTCCTTTTAGCATTTTGTTGTTTATCAAATGTAAGGGCCTTTTTTTTTGGTTTTTATTTTTCTTCTCCTATCCCTTCCAGTTTATGTCTGCTCCAATATTTTCTCCTTTCAATTTTGTACTAACATCATTATCAAAAGTGAGGAAACAAGATGCTGGCCTCAGTCAGGGAGTACAGTGGATGCGACTTGGTACCCCGTTATGACTTTGACTGTCACAGTCACCTAGTTCACCTAAATAGTTGGGTCATAGTCTCTGTTCCTAAAACAAAAAACAGATCTACTCTTAAATAATTATTTTAAACAGTAAATATGCAATTTCAATGAACTAACTAATATTTTACATATTTCTTCACTAAATTCTAATAATACATTTAGCAAATTAAAATAAACATTTTACAAAAAAAAATAGTACTTCAACAGAAATATGACAATGTTACCCTCCATTTTGCTGTTTTTTGGAGCTTAAGAGTGAATTTAGTGAGTGAGTTTAGTGAATAAACCTATGTCTTTAATTTAAATGATTAAATAATATAAACTTTCTTATATTGGACCTGACATCATTTTACTGACTGTTTAACAGTTGTCATTTTACTCTTCAAAAAGTATGTAACATAGAGATTATTTTTTCCTTGGCTTTACCAGTGGTCTTTTTCTTGATAATTCATGAAAGTCTGCAAAATCTAGCCTTTTTCTGATCTCTCATTTGTTCCTCTGTTGCTCTGGTCCAATTTACTGTCCTTAAGGATATTTTTCTTTGTGTTATTTTTTCCCCTGTACTCTTTTCATTTCAACAGCTCTTTGGTTTTGCTCATTTTGTTCTCTTCTCCCAGGTGATATCTATGGTTAAAGTTCAGTAGGTTTTACAGAGTTTCCGAATAAGAATGTGTAGAGCATTTACTGGAAATGCTAAAGACGCCTACTGAAGCATTACGTTTCTAAACTCTTCACTGACCTGACTGCATTTGTATCAACATAATTGCAATGCATTACTTGAATGGAGGAGGGCAAAAGTCAAGCCTTCAGTGAATAAATACACTTGGGAAGATTATACAAACTACAAATGGTTTTGATGTGACAGATCAGTGAAGAAAAAAAAAAGTTATGCATTGATCATAATTATAGGGGTACTTTTAACATAGTTTGTCAAATTCTCTTTTGATGTTAGTAAAGTAAATGTATGCTACATACAGAAAAGTAGTTCTAGAATTAAAGGAAAATGGCAAATAAAAATGATTATTTGAAATGTTTTAATTAGTAAAATTGAATGTGACGGCAGATATGAACCATTCGCCCATCTAGTCTGCCCAATTTTCTAAATAATTTTAACCGTTACCACCTCAGCTGGAAAACTATTGCATCCACTACCCTCTCAGTGTAACAGATCCCCTATACTCTGGCTGAGTATATCTGCTGTAGTTCTCCCAAATACCCAGTGAAGCAGTGATTATAGCTCCCAATTAGTGATGTCGCGAACATAACATTTTCGGTTCGCGAACGGCGAATTTCCGCAAATGTTCGCGAACGGGCGAACCCGGCGAACCGCCACAGACTTCAATAGGCAGGCGAATTTTAAAACTATTTCTGGCCACAATAGAGATGGAAAAGTTCTTTCAAGGGGACTAACACCTGGACTGTGGCATGCCGGAGGGGGAACCATGGCAAAACTCCCATGGAAAATTACATAGTTGATGCAGAGTCTGGTTTTAATCAATAAAGGGCATAAATCACCTAACATTCCTAAATTGTTTGGAATAACGTGCTTTAAAACATCAGGTATGATGTTGTATCGATCAGGTAGTGTAAGGGTTACGCCCGCTTCACAGTGACAGACCAAACTCCCAGTTTAACGCACCGCAAACAACCGCAAACAGTCCATTTGCACAACCGCAAACTCCCCATTTGCAGAAGGTTGGATACCAAGCTAGCCATGTCCTGTTCCTTGTCTTCACTGATGTCATTGAAGGTCTCTTCCTCCACCCAGCCACGTACAACACCAAGGGTCCCCGAAAGGGCAAGACATACACAAGGGAAAACCATCACAGTACATATTGGAGACACAACCTATAAAACCAAACCTCTGAATACTCAGGGGACATGGCACTTAGTGGCGATGTCCCGCCACATATCTCCCCCTTGTCCACTCCCGGCAGCCCCAGCCTGACTCACACGGGTCAGCTGGCTGCTGCCTGGAGTGGACACAGTCTTTTAGTGCCATGTCCCTCTCCATGTCTTCCTCCATTAATTCGATTATATTAAATTTACTGCCCCCCTCTCCATGTCTTCCTCCCTTAATTCTATTATATTACATTTACTGCCCCTCTCCATGTCTTCCTCCCTTAATTCTATTATATTACATTTACTGCCCCTCTCCAATAGTCCTTGTATTACACACAGTATCCTTGTTGTAACGGAATGCAGTATAATAATGCACGATATCCGTTGGTATCCTCAGGAAATCCACAGTCAGAGTAGAAAGCAAGGCAATATCCCCAATCCTCCCAATAACCGGACGAAACACAGTTTGGGAGTCAACTAACTCGGTTTATTCACAAGCAGCATATTTAAGCAGTTCCCCATGCAAGGGGTTTCCACACAGATAATCCAGGGGATTTCTCCCAACATGCATTGTGACTTTCCCAACAGGCATTGCTGCACGAGAAGGATACTCCCACTAAAATGGACGATTAAGTGGATTATCCCCTCGTGCAGCAAAACCGACAATTGACTTTAAAATACATAATTCACACAATATTCGGTACTTTGGAATAACCGAACGTTCGGTAGATAGCTGGGGTCGGAGCGCACACTTTGTGAGAATACCGCTCTGATCCCAGCTGAATTGACCGAACGCCGCACAGAATACATTTAAACATTGAAGTTGGTCTAAAAGTACCGAATAAGTACGGGACACATAATGTACCGAACGCGGAACTCCCGAACGCTCTGGAAGTCCAGCGGTGTTCGGATCATTGAGTAGCCGTTTTCAGTTCCAGGCTCTCGACGACCGAACACCGCTGCAGAGACAAAGGATCCAAGATGGCCGACCGCCGCATGGTCGGTAGTCGAACGACGGCCACCTAGGAGAGCCCTTAATTACCGATTGCAACAATGTTGCAATCGGTTAATTGGTGCCACACGACTTGTGAATGTGTGGTCGACCTGGGGAGCCCGTATTCGCACGGCGAACGGCCAGGATAGCCGTGTTTCGTCGTACGAATGCTTGTATGCTGGCAGCGTACGGCTGTCAGCATGCGAACGGCCATAGTACAACACATATACATTTAACGGAACACATTATACATTCAGCCTACGGACAACCTATACTGCATATAGCTCAGAAGTGGCTAGGTTTGCCACAATGCTCCCCCAGAACCAAGCCGGCATACACAGTCTGATCCCAACGGATCGGCTTGGGGATGTCCGGGAGAGTACTCACAGATCACTTCTCGAGTTCAGTCTGTCTGGATAACCCGTCAGCGTTACCGTTTTGTTTTCCGGGCCGATAATGAATGGTAAAGTCAAAGGGCTGCAGCGCCAAACTCCAGCGCAGCAGCCGGGCATTGTCTCCAGATACACGGTTTAGCCACACTAACGGGTTGTGATCTGTGAGTAAAGAAAAAGGTTGTCCGTACAAATATGGCTGTAACTTTTTGAGGGCCCACACCACGGCCAGGCATTCTTTCTCAATGGCAGCATAGCTCACTTCACGCGGCAGCAACTTGCGGCTTAAGTAGGCTACGGGGTGTTCTCCGCCATCGGCTCCCACTTGGCTCAGTACTGCCCCCAATCCAAACATTGAAGCGTCTGTGTGAACAAGAAATCTTTTAGTTGGATCAGGAGCAGTTAACACAGGAGCATTAGTTAGAGCTGTTTTGAGTTGCTGGAATGCCTGCTCACACTCTGGGGCCCAGACAACCAGTCGGGGTAGGTTCTTTTTAGTCAAGTCCGTTAGGGGTTTGGCCAGGGTGCTATAGTCTGGAACAAACTTCCGGTAGTAGCCGGCCGTCCATAAAAACGCCAGCACCTGAGTCTTAGTCCTGGGGGTAGGCCACTTTGCTACGGCCTCAATCTTGGCTGGCTCGGGTCTCTGCTGCCCACACCCTACTCGGTGTCCCAGATACTGCACCTCAGCCATACCTATGTGGCACTTGCTAGGCTTTAACATTAACCCAGCCTCCCCGATACGATCTAGGATCGCCCCTATATGGTGTAGGTGGTCTTCCCAGGTCTGGCTAAAGATGGCTATGTCATCTAGATAGGCACAGGCATACTCCTGGAAACCGTCCAGTAGCCGATCTACCATCCGCTGAAAGGTAGCCGGAGCGTTTTTCATTCCGAAAGGCATGACCTTGAACTGGTACAGGCCAAACGGAGTGACAAACGCCGACTTGGGGATGGCGTCATCGGCTAGCGGAATTTGCCAGTACCCCTTACACAAGTCAATGGTAGTGAGATACTGGCCCCGTGCCATCTTATCTAACAGCTCGTCTATCCGGGGCATCGGGTAGGCATCAGACACCGTTTTGTCATTTAGCCTCCGGTAGTCGACACAGAACCTGGTGGTGCCATCCTTTTTAGGTACCAGGACTACCGGCGATGCCCAGGGGTTATCGGAGGGTTCGATAACCCCTAGCTGTAACATTTCATCTAGCTCGGCTTTCATATGGGTACGGACTGATTCCGGAACCCTATATGGAGCCTGCCTCATAGGCAGCTGTCCCAGGGTGTCTACTCGGTGGGTGGCTAGCGGAGTGTAACCAGGTAAATTGGAGAAGGTAGCTCCTTTGGCTACAATCAGCGCTTGTACCTGGGCACGCTCCTGGGGGCTGAGCCGCTCCCCCAGCTGAACTCCCCGGGAGGGCTCTATCGGTGCCTCCGGTTCTAGTAGGTCAGGTAAGGGTAGGTTCTCCTGATCCTCTAAGGAGGAGGCACATATTGCCGTCACATCCTCGATCCTCTCATGGTAGGGTTTGAGCATGTTCACGTGGAGCAT
This sequence comes from Pelobates fuscus, assembly GCF_036172605.1. Lineage (NCBI taxonomy): Eukaryota > Metazoa > Chordata > Amphibia > Anura > Pelobatidae > Pelobates > Pelobates fuscus. The sequence goes on along the minus strand of NC_086318.1, from coordinate 213,742,315 downwards.
GCGTCTCTTCCCTACCCCTGAGCAGGGGCCGATCACATAGGTAGTGTCGCATCGCTGCTCCACTACCTGGTATGGGCCTTGCCAGATGGCCTGCAGCTTGTCTGTGCGGACGGGTTTTAAAATTAAAACCTTCTGTCCCACCTGAAAGCTGTGGTCTCGGGCTCCTCTATCGTACCAGCGTCGCTGTCGTTGCTGGGCCGCCTGGAGGTTGGTGTGTACAGCCTGAGTGAGCGCCTCCAGACGGTCCCTGAACTCCAGTACGTAGGATATGATAGGGGTTTCGTTGGTAGTACTCTCTCCCTCCCAATGTTCCCTAATCAAGTTCAAGGGTCCCCGCACCCTTCTCCCAAATAGTAACTCAAACGGGGAGAATCCTGTCGACTCCTGGGGAACCTCTCTATAAGCAAAGAGTAGGTGAGGCAGAAACCTCTCCCAGTCTTTGTGGGTCTCCCCGAACATCCGAAGCATCTGCTTCAGCGTCCCGTTGAACCTCTCACATAGCCCATTGGACTGGGGGTGGTAGGCGGAATTAACTATTGGCTTAATGCCACATACCTTCCACATATGTTGGGTAACTTCGGCCGTAAATTGGGTACCTCGGTCCGAGATTATCTCTTGGGGAAACCCTACCCGGGAAAACACTTTCATTAACGCTTCCGCTACGGTCTCAGCATGGATATTACTGAGGGCCACAGCTTCGGGGTACCTGGTGGCGTAATCCACTACAGTTAAAATGTATCTTTTGCCAGAGGGACTGGGTTTTGGCAGGGGCCCTACGATATCCACCGCTACTCTGCTGAAGGGTTCTGCGATAATGGGTAGGGGACATAGCTTGGCCTTGTGGCGATCCCCTCGTTTACCTACTCGCTGGCAGACGTCGCAGGAGGTGCAATACTGGCGCACATCCTGAGAGATCCCGGGCCAGAAGAAGGCATGCGTTAAGCGGTATCGGGTACGGGTCATCCCTAGGTGTCCTGACAAGGGGATATCATGAGCAATTCTAAGCAGCTCCTGCCTATACTTTTGCGGTACCACTAGCTGTTTGTTAGTCAAGGTGACAGACCCCCCCACATCTTTTGTCGTGACACGGTATAACAACTCTTTCTCCCAGATGTACCGCTCCCCCTCTAGCCCTGCTTGGTCTGTTTGTGCCCGGTCCCTATATACTTGGAGGGTGGGATCGGTCTGGACTTCGGTCGCAAAGGTAGTCGGGGTATCCCAGGGCATGGGGGTCGGTTGGGGGACATGGTCTCTTACCTGAGCCTCAGAGTGTATCGGTGTAGCCGTGGTGCGAGCCTGTTGCCGGGTGGTTACGGGGTGTGCCTCCTGGTATGGAGCCTGGGGAATAAAAGCGGAAGTCATCTGGCCTAAGTCATTCCCCAGCACAACATCTGCAGGTAAATTCTGCATAAGCCCCACTTCCACAGTCCCCTCTCCCACACCCCAATCCAAGTGTACTTTGGCAGTAGGTAGCCGGTATACTGCTCCCCCGGCCACCCGTACTGCCACTGAGCCGCCAGTGTGGGTTGCGCCTGGTACCAAATGTGGTGCAACCAAAGTTAAAGTGGCTCCCGAATCCCGGAGCCCTTGTACCTCCTTCCCCTCTAGGGTTACTAGCTGCCGATGATGTTGTCGGTTGTCGGTGGCTCGGACCGACATTACTTCGTGGAGCACCCCTAGAGGCTCCTCAATTTGAGCGCTCAGCAATTCTTGGGTGGCGGGTGCTACCTGGTAATGGTGCGCAGCAGCCCTTGGTGCCAAATTTTGTCGCACCTGATTCCAAGCTTGCCGGCTCCGGTTTTGGGTGCACTCCCGAGAAATGTGTCCCCACTGCTTGCAGGTGTGACACTGAATATTAGCCCGGCCGTTGTATCGGGAGGGGGGTGGTGGAGTATTCAGTGCTGGCCTGTGCAGGGGTACGGTGGGGCCGGTAGGAGTAAAATTATTGGGTGGCCCTGTAATCCGAGGGAGAGTCTTATTCTGTGATCCGTGATGCCTCCTGGCATCAAAATGCTGATCCGCCAACCTAGCGGCTTCGGGTAGGGTGAGTGGTTTACGGTCTCTCACCCATTCTTGTGCTTCTGGGGACAAACCATTAAAAAACTGTTCCAGTAGCATTAGCTGTCGCAACTCCTCCATATTAGTAGCGTTGCTGGCCTGTATCCAGCCTAGTGATGCTTGATCCAGCTTGTGCGCCCACTCTGCGTGAGAATCTTTCTCAGGTTTGCGCAAGCCCCTGAACTTGCGCCGGTACGCCTCTGGGGTAATAGCATACCTCTCCAAGATCGCCCTCTTTACTTTAGGGTAATCTTTGCTGTCCTCTCGAGGTACAGCACGGTAGGCTTCAGCTGCCCTACCCGATAATTTGCCTGCCAGCAGCGGCACCCATACTGCGGGTTCCAAATCGTGCAAATCGCACAGCCGCTCAAAATCCTGTAAATACCCATCAATTTCGTCCTTTTCTTCACAAAACGCTTTAAATGCGTGATGTGGGACTTTGGGCTTTACCTGTCCATAGGTGGAGGCAGTAATAGATTCTGCCCTAGGCGGTGTCTCAGGGGTGCAGGTCGCCATCAGATAATCCTGTACATCCGATACCATCACGGTCAATATTTCCAACGGTACTGGTTGCGGCAGAAACGCCAACCTGGTTCGTAGCTCTTTCTGGAATGGGGTCTCTTCCATGGCTGGTGGAGGTGTAGCGCTGCGGGCTCCGTCTCCCTCCATCAGTTCCGCGATCAGCACAGCCTTAGATTTGTTGCTGGCTATCTTGCCCCTGGCTTCCAGTAGCTCTTTTAAAGTCTGTCGTTTCAGTATGGTATAATCAATCTCCATACGAATTGCCCTTGCTTTCCTTGTTCGGTAGTTCCAGTTTACACGAACGCTGCTTTTCGGCTGTAAGGTTCGGATCCCGTCGCTTGCCACCAATTGTAACGGAATGCAGTATAATAATGCACGATATCCGTTGGTATCCTCAGGAAATCCACAGTCAGAGTAGAAAGCAAGGCAATATCCCCAATCCTCCCAATAACCGGACGAAACACAGTTTGGGAGTCAACTAACTCGGTTTATTCACAAGCAGCATATTTAAGCAGTTCCCCATGCAAGGGGTTTCCACACAGATAATCCAGGGGATTTCTCCCAACATGCATTGTGACTTTCCCAACAGGCATTGCTGCACGAGAAGGATACTCCCACTAAAATGGACGATTAAGTGGATTATCCCCTCGTGCAGCAAAACCGACAATTGACTTTAAAATACATAATTCACACAATATTCGGTACTTTGGAATAACCGAACGTTCGGTAGATAGCTGGGGTCGGAGCGCACACTTTGTGAGAATACCGCTCTGATCCCAGCTGAATTGACCGAACGCCGCACAGAATACATTTAAACATTGAAGTTGGTCTAAAAGTACCGAATAAGTACGGGACACATAATGTACCGAACGCGGAACTCCCGAACGCTCTGGAAGTCCAGCGGTGTTCGGATCATTGAGTAGCCGTTTTCAGTTCCAGGCTCTCGACGACCGAACACCGCTGCAGAGACAAAGGATCCAAGATGGCCGACCACCGCATGGTCGGTAGTCGAACGACGGCCAGCTAGGAGAGCCCTTAATTACTGATTGCAACAATGTTGCAATCGGTTAATTGGTGCCACACGACTTGTGAATGTGTGGTCGACCTGGGGAGCCCATATTCGCACGGCGAACGGCCAGGATAGCCGTGTTTCGTCGTGCGAATGCTTGTATGCTGGCAGCGTACTGCTGTCAGCATGCGAACGGCCATAGTACAACACATATACATTTAACGAAATACATTATACATTCAGCCTACGGACAACCTATACTGCATATAGCTCAGAAGTGGCTAGGTTTGCCACACTTGTATTACACTCAGTATCTCTGTATTACACACTGCATCCCTGTATTACATACTGTATCCCTGTATTACACTCAGTATCTCTGTATTACACACAGTATCCCTGTATTACACACAATATCCATGTATTACACACTGTATCCCTATATTACACACTGTATCCCTGTATTACACTCAGTATCCCTGTATTACACTCAGTATCTCTGTATTGCACACAGTATCTCTATATTACACTCAGTATCCCTGTATTACACACAGTATCCCTGTATTATACTCCGTATATCTATATTACACACAGTATCCCTGTATTACACTCAGTATCTCTGTATTACACACTGTATCCCTGTATTAGACACTGTTTCCCTGTATTACACTCAGTATCTCTATATTACACACAGTATCCCTGTATTACACTCAGTATCTCTGTATTACACACAGTATCTCTATATTACACACAGTATCCCTGTAATGCACTCATTATCTCTGTATTACACACTGTATCCCTGTATTACACACTGTATCCCAGTATTACACACAGTATCTCTATATTACACTCAGTATCCCTGTATTACACTCAGTATCACTGTATTACACACTGTATCCCTGTATTACACTCAGTATCTCTGTATTACACACCGTATCCCTGTGTTACACTCAGTATCTCTGTATTACACACTGTATCCCTGTATTACACTCAGTATCCATGTATTACACTCAGTATCTCTGTATTACACACAGTATCCCTGTATTACACACAGTATCCCTGTATTGCACACTGTATCCCTGTATTACACGCAGTATCTCTGTATTACACACACTATCCCTGTATTACACACAGTATCCCTGTATTACACACTGTATCCATGTATTACACACTGTATCCCTGTATTACACTCCGTATCTCTGTATTACACACTGTGTCCCTGTATTACACACTGTATCCCTGTATTACACTCAGTATCTCTGTATTACACACAGTATCCCTGTGTTACACTCAGTATCTCTGTATTACACACTGAATCCCTGTATTACACACTGTATCACTGTATTACACTTAGTATCTCTGTATTACACACAGTATCTCTATATTACACTCAGTATCCCTGTATTACACTCAGTATCTCTGTATTACACACAGTATCTCTATATTACACTCAGTATCCCTGTATTACACACAGTATCCCTGTATTACACTCCGTATATCTATATTACACACAGTATCCCTGTATTACACTCAGTATCTCTGTATTACACACTGTATCCCTGTATTACACACTGTTTCCCTGTATTACACTCAGTATCTCTATATTACACACAGTATCCCTGTATTACACACTGTATCCCTGTATTACACTCAGTATCTCTGTAGTACACACCGTATCCCTGTGTTACACTCAGTATCTCTGTATTACACACTGTATCCCTGTATTACACTCAGTATCCATGTATTACACTCAGTATCTCTGTATTACACACAGTATCCCTGTATTACACACAGTATCCCTGTATTGCACACTGTATCCCTGTATTACACGCAGTATCTCTGTATTACACACACTATCCCTGTATTACACACAGTATCCCTGTATTACACACTGTATCCGTGTATTACACACTGTATCCCTGTATTACACTCCGTATCTCTGTATTACACACTGTATCCCTGTATTACACACTGTATCCCTGTATTACACACAGTATCTCTATATTACACTCAGTATCCCTGTATTACACACTGTGTCCCTGTATTACACACTGTATCCCTGTATTACACTCAGTATCTCTGTATTACACACAGTATCCCTGTGTTACACTCAGTATCTCTGTATTACACACTGTATCCCTGTATTACACACTGTGTCACTGTATTACACTTAGTATCTCTGTATTACACACAGTATCTCTATATTACACTCAGTATCCCTGTATTACACTCAGTATCTCTGTATTACACACAGTATCTCTATATTACACACAGTATCCCTGTATTACACTCAGTATCTCTGTATTACACACAGTATCTCTATATTACACTCTGTATCCCTGTATTACACACAGTATCCCTGTATTGCACTCCGTATATCTATATTACACACAGTATCCCTGTATTACACTCAGTATCTCTGTATTACACACTGTATCCCTGTATTACACACTGTATCCCTGTATTACACTCAGTATCTCTATATTACACACAGTGTCCCTGTATTACACTCAGTATCTCTGTATTACACACAGTATCTCTATATTACACACAGTATCCCTGTATTGCACTCATTATCTCTGTATTACACACTGTATCCCTGTATTACACACAGTATCTCTATATTACACTCAGTATCACTGCATTACACACTGTGTCCCTGTATTACACACTGTATCCCTGTATTACACTCAGTATCTCTATATTACACTCAGTATCCCTGTATTACACACAGTATCCCTGTATTACACTCAGTATCTCTGTATTACACACAGTATCTCTATATTACACTCAGGTTACTGGCTATGGGAGGATAATGTATAATAAACACAGGTTACTGGCTATGGGGGGATAATGTATAATAAACACAGATTACTGGCTATGGAGGATAATGTATAATATACACAAACACACAAAAAAAAGAATACTAAGAATACTCAGGAGTTAGATGTACAGGGTACTTCTGTAGCTAGTAACCATAAGTGGTGGCAAGACAACATGCTCCAAGGCCAGAACCAGATAAGTAACAAAACAAAATGTGGAAAGTCAAACAGCAATATAGCTCCCTATTGGCAGAGTATGATGGTTACAGCAGTGAGGTTCCCACAGCTGAGGTTCAAATAATTTAAAGGATTTGGCTAAAGGGAACAAGATCTAGAGAAGGCTGAAATGCATGTTGTTAAAACAGAGAGTGCAGTTCAGTGAGGCGTAAGAAAGTTAGATGATTTGACCAAACTGATAACTTATTCAGAATATGACGTCACTCCGGCTCCAGGCATCACTCTGCGGCGCACGAGGGAGCTGAGCAGGGAGAGCTCAAAATAAATGCTCCCTCGCTGCCTGTCCACCCCCCTGCCTGCGTGAATGTACACTTGCCCAGCAGCCCCACTAGACAACAGGTAAGAAATCCACCCAGCTCTCCCAAAGGTAGGAAGGCTGGATGAATTTTAATTTCATGGCAAGACAGGAGGCTTCATATTTGCTTATATTTCTTTACTGAAACTCCCAGCAGCAAAGAAACAGTTAACAGCAGTGTAAAAAAAGTTTAACCAATCAGAGTGCATCACAGCAATATAAACTGTCATCAGGCTCCTCCCAATTCCTCTTTCTTTGCTGCTTAGCCTCCCAGGTGAGTCTATTCTAATTATACTCCTATTTATGCTCTATTTTAGCCATATATATATATATGAGTATATTGCTTTAATATTATATATTTATTCATGTACTCATTCTAGTATTTTTTTCTCAGCCTCTGCTTAGGTGACATGGGCTGACTCCCCAGTCAACCTATAAACACAATTGCCTCTCTTATTTTTTCTACCATACTTATAATTCTTATACTGTCTGTTTAACTGACACACTTTCCCCCGCAGCGCCCGGCATTTTGCCGGTCCGCTCCGCTCTGTTTTTCCCCTCACACACTTCGTGTGTTGCATTGCGTCTCCATAGAGACGCTTCCCGCCCTTTTCTTGCCGCGGCCATTTCTATTAACTTTTTCCCGGGCTTCCTCTCAGCGCCATCTTGCGGAAATTTTATGCGCGGCGGTTCACTCGCATTTCGGCTCCCACTGCAGAATGCGACCCAGCTGTTCGGTAAGTACTTTTATCCCTTAAAGCCCCAGACCTTTTTATTTTAAATCATTAAAGATACATACTCAAAATTTCCCTTTTTTCTTGACAGGTTTTTTCAACTTAAAAAATCCTTGCTTGATACTGAGGGTGACCCCCTCAAGCCTTTATTCAGAGGGTGACCCCCTCTAGCCTTCCTTCAAGGGTGACCCCCCTTTTTCTGCCTCTATACAGGGTAATCCCTATTTGATAACACAGGCACATACCTGTTATTTGATTTTGGACATTTTATTGTCCTTCTCTCTCTGGGTGAACCCCATTGATATATTGTGGATGAACCCCACTGTTACAAAATTACTTTCTGTATAAGTCCACCGCCTCATTGTAATTAGTTTGTCTGCATACCAAAATAAAAAATAATAAAAATAATAAAAATTAAAAAAAAATTAAAAAAATTAAACTATATATATATTGTATATAATATTATTTTCTTTTGTGGTGACCCCACTGTTATTGACATTATGTCTGATGTGCCAGAACCAGCAGTTTCTGCCGAACTTAAGGCTTGGCTATTCAATGCCATCACTGAATCTATTCCTAAAGCTTTAGCGGCTTTCAGCGAGCAGACAATACCAGCCCCTACGGCGACCATTACCCAACTCTCAGACTCCGAAGATTCTCACACTTCAGAGCATGAAGGAGCCCCTCGCAAACGCCCTTGGAAGGGCGATAGCACCACCGCCGGTAAAGGCAAAGCGCCTGCTAAACACCCTAAAGTGCCCTATTCAAAACCCAAACATGATTTTGACGCATTTGAGGGTTCTACCTCTAACTTTAACCTCCAAGTATTAGACGAATACTACGCAGAACACTCTGATACTGAGGCTCCGCCTCCTAAGACATTCCGAGACCTTCATCCATCCGATTCTACAACTAATGAACCCCTCATACCTCTAGAGGAACTCCAATCGGAGTCTGACCCCATGGATACCTTATTTGACACCTCTGGACGCCCTCTATTTGACCCCAGGTGCATTAGGCACCCTAGATCGGCCGAATGGACACCCCCAGGCCACATTGCCAAATATTGTAGAATGTGGCTCCGTCGGCCTTTAGAAAAAGAGGTGAGAGCCAAATTAAGGGCTGAATGCCCACGCCCCACTATCCCAGACAAGGTGGCCAATACACCAGAATTCGACCCCTTCCTTGTGACCTTTCTAACCAAGTCAGGGAAAGACCCCCGTAAGGGTCTAGAACAGGGTCTTAAAACTGCTCAAGACAAGTTGATGGATGTGGCGGGCCCGCTCATACAAATCTTCATTATTGCAGACGAGGCTTTATCAGGTGGCACATTTGACGCACATATGGTGCGAGAGTGGGCACAAAGGGCCTTATGCCTTTTAGGCAATGCCAATGTGGCAATATCAACAGAGCGGCGGAAAGCCGTCCTTTATAAAATTGATGCTAAACTTGCCGAACTAGGCACTAAAGAACTTGGTCCAGAGGCTCAAGGCATGTTATTTGGAGACAAGTTCATAAAAGAACTAAGTAAACACGTCTCTGTTTTTACAACACTAACAAAGGCACAATCCTCTATTCGCAAGGTATTTCGCTCTCAGCGTTTTTCCGGAAGAGCTGGTCGCTATAGAGGCCGAGCGACTGGCAGAGCCACCTTCACAGGCTACAGGCCTCGACCTTCAGACACCTGGAACTCGGGCAATACCCGATTCCAACACAGACAATTTTTTCCCTCTCGCGGAGCAATCCGAGGACGTGGATCCGCTTCCCTACGCGGTCGCTCTGCTACAGGTAATGGACCTTCCTTATTCTCTTATTCCTATTGCAGGCCGGTTAACCCTTTTTTCCCAACAGTGGTCTCAACTAACTCAGGATCCTTGGATCCTTCAAACGGTGTCCGGGTTCCACCTGGATTTTTCAGTCGAACCAATTCAAAATTCCCTTCCTACCCCAATAAAAATGTCTTTGCTAGACGAGTCGACTCTACGGAGAGAACTCAACGATCTATGCACTAAAGGTGAGATCGAACGAGTTGTGGGCCCACAGGTCTTCGTAAGCAACATGTTTCTGGTAAAGAAAAAATCAGGGGGTCTACGACCAGTCATCAACCTGAAAGATCTGAACAATTTCATCGTATACCGTCACTTCAAAATGGAAGGGATCCATTTATTGAGAGACCTACTCTCCGAGGGAGATTGGTTCTCTCGCTTCGACCTAAAGGATGCATACCTCACGGTGCCGGTAACACCAGCACACCGCTGCCTCCTTCAGTTTCGTTGGGAACAGGCACTATGGCAGTTCACCTGCCTCCCCTTCGGCCTATCTTCCGCACCCTGGTGCTTTACAAAACTAATGAAACCAGTGATGGCCTTACTGCGGTCCCAAGGAATCCGCTCCATAATCTATCTGGACGATATCCTTCTCATGGCACAGGACCAGGAAACCCTCCTCCATCATACAAACATGACCTCCGCCCTATTGCAGAATCTTGGCTTCGTGATCAATCACCAGAAATCATCTCTAACACCGTCCCAGACGATACAATTCCTGGGATTCCAGATAGACTCCGTTCAAGCAGTCCTTCAACTTCCGGCACCCAGAATAAAATCCATAAAAAGAGACATTCGGAAGTTACTGATATCACCACACCTTCGCCTACGGGATCTAGCCCGCACCATCGGCTTGCTCTCCGCCTCAATACAGGCTATATTCCCTGCCCCACTGCACTACCGGGCACTGCAACGATTAAAGACCCAATACTTACACCAGTCGACGTCCTACGACCAACAGATCACACTCACAGACGAGGTCCGGCTCGAACTCCATTGGTGGCTACAACATATGGATGCCTGGAATGGAAGAGCCATTTTCGGATCCCAACCAGACTTCATCCTGGAATCAGATGCAAGTTTGCTCGGATGGGGCGCAACCTGCTCGGAAACCTCTACAGGAGGACTCTGGTCCCACTCAGAACGCGCACTTCACATCAACTGCCTCGAACTGATTGCAGGCTCATTTGCAATCCGCAGCTTCGCCAAAGATGTCTACAACTGTTCAGTTGTGCTGAAGATGGACAACGTGTCCGCAGTCCGCTACGTGAATCATCTAGGAGGTTCCAAATCAAAGATGCTCTCAGATCTGACCAAGGAATTATATCAGTTCTGCCTGGACAGGAATATCTCCCTGCGAGCGGAATATCTGCCGGGATCAGACAACCTCGTCGCAGACTGGTTCTCCCACCACTGGAGGGACTCCAGCGATTGGCAACTGAATCCACAAAAATTTCAACATCTCCAGATTTGCCGGGGACCATTCAACCTGGACTTCTTTGCATCTCGCCTCAACAGGCAGACGGACGCTTTTTACAGCTGGTTACCGGACCCAGCGTGCCTTGCAGTCGATGCCTTCCTACAGAAGTGGCCGATGTCAGGGGCATATGCGTTCCCTCCATTCTCCATGATTCCACACACGCTACAACTTCTCAGAACTCAGGGTGTCAAGATAACTCTAGTGACCCTGCTATGGCGGGCCCAACCATGGTACCCTTACCTACTGGAAATGTCAGTGGACTTTCCCCTGCTGCTACCCTGCACCCACGACCTCCTCAGAGACTCGATAGGCAACTTTCACCCATTGGCGATCCAAGACCATCTCCAACTAGTGGCTTGGACCATTTCAGGGGATCGTGGAATGTCTCAGGCCTTTCGACAACTGCTCATGGACTCCTTTGGGACTCATGGGCCCCAGGAACCAGACGCTCTTACATCTCTGCATGGCGCCTATGGAGTTGCTGGTGCTTGGAAAGGAACCTTGATCCCTTTTCAACACCTATAATTAATATTATTAACTTCCTGTCGTCTCTATTCGACCAGGGTAAATCCTACCGGACCATTAACGTGTTTCGGTCTGCTATTTCTGCAGCGCACGTTCCTATAGAAGGCTCTTCGGTGGGCAAACACCCGTCTGTCTGCAGACTCTTGCGGGGCATCCGCATCGCTAGACCCCCGAATCCCAAATATAATCAATTCTGGGACGTTGCCGTCATGCTCATGTTCTTGGAAGCTTGGCCGGACAACGAGGCGCTTTTCCTACGCCAATTATCAGCCAAATTAGCTCTCCTCCTCTGCTTGGTCTCCTTCCGAAGAGTTTCCGACATCAGGGCTTTCGACTTTCACGCCCTCGATTTCACACCAGAGGGGGTACACTTTCACATCACTAGACGCACCAAGACCAACTCATCTACCGTGAGCTACCCTTACTTCTCGGAGAGACCACTCCTATGCGTAGCCCGGTGCATAAGACACTATATCGCTCACACTACCCTTCTCAGAGCACCTACCGGGTCCCTCCTGCTATCCTATGTACGGCCTCACAAACCAGTCTCGTGCCCTACCATTGCACGCTGGATTAAATGGCTCCTAGCCCTGGCTGGCATTGATGCATCTTTCGGGGCTCACTCGGTTAGAGGCGCAGCCGCCTCTTCAGCACTCTTAGCTGGAGGTTCCTTAGCGGGAATTCTATCCTCCGCTGATTGGTCTAGAGAATCCACCTTCCGTACCTTTTATTTTAGACACTCTCCTCACGTTTCTCTGTCCTTGCTATCTGTGCGTTAAAATAGCAAATATGAAGCCTCCTGTCTTGCCGTAAAATTCGGGATTATTCTAGCTCCTAGTGACCGAATAATCTAAATTTTATTAAAGACAGGAGGCGAATATTTTCCCACCCTAGATTTCTTTTCCCACCCTTCTAGGTAAGTATCCTGTACTATCTCCATTTTCTAACTATGACTTACATCCTCTCTTTCGCTAACCTATACTCATTAGGTCGTTATTATTATAACCCGTTTTTTCTATTATATTTAGTTCATTAAATTCTAGATGGTCATTTACTGTTATACCACTCAGTTATTACCATAGTTAGAGCTTGCACTAAATTGGAAGTCAGTTCACTGCATTTATTTGGTTTTTCTTTTGCCAAAGAGACCATACTTTCACGATGTTTCTCCTTCCTCCTAGTGTGAAGATCGCTTGCCTTCTGCCTTGACTCTACCTGCGGGTTGATCACTACCTTCATCCTTAAAGATACCTTCACCGTTACCTGTTCATCGTTTTAATGACTACTTTTACATGGTTGACTCTACGACTGATCGGCTACATCAAGAAAGAGGAATTGGGAGGAGCCTGATGACAGTTTATATTGCTGTGATGCACTCTGATTGGTTAAACTTTTTTTACACTGCTGTTAACTGTTTCTTTGCTGCTGGGAGTTTCAGTAAAGAAAGATAAGCAAATATTCGCCTCCTGTCTTTAATAAAATTTAGATTATTCGGTCACTAGGAGCTAGAATAATCCCGAATTAAAATAATAAAAAAAGTGTTGGAGGGAAATGTGTGTATGGATGTATAGGTGTATGGCTGTGTGTGTATATGGCTGTGTGTGTGTGTGTGTGTGTATGGCTGTCTGTGTGCATGGCGGTCTGTGTGTGTGTGTATGGCTGTCTGTGTGTGTATTGCTGTCTCTGTGTGTGTGTATGTGTGGCTGTCTGTGTGTCTGTGTGTATGGCTGACTGTGTGTGTGTATGTGTATGGCTGTCTGTGTGTCTCTGTGTGTGTGTGTGGCTGTCTGTGTGTATATATGGCTATCTGTGTGTGTGTGTGTGTGTGTGTGTGCGTGGCTGTCTGTGTCTCTCTGCCAGTGTGTGTGTTTCTCTGTCAGTGTGTGTCTGTGAGGGAGCCTGTTTGTCAGTCAGTGTGTGTCTGTGAGTGCATGTGTGTGTTGGAGTGATTCTTTGTATGTCTGTCAGCAGGGGTTTAGTAGACAGGGGGACTGGGATTTAGAAGACAAGGTGGGACTAAGATTTAGTAGACGGGGGGTTACTGGGATTTAGTAGAAGAGGGGGGGACTGGGATTTAGTAGAGGGGGTCACTGTTTTTTTTTTTTTAAATACTGTACTTGATCTAGAGAGTGGGGACACTGCTAAAAAACAGATGGCAGGTATAATTAAATGCAAACATTTGCCTAAAATGGTAAAATAATGTAGGTGACTAAGTAAAAGTAAAAACTAGGGATAGAAGATAAGGATGGTGTTAAAGCACAGGAAGAGTTGAAATAAATTAGAGAAAAAAATGTGCACTAAAATTAAAAGAGATGGAAAAATAAGAAAAAAGCAAAATATCCCCAGAAAAACTATAGACATAGTATATTAAAAACAACACGAAGCAAAACAAAATAAAATGCAGAAATAAATGTCAGGCCTAGGATGAATAAATGTCAGATTAGCTGCAAATGATCAACTTTCAGATATGCTTTAATAATTAGCCTTTTAAGATGCATATACAAGGCTTATAAATACATACACCTGTTAAATAATTTTAGAACCTATGTGTTCCCTATATGTTTTTGACAGCCCTTTGCTTATATATGTAAATTATGTAGGTTTTTACTTTTTATTAATCTTAAATTTTGTATTTCAAAATAGAATGTGATCTAATATATATATATATATATATATATATATATTTTTTTTTTGTTTACTCAGTTAATCATTTTAAAATGGGACACAAAAGAAGAAAGTAAGGTTAATGAAAAAAAAGTTGAAACTTTTTCCAAATAATTCCATAACTATCAAAGTGCAAAAAACAGTATGTAAGATTGTAAATTCATACTATACACAAAACCGGGGGAAAAAAGTCAAAATGAAAACCAAATAGAAAGATACAAAATGGAAAACCCTGTAATATTGAAAAATAATGGCTCTAATATGTTTTCCTACTCTTGTCCACATGAAGCCCATGGAGCAACGCAGTGGGAGGAGTGGGCCTTGACAGAGCCAGGGAGTGGGCAGGTGCTAGTGTTTGGGGGTTGGGTTAGGGTAATGGTGCTTGGGGGTGGAGATAGGGAGTATAAAGAGCAGCCATGTTAGAGTAGGGGCCATTTTAACCAGAGCCTCTCTTACCTGTAAATTGTTGCAGGTTGGCGAGGTTCTTTTTCTTTCTCGTTTCTGCAGGATTATGGCGTCGTTAGAAGAGATCCTGGCTGGTGTTCGGGCAGCTGTGAAGGACAGAGGGCTGGAATGGCTTTATCAGCAGTTGGGGACTACCGGGCCTGCTCCCGCGGTACCGGCCCGTCGACCGATGAGGAGGACAAGGCCACCCCAGCGATTGAGCCCGGGCGCTGGGCCCGCAGCACGGCGGAGGAGGAGCCCTTCAGCGGGACAGGAGGTGACCGGTGGTTCCGGAGAGGCCCTGTCAGCAGAGCCAGGCAGGCGCACGGCTCGTTCCGGCGGGTGCGGCAGCGGTCTGGTGAGGACGGCCGTGAAGCGCACAGCGGCGGAAGGATACAAGCCACGCGGTTCCGCGGCTGGCAGGAGAAGCGGACCGGATGGATCTCGGAAGACGGCCGGGACGGAGGCCGGGGCGGCAGGAGGCCATGTGAACGGCGGCTCGAAGCAGACACGTCCCGGTGAGTTAGCCACTATTGACAGTGCTGGGGGGCAGGGGAGTAATGAGGAAAGTGGGACTGTAACGGCCCCTCAGGCATTAGGGGGAGGCTGGGACGGCGGAGTCACGGCAGGAACGTCCCAGGCAGGGGCAGGACAGGGAGACGGCTGCAGGGACAGGGGGACATCACAGGAGGCGAGTGGGTCCGGGCACACGGCAATCTGCCAGGACAGTGATAATGAAACAGGGACGGGGCGGACGGCTGAAGAGAGGCCAGGCTCAGCATTTAAGGCAGTTAAGGATGGCAGCGGTAGGCGAGAGGGCCCATCCGGTCGCTCACAGGGGCAGCTTCATGACATGGAGGCCGCAGGGAGCGGGTGGGGAGAAGAACAGCGCTTCTCTAGCGTCAGGCGCAGTGGCACGAGGAGCAGAACGGGGAGTTCAGGCAGCAGGAAAGGGACCCCAGCGCGGAGCAGGTGCAGCATAGCAGGATCCTGTTGCAGGAGGCACAATTCCAGAGATAGAGAAAAGAGGAGGCAGCGTAGCGGATCAGGTTCGCCAGAAAGGAGGTTCAGCGATCAGAGGAGGGGAGCACCTCGCGAGGGCAGTCGTCCTGCAAGACGGAGCGTTACTAGGGATGGCTGGGAGGAACGTAGGGAGGAAAGGCGGGTAGGGACGGCTCAGGACAGACTACCCAGGATTCCTTCTCCCTACAGGTCACGGAGCAATACACCTACGGTCTCCAGGCGAGTCCAGGCGGATGGGAGTCGACAACAACGGGACGCTCCAGTGCCTGGAAAGGTAGACGGAAGGACGGCGCCTCTGCAGCCAGCTGCGGCCAGAGGTTCGAGCGGTGGGTTCACACACACACGACACCCTGATCAGTTGTTAAGTGATTTAAAAACAATTTTAGAGTCTTGGTCTGGGACGGAGGGGTCGCCTGCGCATTTCGGGAAGGTGTGGGCACAGGAGAGTAGTCGCGACCCGGCGGCTGGGCTCGGGGGGATGCGATTGTCTGTGTCCGGCGGAGGTGAGTCCGGCGCCGCAGCTGAGTCGTCGGGGTTAGAAGGAGGGGGCGCGGAGTGTGAGGTAGGGTGCGGTGATATCCCGGATGCGGCGCGGCAAAATGTGCACGTGTCCTTCGCGGGCCCCCTTGGATGTCATTTAAAAGCGGAGGTGAAAGACAAGATATGGAAAGGTGAGTTTGTGGAGATATTTTCCCTCCTTCCCCTGGAGGAGTTCTTGGACTTGAAGGAGGAGGATAAGAAGGATGCCAAAAAAGAGGAGGAGGAGAAAAGGCGGAGGTATCGCAAGATACCAAAGACTTTCGGGAATTGGTTGAGGGCCTTCTGCATTCTGGCTAGCGTTATAGGGGAGAAGACTCCGGGGCGTTGTTCCGAACTCTTCTGTTATTTAGATGGGATAGGAGACGCGTACCGAACCTACGGAGGCTTAGCTTGGTGGAGGTATGACGAACAGTTTCGTCAGCAGCTAGCGGCGAATGCGAACATGCGGTGGGACCAAATGGACCTGCCATTATGGATGCGCCTTATGATGGCCCAGAAGGTGGCGCCCTTTCCTGGGGCAGCCAGCGCGGCCACAGGGGCCATGTCGGCTGGGCAAAAGAAAGGATTCTGCTGGATGTACAACGAGGGACATTGCAAATGGGGAAATACTTGCAGGTTCCGGCACGAATGTTCCGGCTGCGGGGGGACTCACTGTGTCAGCCGTTGCTTCAAAAAAGGCAAGACTGGTGGGGGAGGAGGGTCCGCGAGAATAGAGAATAGACGTGATGTTGCCTTGGCTAAGGCAATACGCTAATAGGACGGATGCATTTTTCTTGTGGCAGGGTTTTCGTGAGGGTTTTTTTATTCCCTATGTAGTCAGGGGACCGGGTACGATATGTGGGAATCTCAAGTCTGTTCGGGAGCACCCGGAGGTAGTGCGGGAAAAGCTAGGCAAGGAAGTGCAACTGGGGAGGATGGCGGGACCGTTCTTGTCGCCGCCATTGCCCGACTTGCGGATATCCCCACTTGGCGTGGTCCCCAAGAAAGAGGTAGGCAAGTTCAGGTTGATACATCATTTATCGTACCCGAAAGGGGCTTCGGTAAATGATGACATCGACGCGGCCCTCAGCTCCGTCTCCTATACGTCAATTGACAAGGCGGTCGAGTTGGTCAGGAGGCTGGGGCGTGGGGCGCTGATGGCGAAGGTAGATGTGGAAGCAGCTTTCTGGCTGCTCCCGATACACCCGGACTGCCATCACCTACTTGGGTGCTGTTTCGAAGGGGAAATTTTTGTTGACCTGTGCCTACCAATGGGGTGTTCGATCTCATGCGCCTATTTCGAGAAGTTTAGTACCTTCTTGGAGTGGGTGGTGCAGACAGAATCGGCAGGGGGCGCTGTAGTGCACTACCTTGACGATTTTCTCTGCGTGGGTCCGCGTGAGTCGGACCGATGTAGGCAGGTGTTGGACGTGTTTCAGTGGGTGGCGCACACATTCGGGGTTCCCTTGGCGGAGGACAAGACGGTGGGGCCCACGACATGTCTTAGTTTTTTGGGTTTAGAAGTTGATTCCGAAAAATGGGAATGCCGGTTGCCGGGGGACAAATTGGCACGGCTGAGGGAGTTGGTTGCCACAGTAAGGAGGGCTAAGAAGGTGACATTGCGGGGGCTCCAATCGTTGGTGGGGAGTCTTAATTTCGCGTGCCAGGTCATACCCATGGCTGAGGGTTTTTTGTAGGCGCCTTGCGCAAGCAACGAGCAAAGTGCGGCTACCATCCCACTACATCAGGGTTTCGGCGGATATGAAGGCGGACTTAATGGTGTGGGACCGGTTTTTACAGGATTTTAATGGGACGGTGATTTTTAGAGAACCGGCGGCGGCGGGGGAGGCTGTGGGGCTGTATACCGATGCTTCTGGCAGCATGGGCTTTGGGGCTTACTTGGGGGGTCACTGGTGCGCCAAGCCGTGGCCTGAGGCTTGGAAACAAAGCCCGCTGATAAAAAACCTAGCGTTTTTAGAACTATTCCCGGTGGTGGTTGCGGTAGGTTTGTGGGGGCCGGTGTTAGCAAACAAGCAGATTGTGTTCCACTCAGATAACATGGCGGTGGTACAGGCGATCAACAGTTTGTCGGCGTCATCCCCCCCGGTGTTATGTTTGCTGAGGCGTTTTGTCCTTCTCTGCATGTCTTTCAACTTGGTGTTTAGGGCTAGACACATCCCTGGTATGTTGAACGTGGTGGCTGATGCGCTTTCTCGTTTTCAGTGGGAACGATTCCGGGAAGCGGCGCCGGACGCTCTGGAACAGGGGCAGGCTTGCCCGGTCGAGATGTGGCAGCTCGGGATCGCATGCTTGGGGAGTGTATAAGGAATTCTCTGGCGCCGAGCACTTGGTCGGGTTACGTCAAGGTGTGGAAGGAATGGGAGGAAACGGTGCAACAGGTAGGGGGTGACGGTTCGCAGGGGCAGAGGGTGGACGTGCTTTTGTGGATACTGTGTCGCTTGTTCGCTAGACAGGCTTCACCGGCCGTGGTGGATAGGTACATGTCTGCCTTGGCGTTTTTGTTCAAGTTCAACGGGTGGGAGGACATTACGAAGAATTTTGTGATACGCCAGGCGTTGAAGGGTTTTAAGAGGGGTAAGAAGCTCGCGGACTCGAGGCGGCCGGTGTCTTTCTCGGTTTTACAAAGTCTGTTAGGGGTGTTGATGGAGCTATGTGATTCTCCTTTCGAAGTAACGCTATTTTCTGGGGCATTTGTCTGGGCGTTCTTTGGTGCTTTCCGCATTGGTGAGCTGGTTAGTGCCAACAGGTTTGGGATCGGCAGATTAATGCTGGAGGACGTGGACATATGTAGTGACAGGGTGCAGATATGGCTGCGCTGGTCTAAAACTGATGTTTTCGGCAAAGGATGTTCGGTGGTGTTGTATGAGTTACCGGGATCAGGGGCTTGCCCGGTAGCCTGCGGCGCGAGGTACTGGGATGTTCGGCCAAAAGGAAAGGGTTGTTTCTTTTTGCACGCCGATGGCTCGGCGTTGTCACGATTTCAGTTTCTGCGGGTCTTTTGTAAGGGATTGCAGAAGCTGGGCCTAGAGCCAAGCCAATTTGGGACGCACTTGTTTCGCATTGGGGCGGCTACGGAGGCTGCGCGTTTAGGCTTGGGGGACGAGAGGATCAAACGGATCGGGAGGTGGGAATCCATGAGATTCCGCTCGTACGTAAGGCCGGATAGGTTGGTGTAAATCAATGGGTCAAGGAATTTGGGAAGGGGACGTTGTCTTTTTCTGCCACTAATTTTGTCTCTTTTCAGGTTTGGAAGTTTGGTTGCTGGGCCACTCGTATGTGTACTGGGCAGAGAAGAGAGCCGCAGTTCGCAGAAGCGGATCACAGCTGGGCTTTCCATTGGAACGAGTGACTCTATCTTGGTTTGGTTTTAGGGGCGCTAGTTGGCAATGTTTATGCAGTTTCTTGTTTAAAAAAGTGGCTGGAGGGTTGGTCCCGGATGTGGTGTTGGTTCACGGAGGGGGGAACGACTTAGGCGGGATTCCCCAAAGGGAGCTAGTGAGGAGGATGAAAAGGGATGTTGATCGGCTTCGGGAGCTGGTTCCTGGCGTGGTGGTTGTGTGGTCCGAGATGGTTCCGCGCTTTGCGTGGAGGCACGCCAGGGACCCGGCTGCAATAGCTCGATCAAGGGGTAAAGTTAACAAGATTATGGCAGTTTTTATTAGACGTTCGGGGGGCATAGTGGTGCGTCACAGGGAGTTGGAGGGCATGTTACCTGGGTATTTTAGGAGGGACGGTGTCCACCTGTCAGACGTGGGGAATGATTTGTTGAACCTAGGTTTTCACAAAGGTATAGAACAGGCCCTGTTTAGGTGTGGTGGGGGTCGCACATGCGCTTAAGGAGGTCAAGCTATGTGCTGTGGCGGAACAGGGCGTAGTGAGAATTGGAATTTGGCATGGAGTTTGAACTGGACAGGCCGAGGTGTAGGCCTGATGGAATTAAGGACTGGTTGGTTCTAGCTCTTCGGTGGCGATGAACCTGGGGGTGTAGGGGTGTCTGAGGTACACCCCTACAGTTAACAGTATGATGTGGGGCCTCTTTGGTAGGCCGTGTTTCAAGTGAATTGTTATTTGGTTATTTATTGTTCAATTGGTAGGGTCATTGTCAGGGGTACTGTGTGGGGGGTATAGTAACGTAATGTATAGTTGGACAATGACCCTAAATTATGTTAATTATGTTAATTTATTATAATTTAATTAATAAAAGCTGTGGACTTTGTACTCCAACAGAATTAACTGTGTCCGTGTCTTATTTAGTATAAGGTTTTAGCACATGCCGAATAACGTCTGTGCAAATGTCATGAAGCCCATGGAGCAACGCAGTGGAAGGAGTGGGCCTTGACAGAGCCAGGGAGTGGGCAGGTGCTAGTGTTTGGGGGTTGGGTTAGGGTAATGGTGCTTGGGGGTGGAGATAGGGAGTATAAAGAGCAGCCATGTTAGAGTAGGGGCCATTTTAACCAGAGCCTCTCTTACCTGTAAATTGTCCCACCCACCCTCCCTAATTTTAGCAGTTCCGTCTAGTCACAGCGGCGGAACAGGGCGTAGTGAGAATTGGAATTTGGCGTGGAGTTTGAACTGGACAGGCCGAGGTGTAGGCCTGATGGAATTAAGGACTGGTTGGTTCTAGCTCTTCGTGGCGACGAACCTGGGGGTGTAGGGGTGTCTGAGGTACACCCCTACAGTTAACAGTATGATGTGGGGCCTCTTTGGTAGGCCGTGTTTCAAGTGAATTGTTATTTGGTTATTTATTGTTCAATTGGTAGGGTCATTGTCAGGGGTACTGTGTGGGGGGTATAGTAACTTAATGTATAGTTGGACAATGACCCTAAATTATGTTAATTATGTTAATTTATTATAATTTAATTAATAAAAGCTGTGGACTTTGTACTCCAACAGAATTAACTGTGTCCGTGTCTTATTTAGTATAAGGTTATAGCACATGCCGAATAACGTCTGTGCAAATGTTTTAATATAAGGTTTTAGCACATGCCGAATAACGTCTGTGCAAATGTCATGTATTATCTGTGTGTCTTGATTTTCTTCACTAGTAAACCTTTAACAATAAGTTACCTTATGGATCTGCTCCTGCCTCCCTCTTCATATCTAAACTAAGTTGGTTAACTTTAAAGTAAAAGAAATGCCACTGTAAATAAAGTTTTCAAGTACTCAAAAAATTACATTTTATATAGTTTATAATTTTATATTAAGTGCAAATTAGATATGCACAGAACTACTAATAAAATGTCAGTGCCTTTGTTGGTTCATTTCCTTTACTACAGATTGAAATCAATACTTTACAAGTGTTTTAATATGCCCTCTTGAAACATGTTATTAATCTTTCAAGAGAACATAATAGCCTTATTGGTAGTTATGAAGCCTGTGATCTTACCTTGTGACACGATTGTGTGGGTGTTCAGATCCTGGTGTCCCAGCATAGGGATATTTACTGTACATTAGCAACTGTAGACCCAAGCAGCTGCATGAAAAGGTTCTCATTGTAATTAGGATAATTAAGGGAAACAAAACACACACAGATTTCTTTATTGTGCTTCGAACATATTAATCAACTATGAGCTATGTCTGCACAGCATTCTCCACTTCAAACCTTTTTTTGCATGGGTGTTCGCAAAATTCTCAGACTTTTGTCATTCCTATTAATACATGTTATAAGCAAATCCTCTGATTAATAGTTACCAGTGGTATTTAATATAAATCTTTCATAGCAAGCATTTGATTAGATTTTGTGTTTTTTCTAAAGCACAAATGTAATAGAATTTAGAAAAGTAAATGGATGTAAAATAGAGCTTTATTTCAGTTTATCATATTAAAGGGCTGTGATACTGGGTCAAGCTTTTGATGTCTCATTTTTCAGATGTAATCAATACTGGGACATGGAGTGGAATAGGCTCCAACTCACCATACAAAGTGCCCTCAGACCAGGACAGACAAAACCCAACAAATCAGCAACAAATGAAGAAAAAGGACTGGGCACATAAAAGTGGTTTTCAGGCAGTTTTATTGGACTAGCCCATGCAAGTTTTGGCTCCAAACATAGACTTTCTTGAAGTTTAAGAAAGGATCTGTGTGGAGTAGAAGCGTTGCATGTACTATTCTAATAAATCTGCTTGAAAACAACCTTTATGTGCCCAGTCTGTTTTCTTTTTTCGTTACGTTTCAGATGTAATTCCTAACCACAAAATAACTGTTTATCTTTTTGTTAATCACACTTTAGACCATCTGTCTGATGGCTGAATTGATTGCTACTCATTCTGTAAAGTCAGCCGGATAAATGAAATTAAAGATGAAGGACAATGGGAAATATCCACCTTGTAGGAAGTTTCTGCTCACTCTGAAAGCGCTAAGGCCTATGTTCATGTGAATTATTTGGCTAATAGTGAAACAGTTTCTTCTCATAAGTAAAACCCTACGCTTAACTGCTTCCTACAAGGAAAATGTTTCACCTTTTGGAAATAGAGAGAAAGAGGAACAATGACCACAGTATGTCATCAGATGGACAAAATTGTTTTTAGGAATCCATACTGTACTGAAAAATAACAAATTAATTATTGACTAATCTACTTACTGATAAAAGTGTTTTTAGCTTTTTTCCAGTGGAGAGCATGAATCTGTAAACAGATGTGTATTTGTAGCTGGAGCAAATAATTTGGAATTGATATTAAATGATACCACAAGCATGATGTAGTACTTTGCAGGACCTCGGGTAGTATACCTGAGATAGAAACATAGAAACATAGAATGTGACGGCAGATAAGAACCATTTGGCCCATCTAGTCTGCCCAATTTTCTAAATACTTTCATTAGTCCCTGGCCTTATCTTATAGTTAGGATAGCCTTATGCCTATCCCACGCATGCTTAAACTCCTTTACTGTGTTAACCTCTACCACTTCAGCTGGAAGGCTATTCCATGCACCCACTACCCTCTCAGTAAAGTAATACTTCCTGATATTATTTTTAAACCTTCCCTCTAATTTAAGACTATGTCCTCTAGTTGTGGTAGTTTTTCTTCTTTTAAATATAGTCTCCTCCTTTACTGTGTTGATTCCCTTTATGTATTTAAATGTTTCTATCATATCCCCCCTGTCTCGTCTTTCCTCCAAGCTATACATGTTAAGATCCTTTAACCTTTCCTGGTAAGTTTTATCCTGCAATCCATGAACCAGTTTAGTAGCCCTTCTCTGAACTCTCTCTAAGGTATCAATATCCTTCTGAAGATACGGTCTCCAGTACTGTGTACAGTACTCCAAGTGAGGTCTCACCAGTGTTCTGTACAATGGCATGAGCACTTCCCTCTTTCTACTGTTAATACCTCTCCCTATACAACCAAGCATGCTGCTAGCATTTCCTGCTGCTCTATTACATTGTCTGCCTACCTTTAAGTCATCAGAAATAATCACCCCTAAATCCCTTTCCTCAGATGTTGAGGTTAGGACTCTATCAAATATTCTGTACTCTGCCCTTGGGTTTTTACGTCCAAGATGCATTATCTTGCACTTATCCACATTAAATGTCAGTTGCCACAACTCTGACCATTTTTCTAGTTTACCTAAATCATTTGCCATTTGGCTTATCCCTCCTGGAACATCAACCCTGTTACATATATTAGTATCATCAGCAAAAAGACATACCTTACCATCAAGACCTTCTGCAATATCACTAATAAAAATATTAAAGAGAATGGGTCCAAATACAGATCCCTGAGGTACCCCACTGGTGACAAGCCCAAGCCTCGAATATACTCAATTGACTACAACCCTCTGTTGCCTGTCACTCAGCCACTGCCTCACCCATTCAACAATATTGGAATCCAAACTTAAAGATTGCAGTTTATTGATAAGCCTTCTATGTGCAACAGTGTCAAAAGCCTTACTGAAATCTAGGTAAGCAATGTCTACTGCACCACCCTGATCTATAATTTTAGTTACCCAATCAAAAAAATCAACAAGATTAGTTTTGCATGATCTCCCTGAAGTAAACCCATGTTGTCTCTGATCTTGAAATCAATGTGTTTTTAGATGTTCAACAATCCTATCCTTTAACATGGTTTAATACTGTCTTGGTGATTTTTTATTCAATTATTTCAGGTAGTGATGTGTTAAAGGTTTTCCGCTGACCAGAGTATCTTCTATGCTTGGCCAACCTTCTATTGAAGAATCAAACAATTTATGGACAAACTCTTGTTGTTTCAACTGGTTAGGAAGAATAAGACAGAGGGACATAGTTTCTGGGGCATTATGACAATTTGATAAGTGTTTTAGCTATATTCAAGTGGAGAGAATGGATCTGTAAACAGATGTGTATTTGAAGCTGGAGTAAATAATTTGGATCTGATATAAAATGATACCACAAGCATGATGGGGTACTTTGCAGGACCACGGGTCCTGTCTGCTTATCTGATACCCGACCTGTGGCTTGTTCTATGTTTATGATCATGCGTTGCCTTTTGCCTGCCTGACTTCATCTCTGTACTTCGTTTTTAACAACCAAGTCTGCAAATGCATATTGAGCTCTATCTACTAAGCCGAGCCCCTTGTAATTTTTTTTATTCAATTAATTCTGGTAGTGGTGTGTTAAAGGTTTTCAGCTGACCGGGGTATCTTCTACAGTTGGCCAACATTCTATTGAGGAATCAAACAATTTATGGACAAACTCACGTTATTTGAACTGGTTGGGAAGAATTAGACAGAGAGACAGAGTTTCTGGTGCAATCTGACAATTCGTCAATTCGTGAGATAATACTGTTTTGGGGATTTTTAATCAATTAATTCTGGTAGTAGTGTGTTAAAGGTTCTCAGCTGAACGGGGTATCTTCTACAGTTGGCCAACTTCTTTTGAGGAATCAAACAATTTATGGACAAACTCATGTTGTTTGAACTGGTTGGGAAGAATTAGACAGAGAGACAGAGTTTCTGGTGCAATCTGACAATTCGTCACAATAGTAGAAAATTGTTTCCATACTTACAGTTATTTTCTTTTCCTGGCTATTATACATGGCAGCATCACATATGGGTAAGCTCCTCCTCCCAACTGTCAGGACAGGAATAATTAAACAATTAATCCAATAAAAAAACCCTCCTCTCTAGATCCCTCAGTCTTGTTAAATAGCCCCAGTTGAAGAATCCAGAAGGGAGGGAACGTGATGCTGCCATGTATAATAGGAAGGAAAATAAAATAATGGTAAGTATGGAAACAATTTTCTACTTTCCTGGCCATACATGGCAGCATCACATATGGGTATTACCCAAGCTCCAAAGAAGGGTGGGGGTCTTAACAATTGGTAGTGAATACAGTAAGCGTAATTGATGCTGAAAATTCTAAATATTCGTCATTTCCTGCCACCGAAGCAAGAACACCCTTCCCAAAGCGGGCATCGTTCGAGGAAGACAAATCTAGTTTGTAGTGGTTGACAAACGTTATCGGAGAGGACCATGTAGCTGCCTTACGGATGTCCTTAAACGGCACCTCCGCTCTTGAAGCTCATAAAGTAGCCAGCTTTCTTGTTGAGTGTGGTTTGTTTACACACAGCGCCTGATGGCCTTGGGAAGTGTATGCCCTTTTTATCACTAGAGAAAGCCATCTTCTCAATGTTGTAGTGGATGCTGCTTCACATTTTTTACGGCCTGAGGGCAGAATAAAAAGCTTGTCTGATTTTCTGAAGTTCTTTGATCTCAGTAAGTAGACCTTTAGGCATCTCATCACATCCAGTTTGCTCCATCCGACTTCTTCGTTGGTCGGATTCAGAAAGAATAAAGGTAGAACAATTTCTTGTTGAATGTGGAATCTGGAAACTACTTTCGGAAGGAAGTCAGGTTTAGTAACCAGCACCACCCTATCCTGATGGAACACAAGGTTCTTCAGAGCACAATGCTTGGATCTCTGATACTCTTCTGGCCTATGTAATAGCTACTAGGAATAGAGTTTTCATGGTGAGCAAGTAAATTCCAATTTCTTCCAGTGGCTCAAATGGAACTTTAATGAGAGCATTAAGAACTAGAGATAAGTCCCAAGGAGGCGCCAACTGTTTGGTAGGTGGTCTAATCCTCAAAACTTCTCTAAAAAATCTCATCATGAGAGGATCCAGAGCCCATCTGGAATTTGTCAAGGCTGAAATCGCAGAAACATGGACTTTCAAAGTGCTCAGACTAAGTCCTTTATCCAGACCCTCTTGAAGGAAGTCCAGGACATCTGCTATGCTTGGTGCATCACAAGGTATTCCCTTATCCACCATCCAGGAACAGAACTTTTCCCATATTTTATAGCAGGAGGCTGACGTAGAGCATTTCCTGGATCTTAGTAGGGTATTAGAAAGATACTCACAGGCCCGATTTCAAGAGGTTGTTTTTCCCAAGAACCATGCGGCTAACTGAAGTGACTGGGGTTCTGGATGCACCGCTGGACCCTGGACAAGCATATCCCCTCTCAGTGGAAGTATTATGGGGACTCTTTGGCTCATTCATAACAGGAGTGGAAACCAAGGTCTCCTCGGTCATGATGGGATGATTGCGATTCCTTCCAAATTTCCCTCAGTACTTTGCTGATTAGTGGTATTGGTGGAAAAATGTAAGCCAGTTCGAACTCCCACTTTTGGGATATGGCATCCTGGGCTTCGGCTTGGTTGTCTTTCCATCTCAAATAGAATCTGGTTGTTTGCGAGTTTCTCGCCGTGGCCATCAGGTCTATTTGCGGTGTGCCCCATGTCCTTACAACCTGAAGGAATGTGCCTATCTGACCAGACCTATGGTCGACGTGAGGGATCCCAGCACACTCATATAATCTTTTGCTCGAAGTCTTGTTCTTGGGAGTAATACTAAAATCTTGCTCTTGATCCGAGTGATGCGATCTTGGCAAAGAGAGATAGTTGAAGCCTCTGTGTCTATTTTCGCTCCAAGGAACACTATGTGTCTGAATGGAATGAGATTGCTTTTTTCTCTGTTTGTGAGCCACCCAAATTCTTGCAGTGTTAAGATCACCTCTTCTGTCTGCTGGGCTGTTATGTGGTATTCCTGTGCTACTACCAGGATATCGTCCAAGTGGTTGAATACTTGAATTCCTCTTTTTCTTAGGATTGCAATGACCGTTATGAGAACCTTCAAGAATGTTCTTGGTGCCAAACCAAATGGCATGCCCTGGAACTGATAATGTTTCCTCGACAACAAGAACCTCAGGAACTTCTGATGTGATGGATGTATCGGGATCTGGTAGTACGCATCTTTCAGGTCTATCGATGTTAGCCAGTCGCCCTGATGTATGGCCTGTTTTATGGATGCGATAGACTCCATCTTGAAAGACATGTACCCATATGTGATGCTGCCATGTATGGCCAGGAAAAGTGTTTTTAGCTATTTTCAGGTGGAGAGAATGAATCTGTAAACAGATGTGTATTTGAAGCTGCAACAAATAATTTTGATCTGATATAAAATGATACCACAAGCATGATGGGGTACTTGCAGGACCTTAGGGTAGTATACCTGTGATAATAATGCCTTGGTGTCAGCCCCCAGACCGGCCCGACCACAGAACCCCCACCTAACTAGACACTTACCTCTTCCACTCCTCTCCACGCTGCACAGAAACACATGCTGATTTGATGGAGACCGCAGCTTCCGTACCGCATCAGCTGAATCCGTTCTCTGACTGGATGTTCTAGGAGTGCATGCTCAAGAACAGAAGCTTCTTAAAGGGGAAGTAGGCGCTTTCCAAAAGACGATCCCAGGAGACAGATAGGACACCTGTGAAATGTGCTCCACCCCCTCTCCTATACAATCCTGCTCAGATCTATGCTCAGTATTCTTTGCTTCAGACACCTATCAAGTTGTTCCCTGTTCCTGTCTGATTATCTGATATTCGACCTCTGGCTTGTTCTACGTTTATAATCCTGCGCTGTCTGAACCGACCTTTTGCCAGCCTGACTTCATCTCTGCCTTATCCTTTTATGTACTTTGTTTTGAACAACCAAGTCTGTAACTGCATATTAAGCTCTATCTACTAAACTGTGACATTTGGGGATTTTTTATTAAATTAATTCTGGTAGTGGTGTGTTAAAGGTTTTCAGCTGACCGGGGTATCTTCTCCAGTTGGGCAACCTTCTATTGAAGAATCGAGCAATTTACGGGCAAACTCTTGCTGTTTCAACTGGTTTGGAAGAATTAGACAGACAGAGTTTCTGGTGCAATATTATAATTTCGTCAGAATAAGTGTTTGTAGCTATTTTCTTATGGAGAGAATGAATCTGTACACAGATGTGTATTTGAAGCTGGAGCAAATAATTTGGATCCGATATCAAACGGTACCACAAGCATGATGGGGTACTTTGCAGGCAGTATACCTGAGAAAATACTGTTGTGACGAGAGCAATCTCGCCACATTGCATTGGAGAAGCCTGGCTGCCCACCTGCTGCCTTTGGACTATGGCCCTGGGAGATTGGGCCCTTTAAAAACAGTATTCGGCCATACCAGAGTGTATGTCACTCATTCTGGCCCTTTAAATACAGTGGGGTCATTTGGTACTTGCCCTGTGTTAGCTGTGGTAACCCAGATAGCTATGCCATGGAGCCTATTCGTGTGATTAAAGACTTTGGCTCCATGGCGATTAAACTGTATTCGGTTGGTCTGAGTGCCATTCACCTAATAATGTGCACTCAGACCTGAGCTATCTGGGGTTATGTGAAATGTCTGTGTGTTATGTGTAAAATGTGACTTTATGTATTTTAAAGTGTTTTATGTCGTTTTGCAACCATGTGGTTAATGGAGTCTGCCTCTAGTCCTGGATAATTGGATTACTTCCCCCCATAGTCTCCAGGATAGAGGGCCCTGTAAAACCATGCTTCCAGAAGGTCAAATGCACATTTGTACTAACTTTTGAACCCCTGGTCCAATTCGTATGATTTTTGAGTATGTTGTTCCCCTGAATGGATTGATTGTGAATATGTATTTTTATGCGAATGTGATGTATATTTTGGGAGTTATGAATGTTGTGTAAAAACTGTATTTTCCCTACCTATGATAATTGTATTTTCCTGTGTGTACAGATAATTAGTTTACAGGTAGAGGGGAGGGCTATGTGTGGGATGTAACTATTGTGTGATTGGTTAATGTACGTTACTGTGTGTGTCCCTCCCCTTCATGGGAGCACCTAATAAAAAGGGCTGCAAGCTAGCAGCCAGAGAGTTCTATTTTTACCCTCAACTTGAGTCCTGTCTCTTATTGGGGGAATCTGCTATAAGGGATTGCTATGCTAGGCATATTCCCTTGCTATAATCACTGAGCTCTTGTAAGAGCTTGTTCCTGCTTCGTTCTGAAGGGAGATAGCTGCAGCCTGCGGTGCTTATGGTGTCTGGTGGAGTGCTTGGAGTCCTCTGGAAGCGCTAGGAGCATCCATTAACGGAGGTACCCAGTCGGGGTGCCAGGTGATCCGTTACAACTGTCTTGGTGATTTTTATTCAATTATTTCAGGCAGTGGTGTGTTAAAGATTTTCAGCTGACTGGGGTATCTTCTATGCTTGACCAAACTTCTATTGAAGAATCAAACAATTTATGGACAAACTCCTGTTGTTTGAACTGGTTGGGGAGAATTAGACAGAGAGACTGAGTTTCTGGTGCAATCTGACAACTCGTCAAGTTTAAACCACAGTGTTTATGAAAGGTTCAGTTCCAATAGATCTTGAGTGACACAGAATCAACATAATACTAACAATTCATTGGTTAGTATGTTATTGCTCAGACTTGTCCAGACTTCTGATGTAAACCATATTCTGCTTTTGCCAATTTATATAATATTTAACTCCATAAATTGTAGATTGTGCTAATGGTGTGTAACTATAATCTTAATTTTAGTAGTGACAGGAGGCGAGTATTTGCATAAATTTACTTAACAACTCCAGCAGCACAGATCAATCAAATGTTTTAGCCAATCAGAATCAAGAAACGTTCTACATATGTCTCTGTGGTGCCTGCCTCTTCCTCTTTCTTTGAAGCGAAACTAGTAAAACAACAAACAAGAACAAAGTCCATAACGTAGTGGATTCGTCAAACTTCTTTAACAACAGATGGAAATTACCAGTAATCCGTGGAAGATCAGCGTAAGTAGCCAATTTTTATAGTGAAAAGAACAGAAATAGGTATAAGGTAACGCAATGACCACTTGTCATGCCTACTATAATAAACATAATATACTAATATTGTCTGATTAAACAAGAATTTATAATCTACCAAACAAAATATATACTAGAATAGATTGAGTAAATGAGATCTAACAAACATAACTCGAAGGAGATGCAGCGAACACAAAAGCAGCATACCAGAAAGGATAGCGAATAGAGAAGGTGTGTAAACAAATGACCAAAGCAGAGAGGAGAAACCCCAACCAGGGAGGGTAAAGAAGAAATAAGGGAGGGAAATACTTGCCTCCTGTCATTACTAAAATTAAGATTATAGGTACACTCCGTTAGCATAATCCACAATTTTACCACATGACAGGAGGCTTTATATTTGCATTTTTAACGCTACGAAAGAAGGGCAAAGGAAGCATGAGAAGCAGGTCTGAAATAGAAAATCTGAAAGGTGTCTTCGTGAGACCAGTCCGCAGAACGCATGATATCCGACAAGGAGGCGCCCGACAAAAAGGCCTGCGAAGCTGCTGCGCAGCATATAGAATGCACTCCGAACGACGTCTCGATGCCTGCCAGAGATAAAATCCATCTGACCCATCTAACGAGGGTCATGGATGAGACTGGTCATGTGGTTGAACATACGACTTGAGTAATTGTCCCGAAGGTGAATGACAGAGAGTCGCGGTGACTTTCACATAATGAAGGAGAGTTTTTACCATGCAGAGTCATGGAGCGGAAGGAAAATACTGATAAAAAAACCGAGGATGAACTTGTTTTTGTCCGCCTAGAAACCGAAAAAGAGACGCCCTCCGGAGAGAAAGAGAGACTGTCAATGTTGAACGCTCTGACATCCGAAATCAGACGGAACAAGACTAGGCAGAGAAGTAGAGTAAGTTTAGGCGACAATTGTCGCAGGGATAGCGACTCGTTGTCAGGCCATTCCCGAATAAACTCCAATACCAACTCAACGTCCCAAAGACGCGAGATAGGTGAATGCTTTTCATGAGGTGGCAGACCAATGGGTCCTGTCCCACCGGTCGTCCTAGGACAGGGACGTGGGCTGCCGATATCGCCGATCGTGTAACATTAAACGAACGATAGGATTGTCCCGTCGAAAATAAGGAGTATAGGAAGTTCAGAATTAAGGGAACAGGAGCTGAAAAGGGATCCAAGTCCCTCTCCAGACACCAGCGAGCCCATCTGTTCCAGGCTCCCAGGTAGCACAGTCGAGTGCCTGGGGTCCATGAATCCCATAGGAGTTGCTTAGTCATCTGTGATAATCCGTCAATGTCTCAAGATCCCCTGAAACCGTCCAGGCCACCGGTCTTGAAGGATGAGTGGATGTAGCTACCCTTGAGGGTTGATTAGTAGAGATGGGAAAATCAGGAGCCACAGTGGGTGATTGCACAACAGTTCCAATAGGTCCGGGAACCAGGCCTGACTCTGCCATAGTGGGGTTATCAGTAGAATAGTTATCCTCTGAGTCCGTATCTTGTGGAGGACCCTCGCTATCATGGAGAATGGGGGAAATGCATAGGCCCCTTGGGGAGGCCATTCCTGAAGGAAAGCGTCAGCTGTAAAACCTGGGCAGTTGGTGATTCATCCTGAAAGCGAATAGATCTATCAGTAGTGGGCTTCTGTGTAGCAGCAGAGCCTTGAAGACTTCCACATTCAGTTGCCATTTGCTGTTGTCCCTCCAGTGGCGGGAGTATCAGTCTGCCGTGAGGTTCGATGTCCCCGGGAGGTATTCCACCTTGAGCGTGATGTTCCTGGCCAGGCAAAAGGTGTAGATGTCTTTGGTCGCCTCCGACAGTGCTTGGGATCGGGCTCCTCCCAGGCGGTTGACATATTGTACCGCTGACACATTGTTCATGCGCAGTGAAAGACAACAATTCGACATGTGTTTGGCCAAGCTCCTGATGGCAAAGGAGCCCGCTATCAGTTCCAAGCAGTTGATGTGTGTCTTTGACTCCTCGTGATGCCATCGGCCTCCTGTGGAGGTTTGTGTGCAGTGTGCCCCCCAGCCCTATAGGCTGGCATCTGATTCTACCACGAAGTCTGGTGAGGGACCAAAGATGGCTTTCCCATTCCAGGCTTGCATATGGAGGAGCCACCATCTGAGTTCGGTGCATACTTCTGTGTTGAGTGGTACCCTTTGATCGTACGAGTATCCTGCCCAAAGAAAACGTGCCTTGAGGCATTGCATGACTCTGTAGTGGAAAGGTCCTGGGTATATCGCCTGGATGGAGGCGTAGAGTAGGCCCACGACCCGGGCTAGGAGTTGAAGTGGGATGAGATCTAGCTGCAGCATTTTCCGGATTTCTTTTCAGATGGAAGCAATCTTTGACAGCGGTAGGCGTAATAGGCACGTTGTGGAGTAGATTTCGAATCCCAAGAACTAGCTTAAGGGCTGATTTCTCTCGGTTCTCGACAAAACCCAGGGATTCCAGAAAGTCCACAATAAATCTCGTCTGAGATTAGTTGTGAGGCCGAGTCGCAGAAGATCAGTATATCATCTAGGTAAATTAGGCACCGGACCCCCATGGTGCGCAGGTGTGCCATAACGGGCTTCAAAAGTTTTGTGATGCAAAATGTTACTAATCTCATGAAGGACAACTCCCATCATGCTTATTCACTATGAACTGTTCTTACTTTGCAAATATCCTTAGCTACTTGATTATTGTTCCTATTGAAGATTATTCTCATGAACTAATGTTAGTTAATGCATCTCTGAAGAAATACTTAATAATGAACTTTGTGTTGTTGATTACTTGCACTTCTTATTATTGGATTATTGCCTAAATGCAATTCATTTAAGTTTAACACTTATTAAAACTTCGGTTGAATCAAGTTACCAGTGATTCTCTCTTTTCTTAAAGCTACAGTATTGATACTTAAGGATTCTCCATTTCTTCACTATTGTAATTAGGGAGTTTACAAGCTGCAGTTGAGTTCCAATCCAAATCACCCCTAGTAGCATAACAAGGATGGGGATCAAGTTGCATGCCCTGGGACCGGGCTATGTCTGCAAAGTACAGTATCTTTGCTAAGGGGCCCAGGTTGTCCTGTGTGGACTTCAGACTACGTTCAGCTCCTTTCCTGGGGTCCCGTTCCGTCCGGGACATGAAAACGACCACCATCTGGTCAAATTCCGGAGTCAACACCACTTTGTCGGGCAGGATAGGGCGTGGTCATTCAGCCCGTAATCGTGCCCTGACCTCTTTGTCCAGAGGTTTACGAATCCAATAGTGCACGAATAGTGCTAGGTGACTTGGGAGGCCCCATTCCAATGATTTTGGGTGTCTAATGGGCTGTGGGTTGAATAATGGACAGTCTTGTGGGTCCATGAACTGAACCTCTGTCTCCGGGTCATGTAATAGCCCTAACGATGAGGGTTCGCCTGCATATGACTCCTTCACATACGTGGAGTTGTGAGGGGTTAGGTCTTGCCATTCGTCCCCTTCTGATGCAGAATCATCCACTTGCCATTCATCCAGGATATCCAGCGTATGTGGATAGTCATCCTCATCCCCAGAGGAGTGTATTGGTGGCTGAGGTTTAGGTCTCACCGACCGTTTGGTTCATTTGACCGCATCTTTTACTCTTGGTCTGACTTAGGATGTTGTGTCTGCTCTGTGGCATTTTGGTAAGAGGGGTGGTTCCCTGGTGGGCCTCTCTGAACCCTCTGCGTCTTCATCCTGCATCAGGGACATGCCCGCGATAAGCAGAGGTACCTCAGGAGGAGGTTGGGTGAGCATTTTTGACAAGGCCTTTTCCACGGCGTTGATCATGGACTGGAAGTCCTGGGTTGGCGGTGGTGTGTTGCTCATCCTCGTATCTGTAGATATCTGTGGAGGAGAGGACATGAGTCAGTGACCGTGATAGGTTGTGTTGTCGGGCATCCCCTGTGTGCATAATCAGGCTATCCTGACTAGGTGGTATGCCAACCACACAGTTCCCACACTGGTATAGTGATATAAAGGGGGGAATGTTGCCCCTTGGTGCTGGTCGCAGAGAATGGCTAGTGTCATGGAGCAGAGCCCTGAATTGTGTGGACTTCAGACTACGTTCAGCTCCTTTCCTGGGGTCCCGTTCCGTCCGGGACATGAAAACGACCACCATCTGGTCAAATTCCGGAGTCAACACCACTTTGTCGGGCAGGATAGGGCGTGGTCATTCAGCCCGTAATCGTGCCCTGACCTCTTTGTCCAGAGGTTTACGAATCCAATAGTGCACGAATAGTGCTAGGTGACTTGGGAGGCCCCATTCCAATGATTTTGGGTGTCTAATGGGCTGTGGGTTGAATAATGGACAGTCTTGTGGGTCCATGAACTGAACCTCTGTCTCCGGGTCATGTAATAGCCCTAACGATGAGGGTTCGCCTGCATATGACTCCTTCACATACGTGGAGTTGTGAGGGGTTAGGTCTTGCCATTCGTCCCCTTCTGATGCAGAATCATCCACTTGCCATTCATCCAGGATATCCAGCGTATGTGGATAGTCATCCTCATCCCCAGAGGAGTGTATTGGTGGCTGAGGTTTAGGTCTCACCGACCGTTTGGTTCATTTGACCGCATCTTTTACTCTTGGTCTGACTTAGGATGTTGTGTCTGCTCTGTGGCATTTTGGTAAGAGGGGTGGTTCCCTGGTGGGCCTCTCTGAACCCTCTGCGTCTTCATCCTGCATCAGGGACATGCCCGCGATAAGCAGAGGTACCTCAGGAGGAGGATGGGTGAGCATTTTTGACAAGGCCTTTTCCACGGCGTTGATCATGGACTGGAAGTCCTGGGTTGGCGGTGGTGTGTTGCTCATCCTCGTATCTGTAGATATCTGTGGAGGAGAGGACATGAGTCAGTGACCGTGATAGGTTGTGTTGTCGGGCATCCCCTGTGTGCATAATCAGGCTATCCTGACTAGGTGGTATGCCAACCACACAGTTCCCACACTGGTATAGTGATATAAAGGGGGGAATGTTGCCCCTTGGTGCTGGTCGCAGAGAATGGCTAGTGTCATGGAGCAGAGCCCTGAATTGGGGGGAAGCGCTGAAAGCTTCCAGTACTGCAGGGTATACCCTGTGTGATGCCAGTGGGGAGGTACCAAGCGGGCAGTGCAGATCCGGCTGTGTTACAGAATGTACCCAGAATGGGTTATGGTACCGGCAGTGTTTTAATCACTAAAGCTCACCCGGATAGTGCTACAGGGTCCACCCCTGGGTATGTATTGCAGGCATTAAAAGGGTTAGTCACACAATTGTCCAAAAATCTGTTTAGAAGTTGGTAATAGATGGCACGACAGTGAAAATATTAAGTCCTTACTTGTTGTGAGGATACACAATGGGGCAGTACAATGTCTGTGGGTCCGTACAGGCAATCTTAGGTCCGGCAGTTATTTCTTAGTGTAAGCCGAACGTCTGAAATTGAAAACAAAGATGGCCGCCGTGGGTATTGTGGCCCACAAACACAAAATGGCCGCCGCGCACAGGTACCTGGCGGGAACAACTTCCGCGGTCCGTGTGAGCAGCGGGTGAATCACCCCTTAATCCCCACCACCCAGCCACCCTCCCCCCCATCCCCACCCTGCCAAAACCAAGTCACAGAAGGAGCGGGAACGTTGCCTAACCCTCCCGCGGAAAAGCCCACCCGGACAGACAGGGATAGTGAGAATCAGAGGGGTGTAGCCGGATAATAGTTTATGCAATAGTGAAAAGATGAGGTAGTATAAGCAAACAAATTCAAATCATAGGGTAGCATGTAAGAGAATCAATACTCTGACCTGTACTCTAACTGGAGCAGCAAAGAAAGAGGAAGAGGCAGGCACCACAGAGACATATGTAGAACGTTTCTTGATTCTGATTGGTTAAAACTTTTGATTGATCTGTGCTGCTGGAGTTGTTAAGTAAAGAAAGATTATGCACATATGAAGCCTCCTGTCATGTGGTAACATTCTGATTACCAAAAAAACTCTTAATATTATTATATGTTTCTAATTTTATTACTAAAAACTTATCACACTGCTCTATAAACATATTGTTGTATGATATATATATATATATATATATATATATATATATATATATTAATGGTATCAGTTAAATATCAATTAATATACAGTTTATTCTTATAGTGTGTGTTACAACTCAAACTGAAGTATTGATATTATGTGGCATGTAGTTGAATGTAGTGGCAGATAGATACAAGATAAAAGAAAAATAACAAATCTATCTAGGGTTATAGGAGGATATGTTCCTTGGCTAGACGTTATTAAGCATATTTGATATTTTAACTTGAGAACATATTGTCTGCTTATGCATTTAAAGTGGCTAACTTTAAATATGGCTTCCTAGCATACAAAATGACTATACTAGGTTTATAAATTGTCTAACAATTCCACCCATTTATTCTGTAAGAATAACAAAATCAAACAAGAATAATACAATTATACATAAATAATAAAATCACACAAATCAAATGGTTAGTAATATCCTGCTCTTAGTTACATAGTTATGTTAGCTTAAAAGAGACCCGTGTCCATCAAGTTCAGCTTTTCTTACATGTGTTTTGCTGTTGCTCCAAAAAGAAGGCAAAAAACCAGTCTGAAATGCTTTCCAATTTTGTAGCAAACTAGGAAAAGAATAAGGACAAAATGTCCCCACTGTCCTTATAAAGCTAATTTAATCTGGAATTTAATCTGGAATAAAAGGGAATCATGACATGTCACACATGTCATGTGTCCTTAAGGGGTTAAGGGGATAAACAATAAATATGGGGCTCTTTGGTTGATTTTATCCCTCTTCTCACTATTTCTGGCCTAGTTTTGTTTTAATGGTATGTATTACTTGCTGGGTTGTTTTGTTCAGGTATCCTTATGACTTGGAATTAGTATTTGTACTATTGTATACAAGTATGGATGTAACTGTAGAGCATCCTGTTTATTTTTTGTACTACGTTTGTGATATTTATGCTATGATTTTCTGATATGCATTTTGGGATACCTGTTATTGTGGACCCACATAATACAGTATTTTTTATGGTTGTGCTCCTCATTTGCTAGTATTTGTAGATTTTTTAGG
Organism: Pelobates fuscus; assembly: GCF_036172605.1. Classification (NCBI taxonomy): domain Eukaryota; kingdom Metazoa; phylum Chordata; class Amphibia; order Anura; family Pelobatidae; genus Pelobates; species Pelobates fuscus. The sequence continues at coordinate 213,704,946 of NC_086318.1, read as the reverse complement.
TCCTTGTGGAATAGGGCCTTTTGAGTGAGCACCCTGTTATGGCTATTTTATTTCTGTGTATATACTCTTTTTTCATTTGATTAGTGTGCCTACCTTTTTAAAATTAAATAATGTCAACATTTAACCTGTTAATGTTGTTAGGGCGTACCATGATGCCCTGAAAAAGGTGGGTTTAAACACTTGCAGCTGGCAAATTGTACTTACCTTCTGTGGTGAACTGCTCCAATCCCGGTCAAGGGGAACTGCCTCTGACAACCCATCCAATCTGGCCCTTCTCGACTGCAGGGGGCAGTCTCACAAAGCTTGAAATAAGTACAATATATTTACAATACACACACACACACACACACACATACACACACACACACACATATATATATATATATATATATATATATATATATATATATATATATACTAAGTGTATTTTGAGATAATTTGTCATGTTCCTGAGCAGGTTCAGAGAGGAGACAATAGCCAGGATTATTGGTTGAAACTTTGTCTTTTTAGACATAATAATTTACTTGAAAGCAAGAATTAAGGCACTATGCCACAAAAAGGATACTTTGAAAGTTAAAACAGAATAAAGGCAATATGCCCCAAACAGGATATCTTGAAGTAAATGAATAAACATATTTTATTTACAAGTAGGTTTGAAGTTATTTCCAAATAGTAGTTTGTGGAATGTCACACTGCAGCCAGGTTCAGGATGATACAGGGTTGAAAGGGTTAAAGCTGGTAAGTACTTTCAGTGTAATATAGTACAAGTTGCTTAAAGGATTATGCAGAGTTGCAGCAGTTGAGACAGGTAAGTAGATTCCAGTATAATATGGTACAGGCTGCTTACAGGATTTTGCAGAGATGCAGTAGTTGAAGATAAGAGTTTCAGGAGGATTCTGGTAATGGGACACACAGAGTCTCCATTGTGGATCAGGATGTTTTCAGGAGCCAGGATACAGGATGTTTTCAGGCAGAACACTGACTTCAATGTAAAGGCCATGAGAAGAGTTGGGTGTGGCCTTTTATAGCAGACTTGGAAGATCATATGAGGCGAGATGAGGTGAGAGAAACTGAGGATTGACTAGTGGTTAGGGAAGCCACTAGAAGCGAGAAACAGGAATTGCAGCAATAAAATAAAACAATTTCTTGGTTGTCAGGATAGGATCCTGACATATATATTTGCATATGTCCACCCAGAATCTCTTGTGGTGTATATATATATATATAGATAGATAGATAGATAGATATAGATATATTTACATGGAGCACAAACCAAGAAAGTTATGATGGGGAAAAAAGCGATGGAAAACCCCTTTCACCTGGTGTCAGTGGGTAATCAATACATTGTTAAACACAGATCTTCATATCAGTCAAGCCATAAGACTTGCTCTTCCTACAGAAATCTCAAATGTATAGTAAAGTTACCCCCATGGCATGCCATTTGCAAAAGTAGACAACCCAGGTTATTCCTGGGCTCCTATATGGTCTCACAGGCAACATAACTAACCAATCTGGCAAATTTTAATGTGTAAAAACTAAAATTTGCTTGCCCTTTATTTGACCCTGCAACTTTCCAAAACCCCATAAAACCTGTACATGGGGGGCACTGTTACAATGGTAAACACAAATATAAGTGATTTAAAAAACAAATAAAAAAACAAAACAAAAAACAGTGGACACTAAGTGTGGCCAGGGCTTGTTACTAAGTGGCTGCTGAAAAAGACTGGACATACCCAATTTTGAATAACCTGGGTTGTTTACTTTTGCAAATGGCATGCCATGGGGGTAATTTTAATATGCCCAGCAAACCAATCTGGCAAGTTTCAATGTAGCAAAACTAAAATGGGCAAACTCTTTATTTGATCCTGTAACTATCTAAAACACCATAAAACCTGTACATGTGGGATATCAGTGTACCTGTGGTATATCACAGCATGCAAATATGTGTATGTTATTGCAGTAACAGCTAACAGTATTATGACATTCACAGTTAAAATGCTATACAGAAGTTAGAAAATAAAATGTCTCAATTTTTCACACTTTGTTTTAGATTTTATTCATATCAAATTATATTTCATATATAAATAATTGATGTGAAATAAAAGCCATATTTCTCCTGACCAAAATTATATCTAATTAGTGTGGGTGCACTTAATATGAAAGAGGTAAATTATGGTTGAACAGACATATAGCTCAAATTCCATGTTTTGTTTTGATTAGAACTTGTTCAATTGCCTCCATTCTTAAGGGGTTATGCATACACAGATAAATCTTCCAATACAAATATACAAAAAAATGCAAATATACAAAAAAATAACCCTGAGAAAGTCAAATAAGACAAAATGCATCAAGCCTATTCTATACAAGTGGTGAGGCGGCTTGCAGACCATAAAAGTACGATTTCTTTATTTTCAAACTCTCTAAGGTCATGGATCATAATTGACTTCTGGACTTGCTGATTAGAGATAAGTGGCGCTTGGGGCCAAGCGGCATCAGCACATTTTTTTTGTGCTTTATATTTGTGAGCATCTGTACATTGAATTTATTTTTTTATTCTTTATATTATACAATACACAAGATCCAGCACACTCACTCATCCACTAAACAGCAACTTTAAAGCTCACAGATTTTTTTTAGTTTAAAAAAAAAACACCTATTAGGCAAAAATAATGGGGGTTTAGTTACAGTATATGATCATACATGGCATAAGCCTGCCACAACGCCAATGCACTCTATCGTTGGCTGGTCCTACTCTAACAACCTAATGTCCGCTCTTATGAGATTAACACACCAGCATACATGCATAGATCAACCCACAGTGTAACGGATCGACGGGCACCCCGACTGGGTACCTCCATTGAAGGATGCTCCTAGTGCTTCCTGAGGGCTCCAAGCACTGCAGCAGACACCACAACCACCGAACCGGTGAAGCATACGAATGCTCTCAAGCATATGAATGCTATAAACAGCTGAACAGGAAAAACCATACGAACAGTTTACACTCCTGGCAGTCGCACTGTAACTGCATACAATCCAATTCCCCCCAAGAACGAGACAACACTTTGTTTGAGGGTCAAGCAGAACTGACTGTACTGGCACATACAGCCTCTTTTATTCACAATCCACAAACATAGTACTGCCCACAGGGTTTTCAAATACAACTAATCAATCCATACAATACACACAGACACTCCCACACAAAATCCTCCCCTCTGCCTGTGATATGATTACTGAACACAATGGGTAATATAATTATCATAGGCAGAGAAATACATTTTTTGCAAAATATTAATAACTACCAAAATATACATGCCATTGACATACATTTTCATAATCAGCATGCATGAAATATACACATACTCAAAAATCAGGGCAATCGGTTCAGGGGTTAAAAAGTTGAGGGAAAGTCCTATTTGACCAAATGAAGCATGGCTTTTCTGCCCAAAACCAGTTCCACAGAGTCTTCTATCCTGGAGATAATTGTGAAGTAATCCAATTATCTCCAAGGACAGAGGCAAAACTCCATTAGCCACATGGTAGCAACATATAATAAAATACAATATGCTAAATCTCCCAGGGGCCATAGTCAGCAGGCAGGAGGCGGGCAAACAGGTTTCTCCAATGCCCAGTGGCGAGGATGGTTTCGCCACACACAGAAATGTATGTGTGATGTATGGGCAGTTGGGCTGTTGATGGCTGTGGACAATGCACTTCCTTTCTGTTGGTTCACCATTTCCTGTTTATCCCTGTTGGGTTTGATTCACTACCTGTTGTCGGTTAGTGGAATGTTCTAGGGATCAAAATGGTGGCTAAAAAACCCTATGTTATAAGGCAGCAATATGAGTATTTGGTTATACAGAAATAAAGTGACTGTTTTGTACAAGTCAGGGCTATAACACCAGGAACATCTACATCAACATCACATCATGCATTTGCTCACTTGGGCTACATGCACATAAACACATACCTTGACCTTTATACACATAGGTCCATAGGTATACACACGATATACCCTTGTATACAAAGACAACCATATTTATAGGTGCAAATATACAAAAAATAACCTTTATAAAGATGTACATGATCACTCTCTCATCCTAAATTTTATGCTTGCATTTACTTACTTATATACAGATGTATACACATCCTTGTCCTCATTCACATATAAATGCAAATGTTCAACCAATTGCACACATGAACATCTAGACTCACCACCATATACACATGTGTACAAACACTCACCTTCCTCATATAAACAAATATTTAGGCCCACACAAAGTTATACATGTGTGCAGGTGCCTACACATACACTTTCAGCATCAAGCAGCAATACTTATTCTCAGGCTGACATATGCAGAGACATCAATATACACACATATGCAGACAAATAAGGAAGACTGTTGTGGAGGGAAATGAATTTAATTTGAAAATGCCAGGTTTAAAATACTTAGAATCAGTATAGTGAAACTCTTGCATTTAAAGTAGTGCTTCTCCATTATATCATTAGTGATAGGGTATGTTTTTAAAGCTTTGAACATGTCCAATGACAGGACTTCCTAATCTTGACATGAAGGCAGGGCATCTCATTTGACATTTGGCATTGAAAGAGCCTCTGGGCCAAGGCTCTGTGATTTAGGGATTTCACAGTCAACGCCTTGGTGGTGGTGAAAGTATCTCCTGTCAGGAAACCACTGGGGAAAGGTTCTTATGGTTCTTACTTAGTGGTGAAAGGAACATCTATCTGGGGCTGATAGTTGAAGGTACACCAGGTTGAGACTCAAGTGAAAGGAACTCCTGGACTACCCCTAGTGCTCCAAAGGGCTGTGATTGAGGACCAGTAATGAGATGGATTCATGTTAATTGTTTATTGCTGATGAAGCTCTTAGTCACACCCTTTACACAGAGGTATCTTGGGAGAACCTGAGGAGGGCGGAAAACCTGGTTAAGGAAGAGTAAATTAGAGTAGTCATGTAAGTAGGAGCAGTAGACTTTGTCAGTCTTGGAACCCACTACTGAAAGCTGAAAGTATCTTTGGCCATAATTTGTCTTTTATATTTGATTTCTCACTTTACCCACGTCTGTGTTAGTAAGGTGAACCAAAACACTGGTGTACATCTTCCAGCTTAAAATCTGCGTTAACAAGACCAGCAAATTTCTAACACATCCAACTTTTGAGTGCAATTATGGCGATAAATGTACTCTCTCCATGGGCTCTATTGCAAATACATCTTGAAGTGATACTAAAATGCCTTTAAAGTTATCACTGTAAAGAATAATGTAAAGTATATATTTTTCTTATATACTATATTAAATATGCATTATATTTTTTAGATTTTGATTTAGAAGGAAAAACATTTTGGAACTAGTTTGAAAGTTTTTAGCAATGAGCTAGGGTGCAGAGTATCATATATGAAAAACGGAAAAAAGCAGCATGACAAATCAACTGATCCATGCTCCTGCTGATATTTGTGATTGGTCTCCTCTGACATGGCTAATAAGTACTTTATATTTCCTAGCAATTTTTTTCATTGCCAGAAGCAATACATATAAGATGCCTTACAGACAACAAGAGATCAAAACAAAACAAAAATCATTTAATCAAGCATGTGTAATTAGGAAACATATCCTGTTTGTAATAAACAACATACTTGGATGTTGTATGTCTGGAACAATATAATTTCTAGTAATGACATAGATAGTAGTTTTTGTGATTTATATTTTGTTGTTGTTTTTTTCACACAGAAAAGGGTAAAGACATTCTATTTTAAAAAAATGAAAAGGGCATGGACTGTATATTTTAGTACTTAGGAACCAACCTTTAAAAACAGGGAAATCAGGAAGTCAGTTAAAAAGAAAAACAAGAACAAAAATACAATCACTGGGCTGTGTTAAGGTAAGATTTCTATCAAATTACAGAAATTACCTAGTATGCATATAATAACATGAAAAGAAAAAAAACATAGAAGCAAGGCAATCAAATGTCTTGTGATGATCAGCAAATCTATGGGATCATGATGAGAAATGAGACCAGATGAGTGGCTGGATCCTTGCCTGGCAGATTACCATGATTGACAGTAGATAGTCCAACTTGGATGTAGAACTAAATCTAAGTCAAAGAAGGTTGAAGCAATCATCTGAGGTTGCTGTATCTCTTGTGCAGAGAGCTCTTGCCGGCATTTTGATACTGGACTGCCCTTATGGGTGGGACCAGTCTGATATGCTTCGGAATATGTTTTCTCTGTAATGGCACAAATGAGCAAAAACTATTTTGAGACCTGAGCAGGGATTTACCAATGGGCAAGCTGAGTTTTTCTAAGCTTTTGTCTGTTCTCAGATTTCTTATATACTTTGTTTTTGATTAGTGCATTAACTTGTCTCTGCCCAAATTAAAAGGATAATCCAGATGTTGAACCCATGCTCACTGTGCAAAGAGAGGTATCAGCTACACTTTACTGACAAGGTCCAAAGAGGGCTGAAACAATTGTCTGGGGTTGCTGTATCCCCCATGCAGAGAGAGCTTGCTGGAATTTCAATTCTGGGCTGTCCTTACAGGAAGGACATTTTTTGGAATATGTTATATCTGTTACAAGTATGAAAAAAAATATTTTGAGAGCTGAGTGGAGATATACCAAAGTACAAGCAATTGCATGTCTCTAACCTTTTATCTATTCTCATATTTCTCATATTCTTTATTGCAATAAATTGAGAATTGCCCCTCACAACCTGCAATCACTGCTCGGTTTGCACTAGCAAAGTTCCACTAGGACCCTGATAGGCCAAAGCCTGTTTGGCTCTATCATCCATGAGTGCCATGCAAAGACACTTGAGTGCAATTCATGGACCATTACTGATTGTCAGGGTAAGTATGCACACACTACATGCAGTGATTAAACCTATGCTAATCAAAAGAGTAGTATATTACCGGACCTAAGAGTTGTTCAATGCAAGGCATTTGCAAACAAAAAATCAAAGTCAAGAAGAACAAGCCAAGGTTAGGGAATCCAAAAACCACAACATTGAAAAGCTAAGCTGGATTAAGAAGTAGAGATCAGAGTAGTCAGACAGGCCAAAACAAATACCAGGAAACCGAATATGTATCACTATTTTAGCATGTAATTACCAAGCGCTCCACCATTTTGTTTATAAGAGACACAATTGTAACACTTTTTTGTCTTGTATTTATCAAAGTTGAAGGTCAGAAGGTATTCCTTCACATGTTTTTTTAATCACACCTACTTCTTCTGGGTGCAATTGTTTGCCTAACATTTTCTTCACTTTCAGGGTGCGCTAGATAAAATAAAGGAGGGTGAGAAAGTCTCTATAGGTACAATGTAGACCTTGAGTGACTGTTCTTGTGTTCTTGCTTTGGAATCTCAGTAGTCGAATATGGAATACAAAAGCAGAGAGGGGAGACCAATAGTACAAAACCGTAATGCTGAAAGGATCACGAACAACACAGACGTGAAGAAGTGCCAACTTACAATTTTAAGAGCTAATCCCAGGTCTAGGTAAAACAGCATACAGTGGTATTTAATACTCCCCACATGTAGGATATTACTGGACAGTTGGAGGTGTCTTCACAAGATTCTTTACACCATCTCAGACAAACGTCAGCATATAAAATATATAAAAGAGGGAAGAACCCAATGGTGCAATAACTTAGGTAATACTGCAACAACAGACAACACTGAGGTCCTAAGAGTGCCAACTTACAATTTGTAGAGCTATGACCAGCTCTGAGTAAAACAGCATACAGTGGTATTTAAACTCCCCACGTGTAGGATATCCCTCTAGTGATGCTTGCTGTGCAGGTCTTATGAAAATAAAATCACAAGAGAGGGCCCATAGTGTTTTCCATATATAAAATAACAGTGGAATAAAAAGAAACGTACTTACAGTGTTCAGAGCAGCCACACTTTTATTATAGAAGGCATTAACATTATTTAAAAAAAACATTTTTTTCTGGTTTTTAGACTCTTTATATGTTCAGAAAAGAGGCACGGCTATGGGGACCAGGTTTGCCCCCAGCTATGCTAATTTATTTATGGCGGACTGGGAAACGGAAGCAGTCTGGGGTAACCATGATTGGAGAGCAAACCTGGTCACCTATTTCCATTATATCGATGATTTATTTTTTATTTGGAAAGGTACTGATAACTCCTTAAAACTTTTTTTAAACCACTTAAACCAAAATGACAAAGGCATTGTTTTAACCACAGAATTTAGCAAAGAAGAAATCAGCTTTTTAGATCTAAATTTTTTTATCAAAGATGGAAAATTAAACATGAAAACTTTTTTTTAAAAAGTGTGCACAAACACAGTCATCGATCAAAACAGTTGTCACTATACTCCCTGGCTAGATAGTGCCGCAAAAAGCCAATTCTTAAGACTTAAAAGAAACTGCACACTTAACGAAGATTTTAACGAACAAAGCAACATTTTAAAAAATAAAATTTTAGACAAACACTACTCAGAGGACAAACTTGAAGCCATAATCACTAAAATCAAGTCTGATGAAAGGAGTAGCCTGCTGAAATACAAAAACAAAAACTCTAACACTACCCCTTCCCATCATTTTTGATTACAATAACAAGAACAAAGACATAAGGAAAACTATTCACAAACATTGGCACATTTTATCTGAAGACCCTGTTCTCTATAAAATCATTCCTGAAAAAAACAATATCATTTTTAGAGGTGCCCCTAATTTGAAAACCCTTTTAACAAAATTTTTTACAAAGACTAAGTCAAAAAAATGATCTACCTTATCTAATGTTAAAGGTTTTTTCAAATGCAGAAAATGTATAATTTGTAAGACTACCCAAATTTCAGTCCCAAATAAAACCACAACATTCAAATCTAACATTACTAACAAACGCTACAATATCAAACAGGTTATCACATGCTGCACAAAAAAGGTTATATACCTACTGGAGTGCCCCTGTGGCCTCCAGTATGTGGGTATGACGTCAAGATTCCTAAAAATTAGGATATCAGAACACTGTCGGAACATTAGAAATGGATTTGAGAATCACACAGTGTCCAAACATTTCCTAACACACCACCAAAAAAACCCTAACGTTCTTAAATTCACCCCTATTCAAATATGCAATATTCCATGGCGAGGTGGTGATATAAGAAACATTCTGGGAAAAGCCGAAATGGAATGGGTTTTTAATCTTAAGACACTAACCCCACATGGCTTAAACGCAGAATTTGACCTTTTTAATTTTTTGTAATGTTTCATAATAATTGTAACTTTTTGTAAATATGATTATTAGTATTTATCCTTTAATATTAGGAAAATGCATTGTAATTTTTTATTTTTTATTAAGTATTTAATCATATACAACCTATCATTCATTTTATTTTAATTTATTTTCTTCTCTTCCAATATATGTATAATTAATTTTATTATAATGTCACTGTTTTTCTGTAAACTTATGTTGTAAAATTCTGTATGTTCTCCTCCTACTATATATATACTTCATCTCTTTGCCCTTTATACATACTGCCCTCTTTCATATTTCACCCTTTTGCCCTTTAATAAAATGTCCGCTTATAATTCATGCCCCCACATCCCCTAACCCGCCAATAACTACGCTCCGATCACGTCATTAATTTCGGACGTGATCGGACCACATTTCCCTCCATTCCCAGCGAATACTCATGGCACTATGCCGATCCCGCCCACCCGCCCGCCTCATTGGTTTAAAACGGCCACGCCCTCAAGACCTTTCACCTGCCATTTCACTATTCAATTTCTTCCCTCCCCTCGCATAAAAATAGATTTTTTTCCATCTCCCACAGGTCATAAGTGGGCTCAGTATAACCCCATATCATGTAAATATAAAAACAATTATTTTTTACTGTTTTAACATGCCAACCTATTATATGTGTAATTGAAAGTCATGTGACCGCGGTCACGTGGTAATGACGCAATTTTGGCGCCAATCTTTGAAATTCATGCCATTTAGCTGCATATATAATGTGAATAGCCAGGATTATTTGCTCTACACTTGAAAAAGCCTACTGTTTGGCGAAACGCGTTGTGTATTTTTACTCTGTTTTAAATTAAAGTATTTTGTGACTACCACTTACCTTGGGTTAGTACATTTACTTTATATGTTGCTGTTTTATACTGGCTGATTTTTATCATCATTTTTAAAAAGATCCAGTACTTCAAAAGAAATCCCTGGTGGGGATTATTCCACCTATGCTTGGTTCATAGAGCAGTGTGGCTGCTCTGAACACTGTAAATACGTTTCTTTTTATTCCACTCTTATTTTATATATGGAAAACACTATGGGCCCTCTCTTGTGATTTTATTTTCATAAGACCGGCACTGCAAGCATCACTAGAGGAATATCCTACACGCGGGGAATTTAAATACCACTGTATGCTATTTTACTCAGAGCTGGTCATAGCTCTACAAATTGTAAGTTGGCACTCTTAGGACCTCAGTGTTGTCTGTTGTTGCAGTATTACCTAAGTTATTGCACCATTGGGTTCTTCCCTCTTTTATATATTTTATATGCTGACGTTTGTCTGAGATGGTGTAAAGAATCTTGTGAAGACACCTCCAACTGTCCAGTAATATCCTACATGTGGGGAGTATTAAATACCACTGTATGCTGTTTTACCTAGACCTGGGATTAGCTTTACGGTTTTGTACTATTGGTCTCCCCTCTCTGCTTTTGTATTCCATATTCGACTACTGAGATTCCAAAGCAAGAACACAAGAACAGTCACTCAAGGTCTACATTGTACCTATAGAGACTTTCTCACCCTCCTTTATTTTATCTAGCGCACCCTGTATCTGTTGTCTTTTGTTCTCTCCATTCTCTGAAGGGTTTGATGGTTACCCTTCCTCTCTGGTGTGCAGCTTTGTCCTCCCTTGTGATCAGTACTGTAGCGCTGTTCCCTCCCCATTTTTTCTTACTATATTTTCTTCACTTTGTCTCTGAGTACGTAGATATTTGACGATTTTCATGGCAATTTAGATTGTACGGTTTTTTTTTTAGCAAGATTCTCTTCACCTCTAGTATTTGACTATTATATCTGTCAATATTTGCTGTAATAGATTACATCTGTGGAATATGTTGGTGCTATATTCATGTTAATAATGCAGATCCCAGGGAAAAGTGATAGCGTCCATTTTTTGAGAATACATTAATCTTTAATAAGAATTCTCTCTTGTGCTGTCATTTTTTTTCTTTTGCATTAGGGTAGTTTGTGTTGTCAGTAACATACTATGATTGCTAGTATTTGAAAAAAAAAAAAAGGTGTAACAATAATGAGCTTTATTATCAATAGTATGGAGTCATTTTTCCAATATTATCAAGCTTCAAAAAATTAAAAAAAAATATTGTATTACTGTCATGAATAAAAAAACTTCAAGCAAATATAAAGCTACTGTATAACTAACATGTAGGAAGTTACAACAAGTTCAATTAAAAGTTAATATTATTGAAGCAAAAGCAAACATAATATGAGAAAACCATAAATCAGACCATTCAGTTATGCCATCTTCAGGTCTCAAACAAGATTTTGCTTATGTGTACCAATAAAAAATAAATTAAACCATTTGCCTATTGGCCTGATACTATCGATAAGGAGAATAAACGTGTTGGCAAGCTCCCTCTGCACAAGATATAACATGCCCAGATTATTATTTTGGCCTTCATGAATATTAACATCAGATTATTAGCTATATTAAAGATATTAAACAAATTATGGAGTATCTAGGAGCAGATAATGCAGACATTATCTATCTAGATATCCTTCACTTCTAGCCACATGTCAACTCAATACAAACCTCTCTTCTTCTGTATGAATGTTACTGGCTGAATTTTAGGTGGTGGCATAACAAAGTATCAATTATCTCTAATCAATGCAGGTAACCATATGATTTCAGTAAGTTTTGATAAAGGTTTAAACAATGCTAGCTTCTTATAAACATCATATATGTACATAGTTGGGTACACACCAATTAAATATAATTGCAAGAATAACCGAGAGAGGGTTACCAAGAGCAATGTCATGCTCATGATCAGGTCAGGTAGGAGACGATTTCCTTTATTTGCAGGTTGTGACATATCAGTAGTATAACTTCTAGAATAAACTAATGAGGAGGAAAGGGAGAAATAAAGGTTAAGGCAATATGCCCTATATTGATAATAAATAGGGTTGCAAATAATAAGAGTTAGAGATAAACGTATAGATAGAATAGTAAGACAGGTATAAGGAACAATAAGGTTTCAGGGTAAGAAAATAACTCCTTGTAAATAAGAGTGAGCAGCAATGTCCAGATAGCGGTTATGCAGGTTTGTATAAATAAGGTAGGCAGGCTAAAGCAGAGTTGTAAGTAATCCAGGATGGTATGAAGTAGGGTTGGTATGGAGCAGGGTTGGAAGTAAAACAGGTTGGCAGGATAAAGCAGAGTTGCATGCAATCCAAGTTGGTATGAAGTAGGGTTGGTATGGAGCAGGGTTGGAAGTAAAACAGGTTGGCAGGATAAAGCAGAGTTGTAAGCAATCCAAGTTGGTAAGGAGAAGGGTTTGTAGCAAATAAGATTGGAAGCAATGAAGGCAAATCAAAGGTTGTTTCAGAAGCCAGGATCTGAATTATTTTCAGTAAGAACATCAACTTCAATGTAAAGACCACTTGCGTTGTCGGGTGTGGCCTTTTATAGCAGAACTTGATTTATTCTATTCAGGTGAGAGTCTGAGGTGACTAGTGGCTAGGCAGGCCACTAGAGGCTAGAAACAGGTACTGGATTTAAAGGAACAGTATCAAACAGAAAAAAGTCTTGCTAGTCAGGATAGGAACCTGACAAGCAAAATAACAGAATCATTGATTTTAATTTGTAGCATTATTTAAATAATTATGTGGTAGAGAATTATTTTATTTTAAGGTGGAACATTACAATTAAGGTAGCTTTTTATGAATGGGGAGCTGCTGGTTGAATTAGAGCTTTAGATGACTGCTATAAGCCAAGCAGCAGCGCCCCTGCTCAGCGGCAGTCCTTGCTTCCTCTATCCAAATATTAGACACCAGATGTCATTGGGAAAGGCCAACAACAGTGCTGAATTGCACTATTTGGGGTATACCATTCATGAAAGTAAGATAACCTTGAGGTAAGGAAGAACCAGTCACCTTCTGGCACCACAGCAACTTCATTTAAATGCAGTTGTTATGGTGCCTGTAACGGAATGCAGTATAATAATGCACGATATCCGTTGGTATCCTCAGGAAATCCACAGTCAGAGTAGAAAGCAAGGCAATATCCCCAATCCTCCCAATAACCGGACGAAACACAGTTTGGGAGTCAACTAACTCGGTTTATTCACAAGCAGCATATTTAAGCAGTTCCCCATGCAAGGGGTTTCCACACAGATAATCCAGGGGATTTCTCCCAACATGCATTGTGACTTTCCCAACAGGCATTGCTGCACGAGAAGGATACTCCCACTAAAATGGACGATTAAGTGGATTATCCCCTCGTGCAGCAAAACCGACAATTGACTTTAAAATACATAATTCACACAATATTCGGTACTTTGGAATAACCGAACGTTCGGTAGATAGCTGGGGTCGGAGCGCACACTTTGTGAGAATACCGCTCTGATCCCAGCTGAATTGACCGAACGCCGCACAGAATACATTTAAACATGGAAGTTGGTCTAAAAGTACCGAATAAGTACGGGACACATAATGTACCGAACGCGGAACTCCCGAACGCTCTGGAAGTCCAGCGGTGTTTGGATCATTGAGTAGCCGTTTTCAGTTCCAGGCTCTCGACGACCGAACACCGCTGCAGAGACAAAGGATCCAAGATGGCCGACCGCCGCATGGTCGGTAGTCGAACGACGGCCACCTAGGAGAGCCCTTAATTACCGATTGCAACAATGTTGCAATCGGTTAATTGGTGCCACACGACTTGTGAATGTGTGGTCGACCTGGGGAGTCCGTATTCGTACGGCGAACGGCCAGGATAGCCGTGTTTCGTCGTACGAATGCTTGTATGCTGGCAGCGTACGGCTGTCAGCATGCGAACGGCCATAGCACAACACATATACATTTAACGGAACACATTATACATTCAGCCTACGGACAACCTATACTGCATATAGCTCAGAAGTGGCTAGGTTTGCCACAGTGCCCAGATTGCTCTTTTAATGAGCATACATTGATATGAACAGTCAGACAATTATCATAATCTACACATAAAAAAGGGAAATTGGGACACACCTGGAACATGCATTTCTATGTAGTGTTGCTGTCGTAAAGACCAAAATATGTCTAAAATACAGATTAGGTAACAGTGCACAAACATACAGTTTTAAATTTTACAAGGCTACTTAAAATCACCTGTCTTAGCAAACAAATATGGGGATTAATTTACACCTTATGGTCATAGTGAAAATTCAAAATGAAAAAATTATAGCTAAAGAGAGCAAAACCAACCCCAAAGCATTTTTTAAGTACATAAATTCCAAAAAACCCAAAAATGAAAGTATAGGTACACTTAAAACTGAAACGGGGGTGTTAGTTCATGAAGACCAAGAAAAGGCAGGCATTCTAAATAACTATTTCTCCTCCGTATATATTAAAGAAGAAGCCATGGCAATAGATGTGCAAATGATTGCTACTAAAAACTTGCAGAATAATTGTAATTGGTTAACTCAAGACAATGTGCTGCAGCAACTAAAGAAAGTTAATATAAACAAAGCTCCAGGGCCTGACGGTATCCATCCACGTGTACTTAAGGAACTAAGTGTAGAAATAAGTGAACCTCTGTTTTTAATCTTTCAAGATTCTTTTCTTTCAGGAAGTGTTCCGGAGGATTGGAGGAAGGCAGATGTGGTTCCTATATTCAAAAAGGGTTCAAAATCCTTGCCTGGAAATTATAGACCTGTGAGCTTAACTTCTGTGGCTGGTAAAATATTTGAAAGGTTATTAAGGGATAATATTCAAGAATTCCTTGAGAAGAATATGGTTATCAGCAAAAATCAGCACGGTTTTATGAAGCACAGGTCATGTCAAACTAACTTGATTGCGTTCTACGAAGAAGTAAGTAGAAGTATAGATCAGGGTGTTGCAGTGGATGTGATCTATTTGGATTTTGCCAAGGCATTTGATACAGTTCCACACAAAAGATTAGTGTTCAAACTCAAGGAAATCGGTCTCGATGAAAAGGCTTGTTCTTGGGTAGAACATTGGCTTAAAAACAGAATACAAAGAGTTGTCGTTAATGGTAAATTTTCAAGCTGGACAGAGGTGGCAAGTGGTGTCCCTCAGGGGTCTGTTCTGGGACCCCTTCTATTTAACATTTTTATAAATGATCTTGAAGACAGCATTGAAAGTCATGTTTCAGTGTTTGCAGATGACACAAAACTTTGTAAAATAATACAATGTGAGCAAGATATTACTTTGCTGCAGAAGGATTTAGATAGACTGGAGGACTGGGCACTCAAATGGCAGATGAAATTTAATGTTGAAAAATGCAAAGTTATGCACTTCGGCGTAAAGAATACACAAGCAACGTATACCCTTAATGGAAGCGAATTAGGGATAACAACACACGAAAAGGACTTGGGAATTGTTATAGACAACAAACTATGCAACAATGTGCAATGTCAATCAGCAGTGGCCAAGGCCAGTAAGGTATTGTCATGCATGAAAAAGGGCATTCATTCTCGGGACGAGAATATCATTTTGCCTCTCTATAAATCACTGGTAAGACCACATATTGAATATGCTGTGCAATTTTGGGCACCTGTTCTAAAGAAGGATATCATGGCACTAGAAAAAGTGCAGAGGCGGGCTACAAAATTAATAAAAGGAATGGAACATATCAGCTATGAAGAAAGGTTAACAAATGTAAACCTATTTAGTTTAGAAAAACGTCGCCTGAGAGGGGATATGATAACATTATACAAATATATTCGGGGCCAATACAAACCATTGTGTGGAAATCTATTCACAAACCGGACTTTACATAGGACACGAGGCCATGCGTTTAGACTGGAAGAAAGAAGATTTCGTCTAAGGCAAAGGAAAGGTTTTTTTACTGTAAGAACAATCAGGATGTGGAATTCTCTGCCTGAAGAAGTGGTTTTATCAAAGTCCATACAGATGTTCAAACAGCTACTAGATGCATACTTGCAAAGACAGAATATTCAAGGATATAATCTTTCAATGTACGGTAATAACTGCTTGATTCAAGGATAAATCTGACTGCCATTCTGGGGTCAAGAAGGAATTTTTTGTCCTAGCTTGTTGCAAAATTGTGCTTCAAACTGGGGTTTTTTTTTTTTTTTGCCTTTTGGATCAACAGCAAAAAACAGGTGTGAGGAAGGCTGAACTTGATGGACGCAAGTCTCTTTTCAGCTATCTAACTATGTAACTATGTAACTATATAGTGTATTAGGACCACCACTATGTCACAGTACCCCAATATCGGTGGGGCCTACACCATTTTTGTGTGCAAGATGTTCCCCAATCTGTATAATCATGGTCTGTTAGTGTTGTTCATATATATTCTATAATATTTCCCATTTTCTACTTTCCATTTAATTCCTTTTTATCCACAAGAACTTCAGGGAAAAAAAATACATTTCATACTGAAGCCTCACATGCCCTTAAAATGTAGGAAGACAAAGAACATTAGGTGAACAAGACATTTCTTTGTATAACATAGCATTTACAATAAAATGGTAGTAATTTACACTGTCATTATTGTTCAGTAAGAACTTACACTTTAGTAAGCATCATTATCCCTCAATCTTATCATTTTGTACATCTCACTTGTCACCTTCTAATGGTTTCAAGCTATTTATGACTCTAATCTCATTAGATCCTATAACAGATAACATTATGTATATTTCATGTAGTATACTTGAACATGCATTATAACTAGTGGCAGAACTAATGATGAGAGGACTCTACAATTAATTTTGCCCCTTGAATTTAACTCAAAGGTATGCATTAATAATGATACAAGAAAAAGCATGAATGGGGCACTTTAAGCAACATAATCTCAGTACAATGGTTACCTTGCTAATAGCGTGTGGTCAGACCTCTACTGGATTTTTACCCAGGAGACCACTCAGCTCATGTTATGCTTCCATTTTAATAATGACAATCTAATCTATTCTGGACAGCTGTGACTGATTGAGAGTGCTGGGGTCTGTCTGGAAACTACAAGGGATCCTCAGCAAGATATAGGTCTATAACCTATGAAAGCCTTAGTTGGAAAGGCTAGAGAGGTGTTTTATAAAACCTTAGACCAGGCTTAACGCTTAGTAGGAATAGGAAGTATCAGGACTGACTAAACTGTATTCCAAAATGCTAAACTAAGCTGGAAGGGTAAGCCATATCATAAACAAAAACACTTACTGGGATGAGGAAAACCAGCCTAAGCCAAGTTTGGAAACAAGATAAACCAACAGTATTCAACTCACTTAATGGTTTGGAAACCATGGAAGGGCATTGGTCCTAAGACTAGAGGGGTGTAAATCGAGCCAGGCTCTTGCATCACATTTGCGTCTCATATACACTGGCCACAGCATGTCAAACAGAAAATCAACTAATAATGAATAAGAGGAGTGAAGGTTCTCTATGAGGAGATACAGGTTGGCACCGTGCAATGTTTTGCCATGCATACGCAAAAGCCATCCACTGCTTTCTTATGGGAAAGCATTGGATTGGCAGAGATCATCAAGCTTAATGATCTCAGCCATGAAGGCGAAGCAAGGCAGGGCCAGCTGAAGCGAGACCGATGTGGCATGGGAAAAAAAGGTAAGTAAAATAACATTTTCACTGCTCTGATAACGGGGCCGGGTACATAAATAGTGGGTTTAACACTATAGTGTTAGGAATATGTTTGTGTTCCTGACACAAAAGTGATCCTTAAGCAATCATCAGCAAACATTATAGGAAAACACATGATAAAATCTTGTCGCAATATTCTATTTTTTTAGGTCTCTGCACACATTTTATATCAAATATAGCAATTGTCAAGAATAAATGTACCTAAAGGCCCACAACCTCACACAAACACATCATAGATGGAAGCTACCAATGTGCTGGGCAGTGTTCAAGCCTCCACCTTCTCTGAGATGCAATTAAATAGGGTTTTATAAAACAGTCACATGCAAACTCAAGGTTTATTACTTCTATGACTATATGCAGAAAATAAAATAGTGAATTGAATCTAGCCACGAGTGCTTGTAGCTTGGGCAGCAGTCCCATTTTTTATTTTAAGTTTTATTGAGTGATAAAGTGCAATACAACAAAATAGTGCATTTTGAAGATAGTAAAACATTGCATCAGTGGTATAACATTAATGTGAAAATGCGAACAGTATTTGTTACGATAGCTTTTTACATACATTAGTTTTAAAAGGTTATCAGGCCCAACATGGTGGAAGGTTGGTGCTGTGTGTATTTTGGAAGGTTTTTGCACTGGGTTTCGGAGTCGGTATCCGGCTTCTATCCATGGTTCCCCTGGAGGAATTGGAGCCAAGGAGACCAGGTAGTGTGGTATTCGTCATATTTAAGAGTAAAAGCATAGGATAGTTCTTCCATTGTCCTAATGGAATCCACCCTGGCTATCCAAGCTCTAATGGTTGGGGCTGTGGATTGTTTCCACATTGTAGGAATGAGAGCGTTCGCTGCTGTTAGGAGGTGGTTGAGGAGGATACGCTGGTGTTTGTCTAGAGGTTGGTGATAGAATAGGAACAGCATGGTTTCGGGTTTCTTGGGAAGATTGATGCCCGTTATAGTACCTATAAGGTTGGCAATCTTTCCCCAGTAATCTTGGATCACAGGGCATAGCCACCAAATGTGGCTTGTGGTTCCTGCTACTTGTTCGCACCTCCAGCATGTGTTGTGCGAATTAGGGAAGAACCTATTGATGCGGGTGGGGTATAGTGCCACCTAGCTATCCTTTTATAGTTGCCTTTGTGGGTGCTATTGCTCATAGATGTGTGGAAGATGTTTTTGATTTTTTTTTTGCCAATCTTTTGTTTGAATCTGTGTGTTCAACTCCTTGTCCCAGTGTATCGTGTAATTTGGTAGGGTCTCCTCCTCTTGTTGGCGGATCGTTTTATAGAACATTAGTCCCCTATGTAATGTGTGGTGTGTACATTGTGTTTCAAATAATGTGAGGTTTCTATGACCTTGGAGGAGTGTTTGGTCTGATTGTATGAAGTGTTTAATCTGTGAGTGTCTAAGTCTGGCCATACCAGAAGGTTCAGCGTTAGGAATTAGGTCCTCTAGGGGGGCTATTCCCTTGTCGTTGAGAACGTCGCCTAAGGAGGGTGTGTGGTATTGTTTAGGGAAGCTTTGGAAGGCTGTTGGGTTTGAACCAGGGAGGAAGGAGGGGTTCTCCGTTAGTGAATAAAGTGGTGATGGGTGAGGTGCTATATTATTTTCTTTCCTGAGTTTATGCCAGGTCTGTAGGGTGTGTGTTATCGTCGGGTGTAATGTAGCGTTGCATGTTATTAGATCCGTCCCCCGTCCTAGCCAAGGAAAGTTGTGGAGTGGGGTCTTAAAGAAGTTGGCTTCGATCTGTACCCATTGGGTTTTATTACAGGGATGCACCCAGTCGTATATTCTCGTGAGGTTAATGGCTTTATGGTAGGCCACTAGGTCAGGGAGTCCAAGACCTCCCTTCTGTTTACTCTTAGTTAGACAGTCATATTGGAGTCTGGGAGATTTTCCTGCCCATATGAATGTATTGAATATCCTTTTGGTGTGTGCGAAGAAGGACGAAGGGATTTTAATGGGGAGGGTTTGCAGGAGATAGTGGAGTTTGGGGAGTACATTCATTTTTAGAATATGGACTCTGCAGAGCCATACAAATTGTGGTTTGTTCCAAGCCTTGAGGTCGCCTGCTATTGTGGCCAGGAGGAGGGGGAAGTTGATTTCAAAAGTACGGTCTATGAATGTGGTTAGATGGACTCCTAGGTATTTAACCGATTCTGAGGGCCACTGAAAGGGGTACGTTTTGCGGAGTGTGGATAGGGTGCATCGAGATAGGTTAAGGGGGAGAATTTCACTTTTACCTACATTGATTTTATAGTTAGAAACTTGGTGGTATATATCTATCTCTTGTAGTAGGTGAGTCAGTGAAGTCTCCGGGTTTTAAATTGTGAATAAGAGGTCGTCAGCGAATGCTGTGACCTTATACTCGTTTTGTGCTACTTTAAGGCCCGTAATACCTGGGCATTCTCTAATTCCATGTAAGAAGGGTTCCATCGTGAGAATGAATAACAGTGGGGAAAGGGGGCACAACCGTCTCGTGCCATTGGTTATATGTACTACGTCAGATAGTTGGCCGTTTACCCTTATCCTCGCCGCTGGTTTGGAGCAGTCCCATTTATGTGTGTTAATGAATAAAACAGCTAAACATTACTAAACATTCATAAACTTATTTAGATGAAAGATTTCCCGATCTGTGCAAACATCCCAGCAGAACCGTAAACTTAGGAGAATCATTGTATTTTTTTGCTCGTTTGTAATGTTTTCATATTTTGTTTAATTTTTAAGTATAACAAGTTTAATACATTAAAGAATGCCCCTCGAAACCAGTTTTTTGACAAATTGTAGCCCCTGCATTATGACTGATAACATACATTAACTCTTGACAGCTGCAGAGACCTTGTCACTGAGATGTTTATGCCTTGTATGTCTAGAGCTTCTTTAGAGGCGAACAATCATTTGAATTTGATAAACAGTAACAGATGTCCGTTGCCCATGAAAAAAGGCGAATTTGTAGTTGAAGTTATTATTTATACCATAGTCTTAATTGGAAAAACAATCATAAATGATAACTTAGAATACGTAGGTATATAGTCAGTAAGGACCTAACTATCTGAATGCTCTTGTGCATAGTTGTGTTGTTACTGCTACTTGCATTGGTACTCAAAGGCAAACATAGCACTTTGCATTACAATATGTACCTAGACCACCTAAATTTTACATAGAAAATACTGATTTTAAAATGCATGTATTTATTCAAGTCTAAACAAAGATAAAATATTTTATTTTTCAAAAACATAATAAGCCACTCCAAACTCACGGGGACACATGAGATGTGCATCTAGTACACACTTATGGTAGCATACAGTGCTGACTATTCAATCAGTTGATACTGTAACAGATCCTTACAAGTTCCTGGTGTCTGGGGAAATAATCAAGGGAATTACAGTTTATATATAGTGTTGTCGCGAACCCGAAATTTTCGGTTCGCGAACGGCGAACGCGAACTTCCGCAAATGTTCGCGAACCGCCATTGACTTCAATGGGCAGGCGAATTTTAAAAACAACAGGGACTCTTTCTGGCCACAATAGTGATGGAAAAGTTGTTTCAAGGGGACTAACACCTGGACTGTGGCATGCCAGAGGGGGATCCATGGCAAAACTCCCATGGAAAATTGCACAGTTGATGCAGAGTCTGCTTTTAATCCATGAAGGGCAGACATCACCTAACATTGACACCTGTCCTCAAAGCCCAGCCCTGATACACACTGACACAGAGCAGAATATAGACTGTTCCCTGTCCACAGAGACCATGATACACACTGACACAGAGCAGAATAGGGACTGTTACCCCTACATAGGGTCACTTGGCAGATATGGATTGACACCTGTCCTCAAAACCCCTGATACACACTGACACAGAGCAGAATAGGGACTGTTCCTCCTACATAGGGTCACTTGGCAGATATGGATTGACACCTGTCCTCAAAACCCCTGATACACACTGACACAGAGCAGAATAGGGACTGTTCCCCCTACATAGGGTCACTTGGCAGATATGGATTGACACCTGTCCTCAAAACCCCTGATACACACTGACACAGAGCAGAATAGGGACTGTTCCCCCTACATAGGGTCACTTGGCAGATATGGATTGACACCTGTCCTCAAAACCCCTGATACACACTGACACAGAGCAGAATAGAGACTGTTCCCCCTACATAGGGTCACTTGGCAGATATGGATTGACACCTGTCCTCAAAACCCCTGATACACACTGACACAGAGCAGAATAGAGACTGTTCCCCCTACATAGGGTCACTTGGCAGATATGGATTGACACCTGTCCTCAAAACCCCTGATACACACTGACACAGAGCAGAATAGAGACTGTTCCCCCTACATAGGGTCACTTGGCAGATATGGATTGACACCTGTCCTCAAAACCCCTGATACACACTGACACAGAGCAGAATAGAGACTGTTCCCTGTCCACAGAGACCATGATACACACTGACACAGAGCAGAATAGAGACTGTTCACCGTCCACAGAGACCATGATACACACTGACACAGAGCAGAATAGGGACTGTTACCCGTACATAGGGTCACTTGGCAGATATGGATTGACACCTGTCCTCAAAACCCCTGATACACACTGACACAGAGCAGAATAGAGACTGTTCCCTGTCCACAGAGACCATGATACACACTGACACAGAGCAGAATAGAGACTGTTCACCGTCCACAGAGACCATGATACACACTGACACAGAGCAGAATAGGGACTGTTCCCCCTACATAGGGTCACTTGGCAGATATGGATTGACACCTATCCTAATGATCCCTGATACACACTGACACAGAGCAGAATAGAGACTGTTCCCCCTACATAGGGTCACTTGGCAGATATGGATTGACACCTGTCCTCAAAACCCCTGATACACACTGACACAGAGCAGAATAGAGACTGTTCCCCCTACATAGGGTCACTTGGCAGATATGGATTGACACCTGTCCTCAAAACCCCTGATACACACTGACACAGAGCAGAATAGAGACTGTTCACCGTCCACAGATACCATGATACACACTGACACAGAGCAGAATAGAGACTGTTCACCGTCCACAGAGACCATGATACACACTGACACAGAGCAGAATAGAGACTGTTCCCTGTCCACAGACACCATGATACACACTGACACAGAGTGTCCGTGTGAAATAGGGCCGTGAGTAATGACGTCACGGGTAGCCTGCCCATAGTATCGCATAGGGTGGAAGAGCTGATAGGACATCTGAAACGTATTGGGATGGAGATGCTTAATTGTTCTCCAAAATGCTTGACACCACCCCATAGTGAATCTCTGCAAACTTTAATACCATCAGAGGAGGAAGAATGTGGCAGCCCACTGGGATTATTCGAAACATTTCAAATTGATGATTTTCCAGACCCTGGGGTTGACATTAGTCCAGATTTACATCTTGTGACCCATGAGGATGTTCCAGGCACTACTTGTGAAATAAAGACAGATAATAAAGTGAATGATCCTTCTCCTTGGGACTTGCACCCTGTCGTTGAAGGTGGAGTAGGCAATGGCAAGAGCATGCTGTGGGTAGTCAGTGCAAACACTCTCTTCCCGGTGAATAATGAGGAGACTAACTATGATGACGTTATTTGCGTTGAAAGTAATGATGCCAGAGATCTTTTGAAACCATATGGAAGGAACGAATTGGTTAAAAGAAAGGCAAGAGACCACCTGCATATAGACAAGAATACGCATAAGAGAAAGAAGAGAACAGGTGAAAAAGAGAAGCTGCAGACTGCCTATCTGCAAATAGTTGAGTTATGTCCTGAAGATGTCCGTGTTACCACAGTGCAGACTCTGTTTGATACACTACTGAGGAGAGTCAGAGAAACCCCAGATCTTCACGTATTGGATGAGTCGGTGCGTGGAGTTGCAGAGAACGTAGAACAAGAAATATTTAAACTTTTCCTGTGTACTGACAGCAGATATACATAGGGTCACTTGGCAGATATGGATTGACACCTGTCCTCAAAACCCCTGATACACACTGACACAGAGCAGAATAGAGACTGTTCCCTGTCCACAGAGACCATGATACACACTGACACAGAGCAGAATAGGGACTGTTACCCCTACATAGGGTCACTTGGCAGATATGGATTGACAAATCCCTGACAAACAACTACCACATGCAAGGAAGGCAGCAGGGGCGCAAATGACCCACTCCCGACGCGGGAAGGTAGTGACGACAAATAACAATACAGGACTCTTTAGAGGCCCTATAATTGTAATCAGTCCACTTGAAATCCTTTAACTTTGATCAATTGGAGGGAAGTCTGGTGCAGAGCCACTGACCCATGCGCAGGGCCAGCCTTAGGCCTTTGGGCGCCCTGTGCAAGAAATCTTCACCCTGTCACACCCATGTGCAAGAAATCTTCACCCTGTCACACACACACACACAGGCAGGCAGCCATACACACGCACACACACAACTGCGACTGACTAGGTTTGTCACCTCCTCAAAAGGACGCATGAGCCTACAGGCATTGCGCATGAGCGTCCAGTAACGTGGCAAAAAAATTCCCAGCTCCCCAGAGGCTGTCCTAGCACCCCGGTCATACAAATATTCATTAACAGCTTTTTCTTGTTGGAGCAGGCGGTCGAACATTAGGAGTGTTGAATTCCAACGTGTAGGGCTGTCGCAAATCAAGCGCCTCACTGGCATGTTGTTTCGCCGCTGGATATCGGCAAAGTGAGCCATGGCCGTGTAGGAATGCCTGAAATGGCCACACACCTTCCTGGCCTGCTTCAGGACGTCCTGTAAGCCTGTGTACTTATGCACAAAGCGTTGTACGATCAGATTACACACATGTGCCATGCACGGCACATGTGTCAACTTGCCCAACTTCAATGCCGCTATCAAATTTTTTCCGTTGTCACACACCACTTTGCCGATATCCAGTTGCTGCGGAGTCAGCCACTTTTCAACATGTGCGTTCAGGGCGGACAGGAGTGCTTGTCCGGTGTGACTCTCTGCTTTCAAACAAGTCAAACCCAAGACGGCGTGACACTGCCGTATCCGGGATGTGGAATAGTACCTGGGGAGCTGGGGGGGTGCCGTTGATGTGGAGCAAGAAGCAGCGGCACAAGAGGACTCAGCCGAGGAGGTTATGGAAGAGGATGGAGTAGGAGGAGTAGAGGAGGTGGCAGCAGGACTGCCTGCAATTCGTGGCGGTGTCACCAACTCCTCTGCATGCCTCGCATTCCTTGCTTGTCAGCCGTCAGCAGGTTTACCCAATGCGCAGTGTAGGTGATATACCTGCCCTGACCATGCTTTGCAGACCAGGTATCAGTGGTCAGATGGACCCTTGCCCCAACACTGTGTGCCAGACATGCCATGACTTCCTTTTGCACAATCGAGTACAAGTTGGGGATTGCCTTTTGTGAAAAGAAATTCCGTCCGGGTACCTTCCACTGCGGTGTCCCAATAGCTAAAAATTTTTTGAACGCCTCAGACTCAACCAGATTGTATGGTAAAAGCTGGCAGGCTAATAGTTCGGACAAGCCAGCTGTCAGACGCTGGGCAAGGGGGTGACTTGGTGACATTGGCTTCTTACGCTCAAACATGTCCTTGACAGAAACACATGACTGTGGGCAGATGAGCGGGAACTGCTCAAGGCGGGAGACGGAGTGGCGGATGGTTGAGAGGGGGCAAGAAGGACAGCAGTGGTTGACGTGGCTGAAGATGCTGGACCAGGAGGAGGATGGCGGCTTAGAGTAGGCGTGCTGCTTGTACTCATGTGTTGATCCCATAGGCGTTTGTGATGTGAGATCATGTGCCTACGCAAAGCAGTTGTACCTAGGTGGGTGTTGGACCTCCCACGACTCAGTTTCCTTTGGCACAGGTTGCAAATGGCATCGCTGTTGTCAGAGGCAGACACACAAAAAAAATGCCACACTGCTGAGCTCTGCAATGACGGCATTCTGGTGGTGGACACAGCATGCGTTGATTGGCGTGCTGTCGGGCTGACCCCGGGTGCCGATGCATGCTGTCTGACTGTGCCACTAGCTCCTTGCGATGACCCCCCCCTGCTTCCAACTTGTCTCCTCCTCCTCCTCTCTGTCTCCCCATCTGAACTTTCGCCCTGTTCTTCTTCTTGCCGAGCGGGCACCCATGTGACATCCATGGACGCATCGTCATCATCAACCGCTTCGCTTGTATCTGACAACTCAGAAAAGGAAGCAGCAGCGGGTACAACATCATCATCATCACACCGTACCTCCATGTGTTTAATGCTGCCTGCCTGAGACATATCCCTGTTATCTACATCCTCTAGCAATAATGGTTGCGCATCACTCATTTCTTCAAACGGGTGTGTGAATAACTCCTCTGACATTCCAAGTAAAGCGGCTGTGGTGCTAGTTTTGGTGGTGGCGGCAGGCGGGTGAGTGCTATCTTGAGAGGTGCCTGAAGCTAAGCTGGAGGAGGATGGTGCGTCAAGGTTCCGAGCGGAGGCTGTACAAGATTGGGTGTCCTGTGTTAGCCAGTCAACTAAGTCCTCAGAACTTTTCAAGTTCAGGGTACGTGGCTTCTGAAAACTGGGCATTATTCTAGGGTAAAAGGGAATCACAGCACCACGACCATGACGGCCCCTGCGGGGTGGCCTGCCTCTGCCTGTCATTTTTTTGGGGATTAGTGGTACTATGCGTGCAAGCTACTGTGAGACCAGATATGATTGGCAATGTGAACTGTAACAGTTCTGCAGAGCACACACTGTAGGCCTGAGACACCCGCTTGAAGACAAGTAACTGCTATTCAATCTATAACAGTGAAAAAAAATTTTGGTTTTAAAAGCACGCTATAGAGACACCAGATATGATTGGCAATGTGCACTGGAACAGTTCTGCAGAGCACACACTGTAGGCCTGAGACACCCGCTTGAAGACAAGTAACTGCTATTCAATCTATAACAGTAAAAAACTAATTTTGGTTTTAAAAGCACGCTATAGAGACACCAAATATGATTGGCAACTGTCAAAGCACGCTGGAACAGGTCTACAGAGCACACGCTGAAGTAGGCCTGACACCCAGACGCTTGCAGACAACTAACTGATCTTCTATTACAGTGAAAAAAAATGATTTCTTTAAAATCTAAAGCTTAAGCTATTGTTAAAACAGATATGAGTGGTGGCACTGACTGTGCAAATGGGCAAGGCATCCAACCTGACACAGAAGCTGGCAGGCAGGCAACTGCTCTTCTATTACAGTGAAATTTTTTTATTTATTTTAAATCTAAAGCTTAACCAATTGTTAAAACAGATATGAGTGGTGGCACTGGGCTAGTGGGCACAGTATCCAATGTGAACCTCACACAGAAGCTGGCAGGCAGGCAACTGCTCTTCTATTACAGTGGAAACAAAATTTTGGTTGTAAAAGCACGCTAAAGAGACACCAGATATGATTGGCAACTGTCAAAGCACGCTGGCACAGGTCTGCAGAGCACACGCTGAAGTAGGCCTGAAACACAGACGCTTGCAGACAACTAACTGCTCTTCTATTACAGTGAAAAAAAATATTTATTTTAAATGTAAAGCTTAACCAATTGTTAAAACAGATATGAGTGGTGGCACTGGGCTAGTGGGCACAGTATCCAATGTGAACCTCACACAGAAGCTGGAAGGCAGGCAACTGCTCTTCTATTACAGTGGAAACAAAATTTTGGTTGTAAAAGCACGCTAAAGAGACACAAGATATGAGTGGCAACTGTCAAAGCACGCTGGCAGGCTTGTGCAGGGCACACGCTGAAGGAAGGCCTGACAGAGCCGCTTGAAGGACACTGACTGTCTGCTATTAGCTTACACTGGAAACCTTTTTTCTTTGTAAAAGCACGCTAAAGAGACACCAGATATGATTGGCAACTGTCAAAGCACGCTGGCACAGGTCTGCAGAGCACACGCTGAAGTAGGCCTGACACCCAGACGCTTGCAGACAACTAACTGCTCTTCTATTACAGTGAAAAAAAAATATTTATTTTAAATGCAAAGCTTAACCAATTGTTAAAACAGATATGAGTGGTGGCACTGGGCAAGTAGGCACAGTATCCAATGTGAACCTCACACAGAAGCTGACAGGCAGGCAACTATTACAGTGGAAACAAAATTTTGGTTGTAAAAGCACGCTATAGAGACACCAGATATGTGTTGCGGTCACCGGCCCGCCGAGCCTCACGGCCGTGCCCGACCGGCACGACCGTACCGACTACACGAGCTTACCTGCTCGTCGGCGAGCCGGGAACCGCGCACTCACTTCTTCCGGGCATCACGCCCGAATCCAATATGGCGCCGACCACGTGGTCGCGTCTATGGTTAGCCCCGCCCCCGAGAGTTATACCAACGTGTGCGTGACGTCACAACGTCAACGCACACGCACGTTTTGGGGTCAGAGGTCGCCCTCTGACCAATCATAGCCTAGAGAGGGGTATTTAAACCCCTAGCTTTTCCCAGAACTTGGCCCTGTCGTGGTTTCAGTTTCCTGGTTTCCCGAGAGTGCTATTTCCGTGTTTCTGATTTCCTGGTATCCTGATCCTTGGCGTTTCCCTGATTATTCTGATCTCTGGTTTCCCTGACTTGGCTTGTTTTATCGGTATTGAGTATTTTCTGGCTTCCTTGACCTCGGCTTTCCTTTTGACCATTCTCTGTCTCTAGCGTATTAGTCCGGCCATTCTAAGGTCCGGTTTACGCTCTATCCTGTTATTTTCCTTTTCTTACTTATGTATATATTTACATAGTTTCTGCGTGCTGGACCACATAGTTAGCCGTGACATTACGACAGGGCCATGGATCCTGCAGAACTATGCAAACATATGATCGCCTGTGAAAATAGGGTGGAAGATATGGACCACAGGTTAGACCAATTTGCCCAGGCATTTCAGACCTTGCTCCAGAGGACTGCCTATTTAGAGGTCCCTCCTGTACCACCTGTGGTTCCGCCACCTGTAGTGGTTCCCGTACCACATAAACCACCGTCCATAACCCTGTCACCTCCCCCTCGTTATGGAGGTGATTCTAAAGAATTCAGAGGTTTTTTAAACCAAATTGAATACCACTTTGAGGCCTCCCCAGGTTCATTCCCAACAGATAGATCAAAAATAGGCTATCTGATTAACCAATTAACTGGAAAAGCCTTAACCTGGGCTAACCCCTTATGGGAAAGTGGTGACGCAGTAGCCCGTGATTACAGTGCCTTTCTCGCAGCTTTTAAGGCTACGTTTGAACCTAATGGCAGGGAGAAGAACGCTGCCAAAGCCCTTATGAGAATAAAGCAAGGCAGTCGTTCTGTAGCCGATTATGCCATAGAGTTCAGGACATTGGCGTCTGAGGTTGATTGGACCAATAGCGGTCTGGTGGCTGCTTTCTCTGAAGGTCTAGCGGAGAGTATACAAGATGAGACCGCAGCTAGAGACCTTCCGGTTAATCTTAATGAGTTTATTGCCTACATGATAGACATTGATAACCGGCTCAGAGAGAGAGAGAAAAACAAGCAACGTAACCGACGTTCTAATTTGTCCATAGCTCCTCGTTTCTCTAACCCAGTGGTGAGTAGCCAAGCGCCTATTCCAGAACCTGAACCCATGCAATTGGGTAGCGCTAAACTCACTGAGGCAGAGAGACAACACAGACGTAACGAGGGGCTATGTATGTATTGTGGCAAGAAGGGACATCAAAGATGGTCATGCCCGGTTCGGCCGGAAAACTTGCATACCTAAGGCACGTACGGGGACCGACCTTAGGTGTGATGTATATGTCCCCTAAATTGACTAAGAACCGTTTCCTTGTCAAAGTTACCTTGTCTTTTAAAAAGACTACTATCCAGTGTGAGGCTATGATTGACTCTGGGGCAGCGGAGAATTTCCTAGACAAAGAGTTCTCTGCTAAACATATCCTGCCCTTAAGACAAAAAGAGAAACCTATAGCAGTTGAGGCCATTGATGGAAGGCCTCTTTTCCAGCCTTTCATCACACACGAAACTCTGCCAATCACTGTCTCAGTGGGTATTCTCCACTCTGAAGAAATGACCTTTCAAATCATATCTTCCCCTACATGTCCGATAATACTCGGTTTCCCTTGGCTCCTGAAACACAATCCACGTTTGGATTGGATTGAAGGAGAGATTGTGAGTTGGGGTGAGAGATGCAAAGGTGTGTGCTTGAAGCAAATACCACAACCTATTGGCACCATTAATGTTCCTATTACACCTCCCTTGACCACACAAATACCACCGCAGTATATGGATTTAAAAGAGGTATTTAACAAAGTCCAGTCAGAAGGGTTACCTCCTCATAGACCTTATGACTGTACTATAAATTTATTACCAGGGACTATGCCTCCCAAGGGAGGAGTTTATGCCTTGTCCCCCCAAGAAAATCTTTGTTTGGAAGAATACATAAAGGATGCTCTCAAAAAGGGTCATATCCGTAGATCCTCCTCACCAGCCGGGGCTGGGTTCTTCTTTGTCTCTACAAAAGAAGGAGACCTACGCCCCTGTATCGATTATAGGGGTTTGAATAGGATTACCATAAAAAATGCCTACCCTATTCCCCTTATATCAGAGCTGTTTGACAGATTGAAAGGAGCTTGAGTCTTTACCAAGCTCGATCTCCGAAGTGCTTACAATCTAGTCAGAATTAAGGACGGTCACGAATGGATGACCGCATTTAACACCAGAATGGGACATTACGAATACCTGGTTATGCCGTTTGGATTATGTAACGCTCCAGCGGTATTCCAGGATTTTATTAACGATGTCCTAAGAGAGTACCTTCACATGTTCGTTCTAGTGTACTTGGACGACATTCTCATCTATTCCCCAGACCTAGAGACACATCACGAACATGTGAGAATCGTACTGAAAACCCTGTTACAGAACGGCCTTTACTGTAAACTGGAAAAATGCCAGTTTGACCAAACGGAGATACAATTCCTTGGATACGTTATATCTCCGTCTGGTTTCCAGATGGATCCCCGCAAACTGGAGGCAGTCTTACAGTGGCCATTACCCAAGGTCCTTAAAGCTACTCAACGCTTTATAGGGTTTGCGAATTACTACCGCAAATTCATAAAGGGATTTTCCTCCGTGATTGCCCCTATAACAAATTTAACCAAAAAAGGAGCAAATTGTATATCTTGGCCCAAAGAAGCAAGAGAGGCATTTGAACGGTTAAAATCTTTATTTTCCTCAGCACCTGTCCTGACCCATCCTGATCCAACCAAACCATTTATCATAGAGGTGGATGCGTCAGAAACAGGAGTTGGAGCCATTCTGTCTCAAAGAGAAAGTCCTGATACGCCTTTACATCCCTGTGGATTTTACTCTCGCAAACTCACACCTGCAGAGAAGAATTATGACATAGGGAATAGGGAACTTTTGGCCATTGTACTTGCCCTTAAGGAATGGAGGCATCTCTTGGAAGGTTCCAAAGAGCCACTTTTGATCTTTACTGATCATAAGAATTTGGCTTATATTGGGGACGCTAAGAGATTGTCCTCTCGTCAGGCTAGGTGGTCATTGTTCCTCTCCCGATTCAATTTCGTAATTACGTACAGGCCTGGTACTAAAAACACCAAGGCAGATGCACTTTCTAGGCAGTTTGAGACAGATGAAGTTCCGGAACAGGTGATATATCCTATTATACCTCCTGAATGCCTCATTCCCACTACAGTTTCCGAAGTGTCTTCTCCACTCTTCTGTGCCATAATAGCAGATCAAACTCAGGCACCTGTGGGAAAACCTCCGGACAAACTGTATGTGTCATCTCAGTTTCGAAAAAAGGTATTAAATATGTTCCATGACAACCTCACAGCGGGCCATCCTGGAGTCCATAAAACTCTCTCTGCCATCTCCAGGAGGTTTTGGTGGCCTGCTCTTAGAAACGATATCAAAGATTATGTTGGGGCATGTCAAATATGTGCCGTTTCTAAAGTTCCTCCTAGGTCACCTCCTGGACTGTTACAACCACTGCCCATACCTAGTGCTCCATGGACCCACTTGGCCATGGATTTCATTGTGGATCTACCCAGTTCAAACAGGTTTAATACAGTCCTTATGGTTATTGATAGATTCATGAAGATGGCACATTTTGTCCCACTTAAAAAATTACCATCTGCTCAAGATCTAGTTCAAATATTCTTGAGAGAAATCTTTCGGTTGCACGGTGTACCCAAAAACATAGTATCTGACAGAGGCACCCAGTTTGTCTCTAGGTTCTGGCGTTCCTTCTGTAAACAATTGGGCATCGAACTCTCCTTTTCATCAGCGTATCACCCTCAAACAAATGGAGCAGCAGAGAGGGCGAATCAGTCTTTAGAAGCCTATTTACGTTGCTTTATAAATGCCAATCAGTCTAACTGGTATGAACTCTTACCCATGGCTGAGTTCGCCAGGAACAACGCCACTCATGAATCTTCTAATCATAGTCCATTCTTTGTAAATCAGGGTTTTCACCCCGCTGTTTTTCCTTCTGAATTCTCAGACACGGAAATTCCTGCTTTGAACACCCGTTTAGAATCGATTCATGATACCTGGGATTCCGTCCATTCAGCTCTGCAAAAAGCCTCATTACGAGCAAAGGTCCAAGCTGACAAAAAACGGGGCGCTAATCCTGTCTATCTTCCAGGTGACAGGGTGTGGCTCTCCACAAAACATATCAAGCTCAAGGTCCCGTCCATGAAATTTGCCCCTCGATACATAGGTCCCTTTCGAGTTACCCAACGTATTAATCCAGTGACCTATTCTTTGGCACTATCGGCTCATATGAGAATTGCAAATACTTTCCATGTGTCTCTGCTCAAGCCCCTTACTTGCAATCGCTACACCAAGTTATCCACTCCTCCTCCGCCCTTGGTAGTAGGTGATCAAGAAGAATATGAAGTCCGTTCTATCATGGACTCCAAGTTATCCAGAGGTGTCTTGTCCTATCTCGTTGACTGGAAGGGTTATGGCCCCGAGGACCGTTGTTGGGTTCCTGCTGACCGGGTCCATGCGCCCCGTCTTATCCGGTCATTTCACAACCGCTTTCCTCTTAAGCCGGGTCCTTCCCGCCCGGTGCGCGGTCTTCGAGTGGGGGGTACTGTTGCGGTCACCAGCCCGCCGAGCCTCACGGCCGTGCCCGACCGGCACGACCGTACCGACTACACGAGCTTACCTGCTCGTTGGTGAGCCGGGAACCGCGCACTCACTTCTTCCGGGCATCACGCCCGAATCCAATATGGCGCCAACCACGTGGTCGCGTCTATGGATAGCCCCGCCCCCGAGAGTTATACCAACGTGTGCGTGACGTCACGACGTCAACGCACACGCACGTTTTGGGGTCAGAGGTCGCCCTCTGACCAATCATAGCCTAGAGAGGGGTATTTAAACCCCTAGCTTTTCCCAGAACTTGGCCCTGTTGTGGTTTCAGTTTCCTGGTTTCCCGAGAGTGCTATTTCCGTGTTTCTGATTTCCTGGTATCCTGATCCTTGGCGTTTCCCTGATTATTCTGATCTCTGGTTTCCCTGACTTGGCTTGTTTTATCGGTATTGAGTATTTTCTGGCTTCCTTGACCTCGGCTTTCCCTTTGACCATTCTCTGTCTCTAGCGTATTAGTCCGGCCATTCTAAGGTCCGGTTTATGCTCTATCCTGTTATTTTCCTTTTCTTACTTATGTATATATTTACATAGTTTCTGCGTGCTGGACCACATAGTTAACCGTGACAATATGATTGGCAACTGTCAAAGCACGCTGGCACAGGTCTGCAGAGCACACGCTGAAGCAGGCCTGACACCCAGATGCTTGCAGACAACTAACTGATCTTCTATTACAGTGAAACAAAATGATTTCTTTAAAATCTAAAGCTTAAGCTATTGTTAAAACAGATATGAGTGGTGGCACTGACTGTGCAAATGGGCAAGGCATCCAACCTGACACAGAAGCTGGCAGGCAGGCAACTGCTCTTCTATTACAGTGAAAAATTTTTTATTTATTTTAAATCTAAAGCTTAACCAATTGTTAAAACAGATATGAGTGGTGGCACTGGGCTAGTGGGCACAGTATCCAATGTGAACCTCACACAGAAGCTGGCAGGCAGGCAACTGCTCTTCTATTACAGTGGAAACAAAATTTTGGTTGTAAAAGCACGCTATGGAGACACAAGATATGAGTGGCAACTGTCAAAGCACGCTGGCAGGGTTGTGCAGGGCACACGCTGAAGGAAGGCCTGACAGAGCCGCTTGAAGGACACTGACTGTCTGCTATTAGCTTACACTGGAAACCTTTTTTCTTTGTAAAAGCACGCTAAAGAGACACCAGATATGATTGGCAACTGTCAAAGCACGCTGGCACAGGTCTGCAGAGCACACACTGAAGTAGGCCTGACACCCAGACGCTTGCAGACAACTAACTGATCTTCTATTACAGTGAAAAAAATGATTTCTTTAAAATCTAAAGCTTAAGCTATTGTTAAAACAGATATGAGTGGTGGCACTGACTGTGCAAATGGGCAAGGCATCCAACCTGACACAGAAGCTGGCAGGCAGGCAACTGCTCTTCTATTACAGTGAAAAAAAAATATTTATTTTAAATCTAAAGCTTAACCAATTGTTAAAACAGATATGAGTGGTGGCACTGGGCTAGTGGGCACAGTATCCAATGTGAACCTCACACAGAAGCTGGCAGGCAGGCAACTGCTCTTCTATTACAGTGGAAACAAAATTTTGGTTGTAAAAGCACGCTATAGAGACACAAGATATGAGTGGCAACTGTCAAAGCACGCTGGCAGGGTTGTGCAGGGCACACGCTGAAGGAAGGCCTGACAGAGCCGCTTGAAGGATGATGTGGAATTATTAAAAATTACTATTGTACTTGTATTGAATTATTGTACTAACTCCATTTTAACTTTATACTGTGACAATCCTCCATTTTGTCCTCCTAACCTGACTTCTTCAATCCTCCATTTTGTCCTCATGACTTAACTTGTTCATTTTAAAACTACATTACGTGACTGAACTTCCCAACCCAATTAATACAGTAGACAAAGACTGTGTTTTCCTACAAGGACAAATACCAGGAGGTGCTGGTTACTCCTTAAGACTTGCTGGCTACTCCTTAGAATTTGTAAGATAGTATAGTTTGAAGGCCACAGAACACAGTAGTAATGAAATGTTCTATTCATAAGAGACCTTGCACCTGGACATGAAGCCTGATATCATTGACCGTGTAAAATGACGCTTAGGACCCCCTTATCCCCACCCGTGTCCAGAATAATCCCACCTCTGATGGGTGGGCACGGGACTAACCTTTCTTATTTTTGAACCAATAGGTAAGACACTAACACCGACACTTAACAATTAATCCAATTGATGGTGTTTATTTGCTGATATTCTAATAATCAATGATGACGCAAAATGCCTCTTAAAAGGGCCTGCGCGCCCGCTTTTTCTTCACTTGCCAATAAACTTTCTCAAAGTTATTTTAACCTGAACCTTGTGTGTCAGACTTAATTACTTCAGCGTATATACGCAATTTAATTTTATTGATTTGGACAGGAACAGATAGACATTTGAACATTTTGGTTTACTTTCAAAAAGTACCATAACAACTTGGCGCCCAACGTGGGGCATCGGGCTATGTCCGGCCGGTGAGCCGTCCTAAGGAAGACAAGGGTGGACGGAGGAATCCGGGGGGAAGGAAAGGAGACTGATCACCTCCAGGTACACGGTAGAGACTTCTGCAGAGCCACCGGTATGTTCCGGCCCCTTTGATTGACCCGTCCACGTGTCTGTGACTGCTTCCCGGGAGGACATCAAAGACAGGTAATATCTTGCCCGGTGCCTCGTTACTCACTTGTTTACCTGCATTTTAGTCTATCTGTTGCCTGGGTGTGTTTGAATTGTTTGCCTGTTTCCCCATTTTGAGATAAAGGGGGGGGTGGACCTGAGGGGACTTGCCTGGGTCTTCAGTGTGTCTGTCTATCTGTTTGTATTTTACCTCTTTTGGGATAAAGGGGGGTGGACCTGAGGGGATTTGCCTTGGTCTTCTGTTGCCTGTTTTACCCCTTTTAGGAACCACGGTGCTGTGGTTGTAGGGAAAAAGGGGGGTTGACCTGTGGATGTGTTCCTGGGGGTCATCTTTTCCTGTTTAACTCTTTTAGGAGCCTCGTGGCTGGGGCTGTAGGGAAAAAGAGGTGTGTTGGATCTGTGGAGATTGTGTAGACTCATAGTTTCCTGGGGATCCTTCTTGTGTCACTTTGATAGCCTAGCTAGCTTCTCTGTGCACGTTACTCTGCTTGCAGAGTGGTGGTACCCTCCAGCTTTGAGCGCTGAGCTGGAGCCATTCCAATTTTTATTTTGTGGTGTGTGAATTCGGGCAGGCATTGCTGTCTTCATCACCACGGAGTAGTGGGACTTATAAAGTGGGTCTTTATAGGGGCACTACAAGGGTGAGGGTAGCGCAGACACTACGAGTGGGCTGCTGTGACGAGGGAGGCATATGGATTTCGGACCGGTGTTAGCTGTTATCCTTGGCCGTTGGTAGTAAGATACTACGGGATTGAGGGAGGTGACTTTGGAGTAAGCACACGAGTAAAGGAAAGGAATTACTGTTGATTTCATTTGAATTGTGATGCATGCACTGTATTTCAACTGTATTGTTGTCTTGTTTGTTTAATAGGAGTCTCATGAACTCCTGTGTCTGTCTCTAAGGATTTTCCTTGCCTTTCATCTTTTCTGTACTTCCTATATTATTATACTATCCACTCCCATTCCTCTTGAAGGAGAAGTGATTGGTCACACACTTCTCACCTCGCTCCAATCCGTGTCTACCACCCCGGGTAGGCGGATTCAGTGACTAGTCTACGTTTTGGGAAGACGCACCTGAGAAAGTCCCACGGTTCTCGGGTGGCAGTCGAGCATTGTAGACGTTCTTGTTCCGTTTTCCTTCTCTCTCTCTATATCTAGGACGCTGGTATAGGGGTAGGGGGATTATGGGGCAGGATTTAAGCAAGCCCAGTAAGGGCTGGTTAGCATGTGATTTGGTAGAAAACAGAGAGGGTGAGGAGATGGTTAAAGGTGTTGTAAAGATTGCAAAAGTATGTAAAATTACTGTACCAACGGGTGGAAGATTGCAACCAGAAAGTTGGCGTAAGTTACTGGCAGAAATGAAAGGCAAGCTTACAGATAATGGTTTATTAAAGACTGCTGAAGCATGGTACAGAGTAGCGAAGGCTATTCAGCTAGAAGGTTGGGTTGAGGAAGAAATAAATCACAAAGGTGTGAAATTGTTTGTGTATCATCAGAATTGTGTTGCTGGGGTCTACCCTCAGCCAGCGCCCCAAAGTGGCGCCCAGGGGACGTCTATCCCCAAGGTTCAGTCAGCAGTGGGTGATAGCCAGCTGACTATGTTCCCCACTCCCAATCCTCCTAACACCCATCCCGCCACCTCCCCTGTTTGCCCGGTCCTGAATTCTGAAGGATCTTTCTTTTCCCCCTCCCCGTCCCTAACATTCCCATCATCCTCATCCATCCCTACGCTACCTGCTGTACCTCTCCCTAACATTTCATCTGCCATTCCTTCCCTACGCTCCCTCTCCGTTCATGACCCCCTCCCCCCCTCATCCGCCCAACTAACCACCTCTTCCACCCTCGCCCCGACTCCTTCCCCTCCACCCACCCCTACCAATCCCTCTCCGTCCCCTCCCATCTCCACCCCAGTCCAATACCCCACCTCCTTCCCCTCCCCAGCCTGGCCCTACCCCTTCCCGTATCCCATGACTCTGCCCTATCCCGGATATCCACTACCCCTTCCCCAAGCCACTCCCCAGGTCCCGGTCATGCCCAGTCCGACACAGTCTGCTCCGGATGTGCCCACATCCAACATGGCCGCCATTTCTTCCCTTAACCCTAATACAATACCCTTTCCGGCCACTAATATGGCGGCCCCCAGTACAGCCCTGATGCCGGTAATTCCCGGTGACTACCTATCCCCCGGTTATGACTCGCTAGCCACCCCCGCATCTGGGACCCCCGCTCATCCTCCGGTCCTGTCACCTTACCCGGGCCCTGCACGAAAGAAAGCTCAGATCATAGAATTAGATGAGAGAGATGAGGATAGTTCATCCCAGGACTCGTCGGAGGCTGCAGGAGCCGCTGCAGGAGCCTCAACTCATCGTTCCATCGATGATCCCTTTGGACACAAGGGCCGAGGTGAACGGACCCCTCCTAAATATGTTGCCTTTAACCCCACTCAAGCTAGCGCATTAATGAAATCGCTCCCCGACCCAGAAAAACAGCCTATGCCTTTTTACCGAGGGATAGTTCAAATTCAAAAGACCTATTCCGCCGCATGGCGTGATTTGCTGAGCATTTGTGCTATTAAAGCAGGGGATGCATACTGGCCGAGCATGGCCCGTCACCTCAGTACAGATCTACTTTCCAGTGATGTTGATTACCCCTCCGGGGTAACCTTTTGCACCCAATTAAGAGAATGGGCTAAGGACAAACTTGCAGATCAGGCTGCTGGCCTTACTGATGTTATTCAAGAAAAAGGAGAATCAGTGGAAAGGTTTCATGCAAGACTGTATCAAATGTTCACAGATTTGGGGTTTGATCTTACTGACAAAATTCATTCACAAATGCTGTCAGGTGCGTTTGTCCAAGGCGTTAAAGACTCTGTACGCAAGGGAATTATTGCTGCACGCCCTGAATATAAGGTTGTTCCCCTGGATACCCTGCTTTTAGTCGCTAGGGGCCTAGAATCTGCCCAGACCCCCAGAAGACCAAGCTCTGCTCCTCTTATGGTATCACGCAGTACCCCTGTTCCCAGGGGCACCAGACCAGAGGATAGCTTCTGCTTTAATTGCAAAGCTAAAGGTCATTTTAAAAGTGATTGCCCGGAACCCAAAAGAGAGATAAGAAAGCCACCCAGACCTGCCCCGGTCACTAAGGCCGAAAAAGGGGTTCCAATAGTTGAGGAACCCGATGAATAGGAAACTGGCAAGCCTGTGTCTGTAACCCCTGTAATGGCAGTGTCTACAGGGGATAAAGGGGGGCCACTTGCCACAGTGACTTTGCCCATTGAAGGCCACCCCACCACATTTCTTGTTGACACAGGTGCAGCCCGTAGTGTTCTGCGAGAACAAGACTTGCCAGACCCATCTTTTCTGTCAAATATTGATGTCTCTTGTGTTGGAGTGGATGGCCAACCGAGACATAGCCCTCTAACAACTCCACTACGAGTTGGTTCTAGCCTGCTCGCTCGCTTTGTAGTATCCTCCACATGCCCAATTAACCTGTTAGGTGCTGATGTTCTCTCACGCCTGCAAGCATCCATCACTTTTACCCCAGATGGGCAGGTAGAAATGTTTACACCTCTATCTGTATCAGACACTTCAGCCCTGTGCTCCTTGCCTCTGATGCTGCATTTAGAAAAGCCCCGTGAGGAAGCAGCAGAATTAAGGTCCAATTTCCCAGAAGAATTAAAAACACAGGTGCCCGCCAAGTTATGGTCCTCAGGCCCAGAGGACATAGGTCACCTAAATGTTCCCCCTGTGGTGGTAAAGCTTATTCCAGGAGCTAAGTTACCAAGAAAACCACAATATCCATTAAAACCAGCACAGTCTGCTGCAATTTCTGTCCACATCAAGGCACT
Organism: Pelobates fuscus; assembly: GCF_036172605.1. NCBI lineage: Eukaryota > Metazoa > Chordata > Amphibia > Anura > Pelobatidae > Pelobates > Pelobates fuscus. The sequence continues at coordinate 213,665,469 of NC_086318.1, read as the reverse complement.
CTTGGAGAAGGGTGCCCTGGTAAAATGTAAATCTGAATGCAACACCCCGTTATTTCCTGTGAAAAAGAAAACTCCAAAGGGTGAGCCAGAGAAGTACAGGATGGTTCAGGATCTCCGTGCTGTCAATGAAGCTACCGTCCTGGACACCCCTCTTGTACCAAATCCCCATACTCTGCTCTCTGGAGTCCCACCATCTGCAAAATTCTTCACAGTTATTGACCTGGCCAATGCCTTTTTCAGTGTCCCACTGGACCCATCCTGTCAATACCTGTTTGCTTTCACTCATGAGATGCAACAGTATACCTGGACTGTCATGCCCCAAGGGGCACAAAATTCTCCAAGTCAATTTGCAAAGGCCATGGGTACCATCCTTGACCCATGGCAAGCCGAGCACCCAGAAGTTGTTCTGCTCCAGTATGTGGATGATTTGTTACTCTGTGGAGCTGATATACCCACTACTGAAAATTGCTCAATTAGTCTCCTTTGCTATTTGGCAGAACAAGGATGCAAAGCTTCACTCATCAAGCTACAATTCTGTCAATCTTCAGTGATCTTCCTTGGACATTGCCTATCTCAAGGTACCAGACATCTTACTCGGGACCGGGTAAGAGCTGTTCTGGACATTCCACCTCCAAGGACTTCAAAGTCTCTTCATGCCTTCCTAGGCCTCATTTCCTACTGCAGAGCATGGATCCCAGAAGCCTCTCTGCTTATGCAACCTCTCTATGATGCTCTTAAGTCTGACCCGTTCTGTCTGACCAATGAAGCTCTGGACAATTTCGGTGCTTTAAAACGGGCCATTGCTTCTGCTCCTGCCTTGGGCCTACCTGACTACTCCAAACCCTTCAAATTATTTGTCTCTGAAAGACAAGGCCACGCAACAGGAGTTCTCACCCAAACGAATGACTTAAGAGGCCGCCAGAGGCCTATTGGATATTTCTCATGTCAACTAGACATTGTGGCCAGAGGGACTCCTTCCTGTCTCAGGGCTGTTTTTGCCGCAAGAGAGCTCATTGAAAGAACCTCGGACCTGGTCCTTGGCCACCCTCTGGTTGTTTTGGCCCCTCATGACATTTCTGCTATTATCAACCAAGTCCAGCTCAAGCACGTGTCTCCAGCCAGACACCTGCGCCTACAGTGTCATCTTCTTTTGCCTGACAACATTTCCATCCAAAGATGTCAAGTGCTTAATCCGTCCACTCTTCTTCCACTCCCTGAGGGGGGTATCTATTATGGATTTATCACAGATGAAACCTACATCTACCTGCTCTGTGGATGTATCAAGAAAGTCATGCATCCACATTTGTCATTTTATGAAGATGAGACACCTCTTTGTGAAGGCCCGGATTACGCCTTCTGTACCATGTGGTACAAGCCAAACATTACTCCCGAACCTTGCTATGAAGATGAGCTTTACCACTGGACCGATGTAAAGCTCACTGCACAAGACTTTTATTGTGACTCTGAAGGTAATAGCATGGTCTTGGTCCAGCTACCTCAACAACTTAATTACCTCTACCGCCATTGGGATACCGCTATCCCACATATTCCTGTTACCAAGTTGAAGACAAGGTCATGGAATGATCTTGGGCCCATGGCAAAACTATGGGCCACCATGAATGAAGAACAGCTACAGGAAAATGGTATTGCCAAATACCCAACAACTGACCTTCTGGAAGCATGGCCACGCCATTTCCTGGAAAAGGAATTTCAAGACCTGGTCATAAAGAATGATTATGACCCAGAAACACCTCATGACTGTTTTGAACAGATGAAAATGGAAACAGTGCACTTACCAACTGTGCATGAGAATCCATTACCAGATCCGGATTTTACCCTGTTTGTGGATGGATCAAGATATGCCGATGAAGGAGGAACATATCACACAGGATATGCCGTAACCACAACAGACGAAGTCATCAAATCATCATCCTTACCGCCAGCAATGTCTGCGCAAGAAGCTGAATTACAGGCTCTGACTTCAGCATGCAAAATTTCCGAAGGAAAACGTGCCAACATCTATACAGATTCAAGATATGCTCTGGGTGTGGCACATGACTTCGGCCTAATTTGGAAGACACGAGGATTTCTTACCACCGCCGGTACACCAGTCAAACACAGCACTGCAATCAAGGAGCTAATGGATGCCCTCCTACTTCCCGAAGAAGTGGCCGTTTTGAAAGTCAAGGCCCATGGGAAATTGGATACAGATGAAGCAAAGGGTAACCATTTAGCTGATCAGGCTGCTAAGCTAGCGGCCAGGGATCTGCAGGAAGTGGATGAAGAAGTGTCCGGACAAGAAGAAGAAGGTGGAGGGGAAGTCCCTATTTTTGCTCTGCAAACTCTTCCTACTGATTTGCGAATTTTACAAGAACAGCAAGCTGCAGTCACTCCTGAAGAAATCCAGAAATGGAAAAAGAAAGGAGCTGTCCAAAAGGACGGAATATATTACAACAACTTCAAATTTTGTCTTCCCAGAAATTTGTATCCAGCAGTTGTCCAATGGGCACATGGGCCTGCACACCTGTCAAAAGAATTGATGGCCGCCCTCATACAGAAGTATTATGAAGCACCTGGAATCACAACATTGATCAATAGCTTCTGCAAGGCCTGTGTCATTTGTGCAAAATGCAATCCAGGAAGACCAGTTAAAGTACCTGCGAAACACCTGGCAAAGCCCATGTACCCCTTCCAGCGGATTCAAATTGACCACATCCAAATGCCCAAGAGTGGGCCCCATGAATATGCACTAGTAATAGTGGACATGTTCTCAGGCTGGCCAGAAGCCTACCCAGTGGCCAATATCACTGCAAAAACAACCGCAAGGCGCCTACTTACAGATATTGTATGTAGATTCGGACTCCCAGAAGTCATTGAGAGTGATCAAGGCCCAGCCTTTACAGCAACTGTGACTAAAGAAATTTGGACTGCCCTAGGGGTGACTCTAGCCTTCCATACCCCTTACCACCCACAAAGTAGTGGTAAAGTGGAGCGCATGAATGGCACTCTAAAAACCAGAATGTTAAAAATGTCACAAGAAACAAAGATGCCCTGGCCAGAAAGCCTACCAATAGCTTTATTTAGTGTTAGGCACACACCTAGAGGGAAGCATTCACTGTCCCCATATGAGGTTCTATTTGGGACAGCACCCAGGCTAGGTTGTTATTATCCGCAGCAGTTGCAACTCCAATCAGATGTTTTAGTAGACTATGTAACTGAACTTGCAAGTGTCCTAAACAAAATACATGCCCAAGTTTTCTCTTCAATTCCAGATCCCGAATTGGATACAGGTTCTCATAACCTACTTCCTGGAGATTGGGTCCTGGTCAAGAAGTTTGTGCGGAAAAATACCCTAGAACCAAGATTTGACGGTCCATTCCAAGTTCTCCTGATTACCGCAACCTCCGTCAAATTGGCCGGTAGGCCAAATTGGATCCACGCTTCCCACTGCAAGAAATCTCCTGCCCCAGAGGAAGCGAATATCGCACAAACATGTATCTCTGGTACATCTTCTCCTTAATTAGCCTTATGAAGGCCCAGCAAGTAGCCATTACCAAAGACACTAGTGGGTACACCTTCTGGTATAATTCATCGTGTACCCAGGTGGCTACTTATACCTTTGACTACTGTGATATTGTAGAATGCCCATTTCCCACACCACAAATCCAGAGTATCTATAGAGATATCCCTCATTCGAAAGACCCATATGTTTGTGTAGTTGACAAGCAATGGGGGCACAATTGTGACCATTGGGGGGCGGCGGGATGGAATGCCGGGCCTGCCTGGGGTTACAAACCAAAAAGTGCCGCATCTAAAGTAGATGATCATGGTAGATCCCTCCTCCAGAGAATGACTTTGAGAAAGCCTGGGGGGAGTACACCAATGAAACTAATCCTTAACATTGAGCATCCAAGCCCAACAGATGCGGACCAGTATGTGATGGGAATGTATTGGAAAAAGGGTTCCTATAAAAAGTTAGGGCATTTCTACCTTAAAGATATGTGCAACTCTTCTGAGTGGCAAGGGGCCACCCATATGGTCCCTAACCCATTAAAACCTCATATCCAGACCTTTCAAGACATGATGGCCATTGCTAACCCTACTTTTGAAGATACCATGGCCGCTGAAACAGGTTTTAATGATGTAAATCTATGGTTAGAATGGATGAAATATAATGCTAATAAGCATAATAGAACTGCATGTTATGTGTGTGGCGGTGCCCGGCCTCACCTGGGTACCGTGCCTTTAATCCTACCAGTAGATATAGAAGAATGTGTTTTAAGCCTTTTTGCCTATCACTATAATTTTAACAGGTCCATATGTATTGCATGGACAAAGGAGTATCCTCTCCTAACCCAGGATGTCAAACCCCCAGATGGTATTACAATATATAAATGTAATTACACTTGCTATGCCATGGACGATGGGATTGGTAAATTTGTGGGTAACTTTCCCGAAGGATATTGTGCTACATATCGAACTGTTCCTGTACGTTTACTGCAGCATCACACTAGGTCATTAGGAGATATTTACTGGTTGTGTGGGGATTTACAGTTAAGATCCAGAATGGACACAGAGTGGTGGGGGGAGTGTACTTTGACTAAGGCCATTATGCCTATACACATCATCTCTGACACACACCTCAACACCCATGAGCCCAGCCACACTAAGGTTAAACGTGAAGCCCCAGTAAAAGGAAGTTTTGACCCTCACATTTACATTGATGCCATTGGGGTGCCTAGGGGGGTACCCAATGAGTTTAAAGCAAGGGATGAGGTTGCTGCAGGATTTGAATCGATTTTTACCATAGTTACCGCAAACAAGAATTTAAATTGGATAAATTACATTTATTATAATCAACAGCGTTTTGTTAATTACACCAGAGACGCCCTCCAGGGGTTGGCCGAACAGCTGCAGGCCACATCCCAAATGACTTTTCAGAACAGAATGGCCCTAGATATGATCTTAGCCGAGAAAGGAGGGGTTTGTAAAATTTTGCCCGACACCATGACATGTTGTACATATATCCCAGAAAACACAGGCCCTAATGGTAAAGTTACATTAGCCATAGAAAAATTAAATGCCCTGTCTGAAGAATTAAAAAGGAATTCTGGGGTAAAAGATCCCTGGGAAAGATGGTTTGGTTGGATGACAGGATGGCAAAAGGCTTTAATGCAGATTGGTATGGCTATACTAATTTTTCTTTTTATTTTTGCTCTTCTCTTTTGTTGTATCCTCCCATGTCTGAGAAAATCCCTCATGAAGACTGTTGACCAAGCGGCACCCACTTTCACCCATCTCGAAGTTGATGACCAAGAATCCCAAGACATCAATTCACCCTGTCTGCCGCTGCAAACATTCCCTTTTGTTGATAAAGTGCAGGAATTCTAGGAAGGGACTAGCTTAGGGACAGCATCTGTCAGTGAATGGTAAAGGCCCCGTGCGGAGAAGTGGTGGGTTAGCTGCCATGGGACACCCATGGGTGTGAAGTGTTCGAGAGCCATACTGACGGATGAGTTAGCCTATTAGGGTCAGCTCTAGGGACAGACTTGCACTTTGCATTAACACCTAGCTAGCGGCCACGGGGTTTCTGTGCCTTTGGGTTAACACGTCTTCTGATACTAACATAATAAAGTTTTATCTCTTAGAATCTAACATTTCATAGGGGGGACTGATGTGGAATTATTAAAAATTACTATTGTACTTGTATTGAATTATTGTACTAACTCCATTTTAACTTTATACTGTGACAATCCTCCATTTTGTCCTCCTAACCTGACTTCTTCAATCCTCCATTTTGTCCTCATGACTTAACTTGTTCATTTTAAAACTACATTACGTGACTGAACTTCCCAACCCAATTAATACAGTAGACAAAGACTGTGTTTTCCTACAAGGACAAATACCAGGAGGTGCTGGTTACTCCTTAAGACTTGCTGGCTACTCCTTAGAATTTGTAAGATAGTATAGTTTGAAGGCCACAGAACACAGTAGTAATGAAATGTTCTATTCATAAGAGACCTTGCACCTGGACATGAAGCCTGATATCATTGACCGTGTAAAATGACGCTTAGGACCCCCTTATCCCCACCCGTGTCCAGAATAATCCCACCTCTGATGGGTGGGCACGGGACTAACCTTTCTTATTTTTGAACCAATAGGTAAGACACTAACACCGACACTTAACAATTAATCCAATTGATGGTGTTTATTTGCTGATATTCTAATAATCAATGATGACGCAAAATGCCTCTTAAAAGGGCCTGCGCGCCCGCTTTTTCTTCACTTGCCAATAAACTTTCTCGAAGTTATTTTAACCTGAACCTTGTGTGTCAGACTTAATTACTTCAGCGTATATACGCAATTTAATTTTATTGATTTGGACAGGAACAGATAGACATTTGAACATTTTGGTTTACTTTCAATAAGTACCATAACAGGACACTCACTGTCTGCTATTAGCTTACACTGGAAACCTTTTTTCTTTGTAAAAGCACACTAAAGAGAGACCAGATATGATTGGCAACTCTCAAAGCACGCTGGCACAGGTCTGCAGAGCACACGCTGAAGTAGGCCTGACACCCAGACGTTTGCAGACAACTAACTGATCTTCTATTACAGTGAAAAAAAATGATTTCTTTAAAATCTAAAGCTTAAGCTATTGTTAAAACAGATATGAGTGGTGGCACTGACTGTGCAAATGGGCAAGGCATCCAACCTGACACAGAAGCTGGCAGGCAGGCATCTGCTCTTCTATTACAGTGAAAAAAAATTATTTATTTTAAATCTAAAGCTTAACCAATTGTTAAAACAGATATGAGAGGTGGCACTGGGCTAGTGGGCACAGTATCCAATGTGAACCTCACACAGAAGCTGGCAGGCAGGCAACTGCTCTTCTATTACAGTGGAAACAAAATTTTGGTTGTAAAAGCACGCTATAGAGACACAAGATATGAGTGGCAACTGTCAAAGCACGCTGGCAGGGTTGTGCAGGGCACACGCTGAAGGAATGCCTGACAGAGCCGCTTGAAGGACACTGACTGTCTGCTATTAGCTTACACTGGAAACCTTTTTTCTTTGTAAAAGCACGCTAAAGAGACACCAGATATGATTGGCAACTTTCAAAGCACGCTGGCACAGGTCTGCAGAGCACACGCTGAAGTAGGCCTGACACCCAGACGCTTGCAGACAACTAACTGATCTTCTATTACAGTGAAAAAAAATGATTTCTTTAAAATCTAAAGCTTAAGCTATTGTTAAAACAGATATGAGTGGTGGCACTGACTGTGCAAATGGGCAAGGCATCCAACCTGACACAGAAGCTGACAGGCAGGCAACTGCTCTTCTATTACAGTGAAAAAAAATTATTTATTTTAAATCTAAAGCTTAACCAATTGTTAAAACAGATATGAGTGGTGGCACTGGGCTAGTGGGCACAGTATCCAATGTGAACCTCACACAGAAGCTGGCAGGCAGGCAACTGCTCTTCTATTACAGTGGAAACAAAATTTTGGTTGTAAAAGCACGCTATAGAGACACCAGATAAGATTGGCAACTGTCAAAGCACGCTGGCACAGGTCTGCAGAGCACACGCTGAAGTAGGCCTGACATCCAGACGCTTGCAGACAACTAACTGATCTTCTATTACAGTGAAAAAAAATTATTTCTTTAAAATCTAAAGCTTAACCAATTGTTAAAACAGATATGAGTGGTGGCACTGGGCTAGTGGGCACAGTATCCAATGTGAACCTCACACAGAAGCTGGCAGGCAGGCAACTGCTCTTCTATTACAGTGGAAACAAAATTTTGGTTGTAAAAGCACGCTATAGAGACACAAGATATGAGTGGCAACTGTCAAAGCACGCTGGCAGGGTTGTGCAGGGCACACGCTGAAGGAAGGCCTGACAGAGCCGCTTGAAGGATGATGTGGAATTATTAAAAATTACTATTGTACTTGTATTGAATTATTGTACTAACTCCATTTTAACTTTATACTGTGACAATCCTCCATTTTGTCCTCCTAACCTGACTTCTTCAATCCTCCATTTTGTCCTCATGACTTAACTTGTTCATTTTAAAACTACATTACGTGACTGAACTTCCCAACCCAATTAATACAGTAGACAAAGACTGTGTTTTCCTACAAGGACAAATACCAGGAGGTGCTGGTTACTCCTTAAGACTTGCTGGCTACTCCTTAGAATTTGTAAGATAGTATAGTTTGAAGGCCACAGAACACAGTAGTAATGAAATGTTCTATTCATAAGAGACCTTGCACCTGGACATGAAGCCTGATATCATTGACCGTGTAAAATGACGCTTAGGACCCCCTTATCCCCACCCGTGTCCAGAATAATCCCACCTCTGATGGGTGGGCACGGGACTAACCTTTCTTATTTTTGAACCAATAGGTAAGACACTAACACCGACACTTAACAATTAATCCAATTGATGGTGTTTATTTGCTGATATTCTAATAATCAATGATGACGCAAAATGCCTCTTAAAAGGGCCTGCGCGCCCGCTTTTTCTTCACTTGCCAATAAACTTTCTCGAAGTTATTTTAACCTGAACCTTGTGTGTCAGACTTAATTACTTCAGCGTATATACGCAATTTAATTTTATTGATTTGGACAGGAACAGATAGACATTTGAACATTTTGGTTTACTTTCAATAAGTACCATAACAGGACACTCACTGTCTGCTATTAGCTTACACTGGAAACCTTTTTTCTTTGTAAAAGCACACTAAAGAGAGACCAGATATGATTGGCAACTCTCAAAGCACGCTGGCACAGGTCTGCAGAGCACACGCTGAAGTAGGCCTGACACCCAGACGTTTGCAGACAACTAACTGATCTTCTATTACAGTGAAAAAAAATGATTTCTTTAAAATCTAAAGCTTAAGCTATTGTTAAAACAGATATGAGTGGTGGCACTGACTGTGCAAATGGGCAAGGCATCCAACCTGACACAGAAGCTGGCAGGCAGGCATCTGCTCTTCTATTACAGTGAAAAAAAATTATTTATTTTAAATCTAAAGCTTAACCAATTGTTAAAACAGATATGAGAGGTGGCACTGGGCTAGTGGGCACAGTATCCAATGTGAACCTCACACAGAAGCTGGCAGGCAGGCAACTGCTCTTCTATTACAGTGGAAACAAAATTTTGGTTGTAAAAGCACGCTATAGAGACACAAGATATGAGTGGCAACTGTCAAAGCACGCTGGCAGGGTTGTGCAGGGCACACGCTGAAGGAATGCCTGACAGAGCCGCTTGAAGGACACTGACTGTCTGCTATTAGCTTACACTGGAAACCTTTTTTCTTTGTAAAAGCACGCTAAAGAGACACCAGATATGATTGGCAACTTTCAAAGCACGCTGGCACAGGTCTGCAGAGCACACGCTGAAGTAGGCCTGACACCCAGACGCTTGCAGACAACTAACTGATCTTCTATTACAGTGAAAAAAAATGATTTCTTTAAAATCTAAAGCTTAAGCTATTGTTAAAACAGATATGAGTGGTGGCACTGACTGTGCAAATGGGCAAGGCATCCAACCTGACACAGAAGCTGACAGGCAGGCAACTGCTCTTCTATTACAGTGAAAAAAAATTATTTATTTTAAATCTAAAGCTTAACCAATTGTTAAAACAGATATGAGTGGTGGCACTGGGCTAGTGGGCACAGTATCCAATGTGAACCTCACACAGAAGCTGGCAGGCAGGCAACTGCTCTTCTATTACAGTGGAAACAAAATTTTGGTTGTAAAAGCACGCTATAGAGACACCAGATAAGATTGGCAACTGTCAAAGCACGCTGGCACAGGTCTGCAGAGCACACGCTGAAGTAGGCCTGACATCCAGACGCTTGCAGACAACTAACTGATCTTCTATTACAGTGAAAAAAAATTATTTCTTTAAAATCTAAAGCTTAACCAATTGTTAAAACAGATATGAGTGGTGGCACTGGGCAAGTAGGCACAGTATCCAATGTGAACCTCACACAGAAGCTGGCAGGCAGGCAACTGCTCTTCTATTACAGTGGAAACAAAATTTTGGTTGTAAAAGCACGCTATAGAGACACCAGATAAGATTGGCAACTGTCAAAGCACGCTGGCACAGGTCTGCAGAGCTCACGCTGAAGTAGGCCTGGCACCCAGATGCTTGCAGACAACTAACTGATCTTCTATTACAGTGAAAAAAAATGATTTCTTTAAAATCTAAAGCTTAAGCTATTGTTAAAACAGATTTGAGTGGTGGCACTGACTGTGCAAATGGGTAAGGCATCCAACCTGACACAGAAGCTGGCAGGCAGGCAACTGCTCTTCTATTACAGTGAATTTTTTTTATTTATTTTAAATCTAAAGCTTAACCAATTGTTAAAACAGATATGAGTGGTGGCACTGGGCTAGTGGGCACAGTATCCAATGTGAACCTCACACAGAAGCTGGCAGGCAGTCAACTGCTCTTCTATTACAGTGGAAACAAAATTTTGGTTGTAAAAGCAAGCTATAGAGACACAAGATATGAGTGGCAACTGTCAAAGCACGCTGGCAGGGTTGTGCAGGGCATACGCTGAAGGAAGGCTTGACAGAGCCGCTTGAAGGACACTGACTGTCTGCTATTAGCTTACACTGGAAACCTTTTTTCTTTGTAAAAGCACGCTAAAGAGACACCAGATATGATTGGCAACTGTCAAAGCACGCTGGCACAGGTCTGCAGAGCACACGCTGAAGTAGGCCTGACACCCAGACGCTTGCAGACAACTAACTGATCTTCTATTACAGTGAAAAAAAATGATTTCTTTAAAATCTAAAGCTTAAGCTATTGTTAAAACAGATATGAGTGGTGGCACTGACTGTGCAAATGGGCAAGGCATCCAACCTGACACAGAAGCTGGCAGGCAGGCAACTGCTCTTCTATTACAGTGAAAAAAAAATATTTATTTTAAATCTGAAGCTTAACCAATTGTTAAAACAGATATGAGTGGTGGCACTGGGCTAGTGGGCACAGTATCCAATGTGAACCTCACACAGAAGCTGGCAGGCAGGCAACTGCTCTTCTATTACAGTGAAAAAAATTATTTATTTAAAATCTAAAGCTTAACCAATTGTTAAAACAGATATGAGTGGTGGCACTGACTGTGCAAATGGGCAAGGCATCCAACCTGACACAGAAGCTGTCAGGCAGACAACTGCTCTTCTATTACAGTGAAAAAAAATTATTTATTTAAATCTAAAGCTTAACCAATTGTTAAAACAGATATGAGTGGTGGCACTGGGCTAGTGGGCACAGTATCCAATGTGAACCTCACACAGAAGCTGGCAGGCAGTCAACTGCTCTTCTATTACAGTGGAAACAAAATTTTGGTTGTAAAAGCAAGCTATAGAGACACAAGATATGAGTGGCAACTGTCAAAGCACGCTGACAGGGTTGTGCAGGGCATACGCTGAAGGAAGGCTTGACAGGCAGGCAACTGCTCTTCTATTACAGTGAAAAAAAAATATTTTAAATGTAAAGCTTAACCTATTGTTAAAACAGATATGAGTGGTGGCACTGGGCAAATAGGCACAGTATCCAATGTGAACCTCACACAGAAGCTGGCAGGCAGGCACCTGCAATTACATTACACAGGAAAAAAAAAATAAAAGCAGCCTGATGTTATAGCCCTAAAAAGGGCTTTTTGGGGTGCTGTCCTTACAGCAGAGATCAGATGAGTCCTTCAGGATTGTAGTGGACACTGAATACCCTAGCCTAGCTATCAATTTCCCTATCTAATCAGCAGCAGCTAAACTTTCCCTCCTCTCACTAAGCATGCATCTTCCGAATGAATCGAAAATGGATGCTGGGAGGGAGGTTGGAGGGTGTGGAAGGGAGGGAGTGCTGCTGATTGGCTGGAATGTGTCTGCTGACCGAGAGGCACAGGGTCAAAGTTTGCCCAATGATGACGAATAGGGGGCGGATCGAACTGCGCATGTGTCCGCCCGCCGCGGCGAACGCGAACACGCTAATTTCGCCGGGAACTGTTCGCCGGCGGACAGTTCGGTACATCACTATTTATATACTATATTCGTTCCATTTCATCCGTTCGTATGGTTTGCACGAATCCACTGTGTAAAGTATAGGTGGCCGCCATTTCGGAACTTTACACGTGTTCGCGGTCATCTTGTGCACGAACAGCGGTGTTTGCCAGCCATCGTCTGGAACTAAAATCGGCTACGCTACCAGGCGAACACCGCTGAGACCTCCATAACACCGGGGATTCGTGCCACAACTACCGAACGCCCTGCTGTTCGGTAGAAAGACTTAACCAACTATGGGGATTCAAGCGACCACCGAGATTCGTCTGGATGGCACGGATTTCATGTCTTTTCACCGTACGAACGGAGACCGACCGCAAGGCCAAAACTCATGGAACTATTTTCGGCTAGTTGGTCTGTGCGGTCGGTCAAAACTTTGAAACCTTATATCTCCCGAACCATTTGTCCGAATTTTGGGGTACATCCAGAATGTGTGGAAATTACTGAACCCATTAATTATGTTAACTGTTTATCTGAGGGGAGGGGATGTGTGGGTTGTAACCTGTACATGATTGGTGATTTAATGCCTCCCCCTGGGTGTGTTCTTACTGTATGTAACTCTAATAAAAAGCAGGCTGGGTGTTCCAGTTCTCAGTTCTTCTTGACCCTTCAAAACTTAGCCTGGTCTCGTTCTTGAAAGGGGATTATTTGGGAATATTATTCTGCTCCTGTTTACAGCTGAACCTGACTCTCTCTGGATATCGTGGATGGGATTATACCAGCTCTACTTCTCCACAGCAGCTTGCAGGGAAAAGGACGTCTCCAACGGCAGATACCCTCTCTCTACCTGGGTAGCCGTTACATTGGTTGGCAGCGGTGGGATGGTCCTTTTATCCAAAGAGCAAGGGCTGAATGGAGTCTCAGTATGCCAGGCTGAAAAGACCCACACTAAAAGATTAATTGGAGAGTCGTGGTTGGAGTGCCAGTAACAGACCACGGAGAGAGCTGATCGCTGACCTGCTGGAGCTGGACGAAATGGATAGATCCATGGAGGTAACTGAGCCCCTTGCACCAGTCAGCAAGGACGATGTACTTACTGCCATTGTACAGCGGAGACTAGCCCTGTATCCTGAAATATCCACGGAACTAGTAAACCAGCTGTTCCGGGACACAAAGGAGGAGATAGAAACTAAGAGGAGGCAAGAAACGGAACTGGCTAAACAAGCCATTACCCCTGCAGTTCCTACACCTCCACCCGTGGTGACAGGGAGGAAAATACTGTTTACTGCATTCAAATCGTTTGTAGAAAATGAGGAAGAAATAGATGGATATTTGGCGGATTTTGAGCGGCAGTGCTCACTACATCAGGTACCACCAGACCAATGGGTCACTATTTTGTCTGGTAAATTGTCGGGCAAAGCCAATGAAGCCTTCCGGGCTCTTGCCTCAGAGGATATACTACAGTACCAGCAAGTTAAAAAGGTGCTGCTAACCCGATATGCTGCGACCCCAGAAACCTACCGCCGCCGCTTCCGAGAGTCCAAGAAGAAGGTTGTGGACTCCCACATGGAATGGGCTAATAAGTTACAACGGGTGGCCTCACACTGGGTACGAGGGTGCAACGCCAACACAGGGGAAGAAGTACTACAGCTATTTTTACTAGAACACTTCTTCCAAGGAGTATCTGCCGACTTACAGGATTGGGTAAGGGACAGACGACCTAACAACCTAAGTGAGGCAGCTTGGCTGGCGGATGAGTACACCGAAACCAGGAGAGTGAGCCAAAGTACCCCAAGGCCAGCTAACAAAGTGGAACCACGAACCACAGCTGCCACCCCTCACCCGGAGTTCCGTGCTCCCATACCACCAGAGCCTGCTCGCTCTCAGGGGCACAACAACTACCCCCGAGACTCACCTAGAATCACCTGCCACCGGTGCAACAATCCTGGACATATCGCACGAGTCTGTCCACTGGAGCCGGCCACTAATAATAATTGGAGGCGCACCTCACCCACCACAGAGAGCAACACCACACGTACCTCTGCTTCCCACTGTATAGAGGCCGAGGTGGGCCCAGAGGAATGCTTGGGCATCTTGTATGAGGCGGATCCGATACACACCGCATCCCCAGATAATCACCAGCACCATAGGCAGGAGGTACGAGTGAATGGACAAATAGCCCAAGGATTGAGAGATACGGGGGCTACCATTACCTTGATACAACGACACTTGGTAAAACCAGAGCATCTGGCCAAACACATCGTTGCTGTCTGTGTCGCAGGGGGAGCTGCATTTCGCTTACCCACGGCCCGGGTGCACTTGGACTGGGGGGTCAGGTCAGGAAAGACCACGGTGGGCATTATGGATAATCTACCTGCTGAAGTCGTATTGGGCAACGATATTGGCCCCCTGACTTCAGCCTACTTACCCACCACAGATGCAGCTTGCCCCGTAACCACCCGAGCCCAGAGCAGACTTCCAGATGACTCCACAACAGGCCGGGAGACCCAGGTAAGCCAAACACAGACACGTAGATCACACATAAAAGAGAGACCTTTAGCTTGGGACACCCCAGAAGCGTTTGGGAGGGAAACTAGGGAGGACCCAACCCTCCAGAAATATCGGGAGATAACAGCTAGTGGGGGAGATGAGCAGGAAAGTTTTGTGTGGGAAAATGACAGGCTATACCGACTGACTGTACGTAGCCAGAAAGTACCGGTTGGAGCTTCTCCGAATTGGCCATTATATTCCCCTAGCAGGACATCTGGGGGGTAACCGCACCGCCTATCGGATCACCCAGACCTTCTTCTGGCCGGGGATTTCAAAGGATGTGCGGCGTTACTGCAGTACCTGCGACATATGCCAGCGGGTAGGAAAACGGGGGGATCCCCCTAAAGCTCGACTGTCACCTATGCCCGTGATCGAGGAACCGTTTAGCAGGGTGGCAGTCGACCTAATAGGACCCCTAGTCCATCGGGTAAGAAATACATACTTACTGTGGTGGACTACGCTACCCGCTACCCGGAAGCCGTCGCTCTGACGAATATCCAGGCTGACACTGTCGCCAGTGCCCTAGTGGGGATATTCACCAGAGTGGGATTCCCACGAGAAATATTGTCTGACAGAGGGACTCAATTTACCGCAGATCTGACCCAACAGTTATGGAAGGTCTGCGGTATTCAAAACCTCCACAGCTTGCCATACCACCCCCAGACTAACGGTCTCTGTGAAAGCTTTAATGGTACCCTGAAGCAGTTGCTAAGGACCTTTACAGCGGAATACAGAAACTGGGAGCGATTCTTGCCGCAACTCTTGTTTGCATACCGAGAGGTACCGCAGGAATCCACTGGGTTCTCTCCGTTCGAGTTGCTCTACGGAAGGAGGGTTCGAGGTCCTCTCGACCTCATCCGGGAGCACTGGGAAGGAGAGATGGAACACGAGGGGGTCCCCATTGTGCCATATGTTCTGGAGATGCGGGACCGCATGGAGCAGTTGGCCCGGATGGCACGGGACCATCTCTATGCGGCCCAGGGTCGACAGAAACGTTGGTACGATCGGGGCGCCCGACAGGGAACATTCCAGGTGGGACAGAAGGTTCTGGTACTTAGACCAGTAAAGGGAAATAAACTCCAGACCTCTTGGCAGGGCCCTTACAAAGTAGTAGCGCAGATCTGCGACACCACTTATGTGATTGCCAGCAATAAAGATGAGAGAATCCAGAAAACGTTTCATGTTAACTTACTCAAAGAATACCAAGAGAGGCCAGAGGATGTTGCCGTTATATGCATTCCTGCTACCGAGGACCCCGATAACCTACCCATCCCAGACCTGTTAGAGCCCAGAGAATCCCCTAGCTTACTGGACACAATCCAACTAGGGGAGCAACTAACCGCAGCCGAAAAGGGCCAACTTAGACAGCTGATAATAGAAAAGAAACTAACGTTCTCCCAGGAACCAGGATACACCACGCTAGCGACCCACTATGTTGAGACCCCAGGACAAGCCCCTCTTAGGCAGACCCCTTACAGAATCCCTGAGGCAGTCAGGGAGGAAATGAAAAAGGAAGTGCAAGAGATGTTAAGGTTAGGAGTCATAGAGCCATCTGACAGCCCCTGGGCTTCGCCAGTAGTCCTAGTGCCCAAAAAGGACGGAGCTACTAGATTTTGTGTGGACTATAGACGACTCAATGACCGTACAGTGACAGATGCGTACCCCATGCCCATAGTGGACGAACTATTAGACCGCATTGCCAGGGTGAGATATCTGACCACCATTGATTTATGCAAGGGATACTGGCAGATTCCCCTGGCCAAGGAGGCTATCCCCAAGTCGGCTTTCATCACCCCATTTGGCTTGTACCAATTTAGGGTCATGCCATTTGGGATGAAGAACGCCCCAGCTACCTTTCAGCGCTTGGTAGATAGGCTCCTTGATGGCTTCCAGGACTTCGCTTGCGCGTACCTGGATCACATTGCGATCTATAGTGAAACATGGGGGGAACACTTGAGACATGTAGATGCTGTACTGGATCAGATTCGGGCCGCAGGCCTGACTCTAAAGCCAGAAAAGTGTAACTTCGGCATGGCCGAAGTCCAGTATTTGGGACACAGGGTAGGGTGTGGGAAACAACGCCCAGAACCCGCTAAGGTTGAGGCGGTAGCTAACTGGCCCACACCCCACACCAAGACTCAGGTATTGGCATTCTTAGGGACGGCAGGATACTACAGGAAGTTTGTCCCTGACTATAGCGCCATCGCCAAACCCCTGACAGACTTAACTAAAAAGAACTTGCCTAGGGTAGTCCTGTGGTCTCCCGCCTGTGAAACAGCCTTTCAAGCCTTGAAAAATGCTCTGATCCACGCACCTGTTCTATCTGCCCCCGTCCCTAACAAAAGATTTGTCGTCCATACAGATGCATCCATGTATGGACTGGGGGACAGTTCTGAGCCAGATTGGAGAGGATGGGGGAGAACACCCTGTCGCGTATCTCAGCAGAAAACTGCTGCCCAGAGAAGTGAGTTACGCGGCAGTGGAAAAAGAATGTTTAGCCCTAGTATGGGCCCTAAAGAAATTGGCCCTTACACCCTATTTGTATGGGCAGGAATTTACTTTGATTACAGACCATAATCCCCTGGTATGGCTGAACCGAGTAGCTGGAGACAATGGACGCTTGCTGAGATGGAGTCTAGCGCTACAGCCATATAATATTTCCATTCAGTATCGCCCTGGCCGGTTCAACGGGAACACAGACGGACTGTCCAGACAAACGGAACTTTTACCGTAGCAGCAGACCGGACAGCCCTAAGTTGACCCGAAAAGGATCAATCCGGGTCTGCTGGAGTGTTCCACAAGAGGGGAGCAGTGTAACAGATCTTTACAAGTTCCTGGTGTCTGGGGAAATAATCAAGGGAATTACAGTTTATATACTATATTCGTTCCATTTCATCCGTTCGTATGGTTTGCACGAATCCACTGTGTAAAGTATAGGTGGCCAAAAACTTCACGTGTTCGCGGCCATCTTGTGCACAAACAGCGGTGTTTACCAGACATCGTCTGGAACTAAAATCGGCTACGCTACTAGGCGAACACCGCTGAGACCTCCATAACACCGGGGATTCGTGCCACAACTACCGAACGCCCTGCTGTTCGGTAGAAAGACTTAACCAACTATGGGGATTCAAGCGACCACCGAGATTCGACTGGATGGCACAGATTTCATGTCTTTTCACCGTACGAACAGAGACCGACCGCAAGGCCAAAACTCATGGAACTATTTTCGGCTAGTTGGTCTGTGCGGTCGGTCAAAATTTTGGAACCTTATATCTCCCGAACCATTTGTCCGAATTGACTGATTTTTAGGTATGTTTTTGGGGTACATCCAGAACATGTGGAAATTACTGTACCCATTAATTATGTTAACTGTTTATCTGAGGGGAGGGGATGTGTGGGTTGTAACCTGTACATGATTGGTGATTTAATGCCTCCCCCTGGGTGTTTCTTACTGTATGTAACTCTAATAAAAAGCAGGCTGGGTGTTCCAGTTCTCAGTTCTTGACCCTTCAAAACGTAGCCTTGTCTCGTTCTTGAAAGGGGATTATTTGGGAATATTATTCTGCTCCTGTTTACAGCTGAACCTGACTCTCTCTGGATATCGTGGACGGGATTATACCAGCTCTACTTCTCCACAGCAGCTTGCAGGGAATACCAATAAAGACTTAAATATCATCTCAGCTGTGAATTCATATTCTTTATGGACTAACTTTGTACTTATATTCTTTATATACTTATTATGCACATTGATGGAATGTTATTAAGGTTATTAAGGTATCTTCATTTACTGTCCAGTGCATTTGCAAACATACTGAGACATTTGATTCCATTTTCTCAAAGCTAGCCCCTGTCATGGGTAAAAGGGTGCAATCTCGGGTAATGGTAGCAAAAATGGGAAATATCAATAGATGAAATCTATTTAAAAGCAAATTAAATCTAACATAACAGTGCCTTTCTTTGTTTCTAATTATTATTACACAATAAGATGATTTCTTTGCTGTAAACAATGTCGGCCATTAGGCATTAAACAATTGGGGAATACAACTAACTTGTACCAAAAGCCATACAGAGATAAACTTTTTAGATTTAAACATCTGCATCAAAGATTCCTCTATCAGAACCAATAACTATTTTAAACCAGTGGATAGAAACAGCAATATAGAGAGAACTAGCTGTGATCATAAACCTTGGTTAATAAACGCCCCAAAGGGACAGTTCCTCAGAATTAGAAGGAACTGCACAGAGGATAGAGAACCTTAGAAGAAATCTAGAAGAAGTAAAAATCTTACTAGAGGCCCGCATGCAGCCCCCAGTACCAGGGGCACTGCCTGAGGACCCGCCGCGGAACCAGACGCGTGTGACCCAGGGGGGTAAGGCAGTGACCAAACCTGACCATCCATCCATGGCGGGCATAGCAAAGACCGCCTCCCGGCAACGCCATGTGAACCCCAGGAGGGGCGTGAAACCCAAGAAAGCGACCGCATCAGGAGGGCTAATAAAGACAGGCAAACCAAGCTCTGGACATACCTGGGAGGACATATACTCAGACAAGCACACCACCTCGCGGCACAGGGGCTCCACGCTTCCCCATACCCTGGAGACGGAGCAAGCTGCAATGAACAGAGCGGCGGGAATACACACAGCATCGGCTAGGCATCGGCTGAACCAGGACTGGGACTTAATACCAGGCAAAGTGCCCTATATTTCCCACCTTACTATGCTTCAGATGAACACTCTCATAAGATTTATGTACACTCTAGTGAACTTATCATTTCGTTTATGATCATCCAGGGGATCGTAGGGGGGACATCAATAGATGTTATTCGACTAAACACTATTTGCACCCACACGTTGTATAGCTCACATTCATGCATGTATAACTATTAGCATTTTTGCTTTAACCTAATATCAGTCTAGATTGCAAAACCTTACGTACAAATGTATGATAAGTACAGTCTAGACCTGTATTTCTAGCTTACTAACTACTCCTCTATATAAGAAAAAAGTGCATTGTATCTGCAGCCACACTGTTAATCACCAATGTTTATTGCTATGATTGCACTAGCTATTGTGGGAGTGCACATCTGCTTGTTAACTCATGCAAAACCTAAATAAAGAATTAAAAAAAAAAATCTTACCAATACAGCAACTCATTACATACAACCAAAAAAGCAAAACCCAAGGAAGGAATGACATTCATTTTATTTGTAATTACAACGGGAACACTAGAAAAGTACAACAAGCCATAAAAAACCACTGGCATATACTAAAAGATGATCCCGTACTTAACAAAATTAAACCCCCCGAACCCAGAATTATCTACAGGGGAACAAAGAACTTAAAAAATATTTTGGTCAAAAGCTGTTTAGAAACTGAAAAACCAAATAATTTTTTAAAAAATCTTTCAGGTTTCTATTGATGCGGGAACTGCCTCCCATGTAGGTCAACAAATAGTCACAAAAGACATCGTCTGGGGTTGCTGTATCGCTTGTGCAGAGAGAGCTTGCTGGCATTTCGGATCTGGACTGCCCGTATGGGTGGGACCAGTCTGATATGCTTCAGATATGTTCTCTCTCTAATGGCACAAGATGAGCTAAAACCAGCTTGAGTTCTGAGCGGGGACCCACTGAAGGGCAGGCTATTTCAGCTGCTGTCCGTCCTCAGTGCACTCTTGCGACTTATTTTTGCTCTTGTATTTTTATATGTTTTAAAGGTAGCTTAAATTCAAATGCATTCTAGTAATTTTCCACCCTCATGTTCCTACTATGTCCAATATATAGACACGGAAGAGACTCCAAAGAATGCAATGTAAAACATTTTATATGGACAATAAAGTTTTCTTCAAGTGTGGAACGCACGTATGCGTTCCAAACATGGACTAACCGGAAATATAACATCAAGCGACAACGTGAGAAGTCACGTCACATGAGGGAGAAGGAAATCACACGAAGTGAAAAACCAGGTGACCTCAATGAAGGATCAGAAGGGAGGTATATATAAACAACCGATCACTGAAGAATGCTACAAGCAACTGAGGAAGCCTATTAATAGGCGAAACGCGTCTTGCAAGTCACTTTACCAAATTTGGACTTATTTTATATATTCTGTTTATTTTATTTTGTTTACTTTATTATTTCTAATAAAGAATTTCCTTATACCGCTATCTATGCTCAGTGGAGTTATTTGGTGGACGAGAAGACGGAAATCATAACCAACATAAAGCAAGGGTGTGGGATCCCTACTATTTTTCCCATCTGCCTACACATTGAGGCTAATATACTGGCTCCATCTTTGTGAGTACCAATCTAAGAGACTGTTTTACCTGTACATATATTTAAAACCGACTGTATTGCACTAGACTTTCGCCATGTTTTTTTTATCTCTTACAGTTTACAGTAACATCATTTACCTAAGAACCAACTGTAACGGATCACCTGGCACCCCGACTGGGTACCACCGTTGAAGGATGCTCCTAGCGCTTACAGAGGGCTCCAAGAGCTCCGCAGACACCACAACCACCACAGACCCCACGAACCGCCGCAGCTTGGTTGGGGTCTCACCGTCTCCTACCCACCCTGGACCTACGACAAGGCTCCAGGTTCCAGTGGGTGAACCTCTCCTCCAAGAGAGTGAAGCAGGAACAGTCTCTTACAAGAGCCTAGAAGTGATTATCCAAGGGAGCATGCAGAGCATAGCAATCCCTTGTAGTGATATAGCAATTCCCCCAATAAGAGACAGGACTCTAGATTGAGGGTGAAGAAGAACTCTAGTTTAATTACACACACTCTGCTTTTATGCAATTCTCCCCTGTAAGGGAGACGCCCACATCCAATTAAACATCCCCCAATCACACAATGGTTACCTCCCACAGATTCCCTCCCCTTAGCCTGAGAGGTAACCAAATTATAACATATAGTTTAAACATACATTTTCATACATTTCTATAACTCAAAAACTATGCATTCAATATTAATAACACACATATTAATAATCAGCACACTTGAAATATGAACATACTCAAAAATCATGCAAATCCTTCCATTAGTTCAAAAGTTAGTCGGAAGTCCTTTGTGACCGACCGCAGGCACATTTTCATGCCCAAAACAGTTACACAGATTCAGGCTGTGCGGTCGGTCTATTTCTGCTCTGAAAAGTTACAAAGTCCCATCCGAAGGCGCCGTTCGAATCGTCAAACTCACTTCGACTTTTGTCGAAGTGTCGAAGTGAAACCGGGGTTGTTTCCGTGGTGTTCTATTGTCTACCAGAGATCTGTTTTACACCCAGAAATGACAAAGTCCCGTTCGAACGTGTGTTCTAATCTTCGAACGGGACTTAGATTCCAGCCGCAGTGTTGAAGGGTTGGGGAAGGTACAGCTCACCGCGTTCGACTGGATTAAAATGGCCACGTGTTCGACTGTAATGGCGGCCACTTCGACGAGTTCAAAAGTTGGAACACTGCTCCCAAGTATTTAAAGGGCCAGGAACAGCATACAAACATCCATTGGGCCCAAATATACTTCTTGAAGGGTTAACACACCCCAGGGCCATAGTCGCAGGGCAGGAGGCTAGCAACCAGGCCTCTCCAGTTCACAGTGGCGAGGTTGGTTCCGCCACACCAACTGTACTCCACCTATTTTTCATGTATGTATATTAAACAGATAGAAGCAAATTTTCCAGATGTATTATTCTATATTAACTGTATGTTACAGTTGTACAGTTGTACAGATGTTTAAAAATGATTTCACCCACAGAAATCTAAAGAAACAGATAAATGACATTCAAGGTACAGTACAAGACCCAAGACAAAAGTACTCCAAAAATTTTTATTATACTTTCACTCCATAGAGGTCGACATTTCAGTTCTGTTTCTGACCTTTAATTAGGGTATGAAGAGTATACAAATAAAAAATATGTCTATTTGTAGACATGCACATTAAAATCAAGGAGCAAGAGAGGTGAGAACGGACAACAGCTCAATTAGCCTGCCCTTTGGTGGGTCCCCATGCAGATCTCAAGCTGGTTTTAGCTCATCTAGTGCCATTACAGAGAGAACATATCTGAACCATATCAGATTGGTCTCACCCGTATGGGCAGTCCAGATCCGAAATGGCATCTAGTTCCATCTGCATGAGAAATACAGCAACCCCAGATGATTGTTTAACCTTGTAAGGTATCATCAGTGAGGTATAGTCAATATTCCTCTAGGCACCGTGAGCAAGGGGTCCACGTCTGGGTTGCTCTTTAAATTTAAGGAGAGAAAAACAAGTAGTAAGATAAGTGAGAACAGACAACAACTCAATTAGCCTGCCCTTTGGTGGGTCCCCGCTCAGATCTTAAGCTGGTTTTAACTCATCTTGTACCATTACAGAGGGAACATATCTGAAGCAATCCTCATTGGATTTAACCATTTTTCGGTTAGATTTTAAGATAATGAACATAATCTTAAAGTTTTTGACAAAATATGTAATAACGATAATTAATAGTATATACAATTTTTTACTGGATTTTATAAAAACAAATAATATACATACATGCCTATTGAGTCTGTTACTTGTTTAGTAAATATATATTATTTTTCATATGTTGTAATAATTTTAAGGTTTCCAAGTATTAGTCTGTACAATATTCCAAATACATAATTCATTAATTGTTCATAATCAGCTTTCTCTCCCTATCTATTTCTCCACTGGCTACCCATCAGTTCCAGAAATAAATTCTTGACCCTCATCTACCAAGTTCTAAATAACACTACACCCATCCTATACCTCTGGTCTTTGTACTGTATAATGTCTCTAACTCACCCTGTTTGTTCCATGCAGGACAGTCACTAGGACAACCTCTGCCCCCTTAGAGTTTGATGGCCTACAAATCCCAGAAATTGTTAAATGCATTAGATGGCCAGAGATTCATGGGGGAAATAGGTGGGCCATAGTTTGAGATCACCTGGTCAGAGAAAATGTCCACCTTTTCTTTTCCAAACTCCTGGAACCATCAAATGTCTCATCTGTCCCTCACCTTAGGCATCACTTCCTCCCATGAATTACCTTCTCTAAACCAGATTTTCCTCTTTTGTGCAAAATTCTTCATCCTGGAGCTTGTCTCATCATCCTTTTGTACCAGTATATGGCAAAAAAATCACACGCACACACACAAACGCACACACGACACACACTCTCCGTAACGGATCACCTGGTACCCCGACTGGGTACCTCCGCCAAGGACCGCTTCCTAGCTCGAACAGTGGGTAAAACCTCAGCACTCTTGCCCTCAGTCGCCGTGGCTTGACTTGGGTCCTGTTACCGCCACCTCCTTCCTGAAGCCGAATAGGGGATTAGCTCTGACACCCCCAGGCACTGGACGACACTCAGTCCTGGGAGCTCTGGAACTCAATGGGGAATTAGCTCTAGTCCTTACAAGGACTTTCCCCATTGAATCTCTTGCAAGCTGGAACAGCAGAAACAGGAGCAAATCTTCTTTCCCTCCAATAACAGGACGACACACAGTTTTGGAGTGTAAGCTGGAATAGCAGTTTAATGGAGGCCTTTTATTCAAGTTTCCCAACAAGGTTGATGCCCAGGTGGGCCTTGTTGGGCACAGGACAAAAAGTATACAAGCCAATCAAAACAATGTAACAATGAATGACACTCCCACATACAGTACACAATCCCTCCCCTCTGCCTGTGATACAATTAAGGTAGATAATACAATAACTTAATTATCCCTAGACAGAAAAAAACATATTTTTATAAAGTCTAATAAGTACCCCAAAATACAACATATCCCCTAATAGCCCTAATCTGGGTGAACAACATATCCAAAAATCACCCAGATCAGGGATTCAGGAAATTCCTGGAAGTCTCTTTTGCACGCCTGGTTTCATACCCACAACAGTTCCAGACGATCAGGGCTTGCGACCAGTCTAGTTTGGTAGTTTGCAAACGAACAAACTACCGAACTGAGTCAATAGTCTTACCCTGGAGCTTGTTCCCTTCATCTAGACGAATGATCTCACCGAACAGTGCTCCTCTAAGCAGAAACAAACGCAGGCAATGATGGAAGTTCAGCGGTGTTCGGGAGTTTCTGTATCCGATTTTAGTTCCATGAGATTCATGCCCAAACACCTCTGCCTGCGTTCATGAGAACAAGATGGCTACCACCTCGTGGTTGTTCATAGGAATCACGGCCACCCAGATGAACAATTAGAACACTGCGGTGAGAAACGTTCCAAGTTGTTAATAGGTGTTAATAGGGTGGTCTCTGTTTATGCGGTTTTTGAGTCCATTTGAAGTTTATTAGCCAGTTCTATTGCAGGGGCCATAGTCACAGGGTAAAAGGCTGGCAAATAGTCCCCTCCAAGAACTTGTGGCAAACTCACTTGAAAAGGGGAGTTTGTCACACTCTCTCTCTCACACACATCCTTATTAACCCCTTAAGATCGCAGGGCGTTCTATGTCATCCCTATTTGGGTGGCTCTAAATGTCGCAGGGCGGCATAGAACGCCCTGGGCGGTCTTGCCTCCCACGTGGCCGGCGGCACATGGCCGCTGCAGATCGCAGTCGGGGGGCAGCTTCCGATCGCAGTGACAGGCAGGGCCGTCTTTATTATTGATTGGACCCTGGGCAAGCATATGCTTGGGGCCCCTGGATCCTGACTGCATGTATGTGCAAATAGCGGTGTATGTACTTGTATGTATGTACTGTTAACATTGGAAAGCAGTGGTGTCCTTGTGTGTATGTACTGTTACTATTGGAAAGCAGTGGTGTTCTTGTGTGTAGTGTTTGCGTTTGAATGCAGGGGTGTATGTTTGAAAGTAGTGTTGGCTTTTAAATGCAGGTGTGCTTTTGTGCATGGAGTTGGTGTTTTGTATATCACTTTAGCATTTTAATTCAGGGATGTGTTTGTATGTAATGTTTTCATTTAAATGCAGGGGTGTGTTTGGATATAGTGTTGTCTTTTAAATGTGGATGTACATTTGTGTGTAGTATTTGGTGTTTGAGTGAAGGGTGTATCTGTATATCATTTTGAAGTTTGAATTCAGGGCTGTGTTTGTATGTAATGTTTCTGTTTGTATGTTGTATTTGATTGCTGGGATGTATGCACATGCATACTTACACAAGTATACATACACATTAACACACATATAAGCACAGTGACACATACACACACTTTGATACACAAGTACACATACACAGGTATACATACACACAATGACATACAGATACACATACGTACACAGACACAGGTATACATACACACTGACACACAAATACAGATACACAGATGCACAGACACACATACACACACATGTACACACACTGACATGCATAAACACTTACACACTGAAAAACAGGTACACATACACAGACACATGTATACATACATACTGACAGACACGAGGCATATACACTGACAAACAGGTACACAGACAGACAAGTACACAGACACAGGAATACATACACACTGACACAAATACACATGCACAGACACACTGGTACACATACAGACTGACACACAGGTACACATATACAGACATAAAGGTACACATAACTACTGACACACACAGGTATGCACAACCTGTATACTCAGACCAAGGTACACACACACAGATAAGTATCAAGCTGCATATTTTAGCCACCCTCCTGTTTCCTTACCTTTTGTGTTCAGAAGGGTGGCTTACCTGGTCTCCAATGGGAGCTGGCTGACTGAGGCTGATGGGAGTCTGAGACAACAGACTTCCTCAGTCCCTCCCCTCCTCCATGTGTTCCTCCTTCTCTTCCTCCCTATCAGAGCCCTGTTAGTTGGCAGGAAGTGATCCTTCCAGCAGACTGCGGGGAAACTGAGGAAATGACTGGGGCCCAACCCAGAGTAATATTAAAGGGCCCCTGATTACTTCACAGCAATATTTCTCAGCATTTTGGCAGCTAACCGGGGAATTGTCAGGAAATGATTATGGTGAGCTAGTCTGGCCCTGGTTGCAGGCAGGGGGCCCATGGGACAGCTGCTTTGGCCCCCCCACTCCCAGTAACTGGGCAGCTGCCCCATTTGCCCCACCTTAAACACAACCCTGGTGACAGGCTGTCACTGCGATCGGTATTTACCATGTGTCAGCCGATTTTAAAATCGGGTGACACATGGAGCCGGCCGCATTCTCCTGCAGCAAATCACGGTCGGGGGACATGCCTGGCCGCCCAGGCAGTCCCCCTGTGGTCAGTGACCGCGATCTGCTCAGCCTGATCGCAGTGAGAGGCTGTCTCTGCAATCTTATATATATGATCTAAGTATATATATATATATATATATATATATATATATATACACACACACACACAAATTTACACATACACTAAGTGTATTTTAATATTAATATATATATATATATAATTATATATATATTAATATCAAAATACACGTAGAAGTATATATCTTAGATATATATATAATTATAATTATATATATATATATATTTATATATAATAATAAAAAAATATGTAAATACGTTAAAAAGTAAAAAAAAAAATTAAAAAATATATATGTGTAATTTCGTTCTAACAGTATTTTGATAACATATATATATATATTAATATAAAAATACACGTAGAACGAAATAATATATATATATATATATATCTATATACATAAGTATATAGGTATATATCACTATATGTATACCTATATATAAATAAAAATAATTTAAAAAATGATATATATATATATATATATATGTATATATATATATATATATATACACACACGAATATATAAAATAATTTTACATATATATTTATATAATAATTTAACATAATTAGGTCCTTTTATTAATTAGAATTTGCGGGACCTGCCTGACAACCCAGGCCGAAAGTATAGGGAAATTAATTTGCTAGCACTATATTTAACCCTATAACTTTCTAAGACACCATAAAACATGTACATGGGGGGTACTGTTTTACTCGGGAGACATCGCTGAACACAAATATTTGTGTTTCAAAATTGTAAAATGTATTACAACGATGATATTGTCAGTGAAACTGACGTTTTTTTGCATTTTTCACACATAAACGGCACTTACACTGACGATATTATTGCTGTAATACTTTTTACTGTTTTGAAACACAAATATTTGTATTCAGTAAAGTCTCCTGAGTATAACAGTACCCCTCATGTACAGGTTTTATGGTGTTTTCAAACATAAGGCTTGCATTTCAGTTTTTTCACATTGAAATTCGCCAGATTGGTTATGTTGCCTTTGAGACCGTATGGTTGCCCAGGAATAAGAATTACCCCCATGATGGCATATCATTTGCAAAAGTAGACAAGCCAAGGTATTGCAAATGGGGTATGTTCAGTCTTTCTGAGTAGCCACTTAGTCACAAACACTGGCCAAAATTGGCGTTCAAATTAGTTTTTTGCATTTTTCACGCACAAAGAAATATTAACGTTAACTTTGGCTAGTGTTTGTGTCCAAGTGGCTACTAAAAAAGACTGGATATACCCCATTTGCAATACCTTCGGTTGTCTACTATTGCAAATGGTATGCCATCATGGGGGTAATTCTCATTCCTGGGCTACCATACAGTCTCAAAGGCAACGTAACCAATCGGGCAAATTTCAATGTGAAAAAAACTGAAAAGTGTAACATGCTATATTTGACCCTGTAACTTCCCAAAACACCATACAACCTGTACATAGGGGGTACTGTTTTACATCGCTGAATACAAATATGTGTATTTTACTGCAGTAAAAGCAAACAGTATTATGACATTAAAAGTTAAAATGTCACGTAGAACTAAGATTTCTCTAATTTTTTTAATATTTTAGTCATATTAAATTATGTTCCATACCTAAATATTTGATGTTAAATGAAAGCCCTGTTTCCCCTGAATAAAATGATATATAATAAGTGTGGGTGCATTTAATATGAAAGAGGTAAATTATTGTTGAACAGACATATGGTAAAATTCTGTGGTTTGTTTAAATTTTTTTGGGATCACAACTTGCACATTTGGCTGCGGTCTTAAGGGGTTAAAGTATGCACTCTACCTTGTTCTAACTGAAAAAAACTACAAACATTTTAAACTCTTGAAACATGTACATTCAAAACAGAATGCTATAATTTATTTCCATTTAATACCTGGTACACAGAATGCTAAGGACAGAATAAGAACAACATATATCTGATTACTCTTGTAACTGTGTGACAAATATACAATTTGAAAATGTCATTGCATTATTTAGCATGCACTCACATCCCAGTGTGTTATTTAAAGCCTTGTACTTAAAAACTGCAACACTTTACCTTCTTCATAACCAAAAAAACAAACACGAGTCCTGCGCATCCAGTATACGTGTGCACACCGAGGTGCTACTGCAATTTATTTGAGGACAAAGTTAAAGCAGCAAAGTTTCAAGCAGCAGCCCTTTCTCAATGCTAATGTCCAGGACATTAACAGGACATTAGCATTGAGAAAGGGCTGCTGCTCGAAACGTTTGCTGCTTTAACTTTGTCCTCAAATAAATTGTGGTAGCACCTGAGTGTGTACACCTATACTGGATGCGCAGAACTCGTGTTGGTTTTTTGGTTGTAAATACACTGTTGGGACTTCAGTGTGGAGTATCTGCGGCACAGGTCTAATTTTTTCTATGTTTATATTTTGGATTTTGTAGGCATTTTTTTCCTCTACCTCACCCTATATATAGTGATTACCTTCTTCATACTTGGAGTACACACAGACCATTTTATTTCCATTTCATCAAAACATTTTTTACATCTATTATACCCACATCAGAAGAGTTAACAATGAAGCATGAAA
This sequence comes from Pelobates fuscus, assembly GCF_036172605.1. Lineage (NCBI taxonomy): Eukaryota > Metazoa > Chordata > Amphibia > Anura > Pelobatidae > Pelobates > Pelobates fuscus. The sequence continues at coordinate 213,636,091 of NC_086318.1, read as the reverse complement.
AATTTCCAAGTTGTGCTGCTGGAAGCCATCTGTTGTAATATAGCATTACATCCAAATCAAGTACAACTGATTACATGAAAATATAAGAAATTCAAGTGTTGCTTTCGTGACTGAGATAAGATGTAGGTGTGAGAGTTCTTATTTCTCACTTACCATCCCCCTCTGCTTAATTACTGCACTTATATAAACATATGGCAGCAATAGTACATCATAGATTTATAATTGGAGGTATGGTGACTATATCAATTAAGGCAGATAATTGATATGGATCTGATCATATAACCATACAGCCATATAGCCCTTTACATTATAGTACCTTATAGATTATATGCACGGCGGAATTAATATAGGGGCTGATGGAGCTCCAGCTCCAGGCCCATGCTCATAGAATAGGCCCATTAATAATAATAATAATAATAATAATAATAATAATAATAAAAAAGTAAGGTAAGAAGAGTAATAAGTGAGTGATAGGGGACAGTCCACCGAAAGCGTGGAGCAATTGCATCATTAGACGCATTTATGCCATGCTTAGGGTACTGTCTGCACAGTATGCCCTTTGTTAGTCATTCCGCATGATTAGCAAGGCTGACCTAATTTTTCAAGCATATACGCCTCCTCTTTGGGCATGTTCTCCCCTTTGGGCAGTTCTGCATATGTAATTCACGTCAGTGGCCCACCCTTTTACTACACTTTTACTACCATGTCCACTGACATGCTGATTCACCGGACACTGCTGTTAGGGGGTATGGCTCTTAATCTGGCCCTGTCTTTATGGTAGATGTAAATGCCATGCAAATTTGGATTTAATTGATCTTGCAGAAGATCTACCTTAAGGATTGAGATCCCACCTGAAATGAAGCATTTTAAATCTGGAAAGACAAACAAGTCATCTTTTGAAATAGAATATCTACTGAAAGGTAGATCATCTGGTTTTAGATGCTGGTTGTTATTATTATTATTATTATTATTATTATTATTATTATTATTATTATTTTATTATGTTATTATTTATATAGCGCAAACACATTCCACAGCACTTTACAGTGTGTGGATGAACAAACATGTAGTTGTAACCAGACAAGTTGGACACACAGGAACAGAGGGGTTGAGGGCCCTGCTCAATGAGCTTACATGTTAGAGGGAGGGGGTAAAGTGACACAAAAGGTAAGGATATTATTAGACTAATGACAGTTGCAAGAGAGGAATCAGTCAGGAGCTATTAACAACAAAAAAACAAAAGAAAGGGTGCGCCTTTAATACAGAAGATTATATATAAAAAATAAACATAAAATAGTTACAAATAGAGTCCAGAATAATAGTCCACAATAAATAAGTGAAATTCCTGTAGGACAGACAGCGGTAATTTGTCTCAGATGTAGGTTTGTATTTTTCAATGCGCCATATTGAAAGAAGAACAAAAAGAGAGGAAATCCAATGGTACAGTAGGTAGGTATATATGGATATATAAGAATATGTAAGTATTACTCACAATTTCCAGAGCTAAAATCCAGCTCTGGTATGAAATGCGTGAAGTGGAATGATCCCCACTCAAGGATATATGGAGTAACAGCTTAAAGTTCAGTAGTCCAACGGTGGTTCCAGACGAAAATAAAAAGATAAAATATATAGTGCTCTCTGCTTTAACTGGAGTATAAATTAAAAGAAAATATAAAATTTTTTCTTGTAGACCGATATTGCGGAGCATGAGAAGAAGCTGTTGATGATCAACAGTGTCAAATGCCACAGACAGGTCAAGGAGAATAGGTATAGAGTAGTGACCATGAGATTTTGCAGCGAGTAGATCACTGGATAACAAAGAAAGAGAGGGAATAGGTAGTGGAGAACTCCACAACCAATACCCAAAAGGGTTACAGGAGGTATAAAGGGCTTGACCCCAGATACAATAGTCAAAAAAAGAGAAAAAGTGGAGTAGGGAACCAACTCACATAAAGCAGGTGGGAACACAGATCCACTAAGCTATACCTCCTAAAGTAGAGCGTCACATAAGTAGGGTAAAAAAACCTTTATTGGTAAAATATAATACACACCAAAATATTGTGTGAAAAAAGTGAAAACCAACACCTGATTAAAAACGTTGGGCTGGACCTAATAGTTTCCTTGAATTAGATATATATGATGTAATAGGAGCACGTGATATTATGAAGTAAAGATATACAACTAGAGAAAATCACTGTATACAGCCCATAGAGAAACAGTATAAGTAACAAGGTTACTAGAAAATAAGGTCTCAAAGAAAAAAGTATGGACAGGATAATGAATGTATCGCAGTGGTTATAGTACCATAGAAAAAAGACAGTTGGTAAAGAGATTAGGGGTAGGTAGAGACACTGGGTCCTAATAAGCCTAAACGGCTTAAACGGGCAAAGATATCCTATGGTGTAACATATGCCCAGGTACAAAATAGTAATAAGTAATGAAGGTAGAAAACACCTATGAGTAGCAGACTAGAGCCAAGAAATGAGTAAATAGGATACTGGATACTTTGTGCCATTTTCACAGAGTGCTTAGCGCGGAAACTAGACTGAAGCGGGTCTAGCAGAGAGTTGGACTCGAGGAAGTCTGTCAAATCTCGCATACACAACTCTTTCAAGGATCTTGGATGCAAAGAGCAGTAGCAAAATAGGACGGTAATTGGATGGGGAGTTAGGGTCAAGGTTGGGCTTCTTTAGAATTGGGGTCATAGTTGCATGTTTGAAGGGCAATGGAAATATGCCAGAGGAGAGAGAGAGATTGAGAATTTTAGGAAGAGGTAGAGAAAGAGAAGAAGACTGAGTACTGATGAGATGCGAATTGGATCAGGTGGTGGGGTGGGAGGACTGAAACAGAGCAGAAACCTCTTCCGCTCTAGCAGGTGCGAATGAACATAGAACAGCAGAGGGAGTGAGGTTAGGGGAAGTATTGTAAGGGGAAGAAGAAATATGAGAGGTCTTTTCCCTGCTTGTAATCTGGCCCTGATTATATGTCTTTATAGTAGATGTGATTGCCATGCAAATTTGGATTTAATTGATCTTGCAGAAGATCTACCTTAAAGATTGATAACCCACCTGAAATTAAGCATTTTAAATCTGGAAAGACAAACAAGTCATCTGTTGAAATAGAATATTTACTGAAAGGTAGATCATCTGGTTTCAGATACTGGTTATACTGTGAGTAACTCGATTGTTTATCTCATGGTAAAATAAAATAAAAAATAATGGATTGCCATTTAATCATCTGCCAGTTTAACTGAAAATCCATTAAATAACAGGCCATTGCATCATTAAAGTGTTCCTACCTTGATACACAAAATGCAGGCTTACATTAAAAATCATTATATTGTATATATATATAATGCTAGCACAAAATATGGACCCTCCTACTTCTCTAAGCAAATTCTTAAAATAGACCTCTCTATGTCGGTGGTGTTGAGGTTTGAGTCAAGACTGAGTAATTAAGAAAAGCGGGAGGACCCTTCAAATGTGAATTCCCTGCATTCCTTCACAGTGATATTATCTTACAAGCATTCTGATGCTGATATGCTGGCAGTAAAGCCAGCACGTTGTTTTCATCAAGGAGTACAGCACAGCTTGAAACAGGACCAATCACATCTAAATTGGACAGAGTGTAGGTGTTATGATCAGAGCTGTAGGAAGGGTGAGGAGAGTGAGGCACTTGCCTCAGGTGCAGCTGTGAAAGGGGCGCAGCCCGGACCGGCCTTTGTGGTGTGCCAGCTGTGCCATGTTGTCATGGTGCTCTATGCTCAGTGAGCTAGTGTGTGTGGGGGGACCAGGGTTCTGAAGAGACCATGACCTCCCCTACATTTTGGCGAGTCCCCTCTTGTGGTTTACCAATTAAAACATCGCTGTGGCTGTTGTCTGCCTTGTTTTACTTTGCTGTTCTCTACTTGCACAGCTCCCTCGCGCACCCTGCAGTGAGATTGCAGCCAGGATAGGACATCATCCAGGCAGATTGCAGCCAGGATATGTCAATCCCACATAAAAATAACAGTTAGGGGAGTTATCTGCTAAACAAAGATCATAGTTAAGAGGTATCCTTAGCCATCCCAGAACAACCCCACCTCCTAGTTAAAATTATTTGTGCCCCCCCAATTATGACTGTGGTATCATATGTGTCCCCCCTATAGTTCTTAGAGTCGCCACTGCTGTGATGAAGTGATGGGCTTAATCCCAATTTTGTTTAATAAGATAGGTGATTTTAAGTTATCCTTGTAAAATGTAAAACTGTATTTATTTGTTTATTTATCTTTATTTGAATGTGTGAGTGCACTGTTTGCATAAACTATATTTTATATGCTAATCTGCTTTCTGTATTTATTTTGGTCTTTATGGCAGCACCACAACTCCATGTACCAGATGTGCCCCTAATTCCATACCAGATTCCTGCTGGATTGAGCACCTATCTTTGACAAACGCTACTTCCCTCAATTGTTTGCCACAGACTCCTGGAAAAGTGTGGAAGCCCACTGACTATTTAAAGATGTATTATTTGTGGGGTATTTTCTGTTTTTTTTGTTTTGGGGTACTTTTATGTTTTTATATTTTTGTGTTTGGCTCTCTGTTCCTGGGAGATAACTAGCTTACCAGTCTTTAATGCAATTATCTCCCAGGCCCAGAGATTCTTGAGAGGGGCTTGTGTTGAATACAATGGAGACCCCCTGATGGGGTCTGTACATAAAAGGCCGAGTTTGGCTCATTAAAATCAGCTGTACTCCCATGTGTAATCTAGTTACTGGGAGGGGAAAGGGCTAATCACTGCTCAGCACCTTGTTCCAGCTCGTGGAGGAGTCGGCAGGGTAAGTCCTTGTAGGGACTACAGCTCCCAGCACTGTGTGTCATCCAGTCCTTGGGAGGGAATAGAGCTAGTCCCCTATCATGTTCCAGGATGGAGAGGCCCCCCAGGAGGACCTGAGTCAAGCCACCAAGACTGGGGCAGAAGTGCTGAGGTTTCCCTGGTTTCAGCAAGGAAGCGGTCCTTGGCGGAGGTACCCAGGTGGTACAGGGAGCTCCACTACACCATCCATCTGCTGTAGGTGGCCCTTTGAAGGTAATCACAAACTGAGATCATAAAGTGATGAGAGTCTCTGGAAAAAGTCTCTGGAAGCACATGTTAAAATAGAGTAGCACCCACTAATATTGGGGTAACTGTGTGTGACTCAGCTCCTAGAGATGCCACTACACTCACCCAAAAGGCAGCCTGCTTTATTTTGAGGCTGACTGCCACCAGCTGAGGAGTAAGAGTCCTGTAGCCAGAGGGACTGCGAGGGAGCAGATACTGACAACTGCACCCTCAAAATGTCCTGCATACTAAAGCTGCCGGGCAGAGGTACCACCTGATGCATGTCTAATGTGGTACCCTACCCGCTTCAGAGACATCTTGTATTTGATGCCAGCAGACTAATGGGCTGCAATAGCAGGCCTGGTAATTTCATTTATCCAGGGCCGGCCTTAGGGGTGTGTGCTAGCATGGAAGCTGAAGGATTTCATTATTTTCTACCTGGGACAATGAAAGAAAGTGGTAAGGCAGCATGGGTGGGGCTTACCAATTCACAGGGGCAGAGCTTGAGAATGGCAGACACAGGGCTAAATGGCAGCGGAGGTGGAGCTAAAAGCTCTCAGAAGCCCCTGGTAACTGCTGCACAGGAAGGGGGAAGCAGGAAACAGTGTCTGCCTCCACTCCACTGATATTTCAAGTGGACCAAGTATGGAATGAGACTCCAATAGTTGTAGGTTGGAAAAAATTATCAGCGATTTTATTATAAAAAAGAGCAATTTAACATTAGCTCAAAGATATAAAATAGAGGAACATAGGTCCTACGTGTTTCGTTCTTATAAAATGGAACTTCCTCAGGGACCAAATCCTGCTAATATAACAATAAAAACATCAATCACATCAATTATTGTTATACTAGCAGGATTTGGACCCTGAGAAACTTCCATTTTAAAGGAACGAAACGCGTTCCCCCACAAACACTACAAATCCTATCATCACACAGAAAACAGCACCTACCCTCCACATCTCAATACCACAAGCAGGAGTCATGCAATCATTATATCTGAATCAATATATATTGATAGGAATCATGCTGTATCACCATCTTTGTCTAGATAAATATCATTGGGGAGTCACAATTTTCTGTTCTTGCCTTGGACCCAACGGAGCTAGCTACGACTCTGGTTATGATACAATATGCAAAAAGAGAGTATTAGGATTTGCAGGTAAGTATAATAGCTACCAATATATCTGATAAATTATATATTTGCTACTGACATGACAGGTTCACTGTAAGCTGGCTAGTGTTCTCTATACCAGTGTCAAATCCAGTTGGTTGACTGCCAAGAATTTAACTATTATCTTTAGCATTTATATAGTGCCAACTTATTGTGCAGTGCTTTAAATATTATAATGGTGGCAGTTAACAATAAATTTGAAATTTACAAAATGTTATAGGAACAATAGGTTGATGAGGACCCTGCTCAAATGAGCTACTAATCTAGAGGACCTGAGGTATAAGAACACAATAGGAAGGTCATCGAGGGAGATAGCTACCAAATGGCAAGGTAGAAAATTAGCAGAACTGGGAGGTGAGAGTGGAATGTGTCCCTTTAAGAGAGAGCAAGACCTGCAAGTGTGTGTTAGCAGTAAGGGTGCGAGCAGCGGACAAGGGAAGGTCATCTGCACAATGAAGAGACTGAGAATTAGTGAAGTGATATAACATGGACTATAGTTGTTAAGAGCTTTATATGTAAGGGTTAGTGTGACGGAGCTCCAGTACTCCAACCGAGTACCTCCATTAAGTTTGCTTCCTTGTAGCTATCAGGGACCGTGGAGCACTTCAGACCCAGTCATCGAGGCTTGACTGGGATTTTGAAGGCCTTGTCTACCCTGAACCTGGCTACTAGGATTATAGCCCTGGACACCCTTTCCATCAGCAGAGCAATAATCAGAGCTCTTTTCCCAAACACCAGATGACACTTGGTGAAGGTAAAAACAAAAACTCCTTTTAATGAACACAGCACACATATTTATGTCCCCACCAGCCTCATTAACATACAAGAGGATGCACTATCCCTCATATAAGTTTAATATGATTGTCAGAAAGTGACAATATATAGATACACATTCTGACCAAGGGTTGGGCCAGACAATAGCAAGGGATGAGAACCAAATGGGAGATTGAGGAGGGTTAGTTTTACCAATTTGAATGGTTTTCGTGCCACTGTACACATTTTTACGTTGTGTTTTTCAGATTTGTGTGCGCACATAGTTATCTGTTTTACTGTTTTGGGAATTTTGCATAAGGATTCTTTTTAGGTTGCTGCATGTGAAACAGTTTGACACTTTTTTGGGGTGTTATTACTTGCACTTTAAGATTACTTGTGCCATTTTATTCTGCTTGTACATCTTTGATTTGATTTGAAACCTGGAACAATGGGACAATGCCCTGCTGGGGAAACAATAGGACAGGAAAAAAAGGGGGAGGGGAAAAGGCACAGACAATCAATACATTCAACATACCCTATATCAATACTGGGCACAGAGTGCTAAAACACAAGAGGAATCTGGGAACCCACACATAGTGTCTGTCTTCCATCCCCAGTGATGGTGACTACCGTCACAGTTTGTATTTTGAATTTTGAATGTAAGGACTTATAGATGGGTGAGATGTAAGAGGAGAGACAGTAGAGAAAAAACATTTTGGCAGTAGCATTCATTCCAAACTGTAGCAAGGCAGTACGGCTTCTAGGGAAAACAATTAGTAGAGTATTACAGTAATCCATACAATCAATTACTAGAGTATGAACAAGCTCCTTGGCAGCATTTTGTTTTGATGCAGGCAATGTTTTTAAGATGGAGTCGGCAAAATGTGGCAACAAACTGAATGTGAGGAGTAAATGTGAGGCCAGAATGAAAGATAATACCAGGGCAACGAGCATGCAAGGATGGGCTGACATTGGTACCATCAACTCACAGGTAGAGAAAAGAGGAGGATTAGTATTATGAAGAGGAAAAACATGAAGCTCAGTTTTAGAGAGACCGAGTTTCAGAAAGCAGGATGATATCCAATCAGAGATGGTAAAAAAGGCAACCTGTGAGAGATCAGGGTTGGAGAGATATTTTTGGATATCACTGGTGTACTAAATTAAAAAGTTTCTAAAGAGAAACAGTAAAAAGATAAAACAATAGGGGACCTAGAAGAATGCCTTGGGGGGACTCTAGCTGAGACAGGGGAATTAGAAAAGGAGAGAGTGAATGTATGTTGCAATACATAGAAGGAGAACCACAGGAGAACAATGTCACAGAGAACGAGAGATTGAAGAGTTTGAAAAAGGAGAACATGATCAAGTGTCAAAGGCAGCAAAGCTAAATAAGAATGTGATCCAGGCACTTAAGGCTCAAAAGGTAGCATATTTTTTAGATAATTAGAACATAAGTGCCGAGGTACTTAGGGACAGTTTACTCTCTACAGGGGTTTCTGTCAAGGCATAACTTCTGGGACTCTTTAGTGTCTCCCTATAGAGGCTTTATATTAGCTCTATTTTTTTTATAAATTATCTCTACTACCTAGGATCCCTTTCTATGAGATTTGGATGTGGGGAGTTTTAACCTCCAGTCAGGACACTTGTCAGATAGCTCATTTATTTTAGTAAGCATCTGATTTTTTGTGTTTATTTCTGGTTGGTACACTACCACTCCTCTTTCTACCTGTCCTATTCCTCTTTGACCCTTAGGATTATTAAAGGTAGGGACCTCCCCATTTTTCTCTTGTATTACTCTCCAATTACGGACTTTTTCTAGTCCTATTTCTTATCTTTCTATACTATATTTGAGGGGTATTCCCTATTTTGGGAGAGTAATTTTAGGGCTCTCTGGCACTTATTCATTGGTCAATGTTATGACCTCTGAATCAGAGCCACTAGTATTTCATTTCTATTTTGTAGAATAGATTTCAATGCATTAAATAATTCACCACTAGTTATTACTTTTTGTTTTTCAATATAATGTTTTACTCTTGATTGGGAAGTTGGAATGCTTTGGCTAAAGATTGGAAAGATGGAAATATTAACATTATTGGTGATCTGATGGCTGATAACAATAAGAGCACCAATAATGTTAATATTTCTATCTTTCCAATTTGTGAGCGATAGTTTTTGAATTTCCTATTCAATTACATCTATCTTATGGAAATCTATAATTTTATCATTGAGATCTAGTTTCTTTTTTCTTTTTTCCCAGATGGGTATTATATGGTTTAATACATATGATGAAGAATGATGAGCTCCCTTTTAGGTCCAGACTAGTCTGGAGAGATCCTTAATGTTACACATATGTGCCTCTAACCAATACCACCCCTCAGTTTTTGATTGATTTTTCTGTGAAAAGGCAATATGCCAGTTATTCCTTCCTTATAATACTTTTTGATATTCGGGAAACCCATACCTCCTTTATCAATGTTATTACCCAATATGTTTATTGATATCCATATCCATGTTACATCATAACTACTTGAGCATAATATATACATATAACAATAATAAATTAATAAAATTAAATATTTACAAATGTTGATCCAATAAAGCAATCAGAAAGATCTACCTGCTCTGGTACAGTCATGTCTTTGTAGACAACAAAATCAAGATGATAACTTTGTAGATTATAACTGTGTATCACTATCATTTTCCTAATACAGACACATATAATATAGTTCTTTTTCATTCTCAAGAACTAATATTACTTAAGTACTAATACATGTATTACTTTTATATCCCATCCACTTATATTTCCATGAATTATATGGTTTCTAGTGAACTTAAACTCTTTGTCATTTGTATTCATGAATTACATTCCTATACCATTAATACCACCTAGTGATGATTGTATCAGTACTTTACAATCATGGTATTTCATTTGTATATACAGTTGGCTCTCACTACCTGAAATATATCAATACTACTTATAAGACTCATAATAGTTAACAAACATTCATAGGTTGTGTTATTATCAACCATGAAGATCTGACATTAAATTTATGTTGTTGACAAAACTTATTGCTCTAGAAATTCTCCACCATATATCCATATTATCAACTTCATATTGTATCTACCGCTGATACTTCTCATCCTATGTATAGGTCATAAAGTAATAGTTATTTTCATAATACTATCCTGTAATTTTACTCCATGTGTTACACATTTATAAATACTCTTTCTTGGTATCAATATGCTCATAACTGATAAATAACTTTTCATTGTCTGTTTTCTTCTTTGTTAATATTTAGGAATTGCTAAGTATGTTCGTGTTAATCAATTATTTCTATGTAAGTCTGTTAATCTTGTGTATCAAATTAACTCTGTTGAATCTTCCATCACAGTTTGCAGGTCAGATGAAAAGTCTCTTTCCAACAGTCGATGTCCAGTTGTCTGAAGGAATGTTTTCCTAATTTATTGCCACAAGGATCTGTCACGCTTTACCTACATTAAAACAAAAACATGTGCAGCACCAATACAATGGCTTACATTCTTTACAACTCAATCTTATTACAAACGCCTCGGTTAACATAATTTTCGGTTTACAAATGAAAATCCATTAAAAATAATGCCTCGGTTTACAATTTTTTTTCGCAATACAAACAAGTTTCCCCAGGATGCATTGCACCTAGGAGGTTTATAGCACTGCCCCCTGCATGCTGGAGCCTGTGGGTAGCATGTTGCGTCGAGTGTGGATGTGTTGGAGTGCATCTAGTCTTGGTGCCATTCTGGAAATTGTTTGCAGTTGTTTTGGGACTTTTTGGTGCATTTCTCAAGCTGTGGAAAGGTAGGGAGCTGAGCGTCGTCGTTTGCATGCCTTTTATTGTGTGTTTTGCATTGTGGGTTGGTTTCCATGCCAGCTCATTTTGACTTTTTTCTGACCTCCAGAACAGATTAGTTGGTTTTCAATGCATTCCTATGGGAAACCACATTTTAGTTGACAAATTTTTCCCAATACATAACGTCCCAGGGAACGCATTAAATTTGTAAACCAAGGTTGCACTGTATTATACAGTTTAACATTGAATTACATTGACTATACAACATTCTCATTTCTTATCATGAGATCTACCATCTAGTGGTCATTGCATTTGTGCCATGTGATGTTGTACAAGCTTCAAACTTCCTTTATATCAAAATATCTTTTCTATACATTTCAATTTTCAATATTTTTTACTAATCATACTCCCCTTTTAAACAGTTTAATAATCTGGAGATATAACCTTGTCATATGTCAGATGTTATAGCCAAACAACATTGTTTCACACTATACTTTAGCAATAGCAGTCATCTTGTCTTAACACTGGCACCATTTTGTCACATGAAACAAACTACAAAAGAAAAATATTGTTTCCTACATCAAATATATTTGCAAATCTAGGTTTTATCCTATCAGACTTTTGTCTTCTATATAGTCAAAACATATGTATGTCCAGGCTTTGCAATATATAGTAATCCATTGTCAGTTATGATATTAAAATCTCATTCTCATGAATTAAATCAAAGATTTTAAATCAACCCCAGAAGTAACAAGGGATACATCCTTTGTTTTTCCTTCTGTAAAATGATTGGGGTTACTCTATATTTGCTCACACCCAACATAACATACATTTCATGCTACATCTGGGTATTTAATTCCGAGACACTTGCAACCTTGATGTACATATTTATTTTACTTAATTAACCAAATAATTTCCTATAATACACATAAAAACAACAAAAACAGTACAGACTAACAATTCAGTAAAACAATAAACAATCATATACCGGTATCTTAATTTTTGTACTGTTCTTAACTCTGGAATCAGCCTGTGCACATCTGTTAGCATACATATCCATGCTCATTCTCTAAACTGATAATGTCTCGTGAAGTTCCCTGATTCTTATAACTCTCTATGTTACACTGCATTGCTTGTATGTCTCCTGAATTCAATTTAGCTAAAATTGCTCTTATTTGTCTAATTATCAGTTTACAAGGAAAGGCATCTATTGATTTATTTCCACATGTATTTTCTCTGTCAAAATTTTCAATCAACAAATTCAATTTCTCATTCGCTTTTTAACTTTAGGAGTTATATTCTGCCTTTGATTGTTAACTCTGCAGTTTCTAGTAGGGAAAACTGGGATGGGTTCAGCTGTCTGTATTAATCTTTTACACTGAGTCCTAGAGGAAGGAGGAGTATCAAATCTGGACTCATTTGTTTCACAATCCTTTTTAAACCCTTAATTTCTGGACTCCCTCCTTACTTTATCCAAGAACAAAGCAACTTCTCTCAAAGTTCTTTTTTCTTTAGCTATCACAATTGCAGTTGGATCTCGAGTTTCACATTTTTTCACAAATTCATTAATTAACTGATCATCAGGAAAATAAGCAACAAGTCTATATGCACTTTCAAATTTTACAAGAAAACTAAAAATATCCTCATCATTGTCTGGTTTTAGTTTTTCCAACATTCACTGTTGTTAATTTTATTAACTGTGTTAATCTGTCTTGTCCATTCTCATACATTATTTCATAATTGTCCTCAAATCTTAGAGGCGCGGTCAGTCTACATGCCATTTGAGTCGGCAGCCATATTTGAAATAGTCTATACCTTTGTTCATCATTTAGGTTATATTTGACCAAATTTGACTCATTGACTCAAATATTTCAGCATTAGCAAATGCACCCACTGACTTGTCATAAACTGGAACACATTTCACAATTGTCATTAATTGTTCATTTAAGTTTTGCAGCTCTTTCTTGAAATTTACATTTCTGCAAATCACTCTGTGAGGATACGTTTTCAGTATGTATTGGTTCTGGGATTCTGTGCCTGCACTTTTCTTGTGTTCACACTCACTTGCTTTACTTAAATTCTAAGCTGGCAAACAGATTTACAATACGATGCTGAAATTTCCCGCATATATATGTAATTCAAACTTATATTTTATTAATATATTAAAATAAACAAAAAAAAATTGCACAGTAAAAGAGAAGGTGCTATCGCAAAGAAATAAATTTGATAGACCCTGTAAAAAAAGAAAAAGAAAGAAAAAGTGTAGTTATTCAATCAAGGATAGTAGCATAGATAGCTGGTTGAACTAAAGTGTCAGGAGGGGAAACACATATTAAATTCAATAGACCATGTAGTATGGTACTGATTAGTATGGAGCTACACAGGTTGAGCTAATATTAGTAGCAAGAGTTTCATATGGGTACTTCCAATCCAATTACTGTCTAATTGTCTTATAAGGAGGTACAATTGCTGTCTATAGATGCTCACAATCGATGTAGATCTAGCTATCTTGTAGGAAGGTGAATACCTATGCTGTGCCTTCAAGGGCAGCTATTAGCTTTGTGTACAGATTTCTAAAGTTTTTCTTTATATGTGCCTTCAGGGGCACCTATCATTTGGTTAAGTTAAATATCTAGAAACTCCTTAATGTTAAGAATAGCTTCTATACTAAATCAAGTACTGCTGGCTCAGAAAGAGTAAAGACGACGGCTGATTTTAAATAACTGATTAAATTCATCCGCTCCCACAGTAAAATACCATTGAGAGAGAGTATAAGGAACTCTAAAATCAAAATGCCGACATGCAATTATCTTCTGAGCCTGAGCCCCGACACGCGTTTCCCCAGGCAGGCTCAGAAGATAATTGCATGTCGGCATTTTGATTTTAGTGACGAAATTACTCCATCATCATTGTTAAATGTGTTTGGCGGAAGAGATTGATGTGTGTGGTGGGGGTTGGGAATGGTAGGTGTCATGTGCTGGATGGAAGTATGGGTTACACACAAGGTTGGTGATTTGTGACATTAATTAAATAAATCATTTAGAAAATGTAACTGAATGGTAGAGTTTGGAGACGTTAAAGTGGTACTATCATGCCGAACTTACCTTTCCCCAATCAGTTCCTCATCTCTACCTCTGTCAGGATCTGTTCTTCATTTCTTCCTGTCTGCTCTAGTTTTCTTTAAAACATAAAACAAAGTAGGGACTATTTTGTCTTATGGAGGTTTCCTACGCCTGACCATCTAGGACAAGCGGAGGAGCAAAGTGTACTCCGTTTCCTGTGGTCATAGAAATTTTCCTACATATCTCACCTTTCCTCCGTGATCTCGCGATGCATTCTGTCAGTATTCCCGAACGTACTGTCATTTAGGCAGAATGACATTAAAACTACTGAATTTCATCCTAACAGAATGAGAACAGTTTCTCCATTCCTGTTAGGACGCAATTCGGGACTTTTTCGGATCGGAATTGTCACGGGTGGCGGTCCAGTGACCGGGACCCAGTATGCCTGATCTTGATATTAGGAGTCACTGTGTGGAAAAAGATTATCAGGTCCTGGTGCAGGGTAACTGCATGCCCCCTGGTGTTGAACACCAGCGTTTGTGCGGCCACATACCAGGACCCTGATGCAGCTTCTGCGGATCCCAGGTGCCAAATGACAGCAAGCAGACCTCCCAGGATCTGAAAAGGGAGGCTCTGCGGCAGATATGTATCCAGTACAGAAACAAGGTAAGACTAGAATAGACACCAAACAAGAAAACAAGACAAAACTAGGAGAACCCAGAACCAGAGCGGGACAGAAAGCAGAACCCAGAACATGTACACAAGACATGAGGAAAACAAAAACAGGGTAGGACAGGACAGTACATGAACTGGGAATACAAGACAAGAGATACAAGGCAAAACAAGAGGAGACATATCTAAGTACTATATATGTAAAGCATTGGAGATTTAGACATACTTAAATGGCCAAGATGTATGCAGCCCACCACTGGTTCAAAGTACTCCAATTACGGTGGGTTCCCAATCTACCTAGATATGCATGACTAAATAAACAATAATAAAACACACACAGCACTTACCTGCAATAAAGGGGTAGAGGACTTGTAGCAACTGCATGCAGGAACCAACTGAAACAAAAGTATTCATGGAAAAGGAACGGGTGTGGCAACATAAAACAACCATATAAACGAATCCAAGAGACAGGGAATTCCAGAAACGGAATAAAGGAAAGAACCCAGAAAACCCAGCATAAAGAAAGCCAGACATGGAGTAGAAAACCAGAAAAAACAAGAAAAATTAAACAAAAATTGTAAAAAGAGTACTGGATACCAGAAGCCAAGGCCAGACATCTCCGCAGAACAGAGCAGGATGTGACAGGAATTTCATTCAAATGAATTAAATTCCGATTCGATTCGTGCTACGGTATTAGGGAGCTAACTACCAAAAGGCTGAAAGACCTAAATCTACCAAAAGGCTTAATTTGTTTCCTAATTTGCAATTTTATTGCATCTTGTAAAATAGTAAAGTGGTTTACCTCACATAAAATATTAACCCCTTGATTGGAGCGGGAATATTGGTTTATCATAGTACTCAAAACCGATTGTGGACAATAGTTAATTCTACTCTTGTATTCTTGTATATATATATATATATATAATATGTATCCAGTCACACATCTTGTGCAGCTGCCACAATGCCACAATGCATCACATTGTACACTTCTCATGCCAAAAAACAAGCTAATATTTCTAGTACCGGTATAATATCATGACTAATACTGTAAGTTCTCAGATGCCGAGCATGCCTGCTTCTGTGTAAAAATAGGAGTAATGCTTGTAAGCATTGTCTACTAGCAAAACATGCCTCTAGCTGGTATGTACAAATCTTAACATTTAAAAAAACAGTGAATCAAGCCACCTCAAACAAAATCTATAATACAAATTGAAACCAAACAAAACAGGACTGACAAGTTTTTTGATGTACTCTGCAAATTTATGCAGGAATACAACATGTAGTGACACAAAACCTACCACCACCTGAAAATAAAGCTTACTAGGAAGCTCCTTCAATTAGGAGCACCTAATTCCTACAGCAAATGAAGATTTACCTACCACCTCAATCTATATCTTTTTAAAAATGGTGTACACAAATTATATACTTATTGCTTGTAAAAGCTATCCTGCTTTTAATCAATTCTTCCTGTGTAGGTCATCTGGTAATTAATGTACATTAACAATATAATTATTCAAATCATTTAGAAACCTCACAAATTCTGGGTTTATAAGTGCCACTCTCACTTTATGACTCTAGAGTGCTCAAATACTCATTAGCGTTGGATCCTCCCATCACAATGCTGTTTAGTATCCAAATACAAAAATGGAGTACGAGCTTAGTATAGAAAAAAAATAATAATTTATCAGCTACCTAAACTCACATTGAGAAGGAGCACAATGACTAAACAGCCCCAGAAAACCCACATTGAAACTCTTACTGTAATGGAAAAACTCAGTTCTGTAATAGAGCTCAGCTAGTAAGGCACTGTATGGCATGTCTTTTGCATTCTCACTCCACGCTGCCTCATTTCAACACTTTCCCTCTACTCATATGACCTTCTGGTCATGTGGTGCTCTTATTCAGCACAATGCTGTTGTGCCCATCTCTGCTCACTCTCCTTGGATTTTTTATGCCAGCCACTGCAGTCATGTCTTTCTTTCTAACCCAATGGTTTGGTGCCAATGTCATCACATCAGTCATTCAATGTTATGTCACTTGTGATGCCCTCTTATATGTGGCGCAAATGCCCAACACATATACAAGGAGGGAAAAAAGTATTTGATCCCCTGCTAATTTTGAACGTTTCCCACTTACAAAGAAATGGTCAGTCTATAATTTTAATGGTATGTGTATTTTAACAGTGATGGACAGAATAACAAAACAAAAAAAATCCAGAAATGTCAAACAAGTTATAAATTGATTTGCAGATCAATGAGTGAAATAAGTATTTGACCCCTTCAACTTAGTATTTGGTGGTAAAATCCTTGTTGGCAATCACAGAGGTTAGACGTTTCTTGTAGTTGGCCACCAGGTTTGTACACATCTCAGGAGAAATTTTGTCCCACTCCTCTTTGCAGATCCTTTCCAAGTCATTAAGGTTTCGAGGCTGATGTTTGGCAACTCAAACCTTCAGCTCCCTCCATATATTTTCTATGGGGTTAAGGTCTGGAGACTGGCTAGGCCACTCCAGGACCTTAATGTGCTTCTTCTTGAGCCACTCCTTTGTTGCCTTGGCTGTGTGTTTTGGGTCATTGTCATGCTGGAATACCCATCGATGACCCATTTTCAATGCCCTGACTGAAGGAAGGAGGCACTCACCCAAGATTTGACGGTACATGGCCCTGTACATCGTTCCTTTGATGCGGTGGAGTTGTCCTGTCCCCTTTGCAGAAAAACATCCCCAAAGCATAATGTTTCCACCTCCATGTTTGATGGTGGGAATGGTATTTTTGGGGTCATAGGCAGCATTCCTCCTTCTCCAAACACGGCGAGTTAAGTTGATGCCAAAGAGCTTGATTTTGGTCTCGTCGGACCACAGCACTTACACCCAGTCCTCCTCTGAATCATTCAGATGTTCATTGGCAAACTTCAGACGGGCCTAGACATGTGCTTTCTTTAGCAGGTGGACCTTGTGGGTGCTGCAGAATTTCAGACCTTCACGGAACAGTGTGTTACCAATTGTTTTCTTGGTGACTATGATCCCTGCTGCCTTGAGATCATTAACAAGATCCTCCCATGTAGTTCAGGGCTGATTCCTCACCATTCTCATGATCATTGAACCATTTGTGAATAATCACACCAACTGTTGTCACCTTCTCACCAAGCTGCTTGGCGATGGTCTTGTAGCCCATTTCAGCCTTGTGTAGGTCTACAATCTTGTCCTTGACATCCTTGGACAGCTCTTTGGTCTTGGCCATGGTGGAGAGTTTGGAATCTGATTGATTGTTTGCTTCTGTGGACAGGTGTCTTTTATATGGGTAACAAGCTGAGATTAGGAGCATTACCTTTAAGAGAGAGCTTCTAATCTCAGCTTGTTACCTGTATAAAAGACACCTGGGAGCAAGAAATCTTGCTAATTGATAGGGAATCAAATACTTATTTCACTCGTTGACATGTAAATCAATTTATAACTTTTTTGACATGCATTTTTCTGGATTTGTTTTTTGTTATTCTGTCTCTTACTGTTAAAATACACCTACCATTAAAATTATAGACTGACCATTTCTTTGTCAGTAGACAAACATTTAAAATCAGCAGGGGATCAAATACAACAGGTGTTTTTCTCTTATTCACTGCCCTGTTGTGGTTTCTTTATTGATATCAATAGCACGTTAGACTTAGTAAACCAAACATTCCCTAATGTAACATAATAATGAATAGATTTATCTGCAACATGATCTATGTTACTTGCTATTACACCTTCCCAATGTATGTGAACAGAATTAATATCTTCTGGTTATAGCCATAAGGTGTTCGAATGGATGCTATCCTATTTACTCAATAAAGAGATTCATGTTGTCCATACTTCACTAGTTTGTGCACATATCATTGCACTGTCAAGTGAGAAAGTCCTGTTGTCATCACAGTCTTTATGTTATATGTCACCAATACTCAATTACTTTAACATAATGCACCAAATAAAGAGTGAAGCAATGTGTGTATGAGACATTGGAGGTTCTACTCAATATGGCATATGCGTGTCTTTCAGAAAGGTCCTGACTAACTGTTGTGTGACAGAATAATTAAATGATGAACTATATCCTACTAATAACATTTACAGATCATATAAGTTCCCGGTTTAGAGACACCACTAAGAACAGGGGACTAATGGTGTCCAACATAGCTTACCTATGAAAAAATGCAACACGATAGGGGATATTTGACAAAGTTTGAAGAGTGGCAGATTCCATAAATAGTTTGATTGTATTTATTTAAGTGTTCTAAAAATTTAAATTTCACAAGGCCAAATTTAGAATGGTGGGGAAAAAAATTAAGTGAAATAGAGCACCTTTTTTTCTGGAAAAGTGGTGGAAACATTGATACATTTATTGTGTTGCTTCAAAAAATATGAATTTTAATATATATTAAAAATAATGTTTAAGGAGAAAAACAATATACGGAAAAACAAACTCAACCTTTTTAATAAATTGGGACAAAAAGAGAAAATAGACTTAAAAGTACTAGCGACACTCTCCAAAATGTTCCCGTTGTCTTTTGTTCAGTGGAAACTTACAGGGTCTCTCTTGCCAAGAAGCAGGGACAGTACATTCGACAGGTACTAGGCAGGTGCAGCTCTATGAATATTGGTTTACGCACCTCTACATGATGAAAAAAAACACCAGTGTGGGGATGGATTATTGAATATTTTAGAGCCATGCTCTAAAATATCATGTGGCAAAGAATTCAGCTCTGTACTCACCCAATTGCTCAACAAGACAAATGAGTCTCTTTGGGAACATTATTCTGTGTTTTAAATGCTGCACAAATTGTATGTAACTGTTTTATTTCATTCTTGTCACTACAAACATGACACTGACAAGCAGAAATTATGTTAATTCACTCTAGTCATGAAAATCTATAAAGAAATAGGATACACACATATAACACATTATAATATATATATATATATATATATATATATATAAATATCGAGAACTCCGCACTCAATGTACCGGTCTTGTGCTCGCCTCGGTGCTGCCTCAGCCGTCAGTATATACAATGAAGAACGAGTGCACTCAAGAGGACTTAGTAGAAAGTAATGTGTTTATTCACAAACGTGCCAGTGATAGGTTCAACGTTTCAGTCCTCGCAGGACTTTTGATAAAAGTCCTGCGAGGACTGAAACGTTGAACCTATCACTGGCACGTTTGTGAATAAACACATTACTTTCTACTAAGTCCTCTTGAGTGCACTCGTTCTTCATTGTATATATATATATATATATATATATATATATATACATATATATATATATATATATATATATATATATTACATATTAGAGGTGACTGTGCTTAAAGTAAAAAAAAAACCTGCAGAGACGGCAAAGAAGTCAAAATACCAGAAACACTGATACAGGGTGACCAGATACACCATGTTTTCTGGGACACATATAACATATACATATTGAACGCCTGCACAGGACAAGGGTAGATCTGTATATGAATAATTCAGAAGAAGGTGTATAAGATTAAGCAAATAGGTAATAAAGAATCCTGTAGAATATGCATTATATATACTGCAGTGCAACCCTTTTCATGTGTTTCCATAAATATGACAAAATTATATGTGTCCTGGTAAACATGGTGGATGTGGCCATCCTGCACAGAATAGGATATACAAGTCAGATCAGGAGAACAATAAGCAGAATAAACAATAAACTAAAAGGATTGAGAATCAAGAAATAATAACACAAACAATACCCTTATGAAAAACAAAACTGTGACAGAACAAAGACAATAGAGTTTAGGAAGAATATACAGTGCTTCCGTGGTAATCATTAGCAATGATTCATATTGTTAAGCCCATAACAAACTGTGTGAAGGCAGCATCCAGTGAATTGAAACTGAAATTATGCAATGTGTTACTGTGTGGGATAAGGGAACAGAAGGCCAGCAATTACATAACAATTCTGTAGAAATGTATTTTTTATTTGGTATTAAATTTGCAACACTATAATAACCTTTGTATGAACATTGTTTTTGTTGTAATATTTGTTAATATAATATATTTTCCAAAATCTTGGAGCCATCAGCATGATATATTCCACTCAATATATCATATGCTAGTAGCCTCCCACTGCACTTGTCCTGTACAGAATAAAACAGAGCAAATAGTGCAGAGGTTATAATAAAAACATTCAAAAACCTTCAATTAACAAAATATAAAATGTGATCTAACAAAGAAAAAGATCCACTGTCCAATGTAGAATTGATTCTTAAAGAGCTGGGTGACTGTTTCTCTCTCTTATTATCCTGAAGATTCATCATACTCTACTTCCTTTTAAATTTGTTCCACTTTGTTTTTTATTCATTGGGGATAGTTTCTTGGTCAGCTAAAACCTCCTTTTCTTTGAATTAATCATGTACAGAGGTCATTCTGTGGTCTACTCCACAGGGTACAATTTTATTATTATCATGGTTTTATTATGGAAAAGTTCATACATGAATTTATTTTTATGAACTTTTTACTGTATGCATAGAGATTTTATGTATTTATTACACTTTTCTGTACACATTTTGTATTGTTGAGTTGTTCGTTTTTTTTTTGGTTTTTTTAATCAATAAACATGTTTTATTAGCTCTTTTCATACGTTGTGAAGTGGATCTATTTTGTTAGATCACATTCCATATTTGTTAATTTAAGTTGTTTTAATTATTTTACATTTTTATCTCTGTTTGCTCTGTTTTATTTTGTGCCCTTGGTAAGTTAATAAAGGGATTAACTAAGTCAGCAGATGTGTGTTTTATGCAATTGCTTTAGGGGTCAAGAGCAAGATTATTTGTTGATAGCTTTGAATTAAACATCATATCCAGATGTCATAGCCAAATATTGTCACACTCAGCGATAAATGAATAGCATATTTGCCAAAAAGCAATGCAACAAGAGCAAAGAATATAAAAATGGGGAACAGCTTCAGTAAGTCCATGCACAGGTCTCAAAAATGTTTTTGCTCACTTGCGCCTTTACAAAGAGAAGCTACACCATTTGCATATCAAACTTATCCCACCCATAAGGGCAGTCCAGATCTGAAATGCTTGCAAGCCCTTTCTACACTTGAGATACAGCAACCCTGGACAATTGTTTCAGTCTTGATTGGCCCTCATTAGAGAGGTGTAGGTGATACCCTTCTGGGCACAGTGAACATGAACTTAGGGAGAGCCTACGTTAAAACAACATCAGAGAATATGAGAACTCTGAGAATGGCAAGAAGCTCAGAGACCCCATGCTCACTATGCCAAGTGGGACATCAGCTACACTTTATTGACAAGGCACAATAGAGGCAGAGACAATCATCTAGGGTTGTTGAGTCTTTTTTTTTTGCTGCATTTTATATCTGGATTGCCATTATGGGTAGGATTAGTCTGATATAAAAAAGGGAAAAGTATTTTTTTTCTCTTATTCTCTGTTTTTCTTGCTAAAAGCAAACATTGTTCCCATTTCCCCTCAGTGTCCTCAACTCACCATTCAAAAAATGTTTTAACCTAACCTACTAATGTCTGCTCTGCACCCATTAAAAAGTATTTCATCTTCTTGCATGTTTTCTACTATGATGAAGAAGACCAAAGTCTTCTCTCAGCAATTATAAATGAAAAAGAGGCTTGTGGCTCATTTCTAACACAACTAACCAATTACCACCAAAGGAGGAGGGAATGAGAGTTGTTGGTAAAAGTATGGATAGAAGGCCCGCCTTAGCAGTATTCCCAATATTTATTTATTCTATAGTAATCAATACACCCTTCATGTCCTACTTTTAATCTATATTTGAAAGGTTTACATTTTTAGTACAGAAGTTTTACATTAACAAGTCATAATTCAATTAATGGGTATGGGAAAAGCTGAGTAAACATTAGAATAAAACACCCCAATAGCGAAACTTTGTGGTCCCAAAGAGAAAAATATATAAAGATGATCAAAAACGGTACGACAAAGGAATCCAGCGTGCAGAAAGGATGATATTCTTATGTTTGTCCATCCTAGTGGATCAAAAGGGTGAAAGGATATTCCGAAAGCAAAGAGAACAGGAACTGATGGATGGGGAGAGAGAATAAAATGGAGAAGTAGGAAAAGTAGTGGGGCGGGGAGAAACCTTTAAGTTTCAGAGAGACAACTTATAAATAATTATTTAAATATAGTCATTTGAAATCTAATACCAGCAGCTAAATGTACACCTTCAACATAACACATTTTGAAAGC
This sequence comes from Pelobates fuscus, assembly GCF_036172605.1. Classification (NCBI taxonomy): domain Eukaryota; kingdom Metazoa; phylum Chordata; class Amphibia; order Anura; family Pelobatidae; genus Pelobates; species Pelobates fuscus. The sequence continues at coordinate 213,613,291 of NC_086318.1, read as the reverse complement.
TTTTTTTCTTATAAACACTAATCTGATCCTTGGGATGCATGATTTGTAATATATATTAGGCATAAGATATACAATAAGGACAAATAAATGACGCTAAATGGTGCTAGTATCTATCTAAAGTATTTTGGAGGATTGCTCACAAGGTTACACTATAATTGACTGGTTACACAGACAGCTAGGTGAGCAACAAATTATCTATCTCTCTATCTATTTCTCGATTATGCTAAATAGCTTATCATGAAGATGTTAAAATATCAGAACACATGTGTTCCCCAGTATTGCTCATAATCATTTGGTTTTAAAGCAAAGCAGTATGAATCTGTTATCCTCAGGAAAATGGTAATCAGCAGAAGTTGGTTGATAATGCAGATTTGCCTGTTAATTCTCTGTGTTTTTTTTTTTTAAATATCTTTTTATTGAGATTTTTTCATGTTTTTGGACGAAAGGATGAAATGCGGAGAAACGAGCAGCTTTCAGGTAAACAGTATAACAATTAGTCAGTCGAGATTCGCAGATCTCCTGAGTAACAACTGAGAGAGAGACACGCAGGTCTCAAGGCAAACTGAGTGCTCAACGTATATCGTAAATATGTATTGCATTGATTCATATAAACAATTGGATTGCCATCCTAACTTGGCCTGTCTATGTGTATTCCCCTGTTGTTGCCTACTCCTGTGAGTTGCTGTTCCCGTGTTGCAGTCTGCCTAGTGTGGGCATACTGATCCGCCCTGTGTTGATATTCTCGCTGCTGTTGCTGAAGTTCGATCGTTTCAAGGTAGCTGTGAGGGGTACTGGTGTTTCTTTGCCTGACTTGACACAGGTTTAATTTGGTATAGATTTAGGCCGTGATGTAGGCAGTTTTTGTGTGGTGGTCATGTGTGTGTATCGAGGTGTCCAGAGTCGTGTCGTCTTTTCGGTTGAATTCTCCGTGTTTTACCATGTACTATATAAACTATTTGACTACAGTTCCATCACCAAATACATAAATAATAAATCACTGATCTGTGCAAAACAAGACATTTATTTTAACATAAAATGATACACACTCTACTACATTTACCAAACTAGATAGGTACTTGTTATTCAAATTCTAGAGTTGTGCCTAATGCAACTTGAAAGACAATCTGTTCCTGATCCCTTCCATACTATTCACATATTACGTGTATGACATACTGGTTATAATTATCTTTTCATATTGCCATTTAAGTTAAGAAAAATACCAACATTGAAAGCTACATTTTCATATTACTTGTTATTAAAATGCAAATTGCGTAAGATGCAGTGTAGGTTGGAATAACATCATCTACATTACTTCTGCTCTACTGTACTCAGGATGATATAATTAGACACTGAAAATAGCAGAAACCATTTGTAAAAGTCAGAAAGTTTAAGAAAAATATGAAGGGACACAACAGGGTGGGGTTTATCACTCAAAGTGTAATGCCTTAATATATAAATGCCACAAAAGTGAATGTCTATACAGCCAATCTCACTGCATCACTAAATAAACCTCTCAGGTGGGTACAATAGATAACCAGGGTCTATGGGGAGCATGAGTAAACACTTTTGGGGGATTGCACACAAGGTTAACCTATCATTAGCTGGTTATACGGATATATAGTTGCTGTTCAGGGAAGGGCAAATTGGAAGAGGCCAGAGCAATAAAGGACCTACAGTAGCATTGAAGTTTCTGTTTAGTAGATAGGAGAGTGCGCTGGATCTTGTGTATTGTTTATTGTATAATATGGCCCCCAGCAGCACCCCATTTAAGCATGTTCAGGTGAGTGCAACCACCCCCCCCCCCATGTTTCATATAAATATATTTGGGAATCTAACCAACTCCTTGGTTTGCACCCCTCCCTGTCACAGGTGCCTCATCTCAGGTCCCTATTTAGCCTTGTACTGCAGAGAGCCTCAGATGGAATTTTTTCCCCAAGTAAGTGAGTTATTCACATAAGAGCAGACATTAGGCCGTTAGAGTAGGGCCTGCCAAAGATGGGGTACATTGACGTTGTGGCAGGCTTATGCAATGTATGATCATATAATGTAACTAAATCCCCATTATGTTTTGCCTAGATTAGGTGTTTTTTTTTTTTTAAAAAAAGAAACCATTAGAAAAAACTTAAAAAAAAACTAATAAAATCTGTCAACATTGAAGTTGCTGTTTAGTAAATAGGAGAGTGCGCTGGATCTTGTGTATTGTTTATTGTATAATATGGCCCCCAGCAGTACCCCATTTAAGCATGTTCAGGTGGGTGCAACAACCCCCCATGTTTCATATACAGTAACTTTTATGTTGAAGAGCTGGTTTAGACTTTTTCTATATTTTTAGTGGGCAATTGCATATTTGTATTTGTTAATGGTTTTCTCTCTCTCTCTCTTTTTTTTTAGAGACATTTCAGTGTTTTTTTGTGTTTGGAGTGTTTCTTTAAAAACTGTCTGTCTGTCTATCTGTCTATCTATCAAGCATCATACACCAAAAACTGTTAATAGGCAGAGTAGGCGCCACCAATAGGCCTGAGGGCAAGTGACTTCTCTGCCTAATGGGAAATCTTTCCCTGCTGATAACACTTTATTTAGCTACATTAGCCCCAATGATGTAATTTTAAAGCGTGCATATTCATTTTATTATAATAATAATAATAAATTGCAAACTCTAAGGACAACTGAGTATCCTGTATTCTTTTTATGCATTTAATTTTCTATGACCTCTGCTACACAATGCTATTCTTCACTTATACAGAATTGCAGGCTACACACATTCTTTCTTAACAGAAGACAATAGAAGTAAAATATTAATCTAAATAATCTACAACCTGTCTTCTAAATTAATCTTTTGTGCCACGCTTACATTGCATACAGTATTTAATTATTAATTCTGGAAGAAGAAGGCACAGTATAATGGCTGCAAAGGATTTAAAAATATATAAATTCGGTAATAAAATGTGATGCTGTAAGTTTTCATTAGTGTAACTGTGTATAGGAGATTCAGATGCAATGAAGAGATTTCTTTGTTTTCATTGTGCAGCTAATTTACAACTATTGCCTAACGTTCTTGGTATTAATAATCTATTACAGGAAGCATAAAAAGAGATTTATACTATTAAAATGTTTTAAATGGATCAAAGTCCTTTGGTTTGAACATGTATGTGATTCATGTCAGTTGGTTATTTTGTAATCACCTGCACACATACCCCATGGAGTGAAAAAAGACACAATAAAGACACAGAGTTAGAATGAGACATAAAGCTGCAGATTGTCACTAGAAATTGAATATATCTGATCATTTGTTTATGTATCTGTAACAAAGAGGTTCCTGCAGTTTGTGAGCAGAGAAGCCCCAGGAAGTGGCTAGTCTGGCATTGGTGGATTCATGTGAATCTGATGGTCAGTCATAGTGAAGTTAGATGTAGTGATGTCGCGAACCCGAAATTTTCGGTTCGTGAACGGCGAACGGGAACTTCCGCAAACGTTCGCGAACCGGCGAACCGGGCGAACCGCCATTGACTTCAATGGGCAGGCGAATTTTAAAACCCACAGGGACACTTTCTGGCCACAAAAGTGATGGAAATGTTGTTTCAAGGGGACTAACACCTTGACTGTGGCATGCCGGAGGGGGATCCATGGCAAAACTCCCATGGAAAATTACACAGTTGATGCAGAGTCTGGTTTTAATCCATAAAGGGCAGAAATCACCTAACATTCCTAAATCGCAATGAATATGGATTGACACCTGACATATGACATATTAACACCTTGACATATAGATTGACACCTGTCCTCAGAGACCCTGATGCACACGGACACAGAGCAGAATAGGGACTGTTCCGCTTACATAGGGTCACTTGGCAGGTATGGATTGACACCGGTCCTCAAAGCCCCTGATACACACTGACACAGAGCAGAATAGAGACTGTTCCCCGTCCTCAAAGACCATGATACACACTGACACAGAGCAGAATAGAGACTGTTCCCCGTCCTCAAAGCCCCTGATACACACTGACAAAGAGCAGAATAGAGACTGTTCCCCCTACATAGGGTCACTTGGCAGATATGGATTGACGCCTGTCCTCAAAGCCCATGATACACACTGACACAGAGCAGTAGTGTTGTCGCGAACCCGAAATTTTCGGTTCGCGAACGGCGAACGCGAATGTTCCCCCTACATAGGGTCACTTGGCAGATATGGATTGACACCTGTCCTCAAAACCCCTGATACACACTGACACAGAGCAGAATAGGGACTGTTCCCCCTACATAGGGTCACTTGGCAGATATGGATTGACACCTGTCCTCATAACCCCTGATACACACTGACACAGAGCAGAATAGGGACTGTTCCACCTACATAGGGTCACTTGGCAGATATGGATTGACACCTGTCCTCAAAACCCCTGATACACACTGACACAGAGCAGAATAGAGACTGTTCCCTGTCCACAGAGACCATGATACACACTGACACAGAGCAGAATAGAGACTGTTCACCGTCCACAGAGACCATGATACACACTGACACAGAGCAGAATAGGGACTGTTCCTCCTACATAGGGTCACTTGGCAGGTATGGATTGACACCTGTCCTCAAAGCCCATGATACACACTGGGGGGAGCTACTGTCCTCCCCAACCCCTGCGCGGTGGGTGGGGGCCATAAATCACAATGGGGGGACCTACTGTCCTCCCCCCCTCGGCCCCCACCCCCGCGGTGGGTGGGGGCCATAAATCACCCCACAGTGTTTGGTTCTAATGAGTGCAACGTAAATGGCTGCACAGGAGCTGGCCAACTGGAGAATTCAAAAGAGAAAACATGCACTGGAACTAATCGAGAAAGAGGAAAGACAGCCATACCAGATTCAGATGACAAAGCTGACACACAAGGGGTTAATTGAAATTGATACCGTGCCCGATCAGAACTTGACCCTAGAGGATCTGTCTGATTCTGTGTGGCAGCCTCAGGATTCTCAGCAGGATTGCATCTCAGAGAAAAGGGACACAACATCCCAACACAAGAGCCACCTTTTAGATCAGGACTGCCTTATATGCAAAGGGCTGATAAACCCCCTGTCACGATACCTTACCTGACCTCCTCGGACCCACGCAACACAGCATCCTCCTTCACTGAGCGGCAAGGCACTTATGACGCCGGCCGCTCACTCAGCTCGGAATTTCTAGGTTCGGCGCATGCGCGCCACTGCCGTCGGCTTGAAGCCGACAAGGTCCTGACGCGGCCACGGCCCCGGACCTTTTGGGGGCGTGGTTTTAAGGCTACACACACCACACTATAAAAGGGCTGCCCTGACAGCAGTAAGACGCCCTAGTGTGGTTCTTGCTTATTCCCCTAGTGCTACTTTTTGTGATATTTGTATTCTACCCTGGTATTTGACTTTTGGCTTCTCTATTCGACTACTCTACTCTCTGGTTCCCTGTACTTTGGCTTGCTTAACGTTATCCCGTCTTCTGTTATCCCTTGACCTCTGGCTATCCCATTTGACTACTCTAACGGGAGTCCGGCCATTCTAAGGTCCGGTATACGTTCTATAGTTAGGTTACACTCTGCGAGAAGGGGTCACTGTCGTGACATTACACTAGGGCCATGGACCCTGCAGGTGTTAACCATCTTGGGCTTGGTACTGACAATAGGACAAAGAGCGGAATAGAGACTGTTCCCCCTACATAGGGTCACTTGGCAGGTATGGATTGACACCGGTCCTCAAAGCCCCTGATACACACTGACACAGAGCAGAATAGAGACTGTTCCCCGTCCTCAAAGCCCCTGATACACACTGACAAAGAGCAGAATTCACGTTGTTTCTATGATGTGCATAACATGTTCTTGGAAATGTTTGTTAAATTTTTCCTGGAATTGTAATTTTTGAATCTGAATAAAGATAGTCAAATCCCTGATACACACTGACACAGAGCAGAATAGGGACTGTTCCCCCTACATAGGGTCACTATGTGCCTTTTTTTTGGTTTGGTTTTTGAAGCCACAGTGAAGCACCAGAGGGCCTAAAAATTAGGCATGTACACATGCCTGAAAAATTCGGTATTGTTGCAGCCGCTGCTGTAGCAGTGGGCAGAAAAATTGATGTTTGTTTCACAGGCAGAAAGTGCCCTAAAATATGGCGGCTTGAACCCTAGTTGGTGGCGGATAAGTCACGCAAGTCAACCGGCATTCAGAGCTAAAATACAGCAGCGTGTGGACCATTTTTAGCCCAAGGCAGCTCATCTCATCAGGCCTTTTTTAATCAAATGTATCCCCCAGTGTCAGTCCCTTCGGGATCCATCCCTTATTCATATTAATAAAGGTGAGGTAATCTAGACTTTTTTGACCTAGGCGACTTCTCTTCTCAGTGACAATACCTCCTGCTGCACTGAAGGTCCTTTCTGACAGGACACTTGAAGCAGGGCAGGCCAGAAGTTCTATCGCGAATTGGGATAGCTCAGGCCACAGGTCAAGCCTGCACACCCAGTAGTCAAGGGCTTCATCGCTCCTCAGAGTGTCGATATCTGCAGTTAAGGCGAGGTAGTCTGCTACCTGTCGGTCGAGTCGCTCTCTGAGGGTGGATCCCAAAGGGTTGTGGCAATGCGTAGGACTTAAAAAGGTCCGCATGTCCTCCATCAACAACACATCTTTAAAGCGTCCTGTCCTTGCCGGCGTGGTCGTGGGAGGAGGATGACTTCCACCTCTCTCTCTGTTAGATTCCCGTTGTACTGTGACATCACCCTTATACGCTGTGTAAAGCATACTTTTTAATTTAGTTTGCAAATGTTGCATCCTTTCCGACTTGTTGTAATTCGGTAACAATTCCGCCACTTTCTGCTTATACCGGGGGTCTAGTAGCGTGGACACCCAGTACAGGTCATTCTCCTTCAGCCTTTTTATACCAGGGTCCCTCAACAGGCACGACAGCATGAAAGACCCCATTTGCACAAGGTTGGATGCCGAGCTACTCATTTTCCGTTCCTCCTCCTCACTGATGTCAATGAAGGTATGTTCTTCCCCCCAGCCACGTACAACACCACAGGTACCAGATAGGTGACAACGAACACCCTGGGATGCCTGTTGTGGTTGGTCTTACTCCTCCTCAAAGCCACATTCCTCCTCTGACTCCTCTTCCTCACAATCCTCTTCCAGCGTTGCCGCAGGTCCAGCAAGCGATGCTGATAAGGCTGTTTCTCGTGGTGATGGTGACCACAACTCTTCCTCTTCCGCTTCACGCTCATCTATGGCCTGATCCAGCACTCTTCGCAGGGCACGCTCCAGGAAGAAAACAAATGGTTTGATGTCGCTGATGGTGCCTTCGGTGCGACTTACTAGGTTTGTCACCTCCTCAAAAGGACGCATGAGCCTACAGGCATTGCGCATGAGCGTCCAGTAACGTGGCAAAAAAATTCCCAGCTCCCAGAGGCTGTCCTAGCACCCCGGTCATACAAATATTCATTAACAGCTTTTTCTTGTTGAAGCAGGCGGTCGAACATTAGGCGTGTTGAATTCCAACGTGTCGGGCTGTCGCAAATCAAGCGCCTCACTGGCATGTTGTTTCGACGCTGGATATCGGCAAAGTGAGCCATGGCCGTGTGGGGTGGCCTGCCTCTGCCTGTCATTTTTTGGGGGATTAGTGGTACTATGCGTGCAAGCTACTGTGAGACCAGATATGAGTGGCAATGTGCACTGGCACAGTTCTGCAGAGCACACGCTGAAGGCCTGACACACCCGCTTTAAGGACACTGACTGCTATTAGTTTACACTGGAAACCATCAGTGAAAATAAAGTTGCATGTGCAGTTACAGTTATGAATATGGGCTATCAATGCGGGCAATGACTTTGAGCCAATTAACTCTAACTCTTTTCAAATGTCAATAATTTTACAAAGCAATGAATTAATAAATGAAAACAGTTACTTATGGACAAAATAAGAAAAACAAAGGAATAAGAATGAGAACATTAATCCGATAATGGATTATGTACATGTACATGTTGAAAACAAATATCTCTCATTACTTCTTTTCTTTGGTGTTTCAATCAATATTCCACACATACTATAGCATTTATCTGGTCAGGTAAAGGTCATGATTGTATATTAAATTTTCGCCTAACATTTTCCTCCCATATCGACCACTCATGTTTTAAAACGTTAACAGGATACGATGGAGGTCTAAATACCAATTTGCGTCTCTTGTTTTCAAATAAGGAATGTAAAACTTCATGAATTATTAGTATAGTTACATATTTTCAATAGTGAGGAATTGCTGATGTTGAGATCAATAGATGACATGAACCAAGATTTTTAGTTTTGGACAGGTCATTAGGGAGTTTCTTAAATAAACAAATGTAATCAGTGATGGTATTAATCAGGTCATAAATATATTTCCAATATGGCATAAGCCATGTTACAGTGATGCCGCCTATTCCATGTGTTCCCTATTAAGGTTAATAAGTATGTAGGGTTTGAAGAAATACCCCTATCTGTCTCATTAGATAAGCAAGCAAGGTGAATTGTAACTGTAGGACTCACCTTAGAAGTTATGGTTGTTGCTGTTGCCCAGTAATAGTGAAAGTTTGAGGACAAGACTTATTTTTGTATTTTTTTATTTACTTTTGTACTGGGGCGGACTGACCACTCGGCACATCAGTCATTGACCAAGGGCCCGTGGCAGTCAGGGGTCCGGATGCATTGACAGGGCATTGGATCTCCATCTGGCCTTTATTGTGCTTTATTCCAGTGATAGTTGCGGGCCCTGCCTATGTGGGGTCTGCAAGCTATCGCAGTATCGCCTTCCAACTCTTCCCCCACAGTGTGGCAGTACGCGTGTCCCCCTCCTAGGTCTCTTTACTCTCCGTGCGAGGTGCAGTGCAGGCACTCTTTGTGGAATGAGAGGAGGGCACATCCTCTGCTCTCATTTAACACATGCAGAGCGGCCTTAACACATCTACAGGAGGAGCAGCACCTGGGAGCCAGTGAACTGATTGAATGCAGCCAGGAGGATACAGACACACAGAAGGTTGGTTGTGGAGACAAATAGGGGTGACATGGGGCATAGATATGTGAGGCTATGGCTCTAAATAGGGTGAGGTGGGAGAGAGAAATGTGGGTATGTGTGTGTAAATAGGGTGAGGTGGGACAGATAAATGTGGGTCTGTGGCTGTAAATAGAGTGAGGTGGGACAGATAAATGTGGGTCTGTGGGTGTAAATAGTGAACTGGAAGAGAGAAATGTGAGTCTGTGGGTGTAAATAGGGTGAGGTGGGACAGATTGATGTGGGTCTGTGGGTGTAAATAGGGTGAGGTGGGACAGATAAATGTGGATCTGTGTGTGTGAATAAGGTGAGGTCAGACAGATAAAAGTGGGTTTGTGGGTGTAAACAGGGTGAGGTGGGAGAGAGAAATGTGGGTCTGTGGGTGTAAATAGAGTGTGATAGGAGAGAGAAATGTGGGTCTGATGGTAAATGGGGTGATATGGGAGAGAGAAATGTGGGTCTCGGTGTAAACAGGGTGAGGTGGGAGAGATAAATGTGGGTCTGTGGGTGTGAATAGGGTGAGATGGGAGAGAGAAATGTGGGTCTGGGTGTAAATGGGGTGACATGGGAGAGAGAAATGTGGGTCTCGGTGTAAATAGGGTGAGGTTGGAGAGATAAATGTGGGTCTGTGGGTGTGAATAGGGTGAGATGGGAGAGAGAAATGTGGGTATGGGTGTAAATAGGGTGAGATGGGAGAGATAAATGTGGGTCTGGGTGTAAATAGGGTGAGATGGGAGAGAAATATGGGTCTTGGTGTAAATGGGGTGACATGGGAGAGAGAAATGTGGGTCTGGGTGTAAATAGGGTGAGATGGGAGAGAGAAATGTTGGTCTGGGTGTAAATAGGGTGAGATGGGAGAGAGAAATGGGGATCTGTGGCTGTAAATAGGGTGAGGTGGGAGAGAGAAATGTGGGTCTGTGGATGTAAATAGGGTGAAGTGGGATGGAGAAATGTGGGTCTATATGTAGAAATAGGGTGAGCTTAAACAGAGACACGTGTGGAGGGTGGAGGAAGCACAAGTGGGGATGGAGCAAAGGTACAATTGGGGTGAGTGTAATGTGGAGACCAATAAGAGGTGACAAAGAAAAAAGAGAGGAGAGATAGATTATACATTAAGGAAGATAGAGTCAGAGACACATAATGAAATCAAAATCACATTCAAAAGAAAAAAAAAAAGAAATGCATGCAAACACACCACTGAAGTCATGCACATTGTGACACACTGCTTCTGTGTTTTCACAGACTGATAATCTACAGGCATACAGTTTTGCATTCACATACATACTGACACTACTCAATAACAGAGCACAGTCACACACTGATACTGACTGCTCAAATAAATACAAGAACATTCTGAACATTAGTTCACACACCAACAATTCAGTTAATTTGCACACACAGCTTCTTCCACACAAATAAATTTTTGTTCCTTTGTAACTTGAAACATTGACATCCATATTATTTGCAGAAACAATGACAAAACGTGCCTTGGGACCATTACATACCTCTCACTATCATCCCTGGGTGCCAAACATTGCATCCATTATTATAATAAATATTATTACCATTCTTATAGCACTATCATATTCTGCAGCACTTTCTTCCTGACTGTCCGTGTGTTTCTCTGTTAGTCTTTCTGTCCACCCACTTATCTCTCTGTGTGTATCAGGATGGCTATTAAATAAAAACGTGGTATATCTATGGAAACACACAACACCTGACGTATTAGAGAAAAAAGTGCATCTCCTACATAAAATAGTTTGTTTATTTTTATGCTTCATATTAAATTGTCTTACCCAGGGCGTTCTTTTTTATAAGTTAAATTGAGCAATTTTTAGGTATTTGGCTGTCAGGATAGTTGCTTTTAAGGTCCCACGGAAAACACAGAGCAGAAAATTAATGCAATTCAGCTTTTTAAAACGTGTGTCGCACTAGTCTGACAGCTTCTTCTCTGTGGTGCTATCATTTGATTTTGGTTCATTGGATTATTTCCCAGATAAGCATTTATTTGTTTTCAGGGCACATGGACTGACAGATTCCATGCCAGTTATAGCTACATATTCTACATTTTTCAGTGAACGTAATTAAGATGGCATATCAGTCGCATGTCTGCATTTACTGTGTATTATCGTATAACCCCCTGTCCTTTATTTTATTTTCTTTATTTCCCTGGCAGGCATACAACTCTTGTATTTAGGAGTTATAATGATTGTTTTTCTTTATCTTACCTATACAGTTAAGTACTCAAGACCTGGGAAATTGATATATACTTAAACATCGCAACTTTGCTACAATAACATTTAAAACTAGTTGATAATAGGCGAAAGACTCATCCATTGGTCTTGAGATGACACCCCTATGGTCGACAATATGAGGAACACTCTTCCTTGTGGAAACAAAAGCTGGTTTATCAAAAATCACAAAATGTGAAGCTAGAATAAAACAGTATACTTTATTAACCCCTTCCTGACCGCGGACGTATCAGGTACATCCGACAAAAAATGTTGATATATCAATCATGATTGTTTGCAGCCGCTCTGATGGTACTGCAGCGATGCCTCAATGTCGAGACATTGTAACTGCAGCTGGTTCCCATATCTAAGTCTATGAAACAGTGAAATAGCATTTTTACTCTGTATATTATTTTGTTACTACTATAATGTGCATTATAACAAACTATTTTACAAGTGTTGTTCATTAAAAACCAGTGGTCTAGCGAACTATAGAATATTTATTTATTTATTCTTTAAAGCTCTGATCTCAATCAGCAAAGCATTATTTTAATGGTGTCCATTGCAATGTTCTGTGTTTACTTGTTAGATAAATAAAGTTCTGCTGCTCCCAAATAATCTGATTATGTTCAGAGATTTCTTGGGCAATAATCAATGCAAAAAATGTTTTGATTCCTTTTAGGATGAGCACCCCTCTCCAGTTTCAGAGGCCCCTTTGGAGGTGACCACAGAAAAGTATAGATTCTATAAAATAGATATGGGGGGCTTTGGACAGTAATGTCACTTTAATTATACTTTTCATATAGCAGATATGTGATATGCAATGTGATTTAATATATTAGAGCATTATCACTTTAATTGACACTGCATTTTCTTTTATGCATTATTCTTTATGCATTATTTTATTTTATTTTAATGTCAGTTTAGAATATTGCAGGCTTTGCAATATCACATTAATTTTGCATTATATATATTCACAGTGCTCTTACAACATATTATTGAAATTAGCCATATATAAATTGAGATGGGCGATCCTAAGTAGCCTTATAAAATTTAAAACTGTATTTATATTTGTGTGCTGTTCCTTAATCTGTATTTATATACATAATTTTGTCAGCATATAGCTTTTATAGAAGCAATTACTTTATCCATTATGTGGTTGTGGTTTACCCATCACTGCGGGCTTCTCTCTAGATTTTTAAACCTCTTTTTTTTTATTTATAAATCAGATCCTGGTTCTGAGACAGCAGGCTGTTGAATGCATGTAAATGCTCTTATTGCCTAGTCTATATATATTTATTTATAAACAACATTGATATATTTATATATAAGCAACATTGATATAGTTACAGTGGGATGGTACCACTGATTTAAGAAAGCTGTCCCTTTTAAAATTGGTGGACTTTAATCCTTCTGCCATTGCAATAGACTAAAGTCTGTACTTGAGTAATAGGCATGTGCATGGGGGAAATTTTTGGTTCCGTTTGGCATTCCGAAATTCGGGACTTTCGCAATTCGGGACTTTAACACTTCGGAACTTCGGCAACTTCAGAACTTCGGCACTTTGACACTTTGGCAATTCGGCAACTTCGGCACTTCGGATTTCGGAACTTCGGAATTTCGGGATTTCGGCGCTTCGGGACTTCTATTGCAGCCGCTTAGTAGATAACTCCCTAATTCCAACGGTATTAGGGAGTTATCTACCAAAAGGCTGAAAGACCTAAATTGGTCTATCAGCCAAATTCTATCAGCCAAATTTACTAATACTAAGTAAAAATTACTTAGTATTAGTAAATTTACCACGAATAGGGGCATGTCTTGTAAACAGTGAGCAGCCTGTGGCTGCTCACTGTTAAAAAATAAATAAATAAAGCCCCCCAGGCCCCCACCCATGAGCGGCGGGTGGGGGCCCTAATGTAAAATGATGGAGGGGGGACCTATTGTCCTCCCCCCTTGCCCCCACCCCTGAGCGGTGGGTGGGGGCCCTAAATACTAAAAGGGGGGGACCTAATGTCCTTCCCACTGGCCCCCACCCCTGAGCGGCGGGTGGGGGCCCTAAATTGGAACAAGAGGGGGGGGACCTAATGTCCTCCCCCCTGGTTCCCACCCCTGAGCGGTGGGTGGGGGCCCTAAATACTGATAAGGGGGGACCTAATGTCCTCCCCCTGGCCTCCACCCCTGAGCAGTGGGTTGGGGCCCTAAAGTAAAATGATGGGGGGGACCTATTGTCCTCCCCCTGGCCCCCACCCCTGAGCAGTGGGTGGGGGCCCTAAATACTGATAAGGGGGACCTAATGTCCTCCCCCCTGTCCCCCATCCCTGAGCGGCGGGTGGGGGCCCTAAAGTAAAATGATGGGGGGGACCTAATGTTATTTACTTAGTATTAGTAAATTTGGCTGAAAGACCAATTTAGGTCTTTCAGCCTTTTAGTAGATAGCTCCCTAATACCGTGGGAATTAGGGAGTTATCTACTTATTCATTCCTGTCATTACATTGACAGTCTAAGTAACTTACATTTTATATGAATGTATGTTACTCTATTGTTGTAAGTGTTGCAAATGCTTACAGCTGAATCCTGGCTATGTTTGTATACTTTTTATTTAAAATTGTATACAATGTAACATTCTTCTTCTTTCACTGGGTAAGTATATTAGTACTTAGGCAATACTGTGCTTCGGAACTTCGGAACTTCGGCACTTCGGAGATTCGGAATGTCAGAATTGCCTGAAATTCGTCCGAATTCATATTCGGACCGAAACAAATTGCACATGTCTATTGAGTAAGCAAAGTCATTATGTGCAGGAATTGTGCAATTTAAATTGTAGAATACTTATGCTATTCTAGTGATTGGGCCAACTTGACTTTACACATCATTTAGTATCTTTTGGTCACATTTAAAGCTGTAAATGTATTTAACATTTCATTTAAATAAAACCTTTCAATAATTATGTTTTAATTACGGCCTTGAATATGTTATTGCATTTTGTCTGGGACAAAATGGCACAAGTTAGAAATACACAGTTTAGCCTTGAATTTGTTTACGCATTAATTGTTACTGTATTCAGCTAAGATAAAATGGCGTACGTTAGAACTACGCAGCGTATTCACAGATTTTCTAGGGGGAGTATAATTTTCAACTCCGCTTATGTAAAAATATAAGCTAGTTAGCATATATTATATAAAAGATATGTTGCAGTGTACTGCATTGTACTGCAATGAATGTTTTAAAAAGCAATATATTTTTATTTATGGCTGTGTCTAATCAAGTTGTTTATAATTTGGAATATCTGTCTTTATAACTCGCTGGGCGAGTTATAAATTCCAGACTCCAAATTAATATGCTGTTATAATTCCTGATTTTTTAATCAACAGCAAGTGTAACTGACAATATAGAAATTATCACTTTTTTTAATAAAACTTTTTATATATAGTGGATAATACAATCAAGACGGCAGTAATGCAATAATTAAATATCCTGCCTATCTGTTGCTTCTGTGGCATGACTGTTTTCATTAAGCCATAATGGAATTTTCTTGGAATTAGACTTTGAAATCTATTAGTAATGTAAATGTTGCTTTCATTGCTTAGTGTTATCACTTTCTCTTGACAACATCTTGCATTAATCTTTTTTTTTCTGCGCATGCAAACTATGCAGGTACATAGAGAACATGGCCCCCTGCCTACAACCCACTGTCCTGGAACTAATGGACCATGCTGTTCTGGTGTATTTGGCATATTAAGGAGTTTACCAAATATGTAAGTATGTTCTCTTATGATATTAATTAAGATCCACAATTTCAGCATTGTATGTGTGGCGAAACCAGCCTCGCCACTGGGCATTGGAGAAGACAGATTGCCTTCTCCTGCCCTGTGACTATGGCCCCATGTTAAAATGCTTGATTTTCCCCTGCAAAGACCCGAAAGCCAGGTCATTCATTCTGTACTTTCCCTATGTGAGCAGTGTTACCCCAGATAGCAATGCCATGGAGCACATTCGTATAACGAAAGACTATGTGAAAGACTTTGGCTCCATGGCAATTGAACTGTATGTATGTGATCTGAGCGCCATTAAGTCATAATGTGCACTTAGATCTAAGCTATCTGGGGATATGTTAAATGTATATGTTTTATGCAATAGCTGCACAGTTGTATATTTTTATGTATTTTATTGTATTTGCTACCATGTGGCTAATGGAGTTTTGCCTCTGTCCTTGGAGATAATTGGATTACTTCCCAATTATCTCCAGGATAGAAGACTCTGTGGAACTGGTTTTGGGCAGAAAAGCCATGCTTCATTTGGTCAAATAGGACTTTCCCTTAACTTTTTAACCCCTGGATGGAATTGGCTGAATTTTGACTATGTTTATAATTAAAGTGTGCTGAGTTCGAATATGTGATTTTTATGTTTGTGGCATGTATATTTTGGAAGTTATTAATATTTGGTAAAAACTGTATTTCTCTGCCTGTGATAATTATTTTAACCATTGTGTTCAGTAATCATATCACAGGCAGAGGGGAGGATTTTGTGTGGGAGTGTCTGTGTGTATTGTATGGATTGATTGGTTGTTCTGTAAAACCCTGTGGGCAGTACTAAATTTGTGGATTGGGAATAAAAGAGGCTGTATGTGCCAGTACAGTCAGTTCTGCTTGACCCTCAAACAAAGTGTCGTCTCGTTAATGAGGGAATCTGCTACAAGGGATTGCTATGCTAGTCATACTCCCTTGTAAGAGCTTGTTCCTGTCTTGGTCTCTGGAGGAGTCTACAGTGGTTATGGTGTCGGCTGTAGTGCTTGGAGCCCTCAAGAAGCGCTAGGAGCATCCTTCAACGGAGGTACCCAGTCGAGGTGCCAGGTGATCCGTTACAGTATGCTAATTACAATGTACCTGGCACCTGAACTCAAAGTGCCTTGACAAGTTCACATTAAAATTATCTCTTCATGATGATCTCTCTGAGTCTGGGCTACGAAAAGCTCATTCTTGCTATTTCAAGACTTGTGCCATGACAAAGTATTGTGTCTTCTTCTACGTATAAGAGGTTACCTAGGTATATATATTATTTTATAGGTAAAGCTTCCAAGTACAAGCCCCACATTGGGCGCCAATTGTAACCGCAGCTGGTTCCCCTATTTACCACTTTAACGTCTTAAAGCATAGAACTTAGCAGGCTGACCATACAGATATCTTAGCCATAATATTATATAGTTAGTAAGAGATCCTCTATTTAACATATATAAATAATTGAGAATACCATATAAAATAAGGATGGTCTTGGAAGCAATAAAGTTTTGTCTTTTTAGATATTTATTATATAAAAATATAAATATAGACATATAAAATACATTACAATAATTTAGAGCAGAGTTTATAAAATTAAACTAGATGATTGCAATATCTTAATACATAAACATATCCTCCTTAACATGTCATCATGTCAGCCTCTCTGTCATTATAAGATGGAGCGTCTGTTTCCAAATCTCCTCTCTGTGTCTTGACATTAAAAAGGTACACATATTTATATCTTAGATTATCATTTTAGGAGCTCCCTTAACTTGGCAAAGATACAAAGCCATATCTAAAACGTAAGTGCACACGTCATAGAAAATTCCCAGATTTGGGAAATTTCCAATAACTTGGGACAAGATGGCTTCCTAAAGTCTGAACATCTTATTCACTGAATATGGGCAAGAGGTCATTTATTAAAGAAACATTGTATGAAAAACAATATGTTTCATTCTAACACCTTGTCGGTTTGCAATATTTCTTATAGACAAAGTACAAAGAAATACAACATTTCATTCTAAAACTTGTAATATTTGCATTTTCCCATAACAGCATCGTGCAATACCTCTCCTTAATGCCGGTTGCCTGGTGATCATTCCCCCCAGAGCGATCACTTTCGGGTTGCTCCACGTGGCATCCGGAAGTAAAGCAGAGCATCGGAAGCCTTCAGGCAGGCTTCAGATGATCTGCCTGTGCTGAGTGCCTTGAGGGGTCGAGGCACTCAGTGAAGAATAAGTAAAAAAAAATGAAAATCATTAAAATAATAAAAAAAAATAATAAAATATATACAGGGAGTGCAGAATTATTAGGCAAATTAGTATTTTGACCACATCATCCTCTTTATGCATGTTGTCTTACTCCAAGCTGTATAGGCTCGAAAGCCTACTACCAATTAAGCATATTAGGTGATGTGCATCTCTGTAATGAGAAGGGGTGTGGTCTAATGACATCAACACCCTATATCAGGTGTGCATAATTATTAGGCAACTTCCTTTCCTTTGGCAAAATGGGTCAAAAGAAGGACTTGACAGGCTCAGAAAAGTCAAAAATAGTGAGATATCTTGCAGAGGGATGCAGCACTCTTAAAATTGCAAAGCTTCTGAAGCGTGATCATCAAACAATCAAGCGTTTCATTCAAAATAGTCAACAGGGTCGCAAGAAGCGTGTGGAGAAACCAAGGCGCAAAATAACTGCCCATGAACTGAGAAAAGTCAAGCGTGCAGCTGCCAAGATGCCACTTGCCACCAGTTTGGCCATATTTCAGAGCTGCAACATCACTGGAGTGCCCAAAAGCACAAGGTGTGCAATACTCAGAGACATGGCCAAGGTAAGAAAGGCTGAAAGACGACCACCACTGAACAAGACACACAAGCTGAAACGTCAAGACTGGGCCAAGAAATATCTCAAGACTGATTTTTCTAAGGTTTTATGGACTGATGAAATGAGAGTGAGTCTTGATGGGCCAGATGGATGGGCCCGTGGCTGGATTAGTAAAGGGCAGAGAGCTCCAGTCCGACTCAGACGCCAGCAAGGTGGAGGTGGAGTACTGGTTTGGGCTGGTATCATCAAAGATGAGCTTGTGGGGCCTTTTCGGGTTGAGGATGGAGTCAAGCTCAACTCCCAGTCCTACTGCCAGTTTCTGGAAGACACCTTCTTCAAGCAGTGGTACAGGAAGAAGTCTGCATCCTTCAAGAAAAACATGATTTTCATGCAGGACAATGCTCCATCACACACGTCCAAGTACTCCACAGCGTGGCTGGCAAGAAAGGGTATAAAAGAAGAAAATCTAATGACATGGCCTCCTTGTTCACCTGATCTGAACCCCATTGAGAACCTGTGGTCCATCATCAAATATGAGATTTACAAGGAGGGAAAACAGTACACCTCTCTGAACAGTGTCTGGGAGGCTGTGGTTGCTGCTGCACGCAATGTTGACGGTGAACAGATCAAAACACTGACAGATTCCATGGATGGCAGGCTTTTGAGTGTCCTTGCAAAGAAAGGTGGCTATATTGGTCACTGATTTGTTTTTGTTATGTTTTTGAATGTCAGAAATGTATATTTGTGAATGTTGAGATGTTATATTGGTTTCACTGGTAAAAATAAATAATTGAAATGGGTATATATTTGTTTTTTGTTAAGTTGCCTAATAATTATGCACAGTAATAGTCACCTGAACACACAGATATCCCCCTAAAATAGCTATAACTAAAAACAAACTAAAAACTACTTCCAAAAATATTCAGCTTTGATATTAATGAGTTTTTTGGGTTCATTGAGAACATGGTTGTTGTTCAATAATAAAATTAATCCTCAAAAATACAACTTGCCTAATAATTCTGCACTCCATGTATATTAACCCCCCATCCATGTGGCTCCCAAGATGGCACTGCCTTTCCAAATTCCTGTCTCATCATAGAGGCAGGCTAGGGACATTAGTAAATATTGACTCTGATCAGTATGAAAATCTCTTCCTCTCTTCTATGTGTTTTAGTGAGAGAGGGAGAGAGATCTGTGTTTTAGGTAGAGAGATTTAGGTAGTTTCATGTAGGGATTTTTAAAATTGTGAGACCCAAAGATCTCAGAGCCATTAACCCCTATCTTGACAGTGATCACTATAATCACTGGCTCTTGCACAGCAGCACATTTTTGCTGTCTGTGCATTTTTTAGGGGTTCATTTTTTGTGATTTTTTTTTGTAAGACCCAAACGCTCTTTTTAGAGATATTGAAACTGTGGCAAATCTAGCCACTTATAAGACTTAAAACCGTATATATTTAAGCAAGCTGTCTATTTCTACTGCTATTCTCTGTATTTTGCAATGTATGCGGCATTCGTGTGTTACAGCACACGAATACCGGTAATGTTAAACCTGGTTATCCACGAACAGTGAATCACCACACTGTTCGTGGAATAAGCAAAGTACTGAATGGGAGACCACCCATAGCAGGTTGTGTGTCTCCAATTAGGTACTTTGCAAACTTGTATCCGTGTTAATTGCAGTCTGTTGCGGGTGGCCGCCATTCGTGTACCGAAGACGGGCGGCGGCAAGCTTGGCGGAGATACTGTGGATAATACTACTACACCGCTACAGTAATGGATAACCTGACACCCCAACTGGGTACCTCTGCCAAAGGACCGCTTCCTAGCTGGACCAGGGGACAAACTGCAGCACTTCTATGCCTCAGTCGCCGTAGCTTGATTGGGGCCCTTGAACCGCCACCTCCCTCCTCTGGAACCAAATAGGGCATTAGCTCTAGTCCTTACAAGGACTTTCCCTGTTGAATATTCTGCAAGCTGGAACAACAGACACAGGAGCAAATCTTCTTTCCCTCCAATAACTGGATGAAACACAGTTGTGGAGTGCAAGCAGGAATCTGTTAAATGGGACACACTGGCCTTTTATACAATTTTCGCAAAAAGGTTGACGCCCAGGTGGACCTTGTGGGGCACAGGACACAAAATATGCAAGCCAATAAAAACAGTGTAACAATGAATGACACTGCCACATACATTACACAATCACTCCCCTCTGCCTGTGATACAATTAAGGTAGATCATACAATAACCTAATTATCCACAGGCAGAAAAAACACACATTTTCCCCAAAGTAAAGAAAACACCCCAAAACACAACATATCCCCATATTACATCCCCTAATAGCCCTGATCTGGGTAAACAACATATCCAAAAATCACCCAGATCAGAGCAGGGGTTCAGGAAATTCCTGGAAGTCTCTTTTGACAGACCACACGCATGATTTCATGCCCAAAACAGTTCCAGATAATTAGACTGTGCTGTCGATCTATTTTGGTAGTTCACAAAAGAACAAACTAATGAACTGAGTCAATAGTCTTACCCTGGAGCTTGTTCCCTTCATCCAGACGAATTATCTCACCGAACAGTGCCCTTCTAAGCTGAATAGAAACTAATGCAGACGATGATGGAAGTTCAGAGTTTTTTGGGAGTTTCTGTATCCAATTTCAGTTTCATGAGATTCATGCCCAAACACCGCTGCCTGCATTCATGTGAACAAGATGGCTGCCACCTCGTGGTTGTTCACAGGAATCGCCACCCAGACGAACAATTAGAACTTTGCGGTGAAAAATGTTCCAAGTTTTTAATAGGTGTTAATAAGCTCCAGGGTGGTCTCTGTTCGTGCGTTTTTTTTTCGGTAAATGAACCATATAGTCCCAATTGCACAAACAGAGCCTGTTTAAAGAATATTAACCAATTCTGTTGCAGGGGCCATAGTCACAGGGTAAAAGGCTGGCAAGTAGTCCTCTCCAAGAACTCGTGGCAAACTCACTTGAAAAGGTGAGATTGTCACAGCTATTAACCCATATTCTGCCAGTGTTCACTGTATAGATCACCAGCTCTTGCACAGCAGCACTTATTTTGCTGTCTGTGCATTTTTTGAGGGGCTAGTTTTTTTGTGTTTTTTTGTGATAGATCAGTAAATAAAGTGATTGTGATCATGTCACAGAGGTCACAAAGGTTGTATAACGCTGAGGAGGCGTATGCAATCCTTCCGTTAGAGTCGGACTGTCTATGTCTGACTCCGACCCTGATTTTGACCCTGCCAGGTACTCAGTCACATCACTAGATACAGTCTGCTGCTAGTGATGTATCTAGTTATGATATATTTGTGGCTGCTAGTCCCCCTGCCAGAAGATAGACATGCTGCTCCAGCTGGCAGTATTGCTGAGGATTGGGAAGTGCCTCATCGCCAGAAGCCCGATATCCCACCTTTCACTGCAAATTCCTGCATCAATGTGGGTGTCGCAGTTTATGGAGGTGTTTTTGGGCGATGATGTATACAACAGCCTGTGCCCCCTTTCACATATTCATCCACACATAAAAATGTGGTTAATAGCATTTACCGTCCTGACAGGAAAATTTGTGCCGAGCAACATTACTGTCCTGACAGGAAAAGTTGTGCAGAGCAGCAATCATGCACATGGAAACTTGGCAATTGGTTTTTGGGTCAAAGGCCGATAATGGCCAATCAGATCCACAGGAGAGTTTGTTATGAGCAGCAATCATGCACATGGAAACCTGGTGATTGCTTTTGGGGTCAAAGGCCAGTTACAGACAATCGGATACACAGGAGGGGTGATTAAACCCAATTCTCATTTTCTATATTCCCCTGTCGTGGTTTCATCCTGATGGTAATCCAAGAGTGCATTTCTGATATTGATTTTCTGGTATTTGACTTTGCCTTCGTTTTGACTTCCCTGAATTCTGGTATCCTTGACTTTCGCGTTTTCCTCATCGTTGTGTCTGATTCTGTGTTCCTGACCTCGGCTAGTATTTTGACTGGAGTGCTTTCTTGCAATAATCAACAACAGGCTCTCCTAAATCACAGTCAAAAAGCAATGTGTGTGTAAAAATGAAAATTTTAAAATTACCACCACACACTTTCTCCAATTTTTTGGGCTAATGCGGTTACATCAAAGGCATCAAAGTACTCAATATACAATACCTCGGGGTGTCTATGTTTCAAATATATACACTTTCATGGCAATAAATAATACTCGGGTGTGTGATAAGCCCCAATCTAAAGATAGGCCTATCATAATAAATACTCTCAATTTAAACTCAAATTACAAGTCATACAATTGTAACTGAACCTTCCCAAAATCCTGGCAAACTTATGCATGGGGGGCATGGTCTTACCCAGAAGGCACATTGACTAAATGATTGCATCAAATGATTGCATCAAAGGCATAAAAACACTCAATATACAATACCATGGGGTGTCAACCTTTCAAATATATTCACGCTCATGGCAAGAAAATATATTGGAATATGTAAAATGGCCCCCAAAAAGAAAATAGGCAAAGAAGATATGTCAAATTTGAAAAACACATGTCAGACGTTTTGGCATTGCACCCCCCAAACAACCAAACAAACCTATGCATAGGTGATATCAATGTACTCAAGAGATGTTGCTGAACACATATTAGGGTGTTCTTAGACAGTAACAACTAAAAGGAGCTGAGAATCCATGCCTAGAACGGGTGTGAAAAATAAAACAAAAAAATGACTACCCAAGTGTTTGAAAAAGACTGGTGGTGAATTAGTGCATGGAAAGTGTTAAAATACCACCATTTGAAAAAACCCTAGGGTGTCTACTTTTCAAAAAAGTATGGTTTAATGGGGGTAAATTATAATGTCCGGCTTAAAAAATGTCCCTAATGGGACATGGGTGCATGATGACCAGCTGTGAAAATTCCAAGTGGGAAAACTGGAATGGGCACCCTCCAAATAAAGTATTCTAGCCCCCAGAGAACCCAACACACCTGTACATGGGTGGTACTCAGGAGATGTTGCTGAACACATATTGGGGTGTTCTTTTGCAGTAACCCTTAACGTTCTCAATACATGTGTTCTTAAATAGCCATGTGTGTCAAAAAAATCACCATTTTTTTTTTTTTTTTACATTTGGCATAGATTTGTTGTAAAATACCCCAAGTTTAATACTTTAGGATGTTTTTTTTAAAATAATATATACATGTGGAGGGGTATTCAGGGATTCCTGACAGATATCAGTGTTACAGTGTAACTTAATTTTGAAAAAAAAATTGAAAAAATGGTTTGGAAAAAGCAAAGTGCTACTTGTACTTATAGCCCTATAACTTGAAAAAAAAAAAAGCTAAGAACCTGTTAACATTCGGTATTTCTAAACTCAGGAGAAAATTGAGAAACTATTTGTCATGGGTGTTTTTTGGTGGTTGTAAATGCGTAACAGATTTTGGGGGTCAAAGTAAGAAAAAGTGTTTTTTTTTTGTTTTTTCATCATATTTTATATTTTTTATAGTAAATTATATGATATGATAAAAATAATGGTATCTTTAGAAAGACCATTTAATGCCGAGAAAAACAGTATATAATGTGTGTTTACAGTAAATGAGTAGAAGGAAAAGTACAGTTAAACACAAATACTGCAGAAATGTAAAAAGAGCCCTAGTCCTTAACTGTAAGAAAATTTAAAAACGGTCTTGGACATTTCACAGAGAGAGTGGAAACTCAGACTGCCTTTAACCTTTAATGATCTTTAGTGACTGTCTCTCTTGATTTTATGAATCCAGAAAGTGATTACTTAATAGATTACAGGTATCAAAAAACAGAAAGAGGCAGCTTTGTAATGCTCATAGTGTATATCTATACTTGTAAATACAATCCGAAATAGAAATTATTAGATTAAAGCAATACAAAGCAGAAATAGAAACATATGTCATGCTACTGTGTCCTATATACACAGTAAATAAACAATAAACACTTCAAAAATGAATGTTTTATTAATTAATATCTTCCGGTAAGGGCATAGATAAATGCCTTTTTCATAGCCTATTAGGGATAACCTCTCACTAAGTAACTATCTCTCAAATGACATAATTTTTCAAAATCCTTAGATTCTGAACAACCGCTTCTCATTAAAATGGTTAGTTTACGTTTATGTATTGTGAACTTTAAATTCTGGCCTCACCTTTGAGCCTCACATCCTGTTACCAAATCCTGTAGATTCCATCTTAAAAACATAGCCCACATCCGCCCCTTTCTTATGCAAAATGCTACTAAGGAACTTGCCCATGCTCTAGTAATTTCCCACATGGATTATTGTAACTCTCTCCTAATTGGTCTTCCCAAAATATGTATTGCCCTGCTACAGTCTGTAATGAATGCTGCCGCCAGACTGATTTTCCTCTCTAGTCATTTAAAAGTGCCTTAAAACCCACCTCTTTAGAAAAGTGTATGGCCTCCCTTTACCTCACATACCTGGCTCTTGCTCTCTCCTAAAGGGCAGGACTCTACTATCTTCACTCCCACTTTATTCAATTGCTATTTCCCTTCCTATTGTGTTTTACACCCCACCCCTTATTATTATTATTATTATTATTATTATTATTATTATTATTATTTTATTATTTATACAGTGTCAGCAAATTCTGTAGCACTGTACAATGTTATAGACTGTAAGCTCATTTGATCAGGGTTCTCTTCAACCTATCATTCCTGTATGCTTTCTTGTAATTGTCTATTTGTCCCCCTCTTATAATTTTGTAAAGTGCCACAGAATCTGTTGGCGCAATATAAATGGCAATAATATTAATAAATTGTAGTAATTTCTGTTAAAATCAGAAGATACATTTCTTAACTGACCCAAACAAACAAAATCCTCAATGCATCGCATGATAAAATTATTCCTGTCGAGTAGAATGAGTACCTGGGTCTCCATCCACTATGATATATAAAGATTGGTGTAGGAGAGGGCAAATATGGTTCCCATTGATATCTCTGATTTTTGGCAAGTGTATGTATAAAGAAATGTTACGGCTCCTGTGTGAGTGTGGGATCCCACTTTTTCATTTGGAATTTATTAATGGTATGGCGATACTGGAGGTTTATACAGCACCCACTTTTATAAGTGCTCATCCATTTTCTGTAGAACAAGAAATTAGTCAATGAGAACTCTTAAAGCACATCCATTTTACATACTAGAAACGTTTTATGTGGTGAAGGAAAAAAGTTACTATGACTATGCACTATTTTATGATAGCATAAAATCTAGCCTAATAAAAGTTAGTGAGGTGAACATAGAGTCTGTTTGGGTTACGTTAGAATTTGGTAATCACACAGTAATTCGTGTAGGTGTGATTTATAGGCCCCCAGGACAAATTGAAGAGTTAGATAATCTACTAGTTGAGGAAATAGCTAAAATGACAATGAAGGGGGAAGTTATCATCATGGGTGACTTTAATCTTCCTGATGTGAATTGGAAAACAAAAATAGCTGCTTGTGCCAGGAGCACACATATTCTAAACTCCCTACTGGGATTGTCTCTAAAACAAGTCGTTGAGGAGCCAACTCATAAAGAGGCCATACTAGATTTAGTGTTAACAAATGGAGGTTTGGTATCCGATATTACTGTAGGTGAAAGTTTAGGATCCAGTGATCATCAATCAGTGTGGTTTAATATAAGAACAGTGACTGAGTCACACCACACAAAAACAAAAGTTTTAGATTTTAGAAAAACAGACTTTTCTAAAATTAGAATATGTGTAAAGGAGTCATTATCAGGCTGGAGCAATTTAAATGGCGTCCAAGAGAAATGGGATTATTTAAAAGTTGCACTACTGAAGGCAACAGAAAATTGCATTAGGCTTGTCAGTAAAAGCAAAACATTCAAGAAATCACTGTGGTACTCCGCAGATGTGGCCAAAATAGTAAAAAACAAAAAGTTAGCATTTAGTAATTATAAAAAAAAACCAGAGTGAGGAAGACAGAATGATCTATAAGATTAGGCAGAAAGAGGCTAAGCAAGTTATAAGAGCTTCTAAATCACACACAGAAGAGAAAATAGCACAGTCAGTAAAAAAGGGGGACAAAACTTTTTTTAGATACATAAATAAGAAAAGAAAAGTAAAATAAGGATTAGTTAGATTAAAAACAAAAGAAGGAAGGTGTGTAGAAGAGGATAAAGGTCTAGCTGACTGCCTAAATTAATATTTTTGTTCGGTATTTACAGATGAAAATGAAGGAGAGGGACCTCAGTTAAGAAAAAGGATAAATTAGTTATTTATTACACGTGAGTTTACATTGTAAGAGGTTCTATTTCAACTGTCAAAAGTAAAGACAAATAAGTCAATGGAACCTGATGGAATACACCCAAAGCTATTAAAAGAGCTTAGTGGTGTACTAGCAAAACCATTAACAGATTTATTTAACCAATCATTGATAACAGGAGTAGTCCCAGAAGATTGGAAGTTGGCGAATGTTGTGCCCATTCACAAGAAAGGTAATAGGGAGGAGTCGGGCAACTATAGGCCAGTAAGCCTTACTTCAGTAGTGGGGAAAGTGCTGGAAACCATGTTAAAGGATAGGATTGTTGAAAATCTAAAAACACATGGATTTCAAGATCAGAGACAACATGGGTTTACTTCAGGGAGATCATGCCAAACTAATCTTATTGATTTTTTTGATTGGGTAACTAAAATTATAGATCGGGGTGGTGCAGTAGACATTGCTTACCTAGATTTCAGTAAGGCTTTTGACACTGTTGCACATAGAAGGCTTATCAATAAACTGCAATCTTTAAGTTTGGATTCCAATATTGTTGAATGGGTGAGGCAGTGGCTGAGTGACAGGCAACAGAGGGTTGTAGTCAATGGAGTATATTCAAAGCTTGGGCTTGTCACCAGTGGGGTACCTCAGGGATCTGTACTTGGACCCATTCTCTTTAATATTTTTATTAGTGATTTTGCAGAAGGTCTTGATGGTAAGGTATGTCTTTTTACTGATCATACTAAGATATGTAACAGAGTTGATATTCCAGGAGGGATAAGCCAAATGGCTAATGATTTAGGTAAACTAGAAAAATGGTCAGAGTTGTGGCAACTGACATTTAATGTGGATAAGTGTAAGATAATGCATCTTGGATGTAAAAACCCAAGGGCAGAGTACAGAATATTTGATAGAGTCCTAACCTCAACATCTGAGGAAAGGGATTTAGGGGTGATTATTTCTGATGACTTAAAGGTAGGCCAACAATGTAATAGAGCAGCAGGAAATGCTAGCAGTATGCTTGGTTGTGTAGGGAGAGGCATTAGCAGTAGAAAGAGGGAAGTGTTCATGCCATTGTACAGAACACTGGTGAGACCTCACTTGGAGTATTGTACGCAATACTGGAGACCGTATCTTCAGAAGGATATTGATACCTTAGAGAGAGTTCAGAGAAGGGCTACTAAACTGGTTCATGGATTGCAGGATAAAACTTACCAGGAAAGGTTAAAGGATCTTAACATGTATAGCTTGGAGGAAAGACGAGACAGGGGGGATATGATAGAAACATTTAAATGCATAAAGGGAATCAACACAGTAAAGGAGGAGACTATATTTAAAAGAAGAAAAACTAGCACAACACGAGGACATAGTCTTAAATTAGAGGGACAAAGGTTTAAAAATCATATCAGGAAATATTACTTTACTGAGAGGGTAGTGGATGCATGGAATAGCCTTCCAGTTGAAGTGGTAGAGGTTAACACAGTAAAGGAGTTTAAGCATGCGTGGGATAGGCATAAGGCTATCCTAACTATAAGATAAGGCCAGAGACTAATGAAAGTATTTAGAAAATTGGGCAGACTAGATTGGCCGAATGGTTCTTATCTGCCGTCACATTCTATGTTTCTATGTTTCATTGATTTGATGTGGTAATGGAGCTTGGGTTCTGTATGTGCAGTGTTTAGAATGAAACTCTGTCCATACAGATATTAACCCTTTATTTGCTGTAGGTGTAATGCCACATCCGAAACAGTCATTAGTGCCCGGGCTTGCTAATATAAACTCTGTGTAAAATTGTCATCTGACAACAGCACACACTGCATGGTGATGCCAAGCAGCCAGTGGTGGCATGCTCCCATGCCACATCTATCCTCTCCTCGGCCTTTCCTCCCTAACCTCTCCCTACCAGCGATGGGGAGTGATGCCAGCCGTGGAGTATTGGACTTCAGGAAGAACATGGCTTTGGCACTGAAAACCAGGTATGTTTATACGTTTTTTGTAAATAATAAAAAAAAAAAAAACTTTGGGTGTATGGGGGGCACCCATAAACTTTGGGGGCACCTGAGTAAGTGTTGCTCTAATCAAATCTGGTGTTTTATGATTACACAGGTTTTTGGTTTGTGACACCATTTAAGCATTTCAATTGAAATCCAACCACTGAGAATAAACCTATTAGTTATGTTTGTTTCTTTTACGTAAATATCAATTCTCAATTAGCAGCAAAAGATCTACCTGTCTCAAATGTGGGGTAAATCTCTTGTGTATTGACTGGCGATTAGAAATGTATTTTCATCATTAATTCATTTTATTAGAAAAATTTACTTCTAAAGATGATGCCTAGCAACTCAAAATGTAATTTTACGAAAAACCAAATACATTTATTGATCTTAAATTGAAAGAAGGAATAGCTTGATCGAAATATTCACGTTAAAAATACAGCAGAAAAGATTTTTAATAGACAAGTGAAACAAGTTAGAGATTGTTTCGCCTTAGGCTAAAATGGGCCTTTGGTTGGAATGTAGTTTTCCGTTTGTGTTACAACATTTTTTGTATTTCTGTGTCTGTGAAGGTTAAGATGAAACTGTTACTAATCATCTGAAAATTGAAAAAGATTGAAGAAGACTGATTTATTAAAATCCTATCAAGTAGCAATGGATATCTTTAATTTTTACTGACCTTGTTCAAACAGGTTTTTAATATGTTTGTCTTTCCATACAGAGAACTTTCTCTGATTTATTATCTTCCTTCCACATACATATTGTCAATCCCTATAATTTTACACCACAATATGTAAACTTATCTGAGAACAAACACACTACAATGATTTAATCAAACATTCATTATATGACACAATTAATATTTTCTTTACATTAATATGTATTTATAATAAACTACTGAACCTCATAAATATCAGCTTTCTGAAGCAGAAAAAAAAACACACACAAAGAGGCAGCATTATTCACAAAGTGAGAATTAACTGATAAATCTCAATAACTTTTCTCTTCTGGTATAAAGATTCTTTTGGGGTTATAAGTGAGAAACAATGCGTAATTCAAAGTGAATTAATGTAAATTTTAAATATAATTGCAAAATACCCAACGTAGTCAGCTTTTCTTCCAGTTTGGGTATGTTGAACTTGAAATTGTTATACATATTGAATTCCTGACAATCCACACTTTAGTGAATAACACACTAAGTCACTTTTTTCTGCAGTGGCTTGATTATTTAATATTGGTCCAATGGATACTATCAGTTTTTTTTTACTAAACTGAAGGTGAATTCAAAATTAATTTCAAATTTAAGCTCAAAATAACTAATATAGAAAAATGATTAGTCATCTATGCTTTTAGGCTGGCTACTCTGGCCATTCCAGACCCCTAGTGCACTTTAGCCTGCCAAACTGCTTTATGTGCGAAGAGTGTGTCCCTTTTTTCATTTTACAAAAAGTGCAGGTTTCAATAGAAATTAGCACTTTTATAAATTAACCTTGTTACATGACCTCTGACCGTCAATCAGACAACTATTCTTGTTATTTCCTTGAGCTGCATTGGGAAGTCTCTCATTGGACAGTCACAAAACATCTGGGCTGGGTTAAAAGGGGAGGGTTTGCAACAGTTACTAGCTGTTTTTATATGTACCCCAATGAAGAAATGTATAATTAAATGCACGCATGTTTTCATTGGGGATATACTTACTAAACAGTGATTTTAACTTGTTTGTATTTTGCTATTTCTATTGAAATCTGCATTTTTTTTGTGAAAAGAGAGGACATACTCTTCACACATAAAGCACTTTAGCAAGCTAAAGTGGTACAGGTGTCTGGCGTTAAAGTCTCTGTTTTTAAATTCAGAAAGAGAAATCTCATTAACCCCTTCAGAACGGAGTCAATAGTGCACGTTCTGATCAAAACAAAACAAAAACAAAAACTAGAATTTGCGCTATATGTCTGTTCACCCGTAGTTCCCCTCTTTCAAATTATATGCACCCACACTTATATATCATTTTGTTCAGGAGAAACAGGGCTTTAATTTATCATTAACTATTCATATATGGAACATAATTTATTATGAATAAAATTTAAAAAAAATGTGAGAAAATAAGATTTTTTTTTTAAATTTGCATTTCCGTCTGACATTTTAACTGTGAATGTCATAATACTGTTAGGTTTTACTGCAAAAAAATGCACATATTTGTAATCAGCGATGTGTCACGAGTACAACAGTACCCCCCATTAACAGGTTTTATGTTGTTTTGGAAAGTTACAGGGTCAAATATAGAACATTCCATTTTCAAATTGAAATTTTCCAGATTAGTAATGTTACCTTTGAGACGGTGTGGTAGCCAGGAATGAGAATTACCCCCATAATGGCATAGCATTTGAAAAAGTAGACAAGCCAAGGTATTGAAAGTGGGGTATGTTTAGTCTTTTTTAGTAGCCACTTAGTCACAAACACTGGCCAAAAATAGCGTTCATATTTGTTTTTGTGTGAAAAAAGCAAAAAACGAATATTTGGCCAGTGTTTGTGACTAAGTGGCTACTAAGAAAGACTGGACATACCCCACTTGCAATACCTCGGGTTGTCTACTTTTGCAAATGGTATGCCATCATGGGGGTAATTCTCATTCCTGGGCTACCATACGCTCTCAAAGGCAACATAACCAATCTGGCAAATTTCAATGTGAAAAAAATGAAATGCAAGCCTTATATGTGACTCTCTAACTTTCCAAAACACCATAAAACCTGTACATGGGGGGTACTGTTATTCTCGGGAGACTTCACTAAACACAAATATTAGTGTTTTAAAACAGTAAAACATATTACAACAATAATATAGACCATAAAATTGCTGTTCGCTTGTAAAAAATGTGAAAAACGTCACTTTTACTTAAAATATCATCGTTGTAATACAATTTACCAGTTTGAAACACTAATATTTGAGTTCAGCGAAGTCTCCCGAGTAAAACAGTACCCCCTATGTACAGGTTTTATGGTGTCTTGGAGAGTTACAGGGTCAAATATAGTGCTTGCGAATTAAATTCTCTGCACTTTCTCCCTGTGTTGTCAGGCATGTCAATCAAATTTTAATTAATCAAATCACATGATTACGTTAAAAGATTATTTAAATATACACGTAGAATTTTAATATATATGCATTTATAGGTATTTAAATTCTACGTGTATACTAATGTAATCTTTTATGCAATTATATGTATTTATCTATATATATATTTGCGGTTATTTGTATTGTATATATAGATAGATATATATATAGAATGTCATTCTAAGTGTATTTTGTTACCGATATATATATATTAATAACAAAATGCAGTTAGAATGAAATTACATATGCATATATAATTTATTTAAAATTTTGTTTCAATATTTTATTTATTTATTTTATTATTTTATTTATTATTTAAATTATACGTATTTATATATAATATATATGTACGTCTATTATATATATAATATATATACATATTATATATATGTAATGTCATTCTAAGTGTATTTTAATATTAATATATATACTTATATTAATATTAAAATACACTTTGTATGACGTTACATATATATAATATGTATATATATTATATTTATATTATATATACATATTATATATATATATAAAAATATTTTAAATTTATTTTTACACATGTTTAATATTTTTTTATTTTTTTTCCCACCAGCAGGGGGACTGTCTAATATTTCAAACAGTCCCCCTGCTGGCAGATCCATAGCCAGCTATAGGGGGCCTCATTTGCCGGAGGGGGGCTGCCTGGGCTGTCAGGCAGCCCCCCAGAAGAAGATCGCGGCGGAGGTGAGTACACCTCTCCTCCAGGGGCTCAAAGCCGTTACGACGTACCATGACGCCGCAACGGCTTTAAAGCCCATTTAATGCGTGACGGCATGGTACGTCGTAACGGCGTTAAGGGGTTAACACCCAGTTTGAACAAATATCAAGAGACAGTAATTATAATTTAGCTGAACATTATGACAAATGCATAACTTTTTCAAAAAGGGGCCAACAGAAATCTTTAAAAATTAATACTATTTCAGTTTGAAAAGTGAATGTTATTTTTGTACGGTGAAAACTTAGAACGTTAAAAGCTACATTAAAAACATAAAATGTGATCGACTATTGAAATTTTCATTGTCTAGTGAGACATAGTGTTTTCTTCCCTAAAAAAATAAAATACAGTAACATGTTTTCTACCTCTCTAATTATTGTTATTCTTTCCTTTCTGACACCATAATACGCACTGCGTCATGCTGATTACATATTTTATTAAGCAGATCTCAAAATGTGAAGAAATAATTGCTTGCTAAATATAGCCTTCCTTGAGAATTTGTCTTATAACTCCTTCATTTCTTTGTTTAGGATAATTACTGCAAAGAAGTCAGAGTTTCATAAATGAATGTTATTTTTTCATATAGTTATAAACCTAAAATAAAAGGCATTGTAGAATGTTTCAAGTTGTCACTTAAAAAGTGTTCAGTTTCTAAATCACTGCACATTGTTTGTGTGATTCTTGTTTTTATGCATTATACTCTATTACCCCTTGTTACCTATATTTTACTTAAGTATCCAATTGATTAATTCTATTTGTGAAATTGTACTTATTATTTAAATTTAATTCTATTTAGACTTACTCATGCGCCCACATCTTAAGTTTTGTAACTCATATATATAACAGAAGCTCTACTGAAAACATATGCATATCGCTTCTGTACCCACACTGCACAAAATGCGCATTCATTTCCTAAAACTCACACGCATGGCACCAGGTACTTTTATTAGCCAACGCTTTTCAAATATTAAATAACAATATATATTACAAAAGCAAGACTTATGAGTATCTCACAGTATGCAGTACAATAGAAAAGTTAAAACAGCAGCATATAAAAGATAAAAACAGAGAGAACCACAAATAGTGCAGATGGTAACAATCCTTGGTAAATGTGAATAATGGGGTGTTATCACACTCACATGTAATGGAGCCACAAAATATAAGCTCACTGAATGCATTGCTGTGCCTTCTATCTGGAGATGTGTTCCTCACAGAAAACATAGTAATATCACAACAGGGCAGTACGTCTGACAAAGTATTATCTCTAATATGGATATAATAAAAAATGAATGCTTACCTTATTTAGAGCCTATAGGTCCTTGGCTCTAAGATTATGCACCTAATGCCAATTTGTGGGGTGATACACATATTTAAGTCCAACTATTATGATCTAGTGATCATGTGACCATGATAGGCAGTTCAGGCTTCTGAATGAAGTTCCCAGCTGCCCCATTTTGATAATAGGGTCTTGCTGGACATATAATGTCAGATAATAGAGGAACTAAAATAAATACCTACGTCTCACTATTATACTGTAGCGATCATGTGACCATAGATCTACCAATGGCAAATCTTTTTAACCTTCACACACATTGCAACCCTTACACACCCACACTATACTGTCCCTATCATCTACTACAGCCCCTATCCTGCAGACCCCAGGTAAGTTGTCAACTGTTCTTAAATGGTTTGACTACTTACTCTGGGAGGGAGCCACAGCACACCTGGCACAATAATCACTACAGAGAGCTGTAGTGGCTATTGTGTCTGGATTGTTTCTTTAAAAAATCTACTATTGCCCCTATCGAGATTAGGTTCTAGATCCGCCCTTGAAACCAATATTGTCATAAAAGCCATTTCTCACTTGGCCTTTAATGGGTTTCTTAGACACAAGAACTTCAAGGTCACGAAGTATTCAGATACCAACAAATTGCTACTGTTGCATGGGAACCCTCTCTCAACACAAAAATCATCCTATACATTAGGCATCAGCCCCACATCTTTCTCAGGACACTCTTTTCACATAGGAGCAGCATCCACAGTATCTGTCACGATTCCGGGAACCAAACACGCTAACACACACACAGAAAAGGTGCAGTACCGGACCTTACAGTGGCCGGGCTAAGCACACAAAGAATAGTCAGGAGACAAGCCGAGTAAGGGGAACCAGAAGACAGAATAACGAGAAACAAGCCAAGGTCAAAGGGTAGGAGAAAGTCACAAAGTCAGATAAACAAGCCAGAGAGTACGTAACCAGAAACACAAGTTCAGTAGCAGTACTAGCAAGCAAAGACCACAACAGGGCAGAGAGGAACAGGAAAGGTAAGTATTTAAATCATTAGGTTAATTCTGATTGGATAATTTCCGGTAAATTACTTATTTGTCATCCGTGCTATACACTTCTACTTGCTGGATCATACAGTGATCCTGACAATTACAGGCCTAATCACTCATTGGTTTCGACACACCACTGTCGACATAATACTCACTCACATGTATTAATATTCTTTAGGCTTATACACCATACAGAATCCAACACACTGACTCACCAAACACCAGCTTTAGAGCCCACAATATTTAATTGTTTTTTGTTTTTAAAACACCTGACTTAGACAACAATGTAGATTTAGTTAGAGTATATGATCATACATTGCATAAGTCTGCAACAAAACCATATAGGATATGCATAAAACAAATAGAGGCCGTCCGCACATTGAGAGGACTACGTGACTAGTTTAAGAGCAAGGTTATAACTCTATGGGCTCATACATTAAAAAAAAATGGTATATATACACATAAATTGTTGTGTACTCTTAATAAATAGTGATGCATATCTTTTTTTGCATAGAAAAAAGGGAAAGGCAAATAATAGTGCGGCATATAATATAAAAGTGAATATAGGGTGAGAGTGCCAAAAAACACTCACATATTAGAGAACTACTTAGAGCTCTTCTGTATTGTTCACAGATTATATAACCCCAGTCTTCGGATATAAAGCATAGTCAAGTAGTCTCCACGTCAGATGACAGCAGGATTTGTGGAGAAAGAGAGAGGAGACCCAATGGTGCAATATAAAAGCAAACACCCGAGTAAATAATAAATAAAAATAAAATAAAAAACCTCTAAGGACTGT
The DNA here is from genome assembly GCF_036172605.1 of Pelobates fuscus. NCBI lineage: Eukaryota > Metazoa > Chordata > Amphibia > Anura > Pelobatidae > Pelobates > Pelobates fuscus. Next base: position 213,578,209 of record NC_086318.1, on the reverse strand, counting down.
ATTTTAAAAAGTCCTTTTTTATTAAAGAATGCTATTGAAACAATTGGGCATAAAAAACAAATGTATACTATTTTTATGTGTGACTCCATTCTTCAGCTAATCACAATGTCCTCAGCGGGCATGGTTTGCCTCTATTTGTTTTTGCATTTTTCATATTGTTGCTAGGTAGTGGGAATCCTTGCATGCTTAACTGCTGCCTGTCTCTTGTTACTTTTATAGGAGCTCCTAAACCGCCCTTTCTCTTTGTTATTGTATTTAGGATCATTTAGATGTGATAGGATTATTGAAAATATGGTAAAAATGTCTGTAACAAATTGAGGAATGTTATTTATAACAATTTTTTCTTATCTGTAAATTTAACCCCTTAAGACCGCAGGACGTACTACGCCGTCCTTATTTGGGCGGCTCTAAACGCCGAAAGGACGGCATAGTACGTCCTGGGCGGTCTTACCCCCCACGTGGCCGGCGGCACATGGCCGCTGCAGATCGCGGTCGGGGGGCATGCCTGGCCCCCCAGGCAGCCCCCCTGTGCCTGGGGACCGCGGTCTGCAGCTTCCGATCGCAGTGACAGGCTGTCACTGCGATCGGTATTTACCATGTGTCAGCCGATTTTAAAATCGGGTGACACATGGAGCCGCGGCATTTTTAATCTGCAGATCGCGGTCGGGGGACATGCCTGGCCCCCCAGGCAGTCCCCCTGCGGTCAGTGACCGCGATCTGCAGAGTCTGATCGCAGGGAGAGGCTGTCTCTGCGATCTGAATGCAGAGACAGCCTCTCCCTGCGATCTGATCGCAGTGACAGCCTGTCACTGCGATCAGAGTTACTATGTGTCAGCCTATTGGCTGACCCATAGTAACTCCAGGCAGGATCCCCCTGCAGATCACGGTGGGAGGCATGCCTGGCCACCCAGGCACTCCCCCTGTGGCCAATTACCGTGATCTGCAGGAGGTGATCACAGTGACAGCCTGTCACTGTGATCACTGATCCTGTGTGTCAGCCAGTGATGTAAAATCACTGGCTGACACTGTCTCTGCCCCTCTCCTGTAATAAAAATAAAATATTAGTTAAAAAATTAAATAAATTACAGTTACACATCAAATATACTTAGATCATTTATATATATATTATATATATGGTCTAAGTATATATATATATATATATATATATATATAGATACACACACACACTAAGTGTATTTTAATATTTATATATATAATTATATATATATTAATATCAAAATACACGTAGAAGGATATTGATTAAATATATACATAATTATAATTATATATATATATATTTAATCAATATCCTTCTACGTATAATAAAAAATATATAAATACGTTAAAAAAATAAATTAAAAAAATTAAAAAAAATAATTAAAAATATATATATGTGTGTAATTTCCTTCTAACTGTATTTTGATATTAATATATATATATATTGATATCAAAATACACGTAGAACGAAATAATATATATATGTATATACCTAAGTATATACGTATACATCACTATATGTATACCTATATATAAATAAAAATAATTGTAAAAAAAATATATACATATATATATATACATATATATATATCCACACACGTGGATATATAATAATTTTACATATATATTTATGTAATAATTTTACATAATTAGGTATCCTAATTAATTACAATTAGCGGGACCTGCCTAACAACCCAGGCCAAAAGTATAGGGAATTTAATTTGCTAGCACTATATTTAACCCTATAACTTTCCAAGACACTATAAAACCTGTACATGGGGGGTACTGTTTTACTCGGGAGACATCGCTGAACACAAATATTTGTGTTTCAAACCCGTAAAATGTATTACAACAATGATATCGTCAGGGAAAGTGAAATTTATTGCATTTTTCGCACACAAACGGCACTTACACTGACGATATTTTTGCTGTAATACTTTTTACTGTTTTGAAACACAAATATTTGTGTTCAGCAAAGTCTCCTGAGTATAACATTACCCCTCATGTACAGGTTTTAGGGTGTTTTCAAAAGTTACAGAGTCAAACATAAGGCTTGCGTTTCAGTTTTTTCACAATGAAATTCGCCAGATTGGTTACGTTGGCTTTGAGACCGTTTAGTAGCCCAGAAATAAGAATTACCTCCATAATGGCATACCATTTACAAAAGTAGACAACCCAAGGTATTGGAAATGGGGTATGTTCAGTCTTTTTTAGTAGCCACTTAGTCACAAACACTGGCCAAAATTGGCTTTCAAATTCGTTTTTTGCATTTTTCACACACAAACAAATATTAACGTTAACTTTGGCTAGTGTTTGTGACCAAGTGGCTACTAAAAAAGACTGGACATACCCCATTTGCAATACCTTGGGTTGTCTACTTTTGCAAATGGTATGCCATCATGGGGGTAATTCTCATTCCTGGGCTACCATACAGTCTCAAAGGCAACGTAACCAAACTGGCAAATTTCAATGTGAAAAAAATGAAAAGTGTAACATGCTTTATTTGACCCTGTAACTTCCCAAAACACCATAAAACCTGTACATAGGGGTACTGTTTTACACGTGAGACATCGCTGAATACAAATATGTGTATTTTATTGCAGTAAAAGCAAACAGTATTTTGACATTCACAGTTAGAATGTCACATAGAACTAAGAAAATTTTAAAAAATCTTATTTTCTCTCATTTTTTTATATTGTATTCATATTAAGTTATGTTCCATACCTAAATATTTGATGTTAAATGAAAGCCCTGTTTCCCCTGAATAAAATGATATATAATAAGTGTGGGTGCATTTAATATGAAAGAGGTGAATTACGGTTGGACAGACATATAGCGCAAATGCCAGGTTTTGTTTACGTTTTTTTTGGATCACAACTTGTACATTTGGCTGCGGTCTTAAGGGGTTAATATTCATTTAATTGTTTTTTTAAATTTATTTTGTCCAACTTTGAGACCAACCAAAATTGTATTTGTTCTAACCATTGAATAATGTGCTATCTAAATATTTTAAAACAAATAACACATTTAGACATTACTTTCCAGTATAATAAAAAAATGGATTCTGGTGGCATGAAATAAAGTTAAAGTAAGCAAAAACACAGGACCTTCACTCAGAAATACTTAGGGAACTTAGTGTGGTAATATCCAAACCTTTTTTTTTTTTTAAATCTTTCATGAGTTTTTTTTTTTTTTTCAGAAAGAAGCAGGTTTGATGAAGCAAATGTTATAGGTTCAAGTTTCTCCAGGGAAAATATTGATAAATAAATTGATGTTTTGATGCTGTTAACAGTTCTGTGGTTGGGAAATTATTTGAAGGTTTGATCATATTCTGGAATTAATTGTGCACAATGATATAATTTTGAGTAAGTAACATGGTTTTATGAAAAAAAAGTCTTGTCAAACTAACTTAATTGCATTCTTAAGAAGTCACTCGAAGTACTAAGCAGTGTGTTGCAGTGGATGTGATCTATTTGAATGTTGCTAAGGCATTTTAAATGATATTTACAATAGTTTACTCTACAAATTAAAGGAAATTGCTTGATGTGAACATTTCTATTCTTGGATTGTACATTGTCTTAACTATAGAGTGCAGGGACTAGGTGTAAAAAAAAAATTACTGCAGGCACCATAACCACTAAAGTGGGTGGCATGAGTATGCTAGTGCCATCCCATGGTAAGATGTCATATAATGTTTATACAGTTTGATAACTTACCTGGGTCTTGCTGGGTGCCCACACCACGTATGCAACATCTAGTCTTCTAAAGCAGGAGAATCTGGATTGCTCTATATAATGCCTAATGCCAATCTCATAGGATGGTAGAGCACTACGATGATGATCTCCATCCTGCTTTGCTCTAAACAATGGCATATAGCTTCTCCTGCTGGAGAAGACCAGATTCAGCAGATGTGCCATGATTGTTAAGCGGTACCAAGGTAAGTTGCAGAACTGTGCAAAATCGATGAATTAATTGGATTAGTCACATGTCTTATACACACAATGGGGGCACCGTGACAATGACAACAGAGTATGCTTCAGATGGGAGATTTAAGGTAAATATATGGAAGTCAGTTTGAAATGGTCTGAAAACTTTCTGTCAGCACAACAGAGGCATGCCTTGTAACAGAACATGAAGCAAGCTGGGGATGGAAAGGCAAATACAATGAATACTGAACACATGTTAACTAAAGTCCAGCTACATAGATCAGGATATCCAAACAACTTTAAAGCCTTCCAAATCTGGGGTAAGGCTGCATAGGTTAGGTCATGTTCAACTACTCTAGAGTGTAAGCTCATTTAAACAGGATCCTAATTAACCTATTGTTCCTGTAACATTGGCAATCAATTGTCTCATTTATTGTCAAATTTCACCCTTTTTCTAATTTGTAAAGTACTGTGGAATAAGATAGCACTATGTAAATGCCAAAAAGAGTAAATAATAATAACAAGAATGGGCCATTCTCTCTGGTGAAGGGGTTCTCCCTAAACCTTTATGTATATCATACAGTATTTCCCTGGTAGGTCAGTGACAACAATCATATCATATCATATATGAGGGTATAAGAGCATCTATCAAAAAGCATATCACATTTGATTATTGTGGATTTGCTTTATTCCTGTTTGTTTTTTCTTAGCCTTTTCATACTAAATATTGTGATCTTGATTTTATTTAGATCAATTCCATATGTTAATATAGCTGTTATATTTAATCCCACTTTGTTCATAAAATCTATATATAATCTACCCCTACGAATCATTCCTACACATTCTATTTATTGTCAGGGCTCTCATGCTATTAATATATTTACATAGCCCCCTGTCCTGAAGAAGTTATTAAATTGATAATTTATAAATGAGAGAATAAAAAGTTTTATTTATGTATGGTATTCATCCCCTATCACCAATATTGTGACATTTCTGAACGAATACCTGTCAGTTCCTGACAAGACTAGGCTGACTGGAATTTAGAACAAAAGGCATCTTTTACCATCACTGGAAAACAAGGCAGAATTGACATTTGTGTCATAACATCAGGTGATGTGCAACAGTAGGAGAATTAAAATATTCAAATTAAATGTGAAAAAGAGAAATTGTCCTAGGTCATATTTTTTTTTTTTTTTAATCATACTAAGCACTTGTGTCCGAACAAAAGCAGTCATTACAATCAACTTGTGCAATATTTGAACAAGTTAAAGGATCACTATAGGGTCAGGAACACAAACATGTATTCCTGACACTATAGTGTTAAAACCACCATCTAGCCCCCCTGGGCCCCTCATGCCTCCATAAATATAGCAAAATCTTACTGTAAAAAAAGCTGTAACTCTGCATGCTGTTTGCCTCAGAAAAACAAGCAGTCTGCTGACATCATCATAAGTGGTAGTCTGATCCAATCACAATGCTTCCCCATAGGATTGGTTTGAGACTGACAAAGAGGCAGATCAGGGGCAGAGCCAGCACAATTCAAACACAGCCCTGGCCAATCAGCATCTCCTCATAGAGATGAATGAATCAATTAATCTCTATTAGGAAAGTCCAGTGTCTGCATGCCGAGGGAGGAGAAACTGCATGTTTGGATACATTTTAGCCATGACCCAGGAAGGATCTCTAACAGCCATTTGAGGAGTTGCCAGTGAAGTTATCACTAGGCTGTAATGTAAACACTGCATTTTCTCTGAAAAGACAGTGTTTACAGCAAAAAGCCTGAAGATAATGATTCTATTCACCAGAACAAATTCAATAAGCTGTAGTGTCCTTTTCACACAGTCCACAGCATGATACATTTATAAAAAAACAAGGTAACATCTTATTACAATAATCTAAATATTGGTGAAAAATGTACAACAAACAGATAAAGCAAGTAAGACGAGTAGATTTTTTTATTCCTAGATTAAAATTTTTTTTCCTTTAATTTAGTTCTATTAAATAAAGTACCTTTGTTGTTAGACTGTATATGCTGTGAGCCTTGCTTCCAAACCAATAGAAGCATTGCATGTTCTTGCTCCAACTAGACGGTTAATATCAACAGATGAGTGAACCATTAATGGTAAAGTTACAAAGAAGCCTTTGTGCTGGCACAGTTCCTGTGAAATCCATCTGCTGTTCCTCTTGTTGCCTTGTTACTGTGTGTGTGGTATCATGAAAACAAAGATTGTGAAGTGCTGAGTAATTACAAGGTGATGTGATTTGTTGCCTTTGATCACGAAAAAAAGAAAATCCTCTTAAAGCAGCACTGTCATGCCGAACTTACCTTTCTTTAATCGATTCCTCTTCTCTCCCTCTCTCAGGATCTGTTCTTTGTTTCATCCTGTCTGCGCTATTTTTCTTTAAAACATGAAACAAAGTAGGGACTATTTGTCTTATGGAGGTTTCCTACGTCTGACCATCTCTGACCAGCGGAGGAGCAAAGTGTGCTTCATTTTCGGTGGTCAGAGCAATTTTCCCACAATTCTCACTTTTCCTCCGTGTTCCCGCAAAGCCTCCTTTCACTTTTCCCGAACGTCCTGTCATTTAGACAGAATGCCGGCAAAATTACCGAATTGCGTCCTAGCAGAATGAGAACAGTTTCTCCATTCATGTTAGGATGCAATTTGGGACTTTGTTAATATTGGAATTTCATTCATATGAATGTAACTCTGATGATATTCGTGCCGCGGCTGCATCTTGCAGTCGCTTAGTAGATAACTTAGTAGATAACTCCCACGGTATTAGGGAGCTATTAACCTAAAAGGTAGATTACTTAGTATACTAAGATTACTTAGTATTAGTAAATTTTGCCCCTACTTGCTATACCGCGAGTAGGGGCATGTCTACTAAGCAGTGAGCAGCCAGTGGCTGCTCACTGTTAAAAAACAACAAAAAAACAACAACAAAGTATCCCCCCTCCCAAGCCCCCCACCCGTGCCGCACAAGTGGGGGCTATTAAACTGAAGCCCCTAAGCGGCGGGTAGGGGCCTTAAATAGAAATGATGGGGGGACCTATTGTCCCCCCCGGCCCTCACCCCTGAGCAGCATATCTAAAAATTTAGATATAAATATATACACTCGTATATATATATATATATAATAATTCTACGTATATATTTATGTAATAATTTTACAATTACAATTTGTGGGACCTGTCTGACAACCCAGGCCAAAAGTCCAGGGAATTTAATTTGCTAGCACTATATTTAACACTGTAACTTTCCAAGACACCATAAAACCTGTACATGGGGGGAGGGGGGGGTACCTTTTTACTTGGAAGACTTCGCTGAACACAAATATTAGAGTTTCAAAATAGTAAAATGTATTACAACGATGATATCGTCAGTGAAAGTGACATTTTTTGCATTTTTCACACACAAATGGCACTTACACAGACGATATAATTGTTGTGATACGTTTTACTGTTTTGAAGCACTAATATTTGTGTTCAGTGAAGTCTCCTGAGTATAACAGTACCCCTCATGTACAGGTTTTATGGTGTTTTTAAAAGTTACAGAGTCAAAAATAAGTCTTGCGATTCAGTTTTTTCACATTGAAATTCGCCACATTGGTTGCCTTTGAGACCGTATGGTAGCCCAGGAATGAAAATTACCCCCATGATGGTATACCATTTGCAATAGTAGACAACCCAGGGTTTTGCAAATGGGGTATGTCCAGTCTTTTTTAGTATTATTATTTTTTATTATTATTATTATTGCCATTTATATAGCGCCAACAGATTCCGTAGCGCTTTACAATATTGTGAGAGGGGGATTTAACTATAAATAGGACAATTACAAAAAACTAACGGAAACAATAGGTTGAAGAGGACCCTGCTCAATCAAGCTTACATTCTATAGGAGGTGGGGTGTAAAACACATTACGACAGGAATTTGCAGTCAAATAAGGTGGGAGTGAAGCAAAGCTGGAGGAGAGAGTAGAGTGCTGCCCTTTAGGAGAGAGCAAGAGACCGGTATGTGAGGTAGAGGTTAGTCTTGGAGGCCATAAGCTTTCCTAAAGAGATGGTTTTTAAGGCACTTCTTAAAAGATGCAAGACTAGGCGAGAGTCTGATGGCGGTTGGCAGGCTATTCCATAGGAAGGGAGACGCCCGCGAGAAGTCCTGCAAGCGTGAGTTGGCCGTACGGGTGCGGACAACGGACAGGAGGTGGTCACGGGCAGAGCAAAGAGACCGAGAAGGGACATACCTATGGATCTGTGAGGAGATATAAGAGAAGCTAGAGTTGTTCAGTGCTTTATAGGTGTGAATTAATATCTTGAATTGACTCCTATAGCATACAGGAAGCCAATGTAAGGACTGGCAGAGGGGTGAGGTGTGAGAGAACCGACTAGAGAGGAAAATCAGTCTGGCAGCAGCGTTCATTATGGACTGTAGCGGTGCAGTATGGCTTTTGGGAAGACCAATCAGGTGAGGGTTACAATAATCCATGTGGGAAATTACTAGAGCATGGACAAGCTCCTTGGTAGTATCTGGTGCAAGAAAGGGGCGGATGCGGGCTATGTTTTTAAGATGGAATCTACAGGATTTGGTAACAGGATGTGAGGCTCAAAGGTGAGGCCAGAATTTAAAGTTCACAATACATAAGCGTAAACTAACCATTCTAATGAGAAGCGGTTGTTCAGAATCTAAGGATTTTGAAAAATTATGTCATTTGAGAGATAGTTACTTAGTTAGAGGTTATCCCTAATAGGCTTTGAAAAAGGCATTCATCTATGCCCTTACCGGAAGATATTAATTAATAAAACATTCATTTTTGAAGTGTTTGTTTATATACTGTGTATATAGGACACAGTAGCATGACATATGTTTCTATTTCTGCTTTGTATTGCTTGAATCTAATCATTTTTATGTCGGATTGAACTTATAAGTATAGATACACTATGAGCATTACAAAGCTGCCTCTTTCTGGTTTTTTTTATACCTGTAATCTATTAAGTAATCACTTTCTGGATTCATAAAACCAAGAGAGACAGTCACTGAAGATCATTAAAGGTGAAAGGCAGTCTGAGTTTCCACTCTCTCTGTGAAATGCTGGATTTGAGGCTCAAAGGTGAGGCCAGAATCAAGTATGACGCCAAGACAGCGCGCTTGCAAGGATGGACTGATGTGGGTACCACAAACTTGAAGGGAGAGCAAAAGAGGAGGATCAGTATTAGGAGGAGAAAAGACAAGGAGCTCAGTTTTAGAGAGATTGAGTTTCATAAAGTGGGAGGACATCCAGTCAGAGATGGAAGAAAGGCAAGCAGTGACACGTTGCAGGACAGCAGGGAGAGGTCCGGGGAGGAGAGATATAACTGGCTGTCATCAGTGTACAGGTGGTAGTGGAATCCAAAAGAGGTAATAAGTTTGCCAAGAGAGGCAGTAGAGAGAGAAAATAGAAGGGGACCAAGGACAGAGCCTTGGGGGACTCCAAGCGAGACAGGACGAGGGGATGAGGTATCATTAGAAAAGGAGACCCTGAATGAGCGTTGGGAGAGATAAGAGGAAAACCACGAGAGGACAGAGTCACAGAGACCAAGTGATTGAAGAGTTTGAAGAAGGAGAGCATGATCAACGGTGTCAAAGGCCGCAGAGAGGTCAAGAAGAATTAGTATGGAGTAGTGGCCTTTGGATTTAGCTGTGATTAGGTCGTTAGTAACTTTGATAAGCGCGGTCTCAGTAGAGTGGAGAGGGCAGAAACCAGATTGAAGAGAGTTGGAATTGAGGAAATGAGACACACGGGTAAAGACAAGTCTTTCCAGAAGCTTTGAGGAAAAAGGGAGCAGGGATATGGGACGATAGTTAGAGGGGGTGGACGGGTCGAGTGATGTTTTTTTTAGAATAGGTACTACAGTGGCATGTTTAAGGTCAGCAGGGACAATGCCAGAAGAGAGAAAGCAGTTGAAGATGTGCGAGACAAGTGGAGAGAGATCTAATAAGATGAGATGGGACAGGATCGAGCAGGCAAGTGGTGGGGCGAGAGGAAAAGAGAAGAGCAGCCACCTCTTGGTCAGTAGCTGGGGAGAATGACTGAAGGGTAGGAAAGGCATGATCTATGTGTGGTTGAGAAACAGAATGGCAAGGAGAGTTGCCACTTAGTCACAAACACTGGCTAAAATTGGCGTTAAAATTAGTTTTGGGCATTTTTCACACACAAACAAATATTAACACTAACTTTGGCCAGTGTTTGTGACCAAGTGGCTACTAAAAAAGACTGGACATACCCTATTTGCAATACCTTGGGTTGTCTACTTTTGCAAATGGTATTCCATCATGGGGATAATTCTTATTCCTGGCCTACCATACGGTCTCAAAGGCAACGTAATCAATCTGGCAAATTTCAATGTGAAAAAACTGAAGAATTTTACAAGCTATATTTGACCCTGTAACTTCCCAAAACACCATAAAACCTGTACGTAGGGGGTACTGTTTTACACGTGAGACATCGCTGAATACAAATATGTGTATTTTATTGCAGTAAAAGAAAACAGTGTTAGGACATTCACAGAATGTCACATAGAACTACATTTATTTTTTTAAATCTTATTTTCTCCCATTTTTTTATATTTTTATTCATATTAAATTATATTTCATAACTTAAATATTTGATGTTAAATGAAAACCCTGAATTACGCCTGAACAGACATATAGCGCAAATTCAAGTTTTTGTTTACGTTTTGTTCACAACGTGTACATTTAGCTCAGTCCTTAACCCCTTAAGGACCAAACTTCTGGAATAAAAGGGAATCATGACATGTCACACATGTCATGTGTCCTTAAGGGGTTAAGGGGTTAAACAGTTTTATAAAAAATCATATTTCGGGATTAATGTATAATTGCTTGCATGCTACTTCAAAAAGAAAAAAAATATCATGTACCAATTGCAGGGCCAACCTAAAAAAAAAAGAAAAAGACATGAAATTTTATTTATAATAAATAAATAAATCACCTTGCAAGATATTTTTTCCTTTTCACTCCAACTGTGATTTTGATTTATAGCAAATTGAATGAATGAAAGGTGTTATGCTTACATTACAGACAACTTTGTTAAAATATATTAGTGTTGGTTGGTGCAAGATGCATCACACAGTGTAAGTAGAATGAGATAATTCTGTACATCAACAGGAGACTTTCAGAAAATCTTTGCAGCCATTTACCTGAAAGTACACGACAAACAATGTTCATACCAAACATGTTATTTATTACCTAAGGCCGAAACACTTTTCTATGGGAAAGGTCAATTTACAGTTATTCTGCTTCCAACTTATTCATTTCCAGGTTAAAAACAATGTCAGATTGCTGGGGATGGTATGGTTAAATATGATATATGATATATAATGGTAAATCATATATTATGGGAAGATAAAACAATAAAGGGGTTCTGGAGACTTTATAATAAAACAAGTGAATATAGATTGAGATGTTTGTAAATGTCTGCAGAATTCAAAGCGGACATTATGTTACCCTAGGACATGCATCACTGTTGTGGATTTTTTCTACTACATGATATATTTAGGTTAGTATTATTGCAAGTGTTAAGGTAGTTTAGGGATAAATGGTTAGTGTTAAGGTACTGTAGGAGTTAACATATAGTGTTAGTGTAGATAAGAGGTTAATGTTAACTAAAGAGGTTAATATCTAGTGCTAATATTAGAGTAGAGTAATATGATCTGATAATGCAACGGTAAATGTTTAGTGTAGTGTGTTAGCGCTGTATAGGGTCTAGGGGGACCTTATTGTAAGCAGATCAATAATGGGCAAATAATGCTTTACATGCATGTGTACATGTGCATAAATGTACATGCCAAATCCTTCAGTGCCACTATCAAAGCCACCACTGTACTGGGAAATTAACTGACTTGAGGAAGTTAGCATCTCTAATTAACAGTAGTTCTTGAAAATGATAAACTCTTATTAAATGTTCCTTTTACTTAATATCCTAATACCTATTGTGCCTGGACATCCTGGACAATGCTTTACCTTAAGTGGATAAACTGCTTACAAACCGTTAAACCTCAAAGTTTGAAAGATGATGTCTCTCCTGCTTCTTCTACTTTCTGCCGAGAGCTAGAAACTCAAAGCAGGAGCTTCCATTACTTTTCCTGAGCTGTGCCTTGCAATAGCTTAGAGCCTCAGCTAATAATTCACGGCCTCCACCACCTTAGCTAAGATAGAGAGTTTCTGCATCTCCATAGGTTTACCAATTTAAAGAAGAAATGCGCTACAATACCCACAGTTTAATGGAGAGGGTGTTATGGGCAAATGCAAATATTACAAGTTTTAGAATGAAATATTGTATTCCTTAAACTGTGTAGTTTGTCTTTAACCCCTTAAGGACACATGACATGTGTGATCTGTCATGATTCCATTTTATTCCAGAAGTTTGGTCCTTAAGGGGTTAGGAGATATTGCAAACTTACAAGGTGTTAGAAATGGAACATATTTTTCACACATGTTTCTTTAAGCAATAACCTCTTACTTACCCTCAGTGCATAATATGTTTATGCCATTTTGTCCCAGACGAAATATAATAAAAATAATGCAGAAACAAGCTTCAAGGCTATGCTACGACTTATTTTAGTACATAATATACTGCGGTAACCCTAAGTAGATAAAGATGTTCAGACTTTAAGATGCCATCTTGACCAAAGTCAGGGAAATTCCCATGACGTGTACACCCTTTAGTTATGGCCTTGTATCTTTGCCAATTTAAGGGAGGTCCTAAAATGAATAAAAGTAAAAGAAGTTACTTTTTCATATATGAACTACGGTGACCCTAAAATGAAGACACCTAAGGTATAAATAGGTGTACTTTTAAATGTACACAGACAGAGGAGAGATTTGGCGACGATGACATGTTCAGGAGGGTATGTTAACCCATTAATGATATTTGCAAGCATTTAGTTTAGTTTAGAAACTCTGCTTTACATTATTGTAATAGATTTTATGTCTATATTTATATTTTTATATAATAAATATCAAAAAAGACAAAACTTTATTGCTTCCAAGACAATTCTTATTTTATATTGTATTCTCAATTATTTATATATGTTAAATAGAGGATCTCTTACTAACTATATAAAATTATGGCTAAGATACCTATATGGTTAGCCTTGCTAAGTTCTATGCTTTAAGACATTATAGTGGTAAATAAGGGAACCAGCTGTACTTACAATATGGGTAAGGGAGATTGACTTTGGCTTGGTCCTCAAGACCCTAGTGTTTCTAGAAACTAACAGTAACCCTGTAAACAACCCATGTGTCTGAGTAGAATATTTGGTATGTAATAAGGTTTGCATGCTAGTTTTCATATGTACACCACATGAGAGATTAGGATTTTACTACCTCCTAATAGGATCTGTCTGTGGCCAGGAAACAATTTTCATTAAAATTGAATATTTATATATGGATCCGGATTTAAATCTAAAAAAAGTAATACATAAATATATACAGAAAGTACTTAATGCAGAGATAGCCAAAGGGAAGCTGCATCCTGTGAGTTGAAGTTTCAGAAACGATCGGCAAATATACTATAATTTACAGTTACTTAGGTGGAAATTGAGTCAATGCTGCTTAATTTCCCCTTATTAGATTTCAATGAAGCCACATATTCTTTGAAACATGAGCAATATAATAAGCAGATGGAAAGCTAAATGAGCTCATATAAATCCTGTTTACTCCATAGATCTTTACAAATGATACAGTTTTGTGCATTTATACTAGTGTAGTTTGTGCTGGTATGCTTTGAAACTTAGTAGAATATTTTTAATATTTCAGTTTATACACTTATCAAAATTTTCTGAAAGTTCCCTACTGACCTAAAAAAAATACTTGCTACAAACCGTGATTCATTTGAAACACCAAAATCTGAGCCACCACAAGTCCTTGGCTGCAAAACTGTCACAAAGGCAGCATAGGCCCAGAAATTCACTTTGTCAAATTTACAAGTTAAAAAGTAATCTAATAAAGTTAATTCTGTAACGTCCCTCCAAAAAAAACCTGGAACACCAGTACATAGGGGGGAACTGTTGGTGATACAATGCCAAGTACAAATATTGAGGATTTATTGCATTAGCACACATTAGGAATATGACATTCCCTGTGAAAATTGAATTTCTGTGTACCAAAAAAACACAAATAACAGTATAACCACTAAATGGAGCCTGCATTTGTGATAAAGTGGCTAGACCAAACATCTCAAAATACACAGTTTTGTATACTCTGGGTTGCCTCGTTTTGACAATAGCATGCCATAATGGTAGAGATGTAATCATCCAGGCTGCTATACTCTTTCAAAGATGACATAAGCCTAGAACATCACTTAGCCAAATTTCCAGGTATTAAGACTGAAATGGGCATGTCCTATATTTGACCCTGTAACTTTCCAGACCCCTATAAAACCTGTACATGGGCTATACTGTTGTACTCATGAGACATTGTGGAATATATGCATACATACATATGTGTGTGTGTGTGTGTGTGTGTGTGTGTATTAGAGCAGTACAATGCATAAATGTGATGATAAATGTGCTGTTTTGTGTGAAAAAATGCAAAAAAACCCAAATATGAACACTAACTTTCGCCAGGAGTTTTGACTAAGTGGCTACTAAATAAGACTGGACATACTCCATTTTGAATGCCCTACATTGTTTACTTTGCAAATGGTATGCCATGATGGGGTTAATTCTCATTCCTGGGCTGCCATACTGGCGCAAAGGCAACAAAGGCCCAGCAAACCAATCTGGCAAAGTTCAATGTGTAAAAACTGAAATGGACAAGCTCTATATCTGACCATGTAATTTTCCAAAACCCCATAAATCCTGTACATGGGGGGGGGGGGGGGGGTACTGTTGTACTCATGAGACATAGTTGAACACACACACGAGTGTTTTAGGGAAGTAAAACTTTGACCATGGTGTGTGACTACTAAAAAAAGACTGGAGATAACTCATTTTAAATACCCTAAGTTGTCTACTTTTGCAAATGGCATACTATGATGGGGGTCATTTTCATTCATGGGATGCCATTTAGTCTCCAAGGCAACATAGGACCAGCAAACCAATCTGACAAGTTTCAGTGTGGTAAAACTGAAATGGGCAAGTCCTTTACCGTTACAAAACACCATAAAACCTGTACAAATATGTGTATTTTATTTCAGTAAAAGCTAACAGTATTATGACGTCCCTAGTTAAAAATTCCATGCAGAAAATACAGTTTTTAATTTCTCTTCTTTTTTAATTTCTCACTTTTGAAAATTTTCAAATATTTATTTTGTAAATATTTGATGTAAAATGAAAGGCCTATTTCCCCTGAATAAAATGATATATAACAAGTGAAAGTGAAAGAGGTAAATTATGGTTGAACAAATACATAGCTCAAATTCTATGTTTTGTGTTGGTCAAAACATGTACAACTTGCCTCCATCCTTAAAGGGTTAAATCCACATATATTCTTTTAGTAAATATTATGAATATAGAGTGGTTTTAAATGATCAGCCAGCCATCTGCAATTACTTTTTGTAACTTAAATGGCACCCACAGTCCTACCGATATTTTCAATATGGCTACAGTGGGGATTCTAAACCTGCTTTGATTTTATCATTTTGTGTAACTTTTCACTTCATTCATTGGCTGAGAATGTCATCTGATAATACACATACTGTGCTGAGATAGCTGTTTGTTAATGTATGTAAACTGCACGTGTGACCTATAAAATTAAACTGTCCCTTTTTGTCCATTTCAGTTGTTGAGAGGTATGCACACACACACACACACAATAGCCCCTTCATTGTGAGTCATTGGTTTATGAGAGATGTTCATCTGAACTGCCTTTCAGCAGCTGTGATTATCGCAATATCACAAAACACGTACACATTAGTGATATGTCTTTGTATAAAAATGAAAATAAACATATTTATTGTTAAAGTGGACATTTTTATTGCTCTGATTTATTAATTAGACCTCCCAATTCCTATCATAGTACAATGCAGAAAAGTTAAATATGCTCAAATGATGTCAGTGAAGGATTCTACAGGGTTATCCAAGCTATTACATTAAGTAAAGTTAAGGTTTAAGGGTGCACATATAAGCAGTCAAAATACCACAGGTGAAAAAATGTATCTAAGTAACATTTGCTTGATATCAATACACCTCTTGTTTGAACATTGCAAGCATTTCCAAACAGTCCTTCATTTTGAACTTTAAGCCATATATATATGAAAATAAAGTCGTTTTAATCAATTGTCAGTGGAGATAGGCACTGAAGCATTGGCTTTGAAGCATGAAAGGGCACACATTCTCCTTTAACAGAGTAATAACTTTACAGTTATATGGCACTTAAACTCAACTCCTGGAGCCTTTTCCAAAAGAAGCAAGGAATGAAAATGCTCTTTTCCCTTTAGACAGTAGATAAACAATATACGGACTGTAAGCACAAAGGTTTAGATTTATCTTTATCGCTCGCTTAGAAGTTGATATGTTTTATAAGTCACCTGAGATAAATGGTCTCTCTGCTAACCAAAAAAACACCCTATATCTCACTGTATACCTTATATATGGCTAAGGCAGATGCTGACTCACTTGCAAAAGAGATAGAAAATGTATTTTAACTGCTACAACAAAATAATAAGACACTGTGGTCTGACTTCTAAATATAACAGTTTTATAGAGAGCTGTATATTATTTGCTGTACATTTTTAGCCAGTGCTGTACACCAAGGATGGAATATTGCAATCGGTGACCTGAAAACAAAGGTTAAAAAAAAAAAAAAACAAGACAGAAGGAGAAAAGAATTGCTAAACCAGTCTTCATTTTTTGGTTTTAATTTAAGCACTTTTTATCTGTCTTGTTTAGCAGTGTTTATGGGCTTTTACACTTCCTAGAATATAGGGACATTGTGATTTAATGGTATTTGCACCACAAAGTACACATGCTCCTTAGGAATGTCCCTATATCCCTTGGCCACTTGGTCAACATATAGAGCATAACTAAATGAATGGACATCATATAATTTTATGCCTAGACAACAAACATTGTCATGGTTATATACTAAAGTGAGAATTTAAAGTGAATTTAAAATTTAAGCACAAAATAGCCTAAATGGATGCACCCTCTAAGTCTATGCTTTCCATTTCATTACACTGGTGTTACATTGTAAATCTACTTTGAATTCTCCCTTTAGTGAATAACCCTGTAAGTGTTAATGTCAATTAGTGACTTTCTCCAAAATAAACCAATCTGGCAGTACAAAACAGGGTTTAAGATCATCATCATATCATATTTCCTGTTTTATTGTACATGTTCCTGGAATTCTGCTCCATACAGTGGGTTTGCCCCTTTGCACTGTTCTGTTATTTGGCTCAAATAAATCTTACATATTACATAAATTCTAAAAAAAACAAAAAATGAAAGTGTAGGTACACTAAAAACTGAAATGGGGGTGTTAGTTAATAAAGACCAGGAAAAGGCAGGAATTTTAAAGAACTATTTCTCCGCTTTATATCTTAAGTAAGAACCCATGGCAATAGATGTGAAAATGATTGCTTCTAAAAACTTGCAGAATAATTGTAATTGGTTAACTCAAGACAAGGTGCTGCAGCAACTAATGAAAATTAATATAAACATAGCTCCATGGCTTGACGGTATCCATCCACGAGTACTTAAGGAACTAAGTGTAGAAATAAGTGAACCTCTGTTTTTAATCTTTTAAGATTCTTTTCTTTCAGGAAGTGTTTCGGAGGATTGGAGGAAGGCAGATGTTGTTCCTATATTCAAAAAGGGTTCAAAATCCACCTGGAAAGTATATACCTGTGAGCTTAACTTATGTGGTTGGAAAAGTATATTTTAGGTTATTAAGGGATAATATTCAAGAATTCCTTGAGAAGAACATGGTTATCACTAAAATCAGCATGGTTTACGAAGCACAGGTCATGTCAAACTAACTTGATTGCATTCTACGAAGAAGTAAGTCAAAGTATAGATCAGGGTGTTGCAGTGGATGTGATCTATTTGGATTTTGCCAAGGCATTTGATACACTTCCACACAATAGATTAGTGTTCAAACTCGAAGAAATCGGTCTAGATGAAAATTCTTGTTGTTGGGTAGAACATTGGCTTAAAAATAAAGTACATAGAGTTGTCATTAATGGTAAATTTTCAAGCTGGGCATAAGTGACAAGTGGAGTCCCACAGAGGTCTGTTCTGGGACCCCTTTTATAAATGACACAAAACGCTGTAAAGTATTACAATGTGAGCATGATATTACTTTGCTGCAGAGGGATTTAGATAGACTGGGAGACTGGGCACTCAAATGGCATAAAGAATGCACAAGCAACGAATTCATTCATTTAATGGAAGCAGATTCATTGTCTGGATAAAAATATAATTTTGCCTCATTATAAATCGCTGGTAAGACCACATATTGAATATGCTGTGCAATTTTGGGTACCTGTTCTAAAGAAGGATATTATGGCACTAGAAAAAGTGCAGAGGCGGGCTACAAAATTAATAAAAGGAATGGAACATATCAGCTATGAAGAAAGGTTAACAAATTTAAAATTCTTTAGTTTCAAAAAACATTGCTTGAGAGGGGATATGATAACATTATACAAATATATCCAGGGCCAATACAAACCATTGTGTGGAAATCTATTCACAAACCGGACTTTACATAGGAAACGAGGTCATGCGTTTAGACTGGAAGAAAAAAGATTTGGGCTAAAGCAAAGAAAAGTTTTTTTATACAGTAAGAACAATAAGGATGTGGAATTCTCTGCCTGAAGAAGTGGTTTTATCAGAGTCTATACATATGTTCAAACAGCAACTAGATGCATACTTGCAAAAACAGAATATTCAAGGATATAATTTTTCAATGTAGGGTAATAGCTTCTTGATCCAAGGATAAATCTGACTACCATTCTGGGGTCAAGAAGGAATTTTTGTCCTAGTTTGTTGCAAAATTGGAAGTGCTTCAAACTGTTTTTTTTTTGCTTAACTTCTGTGGCTGGGAAAATATTTGAAAGGTTATTAAGGGATAATATTCAAGAATTCTTTGAGAAAAACATGTTTATCAGCAAAAATCTGCATGGTGTTATGAAGCACAGGTCATGTCAAACTAACTTGATTGTGTTCTACGAAGAAGTAAGTAGAAGTATAGATTAGGGTGTTGCAGTGGATGTGATCTATTTGGATTTTGCCAAGGCATTTAATACAGTTCCACACAATAGATTAGTGTTCAAACTCAAGGAAATCGGTCTAGATGAAAATGCTTGTTCTTGGGTAAAACATTGGCTTAAAACTAGAGTACAAAGAGTTGTTATTAATGGTAAATTTTCAAGCTGGACAGAGGAGGCAAGTGGTGTCCCTCAGGGTTCTGTTCTGGACCCCTTCTATTTAATATGTTTGTAAATGATCTTGAAAGAAAATCATTGAAAGCCATGTTTCAGTGTTTGCAGATGACACAAAACTCTGTAAAATATATGAGCAAGATATTATTTTGCTGCAGAGGGATTTAGATAGACTGGGGGACTGGGCACTCAAATGGCAGATGAAATTTAATGTTGAAAAATGCAAAGTTATACACTTTGGCGTTAAGAATACACAAGCAACGTTTACTCTTAATGGAAGTGAATTAGGGATAACACCACATAAAAAGGACTTGGGAATTGTTATAGACAACAAACTATGCGACAATGTGCAATGTCAATCAGCAGTGGCTAAGGCCAGTAAGGTATTGTCATGCATGAAAAAGGGCATTCATTCTCGGGATGAGAATATAATTTTGCCTCTTTATAAATCACTGGTAAGACCATATATTGAATATGCTGTGCAATTTTGGGCACCTGTTCTAAATAAGGATATTATAGCACTAGACAAAGTGCAGAGGCGGGCTACAAAATTAATAAAAGGAATGGAACATATCAGCTATGAAGAAAGGTTAACAAATTGAAACCTATTTACCGTATATACTCGAGTATAAGCCGACCCGAATATAAGCCGAGGCCCCTAATTTTACCCCAAAAAACTGGGAAAACTTATTGACTCGAGTATAAGACTAGGGTGAGAAATGCAGCAGCTACTGGTAAATTTCTAAATAAAATTAGATCCTAAAAAAAATATATTAATTGAATATTTATTTACAGTGTGTGTATAATGAGTGCAGTGTGTGTGTATGTATGAGTGCAGTGTGTGTGTATGTATGAGTGCAGTGTGTGTGTATGTATGAGTGCAGTGTGTGTGTGTATGAGTGCAGTGTGTGTGTGTATGAGTGCAGTGTGCGTATGAGTGCAGTGTGCGTATGAGTGCAGTGTGCGTATGAGTGCAGTGTGCTTATGAGTGCAGTGTGCTTATGAGTGCAGTGTGTGTGTATGAGTGCAGTGTGTGTGTATGAGTGCAGTGTGTGTGTGTATGAATGCAGTGTGTGTGTATGAATGCAGTGTGTGTGTGTGTGTGTTGCAGAGCCTTGGTGGGGGGTGGGCAATGTTTTTTTAATTTTTTTTATTATTTTAATTTTTTTTATTATTATTATTTATTATTTTTTTATTTAATTTTATTATTATTATTTTAGTATTATTAATTATTTTTTTTATTTAATTTAATTATTATTATTTTAGTATTATTTAATTATTATTATTAATTATTTTTTTTTCGTCCCCCCTCCCTGCTTGATACATAGCAGGGAGGGGGGCTCCTTCCCTGGTGGTCCAGCATTGGCAGTTCAGTGGGGGGGAGAGGGGGCTGGCAGAGCTGTAACTTACCTGTCCTGCAGCTCCTGTCAGCTCTCTCCTCCTCCGCGCCGTCTGTGCAGTTCCCTCTGTCAGCTCCCAGTGTAAGTCTCGCGAGAGCCGCGGCTCTCGCGAGACTTACACTGGGAGCTGACCGAGGTGCTGAACGGACGGCGCGGAGGAGGAGAGAGCTGACAGGAGCTGCAGGAAAGGTAAGTTACAGCTCTGCCAGCCCCCTCTCCCCCAGTCTGTATTATGGCAATGCAAATTGCCATAATACAGACTCTGACTCGAGTATAAGCCGAGTTGGTTTTTTTTAGCACAAAAAATGTGCTAAAAAACTCGGCTTATACTCGAGTATATACGGTAGTTTAGAAAAACGTTGCCTGAGAGGGGATGTGATATCATTATACAAATATATTCAGGGCCAATATAAACCATTGTGTAGAAATCTATTCACAAACATAGGACACGAGGTCATGCATTAAGACTGGAAGAAAGAAGATTTCGTCTAAGGCAATGGAATGTTTTTTTTTTTTACTGTAAGAACAATAATGATGTGGAATTCTCTGCCTGAAGAAGTGGTTTTATCAGAGTCCATACAGATATTCAAACAGCTACTAGATGCATACTTGCAAAAACAGAATATTCAAGGATATAATCTTTTAATGTAGGGTAATAACAAATTGAATGCCAGAATAGCTAAAATGAAAGCATAGCTGACTTAGAGATTGTTTCCAATTTGGTTATCTTGACCTTAAACTTGAAATTTACTTTGCATTAAGATGATATTCTCACTTTCCAAGCTAATCATGGCTGCATCTCTTATGGGTAGGTCCAACCCCATCCAGAACAGTAAAGGAAATACTAAAGACAAGAATGAGGCTGTATGTTTAAAATGTCCCTCTGTCTTTTAAAATATTTCTAAAGGTGCACTGGTCCATCCAGAATTGATAGGCAGAGGACTTCATTTTTTCCTACCTGGAACAAAAGTATTTCCAACTCCTAAGTCCTGTCTATTCTTAAAAGAGGATAAAAACTGGAATTTGATACACTTCCTACAAGACACATCTTCAAAAGATCAAGTGCTCCAAAAGAGCAGTCATGAGACACTCCACGAAAATCGAGTGGAGGTTAAAAACATATCTTAAAATCACCAATCAACATCTGTAGAATTTGTCATTCAAGATGGAATCTATTTCCAAATCACCCCTTCCTTCAAATCAGTGGACTGACTCATGTTAATAGACTTAAAATATGCATTTTAGCAGATTCCAATCCACCCCCTGCACTACAAGTTCTTATGTTTCTACATCTTTAATAACCAATTTTGTCACGTCCTGCTCTGTTCTGTGGAGATGTCTAGCCTTGGCTTCTGGTATCCAGTACTCTTTTTGCTATTCTTGCTTAGTTTTCCTTGGTTTTTTGGTTTTATAGTCTATGTCTGGTTTTCTTTATGCTGGTATGTCTGGGTTCATTCCTATAGTTCGTCCCTGGATTTCCCAGTCTCCAGGTTTCATTTAAATGTTTGTTTTATGTTGCCACACCCGTTTGTTTTCCATCTTTCACTCTGTTTCAGTGTTCCTGCAGGCAGCTCCTCAAGGCTTCTGCCATTTCTTGCAGGTAAGTGCTATATAAGTATTTTGGTTGTTTTAGCATACATTAGGCAGTGTAGGACCTGCCAGATATGAGGTACATTGGCGTTGTTGGCAGGCTTATGCAATGTATGATCATATAGTGTGACTAAATCCCCATGATTTCCATATGTAGTACTTAGTTATTTCTCCTCTTGTTTTGCCTATGTTATCTTGTCTTGTTTAAGTTTGTATACCTAGTCCATGAACAGTCCTGTCCAGTCTTGCCCACGTTATGTTCATGTTTTCATCATGTTTTGTGTATATGTTCTGGGTTTAGCTTACTATCCTTCTCTGGTTCTGGGTTCTCCTAGTTTTGTCTTGTTTCCTTGTTTGGTGCCTATCTCTAGGCTTGCCTTGTTTCTAGTACTGGATACAATCTTGCTGCAGAGCCTCCCTATTCAGCTCCTGGGAGGTCTGCTAATTTCCATGCTCCTAGTTCCTGGTATCCGCTGAAGCTGATTCAGGGTCTTGGTATGTGGCTGCACAAACGCTGGTGCTCAACACCAGGGGGCGTACGGTTACCCTGCACCAGACCCTGCTAATCCACCTCCACACAGTGACTCCTACTCTGAACATCAGGCATACTGGGTCCCGGTCCTGCACCGCCGCCCAGACAGTGTCTGGGTCCCGGGCATCAGACCGACACCCTGACACAATTCCAGTTCTAAAAACTCACGTTTGACATGTTTGACCTGAGTCTGGTACCCAGGACATATTCCAAAATCCTCAACACCCTACTTGCATCCTGTTGGGTTCAAGGTATAAGAATCTCCCACTATCTGGATGACATCCTTATCATTGCCTCAACCTATCAAACAGCAATTCACCAGGCAAACCTACTTTTATCCTGTTCCTGTCTATACTGCTGTGTCACCAAGCTAGAGAAACGTTCACTAACTCAATCCCATTACACCATCTTTTTGGGGCATCCACAGACATCATCAGTTCTTGATCAACATCTCTCCAGAAAGAAACAGACAGGATGAGGAACAAGATATATGCAAAATGAGGATACAGCTGTAGATCTACAAAGAATAAAATAAAATAGTGCAACATTGTATGATAAAATATGAGTGCGCTAAGTAGAATAGAACTCACAAGATTGATGAATGGTTTGCGCCCAAGGGTGCCTCCCCTGATATCATTGGGGGGTGTGAACACTGCTCCTGCTCCAAGGAAGGTGATGTACAACTCAGGAAGTGGAGTAAAAAAGTATTTCTTCTTTATTTTAAAAGATTAAAAGTATAAGTATACAAAATAAGCTGTTATATTACCAGGTCCTACGCGTTTCGTCCAAATGGACTTCCTCAGGGACCTCCTGGTATATAGATAGGTAACAGCAATAAAACAAATACAAATGAACTGGAACAAATGAACCTGAGTCCTTTCTTTTATACTGAAGGTTGTTCCTCTTCATTGGTGCTTCACTGGGCGTCTGTGCTTTGATGCAGCTGTCTGTAGTTGAATTTCCCGGGTTTCATTAATTGTGTGATGTCACTTCCAGTTTTCGGCAGTTGCGCAACGTCACTTCCGGTTTTCGGCAGTTGCGCGACGTCACTTCCGGTTCGGCAATCTTTTTCTTATTATCAAAGTAGAGGTATGCGTTTCACTACAAGGTAACATGCGTTCCACCTGTAGCTTCCTGTGTTGGAAAGATGAATGATGGGAGCCCTTAGGGCTCAAAAAATAAAAGAAATAAAAAATGCAAGCAAATGAAAAAATGAAACAATTATTTACAAAATGCAGGGTCTTTCTGCAGACAAAAAGAAACACATGTAGATATCTACTTGTTGAGGTCTATAAGTATACATGGAAGTTTGAATGTTTTGCCTGTATGGCTAATTTATCCGTAGTTGTAATTTTTTAGGCACCTAAATAATTAGTGGCAATATTGCTATGTGTTGGGTGCTAATCACTTCCATGTCAACAATTATAGGACCTCTATGTCTTTTGAATGTTTTATGATACATACATTTTTAGGTTGAAATATGGAAATGCCACTTCCCAACATCTGAACCAATGAAGTGGAAAGAATATGAAAAAAATGTACATAAAAAAGATGTACAGTTAAAGAAAAAATGTGTACAATTAAAGAAAAATTTATATTAGGATGAGGAACAAGGCTCAGTCAACTCTTGAAGAATCAGCCATACTGCCCAAATCATATATGCGTCTACTGGCTTCCCTCACCTATACAAAAGGTCTCACTTGATGGGCTTAGTTTAGCACCAGGCCTATTCACATGCATTTATTAATTCGGTTCAACAAATTGGAAAACAAATGAAATCAATTGAGTAAGAATTCCTCATCCTGTCAAAGCTCAATTGAAATGGTGGCTCCAAAAAGACAACCTTCTCAAAAGATTCCAATTAGAAGAACATATCTGGCAGACAATCTCAGGCTACTCCATGGAAACTTCCTGCATTGATAGACCTCTTACACTCCAGTCCTCAGACCTTTCAGCCCTATGCAATGTCGCATGGGCCTCGGAACCCCTCATATCCAGGTTCTTCAAAGCAACCATAAGTTTCCAACCTCCCACTAGAAATTCAGCTCCTCCTTTCTAGTCATAAATATACTAACTGAACCACCTCTCACTACTCTACAAGACATCACTGTACAAATGCTTACTGACAAGACACTATTTCTTGTGGCCATCTCTACCACAAAACGAATATTGTAACTTCAGGCATTTTCAAGTAATGAGCCACACTGATTTTCCAAAATAGAGTGGTCTTAAACCCTAAGGAAGACTTTCTACCCAAGGTGGTATCAAACATTCAACAGGGACTCAGGAAAGGGACAGGGACTCAGGAAAGGGACAGGGACTCAGGAAGGGGGACAGGGACTCAGGAAGGGGGACAGGGACTCAGGAAGGGGGACAGGGACTCAGGAAGGGGGACAGGGACTCAGGAAGGGGGACAGGCACTCAGGAAGGGGGACAGGGACTCAGGAAGGGGGACAGGGCCTGAGGAAGGGGGACAGGGCCTGAGGAAGGGGGACAGGGCCTGAGGAAGGGGGACAGGGCCTGAGGAGGGAGACAGGACCTGAGGAGGGAGACAGGACCTGAGGAGGGGGGCAGGAACTGAGGAAGGGGGGCAGGAACTGAGGAAGGGGGGCAGGAACTGAGGAAGGGGGGCAGGAACTGAGGAAGGGGAACAGGGCCTCAGGAAAGGGACAGGCCTGAGGATGGGGGCAGGGACTGAGGAGGGGGACAGGGACTGAGTAAGGGGATAGGGCTTGAGGAGGTGGGCATGGACTGGGGAAAAGGACTAAGGAGGGAGACAGGGACTGAGGAGGGGGGACAGGGCCTCAAATAGGGGGACAGGAACTGAGGAGGGGGGACAGGGCCTTAAATAGGGGGACAGGGACTGAGGAGGGGGGACAGGGCCTTAAATAGAAGGGCAGGGACTGAGGAGGGGGGCAGGAACTGAGGAGGGGGGACAGGGCCTTAAATAGGGGGACAGTGACTGAGGGAGGGGCAGGAACTGAGGAGGGGGACAGGGCCTTAAATAGGGGGACAGGGACTGAGTAGGGGGGCAGGAACTGAGGAGGGGGGCAGGGCCTTAAATAGGGGGACAGGGCCTTAAATAGGGGGACAGGGACTGAGGAAAGGGACAGGGACTGAGGAGGGAGACAGGGACTGAGTAATGGGACAGGGCCTTAAATAGGGGGACAGGGACTCGGGAAAGGGACTTAGGAGGGGGACAGGGACTGAGGGAGACAGGGACTGAGGAGGGGGACATTGACTGAGGAGGGGGACAGGGACTGAGGAGGGGGACAGGGACTGAGGAGGGGGACAGGGACTGAGGAGGGGGACAGGGACTGAGGAAAGGGACAGGGACTGAGGAAAGGGACAGGGACTCAGGAAAGGGACAGGGACTCAGGAAAGGGACAGGGACTCAGGAAAGGGACAGGGACTCAGGAAGGGGGACAGGGACTCAGGAAGGGGGACAGGGACTCAGGAAGGGGGACAGGGCCTGAGGAAGGGGGACAGGGCCTGAGGAAGGGGGACAGGGCCTGAGGAAGGGGGACAGGGCCTGAGGAGGGAGACAGGACCTGAGGAGGGAGACAGGACCTGAGGAGGGGAGCAGGAACTGAGGAAAGGGGGCAGGAACTGAGGAAGGGGGGCAGGAACTGAGGAAGGGGAACAGGGCCTCAGGAAAGGGACAGGCCTGAGGATGGGGGCAGGGACTGAGGAGGGGGACAGGGACTGAGTAAGGGGATAGGGCTTGAGGAGGGGGGCATGGACTGGGGAAAAGGACTAAGGAGGGAGACAGGGACTGAGGAGGGGGGACAGGGCCTCAAATAGGGGGACAGGAACTGAGGAGGGGGGACAGGGCCTTAAATAGGGGGACAGGGACTGAGGAGGGGGCACAGGGCCTTAAATAGAAGGGCAGGGACTGAGGAGGGGGGCAGGAACTGAGGAGGGGGGACAGGGCCTTAAATAGGGGGACAGGGACTGAGGGGGGGGGCAGGAACTGAGGAGGGGGACAGGGCCTTAAATAGGGGGACAGGGACTGAGTAGGGGGGCAGGAACTGAGGAGGGGGACAGGGCCTTAAATAGGGGGACAGGGCCTTAAATAGGGGGACAGGGACTGAGGAAAGGGACAGGGACTGAGGAGGGAGACAGGGACTGAGTAATGGGACAGGGCCTTAAATAGGGGGACAGGGACTCGGGAAAGGGACTTAGGAGGGGGACAGGGACTGAGGGAGACAGGGACTGAGGAGGGGGACATTGACTGAGGAGGGGGACAGGGACTGAGGAGGGGGACAGGGACTGAGGAGGGGGACAGGGACTGAGGAGGGGGACAGGGACTGAGGAAAGGGACAGGGACTGAGGAAAGGGACAGGGACTCAGGAAAGGGACAGGGACTCAGGAAAGGGACAGGGACTCAGGAAAGGGACAGGGACTCAGGAAGGGGGACAGGGACTCAGGAAGGGGGACAGGGACTCAGGAAGGGGGACAGGCACTCAGGAAGGGGGACAGGGACTCAGGAAGGGGGACAGGGCCTGAGGAAGGGGGACAGGGCCTGAGGAAGGGGGACAGGGCCTGAGGAAGGGGGACAGGGCCTGAGGAGGGAGACAGGACCTGAGGAGGGAGACAGGACCTGAGGAGGGGAGCAGGAACTGAGGAAAGGGGGCAGGAACTGAGGAAGGGGGCAGGAACTGAGGAAGGGGAACAGGGCCTCAGGAAAGGGACAGGCCTGAGGATGGGGGCAGGGACTGAGGAGGGGGACAGGGACTGAGTAAGGGGATAGGGCTTGAGGAGGGGGGCATGGACTGGGGAAAAGGACTAAGGAGGGAGACAGGGACTGAGGAGGGGGGACAGGGCCTCAAATAGGGGGACAGGAACTGAGGAGGGGGGACAGGGCCTTAAATAGGGGGACAGGGACTGAGGAGGGGGCACAGGGCCTTAAATAGAAGGGCAGGGACTGAGGAGGGGGGCAGGAACTGAGGAGGGGGACAGGGCCTTAAATAGGGGGACAGGGACTGAGGGGGGGGCAGGAACTGAGGAGGGGGACAGGGCCTTAAATAGGGGGACAGGGACTGAGTAGGGGGGCAGGAACTGAGGAGGGGGACAGGGCCTTAAATAGGGGGACAGGGCCTTAAATAGGGGGACAGGGACTGAGGAAAGGGACAGGGACTGAGGAGGGAGACAGGGACTGAGTAATGGGACAGGGCCTTAAATAGGGGGACAGGGACTCGGGAAAGGGACTTAGGAGGGGGACAGGGACTGAGGGAGACAGGGACTGAGGAGGGGGACATTGACTGAGGAGGGGGACAGGGACTGAGGAGGAGGACAGGGACTGAGGAGGGGGACAGGGACTGAGGAAAGGGACAGGGACTGAGGAAAGGGACAGGGACTCAGGAAAGGGACAGGGACTCAGGAAAGGGACAGGGACTCAGGAAAGGGACAGGGACTCAGGAAGGGGGACAGGGACTCAGGAAGGGGGACAGGCACTCAGGAAGGGGGACAGGGACTCAGGAAGGGGGACAGGGCCTGAGGAAGGGGGACAGGGCCTGAGGAAGGGGGACAGGGCCTGAGGAAGGGGGACAGGGCCTGAGGAGGGAGACAGGACCTGAGGAGGGAGACAGGACCTGAGGAGGGGGGCAGGAACTGAGGAAGCGGGGCAGGAACTGAGGAAGGGGGGCAGGAACTGAGGAAGGGGAACAGGGCCTCAGGAAAGGGACAGGCCTGAGGATGGGGGCAGGGACTGAGGAGGGGGACAGGGACTGAGTAAGGGGATAGGGCTTGAGGAGGGGGGCATGGACTGGGGAAAAGGACTAAGGAGGGAGACAGGGACTGAGGAGGGGGGACAGGGCCTCAAATAGGGGGACAGGAACTGAGGAGGGGGGACAGGGCCTTAAATAGGGGGACAGGGACTGAGGAGGGGGGGCAGGGCCTTAAATAGAAGGGCAGGGACTGAGGAGGGGGGCAGGAACTGAGGAGGGGGGACAGGGCCTTAAATAGGGGGACAGGGACTGAGGAGGGGGCAGGAACTGAGGAGGGGGACAGGGCCTTAAATAGGGGGACAGGGACTGAGTAGGGGGGCATGAACTGAGGAGGGGGACAGGGCCTTAAATAGGGGGACAGGGCCTTAAATAGGGGGACAGGGACTGAGGAGGGGGACAGGGCCTTAAATAGAGGGACAGGGACTGAGGAGGGGGGCAGGGACTGAGGAGGGGGGCAGGAACTGAGGAGGGGGGACAGGGCCTTAAATAGGGGGACAGGGACTGAGGAGGGGGGACAGGGCCTTAAATAGGGGGACAGGGACTGGGGAGGTGGACAGGGACTGAGTAAGGGGATAGGGCTTGAGGAGGGGGGCATGGACTGGGGAAAAGGACTAAGGAGGGAGACAGGGACTGAGGAGGGGGGGACAGGGCCTTAAATAGGGGGACAGGGACTGGGGAGGGGGACAGGGACTGAGTAAGGGGATAGGGCTTGAGGAGGGGGGCATGGGCTGGGGAAAAGGACTAAGGAGGGAGACAGGGACTGAGGAGGGGGGACAGGGCCTTAAATAGGGGGACAGGGACTGAGGAGGGGGGACAGGGCCTTAAATAGGGGGACAGGGACTGGGGGGGGCAGGAACTGAGGAGGGGGGACAGGGCCTTAAATAGGGGGACAGGGACTGAGGAGGGGGGACAGGGCCTTAACTAGGGGGACAGGGACTGAGGAGTGGGGACAGGGCCTTAAATAGGGGGACAGGGCCTTAAATAGGGGGACAGGGACAGGGACTGAGGAAAGGGATAAAAAAACCACAAAAAAAAACCTAAAGTGCCTTCCCCCCTCCCTGAGGCTTACCTTGGGCCAGGAGGGGTGGGACAGGATCTGGAACCTGCAGCCTGCAGTCAGTGGAGTAAGCCGGCCCCTCCTGATGATGTCAGGAGGAGGGGGCGTGACTTCCTCTGCTCCCCAGCGGTCCTGTGATTAGAGCAGAGAAAGTCACGCCCCCTCCTACTGACATCATCAGGAGAGGCTGGACGACTCCACTGACTGCAGGGGGAGAGGTGAGTTTAGAAATCCGAGTCCCCAGTCAGAGGCAGGGGATTCGGATTTGTGCTCCCCCCTGCTCTCGCAGCCGCTTGTGCCAGCCCTGGGTCCTGCAGGACTAGTAATGGGAACGGCGTTCCTGCTGTGGGAAAAGTGCAGGAACGCCGTTCCCACGCGTTCCTGCAGGACTCGAGCCCTGCTTGTTAGCACTATGGCTAGGCTGAATATACTGAGGCTGCAAATGAGTTGGAATACCATACATGCATAGCTAGTTGTTTTTGCCAGGAAGTAAACAGTTTTTGCTGTAAATGCATGGCGTTATGTATATTAGGAGTAATAGTTTTAAAAGCAGCCACTACAAGTCACAGCTTAGTAAATAAACCATATGGCTACTTGTATATTATTCATTTTGTTATATCCAGTTTCTAAAAATTTTTAGAATGTAATATTTTCAAAAGAAGATGTTAGAAGAGCAGATAAAATTGATATTTTTCTCTATACACATGCAGTTGTGCCTTGTTCTGCTACAAGAATGATGGCCAGATCAATAATCCCGAAAACAGCAGAGGAACGCAAAACACCTGCAGCCTTCATGTAGTGTCAAGAGATAAAAGGCTCACAATTAGGATAGGTCTTATAGAGAATTGTCAAAGCTATGCACGAAACAAAGAATGATCCAGTTTCCATGCCTTCTAAACATAAAGAAACACACCCTTATACACTGAGCAACCACAACATTAAAACCATCCGCCTAATGTAGTGTAGGTCCCCCACTGCTGCCAAAACAGATTTTATGTGTCTACATAACCCCATATGTAGCTATCTATAATGCACTGTATGTCCTGCCATCTTTCTACTATTGCCAGCATAAAGTTTTTCAATTTGAGCTACAGTAGCTCTTCTGTGTGATTGGATTAATTGCTCTAGCCTTCGCTCCCCACAACCATCAATATGCCTTGGGTGTCCATGACCCTGACAACGGTTCATTCTTCCTTGTACCACTTTTGTTTGGCACAAAGTACTGCATACTGGAAACAACCCACAAGACTTGTCATTTTGAAGATGCTCTGACCCAGTCATCTTGCTATCACTATTTCACCTTTGTTAAAGTCACTGAGATCTTGTCTCTTGACCATTGTTTTCTGCTTCCAACACATGAAATTCAAGAACTGACTGTTCACTTGCTTCCTAATATAAACCATTCGTTGACAGGTGCCATTATAACAATACAATCATTCTTATTACCCTTCACCTGTCAATGGTTTTAAAATTGTGGCTGGTCAGTGTAAACCAAAATGTTAAAAATGAATAGTAATGTATTCGTAATACAGCGCATGTCCACAATCCAAATAAACATCATACTTTCCAAATGGATTTTACGAGAATTTATCTAAGCATTTACTTACTAGAAAATTGCACCCTGTTGATGTCATGGAAAGTGGGTGATTTTCTTCCAGCCTCTAGAAAGTTAACCTGGTTGCCTGTTTGTGCCATCTTTTCAGGGTTCTACAGACCATCTTATAAGAAAGGTAAAAAGCAGATCTTTGATCATAGGCATTTTTTTTATTGCGGTTGTTCAATATCTTTCAGAGCATCAGAGCTGGAAAAGAAAAAGGGGGGTAAAGGGGTCTGGAAAGAGTCAACTTCATTTTCTTCAGTCCAAAAGCTTTTCCTTTGAATGAGACAGCTATCTTATTTACCCTGCAGGTGAAATAAAGCTGGTAAATATGTATGACTGGGCAGTTAACTTAAATAGTTACACATTATTTAAGAATGAGAGAAAAATGGATAGGTTGTGGGGTGTGCTTGTATATCAACTATGAGTTAAAGCCATATGTTAAGCAAGTTGAATGTGATGAGGAAAACTGTGAAATGTGGAAGCATTAAGGGTAGATATCTGCTTGGTGCAAAAGAAGGTAAATCAATTATTTGTTAGGATATATTATAAACCACATAACGTTAATATTGATGAGGAATAATAAGATGTTAGAGCAAATTGGGAAAGCTGCACATCGGGGTAACAGTTTCATTATTGAAACTTCTAATTACCCAGCCATAAATTGGAATAGAAGGATAAATTGGAATAGTTTAGCAAGGGGAATCAGGTTATTTTAACCTGTTAAATAACACCTTTATGGGAGGGCGTGGCCTGACAGCCAAGATGGCCGGATGTGCTCTCTAAGGGCTCCTGCACCAGCAGGCAAATTAACATGAATCCTGAATAAACTACTCATGCTAGTAGCACACGGAGCTCCTACAAAAGTGCAGGACCACACAGGGAACAGAACGATGCCTGCCATGCACCACCGCACACTACGTGCACACGAACCGGCCATGCAGCCTACACTAAAGCGGTGCCCAAGGCCCGGGGTGGGGGGGTGGCCGACCTCCCGGCACGAGACCTGCTCACAAGCAAGCGTGGAACACTGCCCTGCTACCCCCCCCCCCCTCCTCTGGACTGGCGGGGGTTATCCCGGTCCTCGCTGGGGACGATTATCCCGCAGCCTACACAAGCGACCAAATGGGACAGGAGAGACCCAACTAAGATGGCAGCACAGGCGCGTTTGGCGCCAAAAAGCAACCTCACCAGGCCACCCGGGCACACCCTGGAGTTTTTTGCCCGACTATGCAACAGCCTGTGGACAAAGCTCTGTATCAAAGGCCGGTACTTCCACCTCACTATGAGAGCAATGGCAGCATGAATCCGACCAGCTGTCCAGTGCCACATGGGCAGATACCTACCACGTGCCCCTGGGATGACCTCCAGCCAGAGACGGAGACAGGGAGCAAGGTGGCGGGAAGGGGCAACAAATCCCTCAGACGCCGGTAATCGGCATCACACGCACCAAAGCGAGACCACTAAACCCACCCAACTCACTCACCACTCAACGGCACCGGAAACCTCCAACCACCGAAAATCAACCCCACGATTGAAGACCCACATGGACAACTGTGAGGCCACCCGGACGGAGATACAGCTTCCTCCCAGTGACAAACACAGGCGAATGGGGCATGGAACTCTACCGCAGCACTAATTGTGTAATTGGACGACTCAAGACAATGTGCTAAAGCAACTAAACAAAGATCCACGGCCTGACAATTTTCATGCACGAATACTTAAGGAGCTAAGTGTTGATATAAACAAATCTCTTTTTAAATTTGTATGGATTCTCTTCTTTCAGGAATTGTACTTGAGAATTAGAGAAAGGCAGATGGGGTTCCTTTATTCAAAAAAGGTTCACAATTTTGACTGGAAACTATAGACCTGTGAGCTTAACTTCTCTGGCTGGGAAAGTATTCGAAGGGTTATTTTTAGGAATTCATTGGGAAAAACACTGTCATTAGCAAATATCAGCATGGTGTTATGACATATAGGTAATGTCAAACTTACCTAATTGCATTCTATAAAGAAGTAAGTAGAAGGGTGTTGCAATGGATATGATCTACTTGGATTTTGCCAAGACATTCAATATGGTTCCACACAATAAGTTAGTGTTCAAACTAAAATAAATTGGTCTAGCTGAAAAATTATTATTATTGATTAGAACTTTGGCTTAAAGATAGAGTACAGAGAGATGTCATTAATGGTACATTTTCAAGCTGGACAAAATTGGTATGGGTTCTGTTCTGGGACCACTTCTGTTACTTCAGTGCAGTTGGATTTAGATAGACTGGGGCACTGAATACTCAAATGCAGGGCCACCATCAGGGGGTGACAACCATATCGGTTGTCACGGGCCCGGCAGTCCTGGGGGGCCCGGACTGCTTTGGCAGTCCAGGGCCCCACAATTACTCTCTGCACACATTATATATATATATATATATATATATATATATATATATATATATATATATAACGTATATACTCGAGTATAAGCCGACCCGAATATAAGCCGAGGCCCCTAATTTTTCCCAAAAAAACTGGGAAAACTTATTGACTCGAGTATAAGACTAGGGTGGGAAATGCAGCAGCTACTGGTAAATTTCTAAATAAAATTAGATCCTAAAAAAAATATATTAATTGAATATTTATTTACAGTGTGTGTATAATGAATGCAGTGTGTGCGTATGAGTGCAGCGTGTGTGTGTATGAGTGCAGCGTGTGTATGAGTGCAGCGTGTGTATGAGTGCAGCGTGTGTATGAGTGCAGCGTGTGTATGAGTGCAGTGTGTGTGTGTATGAATGCAGTGTGTGTGAGCGCAGTGTGTGTGTATGAGTTCAGTGTGTGTGTGTGTATGAGTGCAGTGTGTGTATGAATGCAGTGTGTGTATGAATGCAGTGTATGAATGCAGTGTGTGCAGGGCCGGTGCAAGGATATTTGCCCCCCCCCATATGTCCTGACCTCCCCTCCTCCTCCCTCAGTGGTCCTTACCTCCCCACCCCCGTGTTCCTTCACCCCCCTCCCCCAGTGGTCCTGACTCACCCCTCCCCTAGTGGTCCTTACCCTCCCCTCCCCTAGTGGTCCTTACTTCCCCCTCCCCTCCCCTAGTGGTCCTTACTTCCCCCTCCCCTCTCCTAGTGGTCCTTATCCCCCCCTCCCTCCCATAGTGGTCCTTATCCCCCCTCCCTCCCATAGTGGTCCTTATCCCCCCCCTCCCTCCCATAGTGGTCCTTATCCCCCCCTCCCTCCCTCCCTCCCTCCCTCCCATAGTGGTCCTTATCCCCCCTCCCTCCCATAGTGGTCCTTATCCCCCCTCCCTCCCATAGTGGTCCTTATCCCCCCCTCCCTCCCTCCCATAGTGGTCCTTATCCCCCCCCTCCCTCCCATAGTGTTCCTTTTCTCCCCCCCTCCCTCCCATAGTGGTCCTTATACCCCCCTCCCTCCCATAGTGGTCCTTATCCCCCCCCTCCCTCCCATAGTGGTCCTTATACCCCCCCTCCCTCCCATAGCGGTCCTTATACCCCCCCTCCCTCCCATAGTGGTCCTTATCCCACCCCCTCCCTCCCATAGTGGTCCTTATACCCCCCCCCCCTCCCACAGTGGTCCTTATACCCCCTTTTTTTGTATTATTTTTTTTTATTATTATTATTATAATTTTTTATTATTATTACTTATTTTATTTATATTTTTATTTATTTTTTCGTCCCCCCTCCCTGCTTGATACATGGCAGGGAGGGGGGCTCTCCTTCCCTGGTGGTCCAGTGGCAGTTCAGTGGGGGAGAGAGGGGGGCTGGCAGAGCTGTAATTTACCTGTTCTGCAGCTCCTGTCAGCTCTCTCCTCCTCCGCGCTGTCCGTGCAGCTCCTTCTATCAGCTCACACTGTAAGTCTCGCGAGAGCCGCGGCTCTCGCGAGATTTACACTGGGAGCTGACCGATGTGCTGCACGGACGGCGCGGAGGAGGAGAGAGCTGACAGGAGCTGCAGAACAGGTAAGTTACAGCTCTGCCAGCCCCCCTCTCCCCCCAGTCTGTATTATGGCAATGCAAATTGCCATAATACAGACCTTGACTCGAGTATAAGCCGAGTTGGGGTTTTTCAGCCCAAAAAATGGGCTGAAAAACTCGGCTTATACTCGAGTATATACGGTATATATATTTACACACATATACATATATATATATATATATATATATATACATATACGTATAGAGATTGTAGCTGTATTAGTCCAGTGATGTAGATGTAAAAAACAGATAGAATTTGTATCTTGTAATACCTTTTTTATTGGACTAACAGAATTTTTAAATGACAAGCTTTCGGGATAACCTCCCTTTCTCAAGTCTGAAGCATTTCTGAGCAAGACGACACATAGAATTCAAAGTTGAGTTGTGATATAGGGGTTAAAGCGACATGAGTGTAGATAAGACACAGGTTTGGTAGAAAATACACACCATCTTTGTAATAAACTCATCAGACTACAGCAGGATTATCACAAACATTTGGCTGAGAAAGAGAAATGGCAAGAGAAATCTGGTATTGTTAACATTTCAGATTACAAACTATCTGACCCAGAAGCATCAGTTCTCTCCAAAGGATTATCATTTTGCTCTAGCACAAAACTTGATGACATTGGGCTCTACTCTGACGTGGAAGAATTTTTCAGAAGGATGCGACTTAAGGAATACTTCCATGACAAAGAGAGCACTGAAACCACAATGGATTACAACAACAGGAAAAAAAAACACAAATTTCACTCCAGCACCAGGACGAAATGCCAAACTGGACAGTTACATTGAAAGTTTCCGTCTAAGAACAGTATCCTTGACAACCAAGCAAAACCAAAAGAAAATGTTTCATAATCTCTCAGTACAGGAACAAATAGCTATAAATGACCTGAAAAATAATCATGCTATCACCATCAAACCAGCAGACAAGGGAGGAGCAGTAGTGATAATGAACACCCAGGACTACATAAAAGAGGGGGACAGGCAACTGTCAGATGACAAATACTATAGAAAACTAAATGAAGACCCCACCAAGGAATATACATCACAACTTAGGGAGCTCATTAAATCCTTCCCTGAGAACTTACACCAGGAACTGCAATCACTCATACCAACTAGTCCCTGCATGGGCACTTTCTATATGCTTCCCAAAATCCACAAAGCAGGTAATCCTGGAACAGAACAGGTCTCAGGACTGGTAGAAAATACACTAAAACCTCTAGTCACCAACACTAACAGCTTCATAAAAGACACAACCGACTTCCTCAACAAACTCAGCCAAATCACCAATCTCCCTGCTAACACAATCCTTGTAGTGTTGTCGCGAACCGCCATTGACTTCAATGGGCAGGCAAATTTTAAAACCAACAGGGACTCTTTCTGGCCACAAAAGTGATGGAAAAGTTGTTTCAAGGGGACTAGCACCTGGACTGTGGCATGCCGGAGGGGGATCCATGGCAAAACTCCCATGGAAAATTGCACAGTTGATGCAGAGTTCTCTTTTAATCCATAAAGGTCAGAAATCACCTAACATTGACACCTGTCCTCAAAGCCCTGCCCTGATACACACTGACACAGAGCAGAATAGAGACTGTTCCCCGTCCTCAGAGACCATGATAAACACTGACACAGAGCAGAATAGAGACTGTTACCCCTACATAGGGTCACTTGGCAGATATGGCGGGGTCGTGGGAGGGGGAGGATGACTTTCACCTCTTCCCCTGTTACATTCCCGTTGTGCTGTGACATCACCCTTATACGCTGTGTAAAGCATACTATTTAATTTGATCAGCATGGCCACTTGAGTTTTTATAGTTTTCACGCTGCTTGTAGTTTATATATGGTTCACAAAATTCAAACAAACGATAAAGTAAACATGTAAGAATTCAGAATATTCTTTCAAACCCTTACACATTGTGTTTACGTATTTTTTGTCTTAAGTTTGTGGCTTTAAAGAGGTTTACGTTGTTTCTATAATGTGCATAACATGTTCTTGTAAATGTTTGTTCGATTTTTCCTGGAATTGTAATTTTTGAATCTGAATAAAGATAGTCAAATCCCTGATACACACTGACACAGAGCAGAATAGGGACTGTTCCCCCTACATAGGGTCACTTGGCAGATATGGATTGACACCTATCCTAATGATCCCTGATACACACTGACACAGAGCAGAATAGAGACTGTTCCCCCTACATAGGGTCACTTGGCAGATATGGATTGACACCTGTCCTCAAAACCCCTGATACACACTGACACAGAGCAGAATAGGGACTGTTCCTCCTACATAGGGTCACTTGGCAGATATGGATTGACACCTGTCCTCAAAACCCCTGATACACACTGACACAGAGCAGAATAGGGACTGTTCCCCCTACATAGGGTCACTTGGCAGATATGGATTGACACCTGTCCTCAAAACCCTTGATACACACTGACACAGAGCAGAATAGAGACTGTTCCCTGTCCACAGAGACCATGATACACACTGACACAGAGCAGAATAGAGACTGTTCCCTGTCCACAGAGTCCATGATACACACTGACACAGAGCAGAATAGAGACTGTTCTCCGTCCACAGAGACCATGATACACACTGACACAGAGCAGAATAGAGACTGTTCCCCGTCCACAGAGACCATGATACACACTGACACAGAGCAGAATAGAGACTGTTCCCTGTCCACAGAGTCCATGATACGCACTGACACAGAGCAGAATAGAGACTGTTCCCCGTCCACAGAGACCATGATACACACTGACACAGAGCAGAATAGAGACTGTTCCCCGTCCACAGAGACCATGATACACACTGACACAGAGCAGAATAGGGACTGTTACCCCTACATAGGGTCACTTGGCAGGTATGGATCGACACCTGTCCTCAAAGCCCATGATACACACTGGGGGGAGCTACTGTCCTCCCCAACCCCTGCGCGGTGGGTGGGGGCCATAAATCACAATGGAGGGACCTACTGTCCTCCCCCCCTCGGCCCCCACCCCTGCGCGGTGGGTGGGGGCCATAAATCACAATGGGGGGGCCTACTTTCCTCCCCCCCGGCCCCCA
Organism: Pelobates fuscus; assembly: GCF_036172605.1. Lineage (NCBI taxonomy): Eukaryota > Metazoa > Chordata > Amphibia > Anura > Pelobatidae > Pelobates > Pelobates fuscus. Next base: position 213,539,941 of record NC_086318.1, on the reverse strand, counting down.
TCCCTGCGCGGTGGGTGGGGGGCATAAATCAAAATGGGACGGACCTACTGATAGGAGTGGAGTATTGTTCATATCAGTTTAATACCTTCCGCGTCTCCTATCAGTAGACGTGTATATGGCAGCCATTTTAGGAACCGCACACCTGGGACCCGAGCAAGGTCACCTCGTTCCACAGGCGACATGATTTGGCCCTGTAAAACTATCCTGGATATTCTCTACAATTTCTATGGATATGGCATTGATTTATGTAACAGGAAGATGGAAGAAGATGCTTGGTCGGTCCTCTTACTTGAAATTAGGGGCACTGCGCGGGCAAGCTAATGTGCCACCAGATAGGAGTGGTGAGTTTATTATTGTTCATATCAGTTCAATACCTTCCGCGTCTCCTATCAGTGGATGTGTAAATGGCAGAGATTTTTAATTGTTGAATCACCTCCCCTTTTTAGGCCAAGGTGGGAAGATGCTTAGACCACTGGTATATTGGTGCCATCTTGGAGGATTTTTTTTTGGTTTGGTTTTTGAAGCCACAGTGCTGCACCAGTGGGCCTAAAAATTAGGCATGTACACATGCCTGAACAATTTGGTATTGTTGCAGCCGCTGCTGTAGCAGCGGCCAGAAAAATTGATGTTTGTTTCACAGGCAGAAAGTGCCCTAAAACATGGCGGCTTGAACCCTAGTTGGTGGCGGATAAGTCACGCAAGTCAAACGTCATTCAGAGCTAAAATACAGCAGCGTGTGGACCATTTTTAGCCCAAGGCAGCTCATCTCATCAGGCCTTTTTTAATTGAATGTATCGCCCAGTGTCAGTCCCTTCGGGATCCATTCCTCATTCATCTTAATAAAGGTGAGGTAATCTAGACTTTTTTGACCTAGGCGACTTCTCTTCTCAGTGACAATACCTCCTGCTGCACTGAAGACCCTTTCTGACAGGACACTTGAAGCGGGGCAGGCCAGAAGTTCTATCGCAAATTGGGATAGCTCAGGCCACAGGTCAAGCCTGCACACCCAGTAGTCAAGGGGTTCATCGCTCCTCAGAGTGTCGATATCTGCAGTTAAGGCGAGGTAGTCTGCTACCTGTCGGTCGAGTCGCTCTCTGAGGGTGGATCCCGAAGGGCTGTGGCGATGCATAGGACTTAAAAAGGTCCGCATGTCCTCCATCAACAACACGTCTTTAAAGCGTCCTGTCCTTGCCGGCGTGGTCGTGGGAGGAGGAGGAGGAGGATGACTTCCACCTCTCCCCCTGTTAGATTCCCGTTGTGCTGTGACATCACCCTTATACGCTGTGTAAAGCATACTTTTTAATTTATTTTGCAAATGCTGCATCCTTTCCGACTTGTTGTAATTCGGTAACATTTCCGCCACTTTCTGCTTATACCGGGGGTCTAGTAGCGTGGACACCCAGTACAGGTCGTTCTCCTTCAGTCTTTTTATACGAGGGTCCCTCAACAGGCAGGACAGCATGAAAGACCCCATTTGCACAAGGTTGGATGCCGAGCTACTCATTTCCCGTTCCTCCTCCTCACTGATGTCATTGAAGGTATGTTCTTCCCCCCAGCCACGTACAACACCACGGGTACCAGATAGGTGACAACGAGCACCCTGGGATGCCTATTGTGTTTGGTCTTGCTCCTCCTCCTCCTCCTCAAAGCTACAATCCTCCTCTGACTCCTCTTCCTCACAATCCTCTTCCAGCGTTGCCGCAGGTCCAGCAAGCGATGCTGATAAGGCTGTTTCTGGTGGTGATGGTGACCACAACTCTTCCTCTTCCTCTTCACGCTCATCTACAGCCTGATCCAGCACTCTTCGCAGGGCACGCTCCAGGAAGAAAACAAATGGTATGATGTCGCTGATGGTGCCTTCGTTGCGACTGACTAGGTTTGTCACCTCCTCAAAAAGACACATGAGCCTACAGGCATTGCGCATGAGCGTCCAGTAACGTGGCAAAAAAATTCCCAGCTCCCCAGAGGCTGTCCTAGCACCCCGGTCATACAAATATTCATTAACAGCTTTTTCTTGTTGGAGCAGGCGGTCGAACATTAGGAGTGTTGAATTCCAACGTGTAGGGCTGTCGCAAATCAAGCGCCTCACTGGCATGTTGTTTCGCCGCTGGATATCGGCAAAGTGAGCCATGGCCGTGTAGGAACGCCTGAAATGGCCACACACCTTCCTGGCCTGCTTCAGGACGTCCTGTAAGCCTGTGTACTTATGCACAAAGCGTTGTACGATCAGATTACACACATGTGCCATGCACGGCACATGTGTCAACTTGCCCAACTTCAATGCCGCTATCACATTTTTTCCGCTGTCACACACCACTTTGCCGATATCCAGTTGCTGCGGAGTCAGCCACTTTTCCACCTGTGCGTTCAGGGCGGACAGGAGTGCTTGTCCGGTGTGACTCTCTGCTTTCAAGCAAGTCAAACCCAAGACGGCGTGACACTGCCGTATCCGGGATGTGGAATAGTACCTGGGGAGCTGGGGGGGTGCCGTTGATGTGGAGCAAGACGCAGCAGCACAAGAGGACTCAGCCGAGGAGGTTATGGAAGAGGATGGAGTAGGAGGAGTAGAGGAGGTGGCAGCAGGACTGCCTGCAATTCGTGGCGGTGTAACCAACTCCTCTGCAATGCCACGCATTCCTTGCTTGTCAGCCGTCAGCAGGTTTACCCAATGCGCAGTGTAGGTGATATACCTGCCCTGACCATGCTTTGCAGACCAGGTATCAGTGGTCAGATGGACCCTTGCCCCAACACTGTGTGCCAGACATGCCATGACTTCCTTTTGCACAATCGAGTACAAGTTGGGGATTGCCTTTTGTGAAAAGAAATTCCGGCCGGGTACCTTCCACTGCGGTGTCCCAATAGCTACAAATTTTTTGAACGCCTCAGACTCAACCAGATTGTATGGTAAAAGCTGGCGGGCTAATAGTTCGGACAAGCCAGCTGTCAGACGCTGGGCAAGGGGGTGACTTGGTGACATTGGCTTCTTACGCTCAAACATGTCCTTGACAGACACATGACTGTGGGCAGATGAGCGGGAACTGCTCAAGGCGGGAGACGGAGTGGCGGATGGTTGAGAGGGGGCAAGAAGGACAGCAGTGGTTGACGTGGCTGAAGATGCTAGACCAGGAGGAGGATGGCGACTTAGAGTAGGCGTGCTGCTTGTACTCATGTGTTGATCCCATAGGCGTTTGTGATGTGAGATCATGTGCCTACGCAAATCAGTTGTACCTAGGTGGGTGTTGGACCTCCCACGACTCAGTTTCCTTTGGCACAGGTTGCAAATGGCATCGCTGTTGTCCGAGGCAGACACACAAAAAAAATGCCACACTGCTGAGCTCTGCAATGTCGGCATTCTGGTGGTGGACACAGCATGCGTTGATTGGCATGCTGTCGGGCTGACCCCGGGTGCCAATGCATGCTGTCTGACTGTGCCACTAGCTCCTTGCGACGACCCCCCCCTGCTTCCAACTCGTCTCCTTCTCCTCTCTGTCTCCCCATCTGAACTTTCGCCCTGTTCTTCTTCTTGCCGAGCGGGCACCCACGTGACATCCATGGACGCATCGTCATCATCAACCGTTTCGCTTGTATCTGACAACTCAGAAAAGGAAGCAGCAGCGGGTACAACATCATCATCATCACACCGTACCTCCATGTGTTTAATGCTGCCTGCCTGAGACATATCCCTGTTATCTACATCCTCTAGCAATAATGGTTGCGCATCACTCATTTCTTCAAACGGGTGTGTGAATAACTCCTCTGACATACCAAGTAAAGCGGCTGTGGTGCTAGTTTTGGTGGTGGCGGCAGGCGGGTGAGTGGTATCTTGAGAGGTGCCTGAAGCTAAGCTGGAGGAGGATGGTGCGTCAAGGTTCCGAGCGGAGGCTGTACAAGATTGGGTGTCCTGTGTTAGCCAGTCAACTATGTCCTCAGAACTTTTCAAGTTCAGGGTACGTGGCTTCTGAAAACTGGGCATTATTCTAGGGCAAAAAGGAATCACAGCACCACGACCACGACGGCCCCTGCGGGGTGGCCTGCCTCTGCCTGTCATTTTTTTTGGGATTAGTGGTACTATGCGTGCAAGCTACTGTGAGACCAGATATGATTGGCAATGTGAACTGTAACAGTTCTGCAGAGCACACACTGAAGGAAGGACTGACAGAGCCGCTTGAAGGACACTGACTAGCTGCTATTAGCTTACACTAGAAACCTTTTTTCTTTGTAAAAGCACGCTATAGAGACACCAGATATGATTGGCAATGTGCACTTTAACAGTTCTGCAGAGCACACACTGTAGGCCTGACACACCCGCTTGAAGACAAGTAACTGCTATTCAATCTATAACAGTGAAAAAAAAAATTTGGTTTTAAAAGCACGCTATAGAGACACCAGATATGATTGGCAATGTGCACTGGAACAGTTCTGGAGAGCACACGCTGAAGGAAGGACTGACAGAGCCGCTTGAAGGACACTGACTGGCTGCTATTAGCTTACACTAGAAACCTTTTTTCTTTGTAAAAGCACGCTATAGAGACACCAGATATGATTGGCAACTGTCAAAGCACGCTGGCACAGGTCTGCAGAGCACACGCTGAAGGAAGGACTGACAGAGCCGCTTGAAGGACACTGACTGGCTGCTATTAGCTTACACTAGAAACCTTTTTTCTTTTCTTTTTTTTCTTTTTTTCTTAATATTTTGTTTCTGAGGGGATACCTATTGCGGGCATCGTACTATCAGTGATATTACTATTCAGATTGCTTGTGTGTTAGCATCTGTTACCTTAGCATGGCTACCCGGGCATGTGGGGGCATTACATATCTTATGCAAGGATATTAGAAGCAAGTGATGAGGCTTGTGAAACCTACACATCTATTGCTAGGGGTGGTTGTGGAAGCATTCTGGTATATTAGGTAATTTATAATAGCATGTAAAATACCAAAATGTCCATTAATCAGACTCAGTTTACACAAGGCTTAGAGGGCAGAGAGAGTCACTTAGCTGTGTCTTGACTTTCCCAGTCATGGGTAAGTTTCTGTGGCGATTTGATTGCAGCTTGTGCGAGGGGAAGTTCTGATGTGTCTTCGACTAGGGGCACTTTCCATTCTGATAGAACTTTCTTCCCATCTTCCACGTTGAGGAGGTGTTTTTCAATGCCATTCCGTTTGATAATAATACGTGCTGGGAACCCCCATTTATAGGGTATGTCCGCCGCACGTAATGCTTTGGTTATAGGCATGAAACTTTTCCTGGCAGTAAGAGTGGTTGCTGATAAGTCTGTGTACAGTTGGATCTTGTTATATGATTCAGGCAGTACTGGTCGTTTCCTTGAAGCCGTCATTATAGCTTCTTTGGTGGTATAGTAATGGATTCTCGTTATAGTATCCCTCGGGGTAGATGGCGGGAGGTGTTTAGGCCTAGGCAGCCTGTGGGTTCTATCTAGTAACAGTGCTGCGTCTGGGAGATCTGGGACCAGTAGGTGGAACAGGGTCCGGACATACTCGCCTAAATTGTTGGTGCTGATTTCTTCTGGTATGCCGCGTAAACGGACATTGTTCCGCCGATCCCGATCTTCATGGTCGGCAAGCTTAGCGATGATAGAGGCCATTTTTGTTTCTACCTTGTCATAGGCCGCGACCACGTTGTTATGTGCCGCAATGATCTCCTCTGTTTTATTTTCGAGGTAGTCGGTGCGGTCTCCCAATGCTTTAACGTCGGCTCTGATCTCTTTTGCAAGTTTAGCAAAGTCCGCTTGAATCGATGATTGTAAGCCATTCAGCATTCTCTGGATTGAGGAGTCTGTGGCCGGCAGATCTCTATTTGAGATATAGGTGACGTCGCTCCTGTCCGAACTCGAGGCCGGTGAAGTAGGCCTGTCGGCGCCATCTTGCGCACGACGCGGCGGAGATGACATAGCCGAGATTTGCAGGGACGATGCTTCTTTTAGCTTCTGTTTTTTTGTGGAACGCTGAGACATGTTGGTGGGGTGTCTCTCAGGTATCAATATTCGTTCTCGTTAACGGGTAGTCTCCCGATCAATGCTGCTATAATCGCTGTTTTAGGGGATTTCCTCTCGGAGCCGATCGCTCACACGTCCATCTCCTCGAGCAGTTAGGCCACGCCCCCCTAGAAACCTTTTTTCTTTGTAAAAGCACACTATAGAGACACCAGATATGATTGCCAACTGTCAAAGCACGCTGGCACAGGTCTGCAGAGCACACGCTGAAGGAAGGACTGACAGAGCCGCTTGAAGGACACTGACTGGCTGCTATTAGCTTACACTACAAACCTTTTTTCTTTGTAAAAGCACGCTATAGAGACACCAGATATGATTGGCAACTGTCAAAGCACGCTGGCACAGGTCTGCAGAGCACACGCTGAAGGAAGGCCTGACAGAGCCGCTTGAAGGACACTGACTGGCTGCTATTAGCTTACACTGGAAACTTTTTTCTTTGTAAAAGCACGCTATAGAGACACCAGATATGAGTGGCAACTGTCAAAGTACGCTGGCAGGGTTGTGCAGGGCACACGCTGAAGGAAGGCCTGACAGAGCCGCTTGAAGGACACTGACTGGCTGCTATTAGCTTACACTGGAAACCTTTTTTCTTTGTAAAAGCACGCTAAAGAGACACCAGATATGATTGGCAACTGTCAAAGCACGCTGGCATAGGTCTGCAGAGCACACGCTGAAGTAGGCCTGACACCCAGACGCTTGCAGACAACTAACTGCTCTTCTATTACAGTGAAAAAAAATTATTTCTTTTAAATCTAAAGCTTAACCTATTGTAAAAACAGATATGAGTGGTGGCACTGACTGTGCAAATGGGCAAGGCATCCAACCTGACACAGAAGCTGGCAGGCAGGCAACTGCTCTTCTATTACAGTGAAATTTTTTTATTTATTTTAAATGTAAAGCTTAACCTATTGTTAAAACAGATATGAGTGGTGGCACTGACTGTGCAAATGGGCAAGGCATCCAACCTGACACAGAAGCTGGCAGGCAGGCAACTGCTCTTCTATTACAGTGAAAAAAAAATATTTATTTTAATTGTAAAGCTTAACCTATTGTTAAAACAGATATGAGTGGTGGCACTGACTGTGCAAATGGGCAAGGCATCCAACCTGACACAGAAGCTGGCAGGCAGGCAACTGCTCTTCTATTACAGTGAAAAAAAAACATTTCTTTTAAATGTAAAGCTTAACCGATTGTTAAAACAGATATGAGTGGTGGCACTGACTGTGCAAATGGGCAAGACATCCAACCTGACACAGAAGCTGGCAGGCAGGCAACTGCTCTTCTATTACAGTGAAAAAAAAATATTTCTTTTAAATGTAAAGCTTAACCTATTGTTAAAACAGATATGAGTGGTGGCACTGACTGTGCAAATGGGCAAGGCATCCAACCTGACACAGAAGCTGGCAGGCAGGCAACTGCTCTTCTATTACAGTGAAATTTTTTTATTTATTTTAAATGTAAAGCTTAACCTATTGTTAAAACAGTTATGAGTGGTGGCACTGACTGTGCAAATGGGCAAGGCATCCAACCTGACACAGAAGCTGGCAGGCAGGCAACTGCTCTTCTATTACAGTGAAAAAAAAAATATTTCTTTTAAATGTAAAGCTTAACTGTTACGGTACCACCTTCCGAGCTCCATACACAGTCTTTAGTCACTTGTAATCCCGGTTCCCCCAATAACGAGACCAAGCTCCATTATGAGGGTAAAACATGAACTGAGGACTGGATCAGCCAGCCTGCCTTTTATTTGCATTTCACACACACAGGCCACACCCAAGGGGAGGCATAAAATAACCACTGGCATCGATGGTACATCCCACACATTCCCTCCCCTTGGTGTGACACATAATCCTATTATACATACAGTTTGAAATATACTTTTATACAACTTTCATAACTTCAAATCCATCCATCATATTCACATAAGAGGCACATATTCAGATTCAGCATACTTAAAACATAAACATTCTCAAAAATCACACCAATCCCTTCAGTGAATAAAAAGTTACTCGAAAGTCTGTTTATGACCGACCGCAGGTACCTTTTCGTGCCCAAAATAGTTCCCTGGATTCGGGCTGTGCGGTCGGTCACTTGTTGGCCTAAAAATGGCTAAGTCCCGTTCGAAGTGGGTCGGTACTTCGACTTTCGTTGAACTGTCGAAGTATCGTCGATAGTACGGGTCGGCGGGTTCGAAGTTAAGATGGCCGCCGCCACGTGGTCCTTTGTCCGATGTCGGCCACCTCGAGGACTTTGGTAGCTTTGGCGCTTCGTTAGTTTCCGCTGTATTCGAAATGTCATTTGTACAAAGTCACAACCCTCCGCATGATCTCTCAGGGACCATAAGTACTGGGCAAATCAGACGGACCCAACAGTCTTTAGTCCAGATGGATGGGTCTGTCACATGGCTCCCTCCTTGTGGAACACTCCGGCAGACCCGGCTTGACCCTGTGGCGGGTCAACTTGGGGATGACCGGACTTAGGGAGAATAGGGACGTCTATTTGCCGGGATAACCCATCCGCATTCCCATTCTGCTTACCGGGCCGGTAGCTGATAGTGAAATTATAAGGCTGCAAGGCCAAACTCCACCTCAGCAGTCTGCCATTGTCCCCAGAGACCCGGTTAAGCCAGACGAGGGGGTTGTGGTCTGTTACGAGGGAAAATTCTTGTCCGTATAGGTAGGGGCTCAGTTTCTTCAGTGCCCAGACCAGGGCTAAACACTCTTTCTCTACTGCCGCATAACTCACTTCTCGAGGTAGTAACTTTCTGCTGAGATATGCGACAGGGTGCTCTCCTCCATCCTCCCCGACCTGGCTCAGCACAGCCCCCAGTCCATACATGGAAGCGTCTGTGTGGACAAGAAAACGTTTGTTAGGGACTGGGGCAGCCAGGACAGGGGCCTTCACAAGAGCCTGCTTCAGGGCTTGAAACGCGGCTTCACAAGCTGGAGACCACAGGACCTGCCTAGGTAAGTTCTTTTTAGTCAGATCAGTCAGGGGCTTGGCAATCGTGCTGTAGTCGGGGACAAAACGTCGATAATAACCCGCTGTCCCTAGGAAGGCAAGCACTTGGGTCTTGGTGATAGGTGTGGGCCAGTTAGCTACCGCTTCCACCTTGGCCGGTTCGGGTCTCTGGCTCCCACAACCCACCCGGTGACCCAAGTACTGCACTTCTGCCATGCCTAAATGGCACTTGTCTGGTTTCAGAGTCAGGCCGGCGGCCCGAATCTTGTCCAGCACTACCCCTACGTGTACTAGGTGGTCTTCCCAAGACTCACTGTAGACCGCGATGTCGTCCAGGTATGCACATGCAAATCCCTGGAAGCCATCTAGGAGCCTATCCACCATACGCTGGAAGGTAGCCGGAGCATTCTTCATCCCGAATGGCATGACCCTAAACTGGTACAGGCCAAACGGGGTGACGAATGCCGACTTGGGGATAGCATCCTCGGCCAGGGGGATCTGCCAGTACCCTTTACATAGGTCAATGGTGGTCAGATAGCGCCCCCTGGCAATGCGGTCTAATAACTCGTCTATCCGGGGCATCGGGTAGGCGTCAGTGGTAGTCCGCTCGTTGAGCCGCCTGTAATCCACACAGAACCGGGTGGTCCCATCTTTCTTGGGTACTAAGACTACGGGTGACGCCCACGGACTATCTGAGTGCTCAATAACCCCCAGCCGGGTCATCTCCTGTATCTCCTTCCGCATTCCTTCTCGGACTGCTTCCGGGATACGGTATGGGGGTTGTCGTAGGGGGTTCTGTCCGGGTGTCTCGACCTTGTGTATAGCTAGGTTGGTGTACCCGGGTTCTTGGGAGAACGTCGCCTGCTTCTCCCACAGAAGCTGTCTTGCCTGGGTTTTCTCGGCCGGGCTTAGTCGGTCACCTAGCTGTACGAGGCTAGTAAGGTCGGTCTGGGGATCCCTTTCTAGCAGGTCAGGTAAAGGTATGTTCTCTGGGTCGTCGGTAGCTGGGGCACAAACTGCTGCAACATCCTCGGGTCGTTCCTGATACTCCTTGAGCATGTTCACATGAAAGGATCGTTGTACCCTTTCATCCGAACAGCTGGCTATAAGATAGGTAGTATCGCATACCTGAGCTAACACCTTGTACGGGCCCTGCCAAGATGCTTGCATCTTGTTTGCCTTCACAGGTTTGAGCACCAGAACCTTCTACCCAACCTGGAAAACCCGCTGTCGAGCACCCCGATCGTACCATCGCTTCTGTTTCCCCTGGGCCGCCCGGAGATTTTCCCTTACCATCAGGGACAGTTTCTCCATGCGGTCCCGGAGTTCCAGAACATATGGCACTATGGGGGTCCCTTCTTGCTCCGTCTCCCCCTCCCAGTGTCCTCTAATGAGATCTAGGGGTCCACGAACCCTTCTCCCATAGAGTAACTCAAAGGGGGAGAACCCAGTCGATTCCTGGGGCACCTCTCTGTATGCAAATAGCAGATGAGGCAGGAATCGCTCCCAGTCTCTGCAAGTGTCAGTAAAGGTCCTCAGCATCTGTTTGAGGGTGCCATTAAATCGCTCGCAGAGACCGTTAGTCTGTGGGTGATATGGTGAACTAAGTAGCGGGTTGATGCCGCACACCTTCCACAGCTGCTGGGTGAGCACAGCGGTAAATTGGGTTCCCTGATCAGAGAGGATCTCCTGAGGGAACCCGACCCTAGTAAAGACTTTAACCAGGGCATCAGCAACCGTCTCTGCCTCTATATTAGACAGCGCTACTGCCTCTGGGTAACGGGTGGCGTAGTCTACCACAGTAAGAATATATTTCTTACCGGATGGACTAGCCCTGGCCAGTGGACCCACAATGTCAACGGCTATGCGGGAAAAGGGCTCTCCAATGATAGGCATCGGCTGTAGCCTAGCTTTTGGATGATCTCCTCGCTTACCTACCCGTTGACAAGTGTCGCACGTGCTACAATACATCCGCACATCTCGGTTAAAATTGGGCCAGAAAAAGTTTTGGGTGATTCTATGAGCTGTGCGGTGGGAACCTAGATGACCTGCCAACGGCACGTCATGCCCAATCCGCAGAATCTCCTGCCGATACTTTGCAGGTACTACTAGTTGTCGTTTCTGCGGAGGGGCATTCGGTTTCGGGGAAGGTTTTGGGATCCTGTACAGCCTATCCCCCACCCACTCGTAGTGTTCCCCACCTACTCCTTCTTCCCCAGCGTCGGCCCTGGCTCTGTACTTGGCTAACGTCGGGTCCTCCCTAGTTTCCTTCCCGTACATCTCTGGGGTATCCCAGCCTAACGGGGCCTGGTCTAAGGTACAAGTCGGGGTAGAGAGTCTTACCTGGGTCTCAGCAGCAGGTGGGCCGGCCTCAGCGGCACGGGTCTGGGCACGGGTCGTGACAGCGTCTACTGCAGCGGGGCCCATGGGAGCAAAGGCCGAAACAAGGGGGGCCAAGTCGTTGCCAAGGAGGACATCAGCGGGTAAATCCTTAATGACCCCCACATTCACGTGTCTAGCGCCCACTCCCCAATCCAAATGTACCCGGGCTACGGGTAGGCGAAATACTGCACCCCCGGCTACTCGTACTGCCACGGTATCCCCGGTATGTTGAGCTTCGGACACTAGGTGCTTTTGGAGCAAAGTCAGGGTTGCACCAGTGTCTCGTAGCCCACTGACTTCCCTTCCGTTGACCTTTACACTCTGTCGGTGGTGTTGTCGATTGTCCTGGTGGGCAGCCTGAACAGGGTCCGCCTCATGCAAGATGCCCCAGCATTCCTCTTCCTCTACACAGTGGGCTGCTGGAAGAGGTGCTCGGGAAGGGGCCCCCGTGGGTTTCCTCCAGGACTGGTTCCTGTTGGCACGGTTCATCGGGCACTCCTGTCGCCTGTGCCCTAGCTGATTGCACAGGTAGCACCGAAGGGGTTCAGAGTACTCTCGGGCGTTAAACCGGGGTGGACGTTGGTACTGGGCAGACGGAGGGGGTGCGGATGGTCTGTTTATGGGAGGCTGATAAGTGGCAGCGGCTGGTGGGTATTCCGCTCTGGCTGTGGCCTTGGTGATGGAATTGTCCAGTCTGCGAGCGTCGGTGTACTCATCGGCCAAGCGAGCCGCCTCGTGTAGAGTGGAGGGCTTACGGTCTCTTACCCACTCTCTGACCCCTGTTGGCAATTTGTCGAAACAATGTTCCAATAAAAACATCTGCAGCACCTCTTCTCCTGACACCGCCTGGCACCCTGCCATCCAGTGGGCGGCTGTGCGATGTACCTTGCAGGCCCATTCAACGTATGAGTCCCCAGTTGTTTTTGCAGTGTCTCGGAACCTCCTCCGGTATGCCTCGGGTGTAACGGCATACCGGGCAAGTAAAGCTTCCCTGACGGTCACATAATCCCCGATCTCCTCATCCGGAATGGCCCGAAAAGCGTCGTTGGCCCGGCCGGATAACTTGCCGGACAGTATAGCAACCCAGTCTTCCGGGGGTACCTTGTGCAGGGCACATTGCCGCTCAAAATCCGCAAGGTACCCGTCAATCTCTCCTTCTGTCTCACTGAAGGCTTTGAAGGCCGCAAATGGCACTTTCTGTTTGTCCCCCGGGTTTGCTGTGACTGGGGCTGCTGCAGCACCGTTTTGGCGTAGCAGGCTGGCCTCCACAGCGGCTTGAACCTGGGTGATGATCTCCGCGGAGGGGTTGGGGCCATAATGGGCCAGCCTAATTCTTACCGCCCGGTCAAATCTTGCCTCCTCGGGGGTTCTGTCGTCTGGGCTGGGTCCATTGGTTCCCTCTGCCGCTGGTACTCCATCCATTTCCAGCAATAAAGCAATAATGTCCCTCTTCTTGAGGTTACTGGCCTGTCCGCCCCTTTGTTCCAATAAGTCTTTTAGGGTGGCTCTTCTCAGGTTTTGGTATTGTAGTTCCATTTATTCCTGGTCGTAGTGGTCTCTTTGGGCGTTGAGGATCATCCCGTCGCTTGCCACCAGTTGTTACGGTACCACCTTCCGAGCTCCATACACAGTCTTTAGTCACTTGTAATCCCGGTTCCCCCAATAACGAGACCAAGCTCCATTATGAGGGTAAAACATGAACTGAGGACTGGATCAGCCAGCCTGCCTTTTATTTGCATTTCACACACACAGGCCACACCCAAGGGGAGGCATAAAATAACCACTGGCATCGATGGTACATCCCACACATTCCCTCCCCTTGGTGTGACACATAATCCTATTATACATACAGTTTGAAATATACTTTTATACAACTTTCATAACTTCAAATCCATCCATCATATTCACATAAGAGGCACATATTCAGATTCAGCATACTTAAAACATAAACATTCTCAAAAATCACACCAATCCCTTCAGTGAATAAAAAGTTACTCGAAAGTCTGTTTATGACCGACCGCAGGTACCTTTTCGTGCCCAAAATAGTTCCCTGGATTCGGGCTGTGCGGTCGGTCACTTGTTGGCCTAAAAATGGCTAAGTCCCGTTCGAAGTGGGTCGGTACTTCGACTTTCGTTGAACTGTCGAAGTATCGTCGATAGTACGGGTCGGCGGGTTCGAAGTTAAGATGGCCGCCGCCACGTGGTCCTTTGTCCGATGTCGGCCACCTCGAGGACTTTGGTAGCTTTGGCGCTTCGTTAGTTTCCGCTGTATTCGAAATGTCATTTGTACAAAGTCACAACCCTCCGCATGATCTCTCAGGGACCATAAGTACTGGGCAAATCAGACGGACCCAACAGTCTTTAGTCCAGATGGATGGGTCTGTCACATTAACCTATTGTTAAAACAGATATGAGTGGTGGCACTGACTGTGCAAATGGGCAAGGCATCCAACCTGACACAGAAGCTGGCAGGCAGGCAACTGCTCTTCTATTACAGTGAAAACAAATTATTTCTTTTAAATGTAAAGCTTAACCTATTGTAAAAACAGATATGAGTGGTGGCACTGGGCAAGTAGGCACAGTATCCAATGTGAACCTCACACAGAAGCTGGCAGGCAGGCACCTGCAATTACATTACACAGGAAAAAAAAAAAAGCAGCCTGATGTTATAGCCCTAAAAAGGGCTTTTTGGGGTGCTGTCCTTACAGCAGATATCAGATGAGTCCTTCAGGATTGTAGTGGACACTGAATACCCTAGCCTAGCTATCAATTTCCCTATCTAATCAGCAGCAGCTAAACTTTCCCTCCTCTCACTAAGCATGCAGCTTCAGAATGAATCGAAAATGGATGCTGGGAGGGAGGTTGGAGGGTGTGGAAGGGAGGGAGTGCTGCTGATTGGCTGGAATGTGTCTGCTGACCGAGAGGCACAGGGTCAAAGTTTGCCCAATGATGACGAATAGGGGGCGGATCGAACTGCGCATGAACACGCTAAGTTCGCCGGGAACTGTTCGCCGGCGGACAGTTCGGTACATCACTAAATCCTTGTAACCATGGATGTGGAATCTCTATACAGCAACATTCCACATACAGATGGCATCAATGCTTGCTTCCATTTTCTCTCTCATGTCAACAACCAAAAATACAGCCCCCGAATTATCACAGAACTGGCACTATTTATCCTCACACATAACTACTTCAGTTTTAACAATGAGGTTTACCTACAAACCATGGGCACTGCTATGGGCACTAAGATGGCACCCCAATATGCTAATCTGTTTATGGCAGATCTTGAACAGAGATTCCTAGAAATTCAACACACCAAACCATACAAATATTATCGCTATATCGATGATATCTTCATAATTTGGACTGAAAGCGAAGAAAAACTGATACAGTTCCATGACTCTTTCAACACATTCCATCCATCAATCAAACTAAAAATTGAATATTCCACTAGATCTGTGAATTTTCCTGACACCACTGTGACATGTAACAATGGCACAATCCACACCTCGGTTTACAGAAAACCCACAGACAGGTGCAGTTACCTACACAGCTCCAGCTTCCACCCCTCCCACACTAAACAGGGCATCATCTACAGCCAAGCCACTAGGTACCATCGCATATGCTCTGATCCTAATGACCGTAATTCCAATCTAAATGTACTCTCCCAATCTATAAGACAGAAAGGCTACAAACCAAAGACTATTACCAAACAAATCAACTCTGCTGTAAAAACGCCACGCACACGCCTGCTACAGTACAGAGAGAGAAAAATATCCACACGAGTGCCACTTGTGGTCACCTGCAACCCAGCTCTTGAGGAAATATGGAAAATCATCAGAGACCTACAACCAATATTAACAGAAGATGAGACTCTGAAAAACATTTTCCCTGAAACACCCATTTTGGCCTTCAGACAACCACCAAACCTCCAAAAAAAATTAATCAACAGGAAGCTGCCCACTGATGGTAAGAATGAAGAAAATGGGACCAGTCAAACTGTGTCAGCACATATGCACAGACAACATAGCCACACACAACAATAAAACCCACAGCATTAACGGTTCATACTCCTGCACATCCAGCAATGTGGTATACATGATATAAAATGCCACCTAGGATGCTACATTGGGGAAACCACCCAGCCATTAAATGGCAGAATGAATATGCACAGCAGACACTCTATTAAACACCACAAAGAAGAATCCTACTGCACTCCTGTGGGACACCACTTTACCCAGCCTGGCCACTCACTGAAGGACCTAAAAATCAAAGTACTGAAGGGGGGGTTTAAAAATACCCAGGAAAGAAAAGCCTTTGAAGCCAGAATGATTAAATGGTTTAACAGCAAGAATAGAGGACTAAATATTGATTTGGGATTCCTGTCCCACTACCAACACTTTACATGAACACTCTCCCAGCATTATCTTACTATTCTGTCATATGTACCAACACTTTAAAATGCATTCCTATATGTTTATTCTATCTATATACCAAGTACTATGTGTTAACCTATGCTTTCCCATACTCATATGCATGTATGCTTATATATATATATATTTCTGTGCATTTATATTTGTGTATATGAGTTCATGTGCATGTATATATATATGTGTTTATGTATATGTACATGTGTTTATGCGTTCACATATACACATTTATGTGTGTGTGCATGTATAAAGTATACCATCCTCTGCACTGTCTGCTTGTTTGTTTTTCTTTTCCCTCTCTCCCCCCTCACTCTGCTCTTCAGAAAGATATTTATGACCCTCTACAAAGATGGTTTCTATTTTCTACCAAACCTGTGTCTTATCTACACTCATGTCGCTTTAACCCCTATATCACAACTCAACTTTGAATTCTATGTGTCGTCTTGCTCAGAAATGCTTCAGACTTCAGAAAGGGAGGTTATCCCGAAAGCTTGTCATTT
Source organism: Pelobates fuscus (assembly GCF_036172605.1). Lineage (NCBI taxonomy): Eukaryota > Metazoa > Chordata > Amphibia > Anura > Pelobatidae > Pelobates > Pelobates fuscus. The sequence continues at coordinate 213,523,654 of NC_086318.1, read as the reverse complement.
AAAAATTCTGTTAGTCCAATAAAAAAGGTATTACAAGATACGAATTCTATCTGTTTTTTACATATACATATATATACATATACATATATATATATACATATACATACACACAGCCGCGGGGCCCCCGGCTCCCTACACTTGCAGAGGGGGCCCAGCGGACTGCAAGTGCACTTACAAGCTCTTCCCTCTCTGTAACTCCCGCAAGATGTGCGCCCGTTAGAGCGTTGCTATGGCAACGCTCCGCGCAGCACGCACACCGCACTCACGGGAGTTACAGAGAGGGAAGAGCTCGTAAGTACACTTGCAGTCCGCTGGGCCCCCTCTGCAAGTGTAGGGAACCGGGGGGCCCACAATGCCACCGGACCACTAGGGATCTTGGAATCTCCCCCCTCCCTGGACCAGGCAAGAACCAGGGAGGGGGGAATAACGTTTTTGGAATGCTCCATTTACACTACACTAACACACACACACACTGCATACACTACACTAACACACACTCTGCATTCACTACACTAACACACACACTGAATACACACACTACACTAACACACATACTGCATTCACTACACTAACACACACACTCTGCATTCACTACACTAACACACACTCTGCATTCGTTACACTAACACACACTCTGCATTCGTTACACTAACACACACTCTGCATTCGTTACACTAACACACACTCTGCATTCGTTACACTAACACACACTCTGCATTCGTTACACTAACACACACTCTGCATTCGTTACACTAACACACTCTGCATTCGTTACACTAACACACACTCTGCATTCGTTACACTAACACACACTGCATTCACTACACTGACACACACTCTGCATTCACCACACTGACACACACACTCTGCATTCACCACACTGACACACACACTCTGCATTCACCACACTGACACACACACTCTGAATTCACCACACTGACACACACTCTGCATTCGTTACACTAACACCCACTCTGCATTCACTACACTAAGACACACCCACTCTGCATTCACTACACTGACACAAACTCTGCATTCACTACACTGACACAAACTCTGCATTCACTACACTGACACAAACTCTGCATTCACTACACTGACATACACTCTGCATTCACTACACTGACATACACTCTGCATTCACTACACTGACATACACTCTGCATTCACTACACTGACATACACTCTGCATTCATTACACTAACACACACTCTGCATTCACTACACTAACACACACACAGTGCATTCACCACACTAACACACACACACACACTGTATACACACACTACACTAACACACACACTGCATACACACACTACACACTGCATTCACTACACTAACATACACACTCTCCATTCACTACACTAACACACACACTCTGCATACAGTACACTAACACACACACACACACACACACTCTGGGGGGCCCAGACCTTGTGCTTTGTCAGGGGCCCAAAAATTTCTGGTGGCAGCCCTGCTCAAATGGCAGATTCAATTTTATGTAGATAAATGCAAAGTTATGCACTTCAGGGCTAAGAATGCACTAGCAACCTATACCTTAAAGTAGTGAATTAGGAATAGCAACAGGATTTGTTAGTTGTTATAGACAACAAACTAATTAACAATGTACAAGGTCAATCGTCAGTTGCTCAAGCCAGTAAGGTATCGTTATCTATGAACAGGGACATTATTTTTTCAAGATGGAAATATAGATTTGCCTCTTTATGAATTAACGGTAAGACCACATCTTGAATATGCTGTGCAATATTGGGCACCTGTTCTTAAAAAAGATATTATTAAAAGTGCAGAGGTGAGCTACAAATTTAATAGAAGGAATAGAACATTTAAAGGGACACTCCAGGCACCCAGACCACTTCTGCACATTGGAGTGGTCTGGGTGCCAACTCCCACTACTCCTAACTCTGCAAGTGTAATTATTGCAGTTTTTTTATAAACTGCAATAAATACATTGCAGGGTTAACTCCACCTCTAGTGGCTGTCTACTAGATTTCTAGCTGATTTCTAGTAAAGATTTTCCTTGCTAGAGCGTCGCTGGACGTCCTCACGCTGTGTTGCTCATTTCCCCATAGGAAAGCATTGAAAATCTTTTTCAATGCTTTCCTATGGGGAGCGCTAATGCACATGCGCGGCACTCCCCGGCCGGTGGGATCAGTCTCGTCCATCGGCCAACAGAATCAGAGGGAGGAGCGGCGCGGAGGAGGAGACAGCGATGAGGGACATCGTCGCTGCCTCAGGTAAGTGACTGAAGGGGTTTTCATCCCTTCAGTAACCGGAGTTTGGGGGGTGGGAGGGAGAGGGTTTTCCTGGCACTGGAGCTTCCCTTTAAATCTGTTTAGTTTAGAAAAAGGTGCATCAGAGGGGATATGATAGTATTATACAAATATATTCTGGGCCAATACAAACCATTGTCTGGAAATCTATTCATAAACTGGATTAATACTTTAAAAAGCACAATATATAGAGATATAATTTTTGACAGGAAGGGTAACAGGTTTTTGATCCAAAGAGAGATCTTACTGCCATTCTGGGGTCAAGAAGGATTTTTTCCAAGCTTGTTACAAAACTGAAAAGTGCTTCAAACCAAGTTTGTTTGCCTTCTTTTGGATCAACATCAAAAACATATGTGAGAAAGGCTGGACTTGGTGGACACATGTATCTTTTCAGCCTGAGTAACTATGTAATAATAACAATACTAATAATAATAATAATATTAACCCCTTAAGGACGGAGGACGGTTCAGGACCGTCATTGGCATTTTTGCGTTGCCGACCGGTGACGGTCCTGAACCGTCCTAACCGTCCAATGTACTTACCCGATCGCCGTCGTTCCCCCGGCGGCGATCGGCGGTGCTCCCGTTGTGGGGAGACTGCCTGCAGCCCAGACAGTCTCCCCATGGCGAATTAGGACCCCTGTGGCCATGTGATCGCTCAACAGGGCGACCACATGGTCACAATAGGTGTCCATGTGTCTGCCTGCAGGGGGACTGTCTGTGCTGACAGGCAGTCTCCCTGCCAGTGTAAAATCAGAAATAAAATTTAAGTAAAAATTAATAAAATAAAAAAAAATGATATATGTGTATATATATATGATATATAGACATATATTATACCTATATAATATACATCTATATATCATATATATATATATATATATATGTATATATAATGTCATACTAAGTGTAAATTACATACTAAGTGTAAGTGTAATGTACATATATTAATATAAAAATACACTTATAATTAAATTACACACGTATATATATATAATATATATAATAACTATATATATATATATATAGTATATATATATATATATTATTATAAAATACAAATAATAAGTAATTTAAATTAAATTAACATGTACAAATAATAATAAAAATTAAAAAAAATTATATATCTATACGAAATTTTATTCTAACTGTATTTTGATATTAATATATATATATATATATATATATTTATATCAAAATACACTTAGAATGAAATCAGATATATATATGTATATATAAATAAATAAAAAGAATACAAACTATACATATGTCCATATACAAAATTACATAAATAATTATATAAATATACACGTAGACTTCAAATATATAAATATGCATATATATTTAAATTCTACGTGCGTATTTATGTAATATTTTTACATAATTAAGTTATTTTATTGATTGCAATTTAAGGGACCTGCCTGCCAACCCAGGCCGAAAGTCCAGAGAATTTAATTTGCTATTACTGTATTTTACCCTGTAACGTTCTACGACACCCTAAAACCTGTACATGGGGGGTACTGTTTTTCTCGGGAGACTTCGCTGAACACAAATATTAGTGATTCAAAACAGTAAAACATATCACAGCGATGATATTGTCAGTGAAAGTGACTTTTTTTGCATTTTTCACACACAAACATCACTTTTACTGATGATATAATTGTTGTGATACATTTTCCAGTTTTGAAACACTAATATTTGTGTTCAGCAAAGTCTCCTGAGTATAACAGTACCCCCATGTACAGGTTTTATAGTGTTTTTGAAAGTTACAGGGTCAAATATATGGGTCAAATATTTTTACATTGAAAATGGCCAGATTGGTTACGTTGCCTTTGAGAGCGTATGGTAGCCCAGGAATGAGAATTACCCCCATGATGGCATACCATTTGCAAAAGAAGACAACCCAAGGTATTGCAAATGGGGTTCAATTTAGTTTTTTACTTTTTTCACACACAAACAAATATGAACGCTAACTTTGGCCAGTGTTTGCGACTAAGTGGCTACTAAAAAAGTCTGGACATACCCCATATTGAATACCCTGGGTTGTCTACTTTAAAAAAAAATATGTACATGTAGGGTGTTATTCAGCGATTTATGACAGATAATAGTGTTACAATGTCACTATTGATACATTTTAAAAATGTATGTTTTGAAACCGCAATTCCTACTTGTACTTATAGCCCTATAACATGCAAAAAATAGCAAAAAGCATGTAAACACTGGGTATTTTTAAACTCAGGACAAAATTTTGAATCTATTTAGCAGTTTTTTTCATTCACTTTTGTAGATGAGTAAAATATATTTCACATAAAAGTAAAAAAACATGTATTTTTTTTCAATTTTTCATCATTTTTTTCATTTTTTTTAAATTAAATTACATGAGATTATATAAATAATGGTATGTAAAGAAAGCCCCTTTTGTCCTGAAAAAACAATATATAATTTGTATGGGAACAGTAAAGGAGAGAGCAGAAAATTACAGCTAAACACAAACACCACAAAAGTGTAAAAAGATGCCTGGTCACAAATGTACAACATCGCAAAAACAGTCCGGTCCTTAACCCCTTAAGGACCCATGACATGTGTGACATGTCATGATTCCCTTTTATTCCAGAAGTTTGGTCCTTAAGGGGTTAAGGGGTTAATAATACTCCTGGGGTGCAGAATATAAGCACTGGTGTTTTTTTCTCTTAGATTGGCAGTGTTTTGGGAAGGAGGCCCCACTAGTGGTGCCAACAAATGAAACATGTCTGGAGCACTTGTGGAGCCTCATTTGTTTGGGAATTGATGTCTCCTGTCTGGCTTCCTAAGCCCCATCTACCTGATCCATCTATAAGAAGGTTTGAGAGTCATGCTTTCTGGTTTCCCAGATGGGATGACTGTGAGGATTACAAGTTGATCCAGCACGCAGTACTGTGTCACACCTAGGACTAAGGATAACGTATAACCAGACCTTAGAATGGCCAGACTTAACGTCTCCAAGAATAGTCAAAATACTTGCCGAGGTCAGGGACGCAGAATCAGACACAAAGATGATGGAAAGCCAAAAGTCAAGGATACCAGATATCAGGGAAGTCAAAACAAAGCCAAAGTCAAATACCAGAAAATCAAGATCAGAAACACACTCTCGGATAACCATAGGCATGAAACCATGAAGGGCACTGAGCAAGAGGAGAACTGAGTCTAAATACCCCTCCTGTGGATCCAATTGGCTGTAACTGACCTTTGACCCCTTGGGCAATTAGCAGGTTTTTCATTTGCATAATTGCTGCTCAGCACAAACCCTCCTGTGGCTTTGCTGCTCGGCACAACTTTTCCTGTCAGGACAGTAACGTTGCTCGGCACAGCTTTTCCTGTCAGGACAGTAAATGCCATTAACCACATTTTTATGTGCGGATAAATACGTGACACACTCCCAGTAGAGTGGTTGCCACTTTGTCATACTTAGCTAAGCTTCAGGATAGGGGTATCTTTGCAGTGAAGTGCAGCTTGGCTGCGATTTCCTTCCTATTTTGCTCTATGAGGTGGGTAGATTTCACCAGGAGTTTCTTGATCCATCGGATGGTGCATGGTTGAAATAGGAATTTGTAAAGTCTGTTGGACCCAGATTTTATTTTAGAGATTTGTGCCTTGACATTTATATATAGTATGACTTATATGTAGTCCTTTAATAGTAGTCATACAGATTGGTTGTAATGACATTGGGCATGCATGTACTCTTGACCTTATTCAGGCCCATAAGGAAAATCTTGCAAGGTACTTTGTCTTTTTTTTTTTTCAGAGTTTGCTTGTATAGTGTAAGGTGGTCCCATGGCCATGTATTTGGCAGTCATGCACAAAATAAAACAAAACAACCATATATGGAGATCAGGTGCATTTAAGAAAAGATAATAAATATGAATAAGGCAAGTGGCAAGGGGGAGTATAATCATTAAAATAGTTATTTTATTCTATTAACTGTTTTGCATTTATCTATATTTTTGTTGTATGTAGGTTTGCCAACTTTCGTGGAAAAAAACAACAGGCCGCACTAATTTGCATAATTAATTATACATGAGGCCCTGGGGAGATAGCGCAGCTAAGCGGACAAGGTCACATGTAGGAGTGTGGGGATAGATGCATGGGATTGGTTGGGAAAGAGTCTGTGGGTGGGATTATGTTCTGTGAAAGTTAGTGTGGGGGAGGTCTTACCTCAGTGCCACTTGGGATTCGGGCCAGCAAACAGCTTCCCTCCCGCCCGCCCTATTAGTATATTTAGTCACAGCTAGCCGGGGGTATGTCCTTGCCAATTGAGTTTGAGGTTACGTTTAAGTATATGGAATGAGATGAACAAGTTTTTTAAGGTCTCAAACCTCCCCTGCTCCAAAGGTTAAACTTTAGGTTGCCTGAGGTATCGTGCCCATCGAGCGTGGATAAGGTCGGCTGATGGCAGGCATTGGAAATATATGATTTTTATGACGACCGGGGAGGTGAAAGGGAGTGGTGATTAGGAACCACTCCATGTTTATTGGCAAGGACGGTTGGGTCACTGTATTATGTGTGGAGTTATATATGTATATATGTTAATTTATGCTTATTTTTGTCTTACGTTTTGGTTACAGAAAAGAAGATATTTAATAAATAAAGTTATGGATGTGTTATGCAGTAACTTAGTTTGTGATAATAAATGCTGTGGCCTGTTTCATCCATACTAAGTGGTCTGTCGTTACTGGGGGGTTGAATAGGGTTAGATTTTGTTCTAGGCTGCATCGCGATTCCCCACTACGTACATACATGTGGCATCATGTAAATTGAAATGAGTAACATAAGAAAAAAAAATACATTAGTTATGGGTTATTAACTTCTTTGGTTTCTGGTATCCAAACTCACAAACCCTTTTGCAACCACACTTCCAAAGCACTCATTGTGCAATATATTATTCATTGCAGTATCTGTTGCAATGCAGGCTATATTGAAATAAATATTCTCTGGTTGTGGCAATGTATATAATCTGTGTGATGAAGAATATAAGCAATCATTTTGTGTTGCATTATGCCCTGGTAGAGGTATGGAGATGAAATATCCGAAAGCCTTGTAATATTAACTCCTTTTTTTCTACTTTCTTTCCACTGTTTTGACTTGACTAAGAGTCTTGCACACAACAAAGAATGATGGCCAGCCAGATTACTATTCCTGAACCCCAGAGCAACATGGAACTGAAATCTTTATATGTTGTCTATAGATTAAGCAGTCAGCACAACTCACTACTTAGTAAATAAACCCTGTAGATACTTTAATTGATTCTGTTTGATATATCCAATTTCTCACACTTTCAAAATGTACTATTTTCAGTATTTTGATGATATACAGATGTTAGAAGAGCAGATCAAATTGATGTTCTTCTCTATACACATGCTGTTCTGCCTCCCTCTGCTACAAGAGTGATGGCCAAATCAATAATCCCGAAAACAGCAGAGGAACATAGCACACCTGCAGCCTTCATATAGAGTCTAGAGATGAAAGAGAACACAATTAGCATTGCTCTTTTGCCATGCACGACACAAAGAATGATCCAGTATCCATGCCTTCTAAACATAAAGAAACACAGCATTAACCAAAATGTTAACTTCCCTTTTCATCCGATTAAAAAATGAAAAATAATATCAATAATGCAGGGCATTTCTACAATTTAAATCAGCCTCCGCATACTTCTTAAATCGATTTTACTGGGATCATTCTTTAAGCCAGGGCAGGATTAACATAGGGGTTAATGGAGATGAAGTTCCCTGCCCATCCTACTCTTCACATGCTCTTGTTCTATAATGTTGTGCACAGGGAATTAAATATATGAGAAATTAGGAGGGCTGCGAGAGAACAAAACATGTGTGAATTGGCAGATTATAAAATAGTTAATACACTGTGCAGATGTGGTTACATCTCTTTCTCCATGGCTCAGGTTGCACACACAATATGTACGCAAAGACTACTTTTATTCCCACTGTAACCCAATAATCAAAAACAGCCCTACCCTCAAGCTTTGAATCCTTTTAATATAAAAAAATCCTGTGTTATTTAACACCAATATTTACCCCTCTCTAACGTTTTAGACTATTGTATGCATTTGCACAGCTGCATACACTCACTATATGCAGATTCAAACATAATACACTACAAGCAGAAAAATACATATAAACACATGCTGCGTATTCAAATTAATTTGTCAAATATAAGTACATGTTTTATTAAAAGAAAAGGTTTTTAGTGTGATACTCGGACGCTTAATAAGATTATACAAAACAAGGTGTATATTTCTCTAATAGCAACTTTAGCACTCTTTGGGTTGTCCCATTTACCCAGAAATCCAATAGTGGAAAAAAAACACAATGTGCTAGAACAAGGTTTAGGTGATACTACCCTTTCAAACACAACAGTGTATAGTGCAGAGCTAGAAAGTCAAGGGCTTACCCATACAGCATGAAACATTTTCATATGTTTGCTGGAAAAAAGATAAGAAATATACAATGGTACAAAATTGTTTACAATTGGTATAAATAAAACCAAATATAAAAGAGGGAATTCTCACAATTCTAGAGCCTTTTCAACATTATAGCTCTGAACGTACTGGCTTTCTATGCCTTTAAGGTAGCAACAGGGACCTTGTACCTCTTCACAGACTCCAATGAGATATATACATACAGGAGACATAAAATGTAAAATAATAGTGCAGGATGCTGGTAAAGGTTCACAACTGGTTGTTCATGAGATGTTGCTCACCTGGTTTTGGAGCCCATATAATACTGACTCCAAATGTGTGCACCTGCTTGCCAAATATGGAGTGGCAAGAACCGACGTGTTGGTGTGGATGCAATGAATATTAGTCCAAGAGGACTCAATTTGAAAATAAGTTTAAACTTTTATTAACCTACAAACAAAATATAAAAAGCTTCACTAGGGAGATAAAACAAAGTAGATAAATAAATATATATACAAATATATAGTCCTCCTGGTGTTCGAGACGCATTTCGCCCGCTATACAGACTTTTTCAATCAGTGTATTGCTTCCATCCATTTTCCCTGTTATACAGGGGTTTCCTTAGTTTATTGGTCCAATGAAATGCTTGATCAGTAAGGGGTGTAGAACAAAACAGGTGTTGTGAGTATTCATTCTTACGTCCCTCCATACGAATGGCGGAAGTGAAGTATCAGGCTCAATCCCCATGCCATGTGCATGCCCATCGTTTGTACGAATGATGGAAGTGACGTTCTGGATGTTTCCCATAAGTCACTCACACTATACACTCTAACTAGTTGTACTAACTATACAATTTCGAGAGTCCAAATGTGCATAAAATAAAGAAGAAGAGGAAGGGAGGGGAGGGAGTGAGGAGGAAAAAAAAATATAAAGAATAATAAATGGAAATTGTAAAAGAGGAGAAAATTGAGTAAATATGCAGAACAAAGACACTATTTGTTAGTATACAAAACAACATATTCTTTGATAAATACATGCTTGTTTAGGCATTTTCATGCCTGCATTGTCTATTTTACAAATTCATTTTATTCACTTTATGACGCATTCGAATTATTGTTTTAACCCCTTCAGGACGGAGTCAATAGTGCACGTTCTGATCAAAACAAAACGTAAACAAAAACTGGAATTTGCGCTATATGTCTGTTTACCCGTAGTTCCCCTCTTTCAAATTATATGCACCCACACTTATTATATATCATTTTGTTCAGGAGAAACAGGGCTTTAATCTATCATTAACTATTCATATATGGAACATAATTTATTATGAATAAAATTAAAATGTGCATTTCCGTCTGACATTTTAACTCTGAATGTCATAACACTGTTAGGTTTTACTGCAAAAAAATGCACATATTTGTAATCAGCAATGTCTCACGAGTACAACAGTACCCCCCATTAACAGGTTTTATGTTGTTTTGGAAAGTTACAGGGTCAAATATAGAACATTCCATTTTCAAATTGAAATTTTCCAGATTAGTAATGTTACCTTTGAGACGGTGTGGTAGCCAGGAATGAGCATTACCCCCATAATGGCATAGCATTTGAAAAAGTAGACAAGCCAAGGTATTGAAAGTGGGGTATGTTTAGTCTTTTTTAGTAGCCACTTAGTCACAAACACTGGCCAAACTTAGCGTTCATATTTGTTTTTGTGTGAAAAAAGCAAAAAACGAATATTTGGCCAGTGTTTGTGACTAAGTGGCTACTAAGAAAGACTGGACATACCCCACTTGCAATACCTCGGGTTGTCTACTTTTGCAAATGGTATGCCATCATGGGGGTAATTCTCATTCCTGGGCTACCATACGCTCTCAAAGGCAACATAACCAATCTGGCAAATTTCAATGAGAAAAAAATGAAATGCAAGCCTTATATGTGACTCTCTAGCTTTCCAAAACACCATAAAACCTGTACATGGGGGGTACTGTTATTCTCGGGAGACTTCAATAAACACAAATATTAGTGTTTTAAAACAGTAAAACATATTACAACAATAATATAGACCATAAAAGTGCCGTTCGCTTGTAAAAAATGCGAAAAACGTCACTTTTACTTAAAATATCATCGTTGTAATACAATTTACCAGTTTGAAACACTAATATTTGAGTTCAGCGAAGTCTCCCGAGTAAAACAGTACCCCCTATGTACAGGTTTTATGGTGTCTTGGAGAGTTACAGGGTCAAATATAGTGCTTGCGAATTAAATTCTCTGCACTTTCTCCCTGTGTTGTCAGGCATGTCAATCAAATTTTAATTAATCAAATCACATAATTACGTTAAAAGATTATTTAAATATACACATAGAATTTTAATATATATGCATTTATAGGTATTTAAATTCTACGCGTATACTAATGTAATCTTTTATGTAATTATATGTATTTATCTATATATATATATTTGCGTTTTTTTGTATTTTATATATAGATAGATATATATAGAATGTCATTCTAAGTGTATTTTGTTACCGATATATATATATTAATAACAAAATACAGTTAGAATGAAATTGCATATGCATATATAATTTATATTAAATTTTGTTTCAATATTTTATTTATTTATTTTATTATGTTATTTATTTATTATTTTAATTATACGTATTTATATATAATATATATATGTACATCTATTATATATATAATATATATACATATATAATATATATATATATATATATATGTAACATCATTCTAAGTGTATTTTAATATTAATATATGTACTTATATTAATATTAAAATACACTTTGTATGATGTTACATATATATAATATGTATATATATTATATATATATATAATATATATACATATTATATATATATATATATAAATATATTTATTTTATTTTTACACATGTCTAATTTATTTTTTTACACCTCCTACCAGCAGGGGGACTGTCTGATATTTCAGACAGTCCCCCTGCTGGCAGATCCACAGCCAGCTATAGGAGGCCATGTGATCGCTCTTTGAGAGCGATCACATGGCCCCCAGGGGCCTCATTTGCCGGAAGGGGATTGCCTGGGCTCTCAGGCAGCCCCCCAGAAGAGAATCGCGGCGGAGGTAAGTACACCTCTCTTCTTGGGGGCTTAAGCCGTTACGGCGTACCATGCCGTCGCAACGGCTTTAAAGCCCATTTAATGCGTGACGGCATGGTACGCCATAACGGCGTTAAGGGGTTAAAATAAAGATGCAATTCCTAGAATTTGAAGACATAAAAGTTAATTGTGTTAGATTAGCCCTTAATTATTGGTCTGCACATTGGTAGGCACAGCAGGGGGAAAGATAATGGGGAGCAGAGATATTAATTTTTGAAACCCTAAAGAAATTCTATATTTGCATCATCATTATTCTGAAACAAGGCATAAAAAGAAAAAGGATAAGGATACTAAAGACAAAGAACGGCATACTAGATTGGAGCATTGAATTGAGCAGAGAGAACAGAGATTGGTTAAGGTCTAGCGATAGAAAACCAGATATACGAATAAACCAAAGTGCAGGCTAAGACCAAAGACTTTACAAAGACAAATATCACTAAATGTGAGCCCAATACACAGCATCACTGGGTGTACCATGGCCATCAAAGCCTCAGAGCATACAGTGCATGCAGACAACTTGGGTCTCGACTTTGCTGATACACATTATAGGGATATAGATCTGTGTCAGGAAAGTTGTGGTCTCTAACCCTAATCCTATACAAGCAGTGTTGTTATACATTATTGTAAGCTAAGGAAAGAACAAGCTACAATATACTTCTGATAAGGTGCTTGAAACCGGAAGGTAATTATCAGGATTCAGAAGGAGACTATTAGCAATGAACAATCCTAGAATCAGCAGGGCTCAAGGTAACTCTTGAAAGCCAAAGCTTAGCAGGATATCAGAACCATGGTTATATTAGAGGAGACGTAATGGAAAATTTAGACTTTACAGTAACAGAATATTGCTCATAATGCTGTACATTGATTTGGATTTAAAAGTGAAGGCAAATCAAAGGGAAACCAAAACCCAGCACTTGAAACTGTAATGCATTTATGTTACCATGGTGAAGCCAACACAGAGTCCTGAGAGAATACACTTTTTTTTTTCCAATTTGTATTTTATTGAAAGTTTTATGAATGGGATAGGGATACAGAAAACAAGAAGGGATCGGGGAGGGTAGGGATACGAAGTTTCACATAGGTTGACATAGCAGTATAAATGTTTCACATAACATATAGTAATAATTCACATCGCCAGTGCATTTAAGAATATACACATCACTAATCAAACTTAATATTCTTCCAGAGATAGTGTGTTGAGCTATGAAAGCAGCCCGCAAGGGTCCCCTTAGGTCCAGACATGTTATAAGGGGTTGAAACTATAACTATGAAACCATAACTATGGGATCTAGTGGGTATTGACCCAACGGTTAGCGAGTAAGTGACCTGGTTTCTCTTAATGGTCATGACTGATTTTTCCACCTTACTCCCACTGTATGCTTGCGTCATTCGCTTCTAGTTCAAGAGTACTTGTGTCTTAGTATCTCTGGGCTAGAATGGAAGCCGCTATCAATGATAGGCGTTACTAGTGTGAAGTACTGTAAGTCCTAATACCTCGTATGGGTAATCTAGGATCTCGGAGCGGTCCACCTGTGCCAGTTATGATGAGCAATTGTTATTTGTTTTTGCGTAGAGGCTGCCAGCATTTCATATTTAAGATATTGTTTAATCTTTCCTTCCAGTAAAGTGGAAGCGGGGCATATTGTTTGCTTCCAGTGTAAGGCTATAAGGTTACGTGTCGCCAGTATCATTATAATCACCAGATGTTTATCCAGTTGGTTTATGGGGGTGGGTAATAGGAGCATGAGGCCCAATCGGGGCGATAAGGCCAGGTTTGTTATACCCATGCTGACCCATAGTCTGTGAGTGTCCACCCATAGTGGCTTTATGAGGTGGCATTCCCACCATATATGAGTCATTGTACCTACACTTGTCCCACACCTCCAACAATTACTCGATGTGAGTGGAAATATCTTGTGTAGTTTATCAGGTGTATAGTACCATCTGTATATCAATTTTTTATGTGCCTCTATATGTGAATAGCAAGTGGACACCCCTTTCAGAGCCGTCAATGATTCGAACCACTGTTCATCCGAAAGTGCTAACTTGCACTCTTTTTCCCATTGGGTCTTGTACGAAAAGTTGTGCGAGGGTGTTCCCTTTTCTAACACTGCATAACATAATGATAGGGTTTTTTGTCTGGTCGGTGCAGAGTGGCATCTATCATACAACTTATATCTGTTGGTGTCAATGTCTTGCCCTGTGTTTGTGGGTGGTGCCACTTTGTCTATAATGATGCTTTTGAGTTGGAGGTAAGGAAATATGTGCGAAGGTGGTAACTTAAATGATTTTTGTAATTCTGGGAAAGGCATAATCTTCCCTTGGTGACATATGTCTCTGATGCGCCTAACTCCATGTTCTTTCCACCCACTTAGTGATAACCATGGAGAAATCGACTGTAAAGCGGTGATAGGAGCCCATGGAGAGAACAGTTTGTCAGGTCTTCGGGAATGGTGGAGAGTGTCCCATATTTGAATAGCATATCGAGTCAACGGTAGGAGTGTGTGCTGAACACCTCTCAGATGTTTCGGCGTCCATATGGATTCTACTACCGACCCTTTAGGGCCGTGCTTGTTCTCAATGTCTACCCATTGTAGTAGCCCTGGTGGGGCGTGTAATTTAACCACATTTTCTAGTATTGCTGCTCTGTGGTACTGTAGTATATTGGGGAACCCCAAGCCTCCCTTTCTGGTTGGAGTATATAGCAATGTTACGGGAAATCTCGGTTTTTTGGCGTTCCATATAAAGGATGTTAACAATTTCTGTATATGTTTGCATAAGGTGGAGGAGAAAGGTAGTGGTAACATACGGAAGATATACAATATTTTTGGGAGTACCATCATCTTAACAGTATTGATCTTGCCGAGCCATGACAGCATGACATCTTTCCACTTGTGCAGGATTTGTTTACACATTTGTGGCAAAGAGGCAAGATTGAGCGCAGAGATTTGCCTATGCGTGGCTGCTATCTTTACGCCTAAATAGGTGAGGTGTGATTGTCTCCAATCGAAGGAGAATGCAGTTTTCAGTTTAGCTACTACGGAAGAGGGTAGACGGATCGGCAGGGCTTGTGTTTTTGATTGATTCAATTTGTAGTATGACACTTTGCTATATTCTCCCAGTATTTCGATAAGAGCAGGTAGGGACCGTTCAGGTTGGGATAAGGTGACCAGGATATCATCCGCAAACATTGAAAGTTTGTAGTCGGAGGATTCAACTTTAACTCCTGTTATATCCGGGAGAGTCCTAATCATATACGCTAGGGGCTCGAGAGAAAGAACGAAAAGTAGTGGTGAGAGTGGGCAACCTTGGCGTGTCCCATTTGTGATAGGGAACGGTCTAGAGACAAAGCCTGCATTTGTGACCCTGGCGGTAGGATGTGTGTATAGGGCCATTATGCCAGTAATGTATGGGGCTGGGAAGCCAAATTTAACGAGTACCCTTTCCATGTACCCCCAGTGCAGCCTATCAAAGGCCTTTTCCGCGTCTAACGCCAGGAGAAGGCCTGTCCCGTTTTGAGACTCCATTAGTGATAATATGTCCAATATCTTTCTTGTGTTGTCCGAACCTTGTCTTTTGGAGACAAAGCCTGACTGATCGTTGTGCACAATTCGGGCGATGATGTTTTTAAGTCTATCCGCTAAGATCTTGGCATATAATTTAGTGTCACAGTTCAGAAGGGATATCGGGCGAAAGTTCTGACAGTGCGTGGGTGATTTGCCAGGTTTCGGCAGAGTGGAAATGTGGGCCTGCAACATGTCTGTAGGTAGCGTGCCGTTGCAGAAGCATTGGTTGAGTAGAGATGTGAGGTGGGGGATCAGTATGTCTGAAAATGTCTGATAGTACAGGTTTGTGAAACCGTCTGGTCCTGGTGATTTATGTTTGGGCAATCTGCGTATTGTTTGTGCTACCTCTTCTTCCGTGAATGGTTGTGTTATCATAACTATTTCTTCCTGCGTTAGAGTGGGTAGGTTGACCTTATCTAAGAATTGAGCAATATGGTCTGTAGATGGAGTGTGTGTGGCGGGATCATTTTTTAGATTATATAGCGAGCCGTAATATTTCGCAAACTCTTCCACAATGTCTTGAGGGTGCATTAGTTTCTTTTTTTCGGGGGAGACAATATATGCTACCCGCGAGTTGGCCATTCGAGCTTTGAGCTTGGAAGCTAAGAGGGAACCGGCTTTATTCCCTTGGGCAAAGAATTTGTAGTTGTAGGTGTGCAGTATATGATTCGTTTTGTCCAGTTCCATTTCTTTTAGTTGTGCTTGTGCTTTGGACAGTTGTGCAGAGTTGTGTGCCGTTGGGTGAAGCTTGTTCGTGTGAGTATGTGTGATTATTTGTTGGATTAGGTTGTTATAAGTGCGAAGTCTCGACTTTTTAGCGAAACTAGCTTGTTTGATGAATACTCCCCTAATGACAGCCTTATGGGCTTGCCATATCGTTGCTGCAGCGGTGTGTTCTACAGTGTTCCTCTGAAAGTAGTCTGCGAGTTCGGTCTTTATTTGCGTGGTAAAGTCAGGGTCATGTAACAGAGAGTCATTCAATCTCCAGGAACCCCTGCCTTTGGTGGGGTACTGTGTAGTTAGTGTTAAAGAGATAGGTGCATGGTCTGACCATGTTATTAAACCTATTTTGGCAGATTGGATTTTGGGCACCAAGGATGAGTGAATCAAAAATCTGTCTATACGGGAGTAGGAGTTGTGTGCCTGGGAGTGAAAAGTGAAATCTTTCTCTGAGGGGTGCAGTATCCGCCATGCATCTAAAAAAAGAAGTGTTGTGGAGGCATTGTTGGATAGTTTTTTTAGTGTTTGCACGTTCTTTGGTTGTGGCCTGTGATACACTTGAGGAGGAGGATGTGTCTAGTTGGTCATCTAAAATAAAGTTGGTGTCACCTCCTATCACTACATTGCCAAGAGTATGTAACTTGGCTAGGTTTAGTATTTTATCTAAGTATGTTGCTTTGTTCTCGTGTGGTCCGTATATGTTAATGAGGGTGTATGGTTCGTTATTAAGTGTGCATTGTACTATGAGGAAACGTCCTTCTCTATCTCCGATTTTTTTCTGCAGTGAAAAGGGCACGTCTTTATTAATCAATATAGAAACTCCTCTTTTCTTCTTACTGTACCCAGAGTGGTAGCCTATAGGGAATTGTTTGGATGTGAATTTGGGCAACTTGGATTTTAAAAAGTGGGTTTCTTGAAAGAAGGCCACATTGGCTTTCATTTTTTTGGCTTCGCCAAGGGCCAGCCTTCGCTTATGCGGGGAATTTAACCCTTTTGCGTTAAGTGATATAATAGTCAAGGCCATGGCATAGCATTGGGTGCGATTGCATTTCTGTGATGCGTTTCAGAACCGTGGTAGAGGGAGTCTTCCCTTATATGCCATCTATCAGGAGTGAAAGTCAGGTTGGAATGTTCAATTATGTGAAACAGAAGAGTTTGGGGGTAAGTTAGTACACAAGAGGGTAGGGGATGGGAGGGAAACCAGAGGTGAACTATGTACAGGGTGTCGGTCAGATAGCGAGTATCTGACAATAACCAGATTTGTGGTGGCTCCATGAAGCCAATAACCATGGGGGGAGGGTAACTGAGGTGGTAGACACTAGG
This sequence comes from Pelobates fuscus, assembly GCF_036172605.1. Lineage (NCBI taxonomy): Eukaryota > Metazoa > Chordata > Amphibia > Anura > Pelobatidae > Pelobates > Pelobates fuscus. The sequence goes on along the minus strand of NC_086318.1, from coordinate 213,506,153 downwards.
CTACCCGTTTCTAGGCATAAAAAAATGAAACGTTTCATGGGGAGACTGTGTGAATATACACAAAAATTGAGGTCTCATAATAACCATTAACTTTTAGGGGGGGATAACTACCAGACAATAAGTAAGTAAGTTACATTGGGTCTCGACCTTAATAAAATGCTAGGCCCGCATTAGCCCTGTAAGAACATCATATAAAGTCATACCATGTAAAATAACTAATCTCACTTGTCCTGTAGATGGAACGTTGTAGGTTGATCAAAAAGTCTCTAAATAGCTAGAAGTTCGGTATCAGTTTTTGTCTTTTGCTACGGTGATCCAGTCCTTCATGAGCTTCCTAGGTGACTTTGCGGGGTATCGCGTTCCCTCTGTCGCGCCTTGTTGGTGAACTTGTATATTCCAGTCTGAGAGAAGCTTGATCCCGTCGTTCAGATTATTTATGTGTTGTTCCGTACCATTTTTTTTCACAATTATGCGTGTCGGGTAGCCCCATTTATATATAATATCAGCATTTTGTAAAGCTTGCGTCAGTGGTCTCAATTCTTTACGCTTTGTTAAAGTTGCTGCAGATAAGTCAATGAATAGCTTGACTCCATCGTATTCGGGTGGTATGTTATTTGCATTGCGTGCAGCTCGCATAATGGTTTCTTTTGAAGTGAAATAATGAACTCGTGTGAGTACATCTCTTGGGGCGGCTGCGTCTAGGAATCTAGGCCTCGGCAGACGGTGTATGCGGTCAAGGCGGAGATCAGTCTCAGTGAGGCCTGGACATAAGGCTTTAAACAGACCCACAGCGTAGTCGTGCAGTTCTGAGGGTTTAATTTCCTCTGCTATACCCCTGAGGCGGATATTATTCCGTCTGTCGCGGTCCTCGTGGTCTGCCACCTTAGCAGTTAACGCGTGCAGTCGGGAGTCTAGCGAGTCAAATACCTCCGTTAAGTTGTTGTGGGCCTCAATGATTTCTTCGGCCTTATCTTCCAGTGCAGCAGTGCGTTCTCCGATTTCTTTTATGTCTGCTCGTACATCTTTTGCCAGTTTGGCAAATTCAGCTTGCAGAGTGGTTTGTAAATTGTGTAACATCCTTTGCATGGCGTCTTCTGAAGCTGGAGCCCTATTTAAAGTTGAGAAGGACGTGATATCGCTTCTATCAGAGCTTGCTGCAGGGGATGTGGGACCTTCGGCGCCATTTTGTGAGCGGTTTCGAGGTGGCGTTAAGGAGGAGATTTGCAGTTCTGTCTGCTTCGTTTTCATTCTTTTTTGCCCCCGGTGAGACATGGTTGCTTCGGGCTAACCCCAGGAGTGTTTTTTCCACGGGTAGGTCAGTGGATTTTCTACTATTCGCTGCGTTCCGTTATACCCTCGGAGGAGCTAACAGCTCACACGTCCGACTCCATGAGCTGCCAGGCCACGCCCCCGAGAATACACTTTTTAAGCAGTATAATTCACTCATTCACATTTACAAAAATGCTAATAATTTAGACCTCTGACACATTGCATTGCACATGAACAGCGAATAAGTATAAACCAGGTACAAACTTAGGTGCTACTTTTTGGCGTTTATAATTGAGAGAGCCATGGAGAAGTAAATGGGTAGCTACTGATCATCTTAAAAATTAAAAAAAATGGTAGGTAAGAAAAAAATAAAAAATATTTTGAAAAGAAAAAAACATGCACTATTCTTGGTGGTCAAATGAGTGCATAATCTCTATCATTATTTCTCATAAATTAGTTTAAATACAATCCTCATTTCAAAGAAGCATTGCTTTTTTATGATTCATTAACTGCCTTTCTTAGTTATGTTCCCCCAACTGCTAATATCTGCAGTTGCTATGAGACAATTAACCATGGAAATGTAACTTATTTTATTATGATTAGGTTAAAGTCCTACAGAAATACTTTTCCTGGCTTAGCAAATAAAACAAAAACTAACATAAAAAACATTTCCCTGTCTACGTCTATTTGCTGCATGCTTTTCACTGTGCTGTTTGGTCATTTATTAATACAATTACATCAGCAGAATACTGGTGAGGTATTAGCTATTTCACTCCTAATAGTTTCTGATCTTGCTGTGTTGCATCAGAACATTATTAAGATTTAGCTTTGTGCCCATGTGTTGCTTGTAATGAAACATCAAAATCTAATAGAGGATTGCATATGTCTTTTCAGTAACAAGGTCATCCAATAAACATAGCTATATAAAATGAATTGTACGTTAATATAAAGAGATATAAAACACATTCTAAATTGCAGAATAGCCAGATAACATTGTTTTGCTATAATAAAATGAATTTATATTTTATAGCCATTTCTTTTAATGCTTGAATAATTTTCCTATCAAAAATTGATATTGTATAATATACTGCACAAGTAGAAATGTAGAAACCAATGCTATAGTTTTAAAATGCAGAGAGATTTTAAAGTCTTGTTCAACTTGCAAGCACTATTTCTAGTGCTATATGTAGAAATAGGCCTGAATTTGTGGGAGGAGTTCTTTACACAAACTCTACCCCCTTGCTTACCTATGCTGTTTCCTGTGTGAGTGAAACTTTGCCACGATAACCAGCACTTCTGTTTCGGTCTTTCCTGCCAAATTGGACTGCTCCAGCTCCAAGTTCTGACCTTCTTCATCACCGACCCGGTTCCAGTATTGCAAGACGCCGGCTTCCAAAGACGAGACCTGGTATGCTTACGTATGTACCCGTGGGAACATCCTTTCATGGTGTTCCCACGTTCGGCTTATCAAACGTGGGGATTGGCTCCCATTGTTCGCATACACTTGTACCGTTCATTTATTATTCCTGTGATTCTTATGCTTCGCATAATTATTCCTGTGATTCTTACTTACGTTCGCGTATTTCGCTTGTTCCCATACAGCCCGTTCATTCACTTACTCTGTTAATTTGTTTGATTCAAGCTGTACGTTCATGAACTTGCTGTTCATACGGCGGTTGAATCGCATGCTCATTAGTTTAAATTCTTAGATTACTGAGACGCTGACACTTTATCTTACTATATATGGCCTAAAGAAGCTAAAGAGGCTTTTGTGCTTCTTAAACAAATGTTCGCATCTGCTGACATATTAAGACATCCTTACATTAGTAAATCTTTCCTGCTTGAGGTTGACACCTCCGAGACAGGGGCAGGGCTGTTCTTTCTTAGAGAGAGAGTCAGGATGCCCGTTTGTATCCTTGTGATTACTTCTCCAGAAAGTTGTCTCCTGTCGAGCATAACTATGACATTGGTAATAGAGAACTGTTAGCCATCATACTAGCGAGTTTGTGATTACTTCTCCAGAAAGTTGTCTCCTGTCGAGCATAACTATGACATTGGTAATAGAGAACTGTTAGCCATCATACTAGCGCTTAAGGAATGGCGACATCTTTTGGAGGGTTCCAGGGATCCTATTCTGATTATTGCTGATCATAATAATCTGGCATATATTAGGGATGCCAAACCACTGTCTTCTAGACAAGCTAGATGGTCATAATTTTTATCTCGCTTTAACTTCATTTTCACCTACAGACCCAGTTCTAAGAACGTTAAAGCTGACGCCTTGTCTAGGACGTTGAATCGGATCTAGAACAAGAGACATCCCTTATTATTTCTCCTGAGTGTATTATTGCATCCACTGTCCTTTCTTTATCGTCCCCTTTTCTCCGTACTATCATGGTGGCTCAACCCCAGGCACCTTGCAACAAACCTCAAGATAAATAGTTTATTCCATTGCCTGACAGGAAAGAGGTGCTGAAGTCATTCCATGACAATGTGACCACTGGGCATCCGGGTATTAATAAAACTGTATCCGCCATTTCCAGGTCACTTTGGTGGGAGTCACTCAGGAGGGATATTAAAGGTTATGTAGAAGCCTGCTCTGTCTGTGCAGTTTTGAAGGTTCCTCATAAACTTCCGTGTGGATTGTTACATCCACTTCCTATACCTAGTATGCCATGGTCTCATGTATTGATGGATTTCATTGTTGAACTGCCTAGTTCCAATGGGTATACAACCACCCTCATTGTAGTTGACCGTTTCTCAAAAAATGGCACACTTTACTCCACTTAAAAACTTGCCATCGCCTCAGGACCTGGTGCACATATTTATACACGATATTGTCAGGCTACATGGTATTCCTCAAAATATTGTGTCTGATAAGGGTTCCCAATTTGTGTCACAGATCTGGAGGGCATTCAATAAACAGTTGGGCATTGAATTGTCATTTTCCTCTGCTTACCATCCCCAAACTAATGGTATGGCTGAAAGAGATAACCAATCACTTGAGCTGTATTTATGTTGCTTTGTGAATAGTACACAGTCTAACTGGGCTGAATTATTGCCCTTGGCCTAATTTGCAAGGAATAATGCTACCCATGACTCATCTGAGCATAGTCCATTTTTGTTGTCAATATGGGTCGTCATCCTGCTGTTCTCCCTGCTGTGATTTTTGATATGGCTATCCCTACTCTGGATGATCACCTCACCTCTATTTGTGATACCTGGACTAAGGTTCACTCCGCTCTTGAAACTGCAGCTGCTCGCTTTAAGTTTCATACTGATAAACGGCGGAGTGCCAATCCAGTTTACCATGTGATTGGGTTTGGTTATCCTCACGCAATATCAGGTTGAAGGTTCCCAGCATGAAGTTTGCTCAAAGGTTCCTTGGTCCATTTCGTGTGGTTAGGAGAATCAACCCTGTTTCTTATTCTCTGGCCCTTCCAGCATCCTTACGTATACCTAATACTTTTCATGTGTCCTTGCTCAAACTGCTTGTTTGCAATCGGTACACAAGTCCAGTTTCCCCCCCTCCTCCTTTGGTTGTTTCTGGACAGGAGGAGTACGAAGTCTCCTCCATCATTGATTCCAGGTTTTCTCGTGGTTCCTTACAGTATTTGGTTGATTGGAGGGGCTATGGGCCTGCTGACTGTTCTTGGGTTTCGGCTTCTGATATCCTCTCCCAGTGGGCGGTCTTCAGGTGGGGGTAATGTCACATATCAATTTGCACATAAAAATGTGGTTAATGGCATTTAACGTCCTGACAGGAAAAGTTGTGCCGAGCAGCAATCATGCACATGGAAACCTGGTAATTGTTTTTTGGGTCAAAGGCCGGTTATTGCAAATCAGATCCACAGGAGGGTTTGTGCTGAGCAGCAATCATGCATATGGAAACCACGTAATTGCTTTTGGGGTCAAAAGCCGGTTACAGCCAATGGGATCCCCAGGAGGGGTATTTAAACCCAATTCTCCTTTTGCTCATTGCCCTGTTGTGGTTTCATCTTGATGGTAATTCCCAATCTTGATTTTCTGGTATTTGACTTTGGCTTCGTTTTTACTTCCCTGAATTCTGGTATCCTTGATTTTTGACTTTCCCTCATCCTTGTGTCTGATTCTGTGTTCCTGACCTCGCCTAGTATTTTGACTATTCTTGGATACGTTAAGTCCGGCCATTTTAAGATCCGGTTATACATCCTAGGTGTGACACAGTTCTGTGTGCTGGATCAACTTGTAATCCTGACATATACCCCCTTCTTTATCCACTGACTGGATGACTATAGACTATATGAGAGGTCTTTGCTGTTTCGTGATATTGTGAGGTTTGCTCCTGTTTTGTGAAAATATGGTCTGGGTTGATTTGTTTGTGGTTGACAAAAAGGTTTTTATTGATGCTTTATTTGATTGTGGATCAAATGTGAACGTGAGCTTGACTTGATCAACCACTTGTGCGTTAGTTTTGGTCTTAACTACTTCAGGACGATTAAAAAATTATTTCAAATGCATTGATCTGCCGAATTTAAACAGCTCAACATTCCACAAAAATTGGTTAGGATGTGCAGTTGGTACAAAAGATATACCTCGACTCAATAGGCCCATCTCCTGTTTATAGAATGATCTATGTGAAAGATTAAACATTGGTACTATTTCCTGAGGGGTGGTTTGCCCCGAGGACCAGCTCTTGCCCTTGTGCCCTCTTCTTGTTCTATTCTTTTGTGGCCTACTGTTGGGCTCCTGGTGATGGTGCCTGTGCCTTTGTTCACTAAAAAAGGAGCAATATCCTGATGTGTGTCACTTTCTGAGGCCGACTTGCCAGAGGTTACATCTATGGTAGTGACTTTAGGACACTGTATACACTTACGTTGTCTCCTGGGTCTGTGTAGATTATACTCAGACAGCCATTTGTAGACCCTATGATCTTGATAGTCTTGCGCACTTTTTCACATTTGTGTTTCCTTAATCTAATCAATTCATTTTTATATTTCAAGAGTTCCTCCTTTAATTTCTGTTTGAGTTGTAATCCCTCAGGTGACGCTAGGAGTACGGCATGTTGAGTATACAAACTTAGAATTTTTTGGTTGATATCTGCCAAATCAGTTTTCACATCTTGGATAATATTTAACATGGGGTCGAATAATGCTTTGTTGAGAACATGTGTCCAATCTTTGCAAACTTTAGGTTTCATGCATCCTATAGTGGGGATGTTTAATATCCTAAACCCCCTAGGTATTTTCTTCGCTTTATAATAGTCAGTAGTTTTTTTGATCCTGAGGAAAGCCCGACGTGGGGCTGAAACGTTGATCATTTTAATGCATATCCAATAAAGTGTATTGATTTTTTAAGAAGACCGTGGAGTGCAGCCTTAATTGTGGATACTCTATTTGAACCAGCCTGCAGGCTTTGGCACCAGGCAGTATTGAATATAACGTGAGTGCAAGGATTTTTTGCTGGAGAACACCTTTTAACACCTTGGAATGGTTCTCACCGCAGTGTTCTAATTGTTTGTCTGGGTGGCCGCAATTCCTATGGACAACCACGAGGTGGCGGCCATCTTGTTTGCATGAATGCAGGCAGCGGTGTTTGGGCATGAATCTCATGGAACTAAAATCGGACACAGAAACTCACGAACACCGCTGGACTTGCTGGCCTGCATTTGGTTCTATACAATTTAAAATGGCACCGTTCTGTGAAATCATTCATCTGGATGAGGGAAACAAGCTCCAGGGTAAGAACATTGACAATGTTCGGTAGTTTGTTAGTTTTCCAAACTACTGAACTAGACTGACAGCAAGCCCTGATTCTCTGGATCTGTTTTGGTCATGAGACCATGCGTGCGGTCAGTCAAATAAATGACCTCCCAGACAGAGGGTAGGGATTGTATGATTATGTATGGGAGTGCCATCTACTTGAACAACTTTGTCATTGGTCTGTAACTTTGTACTGTAGTCTTCCATCAGGTCCAGGTGGGAGTACCCCTTGCATGGGGACTTATTGGCTCAACCACAGTCCCTCATCCCAGATGATTGCCTGGACGCCGTACTCACTTCTGCCCAACCAGCCCCAGAGGTGAGTGACCTTGTAGACTAGTCCTGGGAGGATCCCCAACTGACAGGTGGAGATGGGACTGAGGTCTCTCCACCGGCCCTACAGGGATGCTGGGTAGCCGGCCCAGATCCCCAACTGCTGCTGGAAGTACAGTGAGTAGAGACAGTCAGTCCTACTCCCCAGCAGCAGTGTAGCTTGCAGGGAGAGGAGACAACCGGCCTCTCTCCACAGCAACAGCCAAAGTTACAGGGGGAGGAGATGATCAGTCCCTCTACCCTACAGCAGAAAGCGTCCTTGGGGGTGGCCTCACCCTCCAACAGCAGCCAGAGATAGTGGGAGAGGAGACAACTGTACCAAACCTTCAGGGATGCTGGTCTTTGGTCCAGGATGGGTGGAGGACAGCTAGACTCCGACCAAGCTGTAACACTGGAAGTGGGGACTACAGTGCTGATGGTGTCTGGTGGAGTGCTTGGAGCACTAAGGATGCACTAAGGAAGCAGCGATTGGTGGAGGCACCCGGTCAGGGTGCCAGACAGTCCGCCACACTCAGTCTCCAATCTCTGTAATACTCCATTTCCTCTATCAGACCACCACCTCCTATCATTTGTTCTCGAGTGCCCCCACACCCAATATCCTCAACCTAACACAACTCAGTGTGCCCCCCACAACTCAGGAGGAATCTGAATTCTCTTGACCTCCAGCAACTCTCAGCTGTTCTCCATTCCAAACTCTCATCCATCCCTACCTTCTCCTGTCCCTGGCTATCTCCTCATATATTTCTACCCTAGACACTGCAGTCCTGTTCCAAGCACGCTACTCAAGGAGTGTGCGCATCCAACCGTGGCCCACTAAGTCAACCCGCTACCTGCAGAGATGCTCTCATTTAGCTGAACGCTGCAGGAGGAAGTCTCGCACCTTGTCAGACTTTCTATACTATAAATTTGTCTTGCGCTCATACATTGCAGCCTCACCCTTGCTAAACAGTCCTACTTTTCTTTTGTTATAAGTTCATGCTCCCCCAATCCTACGCATTTCTTTAATACTTTTAACTCTCTTCTACACCCTGCTGTGGCCACCCCACAAACTAATCTTTCAGCTGATAACTTTGCATGTTACTTTACTGTCAAGATTAAACAGTTAAGGAATGAATTCTCCCCCTTCTCACCTCTCTATCTCAACCTCACTTGGACCATACCACCCCTACCCTCCAAGACTTCCCTCCAGCTACTGAACAGGAGGTGGCTGCGCTTCTCCTTTCCTCTCGTCCCACCACCGGTCTGATTGATCCAGTACCTTCCCACCTCATCAGAGCTTTCACCCCATGTACCATATCCTAAACTGCTCTCTTACAAAACCCATCTTTTCAGGAATGCTTATGGCCTCCAAGAGTAACTTCTATCTCTCAAACCTTCCTCTCGCTCCCTCCTATAGGGCCACACTCTAACCTCCAATTCTGCTACTTTCCCACCATGTCTATTTGCTGTCTCTCTCAATACCCTTCCTATTGTGTTTTTTATACCCCACCTCCTCTAGACTGTAAACTCGTTTGAGCTGGGTCCTCAACTACCTTATTCCTGTTACATTTTGTAATTGTCTCATTTGGTAAATTACCCTTTTATTGTAAAGCACTATGGAATAGGATGGCGCTATTTAAATACCAAAAATAATAATAATAATGTAACACGCGTGACAATAATCAGTGAATATTTAGGTATAACATAAGTATACATATGGCAACAGTTTTGACACAGTTTCAGATAGCGCATACAACATATCCACATAGATGCAAATTTCAGCAAGATTTATTACAGAGCACTTTCAGCTTTGCTGGACATTTCGTAACAGAGAACTCAGCATCAGCTTTGAAATTAGCTAATGATTCTTCAACACAGAACTTTTTACAACGTCTCACAACAGCACAGTTTACAGTCATAAAAATAAAAAACTTTGTGCTGTCAGATTGAATCACACGCAGTTAAGTCACTCACTGCTGGCTACAATTCTCACAGGAAAACACCTTTAATATTGCAATTAACAAATAAGATATTTCTCATACCAGATTAATTTAACCATTCCTTTCCCATCTAGTAACCAATAAGAATAATTCTAGCAGATTTTGCATTGCAGATTATTAACTTTCCTGATTAAAGATTAATTATCCTGAAGTTCAGATAAGTCAATATCTCTGGATAATAGCTTGGTATGCTATACTTTGCAAATTACCAGTAAATATATTGTTCATTTATTCCACCTGCAGGAATGGATTTGTAACCCTATATTTCCTTCACTAATTTACGGTTTCATAAGATTTTAAATCTGATCATCTTTTATCCAGGTATATTTCTGTTTTTAGTAAAAAATTAACAAATGTAAATTAAATAAAATAAAACCAGCATATTTACCAACTTTATTGGTAGAAATTCTTTATGCTTAAATATATATTCCGTGGATGGTGTATGCAAGTATGAGTAAAAAATTGTGAAAATAGGAAGTTATCAGACTTCTGATTATTAAAGATTTCAATGTTTCAGTTGGAGTGTTAGATTTTTCAGAGTTCCAGAATTAGTTGGAAGAAATACAGAAAGTTAGGTGTGTCCAGCTTTTGGTAAGTGATCAAAGACCAAAGACTGCGGGAAGACGTAGGTATGGACGCACGTACCGAAGGGCGGAGTTAAGGAGGGCGGGTGGAGGCTGAGACGCGGTCGGAAACAAGGGATCCCTGTTTGTTTGTTCCGGGATGCTAACCGACGGTGTAAACCGAAGAAGTGAAGAGAGGGACGGTAGTGAAAAGACGGATCCTACCTGCGGAGATAAGTGCAGTAAAAGCCCCTTTTTGTTTTTTCTACCTGTTTATAAGCTGAATACTGCTGTTTAGCTGTTAGACTGTGTTGAAAGCTTAGGTTTTTTGGTTGTTTCTTTGGAGAACGCGGTTGTGGCTAATTAATTAATTAATCGATAACTAACTCTCAATTAAGTTACCACAGCATATTACTCTGGAAAAGAGAGTCATATTCTAAATGGTGGTCTGAAAATAATGGTAATTAAGTAGAGTAACCAGGCACAATTAAAATGTCATATGTATTGCACAATTTAAACAATCTAAACATTATATGACAGCTGAATGATTTTTTTGACTCTCAACTAAAAGGAGAGGCAATAGACTTGTTTGCTGATAGTACTAGCACTCTTTATAAAAAATGAATCAACTAAACTAAAAGGAGAAAGGGAAGGAATAAATTAAATTTGATTAAAGTTTAAGTTCACATGAATAGTAAAATGGCATCAAGATCCCAAGATAAAATGACTTCAAAGAAGACGAAGAAAAATTCCAAACCAGAAAGAGAAACTATAAACTTTTTCTCACCTCCCAATAAAACAAACAAAGAGAAAAAGACAGAAAATACATATTTAGTGACCTCAAGAATTGAAGAATCACCAAGCAGTCAAGAGAGTATATCCAGTACGCAGATAACTGCAGAATTCTTAGAAAGATGCCTAGAATCCCAATCAAAAACTTTAATGAAACACATCAACCAGAGTTCCGAAGAGATCCTCGGTCAGATAAGACAGCTGACAGAAAAAGTAAACATGGCGGAAGAAAAAATTACATCCATGGAATTTCAAGAAAAATCATTAATAGAACAAAATAAAGAAATGACAAAAAAAATCAATGCACTGGAGATGAAACTGGGAGATTTGGAAGACCATTCAAGACAGAATAATCTGAGAATAAGAAATGTCCCAGAATCGATCGATCAATAGAGTATACCTGATTATGTAGACAATCTTTGGAAAGCCTGGGGAATTGACCTGGAGAAATTCAACCATAACATGGAAAGATACCACAGGGTGTTCAAACCCCAAAATATACCAGACAACAAGGCAAGAGACATAATTTGCTGCTTTCAATCATTTCAATTTAAAGAAATAATATTGAAAATAAGCATAAAAAAGAACTACAAGGAGAAGAATTTAAGAATATACAAATCTTCCCAGATTTTTCTTTTTTTACTAGATTACAAAGGAAAAAATATGGCCCAGCAACAACTATATTAAGAAAATATAATATAAAATATACGTGGAGCTTTCCAACAGCTATAAAAGTTTTCACGGAAGACCACCTAGAGGTTTTTGACTCAGTCGATAAAATAACATCTTGGATAAAAGAGAAACAGTTAACATAAAACAATTTGGATGGATGGCCAAAGGAGGAGAGAGAAGGAAAAGAGATAAATAAAAAGCCCTTTTTTTATTTTTTTTTCTTCCTGTTGTGGTAAATAAGGATATAATAATAATATACTTAAAGAATAGAAACATGGAATAATAATGTAATATATGACACTATATATAAAAAAGGATTTAATAATAATATTCTTAAAGAACAGAATCACGGAATAATAATGTAATATACGACATTTTATATAAAATAAGTAACACTTGTATGAAACCATAACAAAGATTAGATTAAAACACGAAAACACAACATTTATAAAGAATAGGATTAATGTAAAAGAGGGAAAGTAAGAAAAGGGTAGAAAGAGTTAACTTATGATACTATACATAATTAAAGAAAATAAAAAAGACAACACTGGCACAAAATTATAAATTATAAAAGAAGAAAAGGGAGAAAAAAGAAAGGAAAAAAATTAGGTTAGAGCATAAATGAGAGAAAAGTAGAATGGTGAGGGTTACAGGGATAAAATATGTGAAATATATATATATTTTTATTTATTTTTTTTCTCCTCTCTTCCACAATAATAAAGAGATAAGTTAATAAAAGTAGAAAAAAGGGGAAAAACAAGAAGGGCAATACAAAGTACAAAAATAATTAGAAATATAAAGTAAACGATAGTTATAAATTTACAGAATATATCTCCACCTCCACAACGCCCAAATTACTCCGCCCATGAGTTCTTAATAGGACTTAGAGATTGCCTAGAAGAAGGCATCTTAAGCTGATGAAAGTATAGATCCCTGAAATAAAGAGATCTCAGTAGAAGACGTCAGAATGGAAGAGTGTATGAGTAGTATGAATGAATTAGGTACAGTAGTGGATGTCATTGTGATTAGGGATAATCGCTGAGGAAGTATGAGAGGATGGATTATTAGACACTAAATGTTGAAATTAATTTCAAATAATATCCAGGGTCTAAACACGCCTCAAAAAAATGGGCATTTAACGATTATTTAGTATCTAAGAAAATTCAAGTGGCCCTGATACAGGAGACACATTGGACCCTTAAAGAAAAAAAATAGTTGGTGTGAAAGATTTTTTCCATTAGTAATTACTTCCTCTAAAAAAGAAGAAAAAAGAGCAGGAGTGGCAATTATGTTTTCAAAATATATACAAGTAGAAATACAACACCTAGATAGCGACATAGAAGGAAGGTTTTTAATTTTAGTTTGTACAATTAATGGTGACCTTTACACATTAGTAAACGTATATCTGCCCAATACCAATCCGATGAAATTATTCTCTCAAGTTCTAGATCGTGTAGATAAAATTGTCATGGGCTTTATATTATTTGGGGGAGATTTCAATTGTGTTCTAGACATAGCAATGGATATACATAGGAAAAACAATATAAAAATAGATAAAACTAAACTTAGGAACACTAAAACTTTTTTCCAATATTATTAAAAAAAACAACTTATATGATATTTGGAGAATAAGAAACCCCACAACTAAAGAATATTCTTTTTATTCATGGCCCCACAATTCTTATTCAAGGATCGATTTTTTCTTAGGAGACTCAAGAATAATAGAAAAAGTAGAACAGATAGAGATTAAAACAATGATATGGTCCGATCACAATAGTATTATAATGAAAAGAAGGGAAGATCAATCATTCCAGGACAACCTGGAAATTAGATGAGTCAATTCTATATAATAAAGAAAATCAAGAACTTTTGAGAAAAGTCTCAAAATATTTTTTTATAGAGAATAGTTCCTTAGAGTCATCAGATTGAACAATATGGTGTGCATACAAGGCAACAATCAGAGGGCATTGTATAAAGATTAAAAAAAAATTCAAAGAACAGAAGGATTGGGGTTAGCTACTTTATATATTCAATTATATCAAACTATCAAAGAATATAAGAAAAATCAAAATAAGGAAGGTCAAATAAAAATAGGAAAAATTAAACAGACCATCAAAAATAAAATATTAGAAAATATAGAAAAAAAAATGCTTAAATTAAAAACTAAGTATTATTATCGACAAAATAGGGCAGATAAAATCCTAACAAATCAGCTAAAAAAAAAAGCAGATAATAGAATCGATAAAATTATATATGAAGGAAAAACATGTAGAGCACCAAAGGAAATAGGAGAAGCTTTCAACCAATTCTATAAATCCCTGTATAATTTACCTAAAAATAATTCAGATGAGAGAATAGATAACTATATTAATGGGGTGAAAATACCAAAAATATCCACAGAACAAAGAGAAAAACTAAATAAAGACATTACAAACGAAGAAGTATTGGAACAAATAAATAAATTAGTACATTATAAAACTCCAGGCCCAGACGGCTTTAGCAATAGGTTCTATAAAGTAATGAAGGACATAATAGCAGATCCATTAACTAAGACTTTTAATGATGCTATAAAAAAAGGAGCATTTCCACAAGAAATGTTGAAGGCAAACATCTTGCCAATATTAAAACCTGGAAAAATACCAACGGAAGTGAAAAATTATAGACCAATCTCCTTAATAAATGTTGACGTAAAGTTGTTTTCATCAATTATAGCCAAGAGATTAAAAACAATACTGTCTGAAATCATTAACCCAGATCAAAGTGGATTTATCCCTTGGAGAAACTCAGGTAATAATTTGAGGAGGCTAATAGATGCAATGGATATGTCGGACAAAAATAATGATCCCCTGCTGATCCTGTCTTTAGACGCAGAGAAAGCATTTGACAGGGTCAGCTGAGGATTCATGTTTAAAGCCTTGGAAGCATTCAATATCTCAGGGTGGATGTTGGATGCAATAGGAGCTTTGTACGCCAACCCATTAGCAAGATCTGTAGGCCAAAATATCTGTTCTTCATGGTTTGGATTAGAAAATGGAACGAGGCAGGGATGTCCCCTGTCTCCAATCCTATACATTATAAGACAAAATCAGTTAATAAAAGGCCTTAATACATCTAATGGAGACTTAAAAATATCATTATACGCAGATGATACCCTTCTATATGTTAAAGATCTAGAAAATTCTCTTTCTCAATTAATGGCAGAAATCGAGTTATATAGCACCATATCAAACTATAAATTAAATATGACTAAATCGATTGCCTTGTATAAAAATGTAGAAACAAGTAAAATGATGGAATACCAAACCAAATATAGCTTCTCTCAACCAGAAGAATTTGTATATTTAGGGATCAGAATAAATAAACTTATAAACAGACTAATGGAAACAAATTTTTTACACCTTCTAAAAAATACTAACAAAGATTTAAAGGAATGGCGCCAACTAGAACTATCATGGTGGGGAAGAATCAACACCCTAAGGTCCTATGTCCTTCCTAAATGGATATACCTGTTTAGAATGTTGCCATTAGCAATTCCTCCCCCATGGATAAAAATGATTAAATCAGCATTTGCTAATTTTGTATGGAGAGGCAAAAAACCTAGAATAAAAATAGATACGCTAAGTAAACATACAAGTAAGGGTGGGCTAAGTTATCCAAACATAGAAAAATACTATGAGGCGGGGATAATTTCTCATATAACAATATTGCAGAAAGAAGCCACATATAAAGAGGGTTGGTTCTGGCTAGAATCTGAAATTTGACAAACTAAGAAGTTAGCTAATATAGTATGGAATAACAAAATATGTGAATATTCTACCTCTTACGTGTTAAGTCATTTAGTTCCTATTTGGGAAAAGATAAAAAAAAAATTAGAAATTAAAAACAACATTTTTGGTTTCCAAAATATTGAACATCTTGAAAGAGAAATACCTAATATTTCTCTAAAAAAATGGAAAGAAGGAAATATTATAAAGGTAGAAGATATATATTTGGATGATAAGGTGAAATCCTTTAATATATTAAAAAACAAAGCGTCTCTTCCATCGCAAGAAGCCTTTTCATACTTAAGAGTAAACAGCTATCTAAAAAAGTATAAATTTATGAATCAAGGAGATATGTATAACGCAATTAAAACTATAGACAAATACTGGCTACTATACAAGATAGTGACCGTTTATCCAGGAGCTTACTTAGTAGTGTTGAGTGAAATAAAAAATTCGTCAAATTTAACTGAAAAGTGAAAAAGTAGTGAAAAAATAGTGATCTAGAGTGCAAATTACGTGACGTCCTATGATATGTTTAAAATGGATTTAACCCTTAAATTGGATTAACCCTTAATCGTCTGACTTAATTGTGTAATACCCAGATATGTGGGACCCAAATGGGTAGGGAAAAATATGTAAAGAAAAATAAGATAGAGTGAAACTTCAATCCTTATTTAGAAAAAAATAATAAGAATAGGTATCAGTTAGGAGGATACAGTAACCAAATGGTTAAAATGTGTTCATACAGTATCCCATATCTTCTATTCCAGCAAATAGGTTCTTAGAGTGAATAAACTTAGTATAATGAACTATTCTGTATTAGGCAATATAAGTATATCGCTGAAAACAACTGTAGGTAATAAAATAATTGTTTATTAAAAATATAATTTTAAAAATAATCAAATATTCAAAGATGAAGTTAATAGCCCATCCACAATATTGGTACCAGTCTATTTTGGGTAAAAATTGTAAGACCACCTTGTTAAAAAGTATGGATGGATCCGGATGCTGTGTGTGATCCTCTTGCCCAGATCCTAGGTGCCGGTGAGGACGGCGTGCGTTCCACAGTGCGTTCCACCTCGAGCCTCACTTCGGGGGAACAACACTGTTCTCGCGGTGGTGTTAGTAGTTCGCCTGGGATCCGGGATAGGTGAGTTCTTCTGTAAAGGTACCCTGACCGGATAGTGTGGATGTTCCTTGCTGTTCTAGCTGTCTAACACATTTCGTAGAGAATAGCTCTACTTCATCAGAGATGAAACAAAAAAAATATTTTCAAAAAGTATTAGATTACTAGACACTAGGGTAACAGAAAATTATCCAACAGCAATAAAAAGTTGGGATAAACTTTTACATATTAATATAGATATAGAAACATGGTATGGGACATTAATTAAGGTGAATAAATACGTGCACAGTATACATTTAATATAAATCCATTATAAGGTAATAAATAAATGGTACTTAGTACCTGCAAGAATGTTTAGAATATCAGCAGATAATGATCACCTATGTTGGAGATGTGGAGAATCAAGAGGAGATTATCTTCACATATGGTGGAATTGTAAAAAAGTGACCCCCTTGTGGAGTTAGGTGAGAATTTTGTTACTTAAATTGGATAATATTAAAATAGAGACTAGTCCAGATATGATGCTGCTACATTTAAGATGGCCTACCTTAAATAAAAGAAAACAAATATTGGCAATTCATTGCTTGATAGCGTCAAATATAATCATAGCTAGAAACTGGAAAAAGACACAAGAATTTTCCAAAGTGATGTTTATACAACAAGGAAAATTTCAGATACGAATGGAAATAGGAGTAGATAGAATTCGAAGTAACTACAAAGAGAATTATATCTGGACTAATTGGTTAAAATTGTTGGAACAAGAGGAAAAGAATTTGACACAAGAATACGATAAGATATCCAATATATACTTCCACAAATTAGAGATAAGAACAACGGGACACCACTACTGTACCAAGAAAATGTATGAGTGATTGAAGAATGAATGTGGATAGAGATTTTTCGCCCTTGTTTTTATTTCGCTCTGTTCCTTCTTTTTCTTCTTTCTCTCCTTTTTTTTTTGTTTTTTCTTTCTCTTTTCTCTTCTTCTAAAATTGGAGATGTTAACTACCTACCATTATTTGATTTATCAATATAGATACAGTCTCCTATAAGATCGAAACGTAGAATGTTAAGAATCGGGTGATAACTTAAGGAAGAAGAGGAAAGAGAAAGATAGTAGAAGAAGGGGAGGGAGAGGAGAGGGGAGGGGAAGGGAAGATAAGGAGGAGAGGGAAGAAAGGAAAGAAAAGAAAGATAAGGCTAAAATAAGAAGTCAAAAGAGATAGGAGGAGGGAATAAAATATTGTTGATGACTTTTTACCAAAGCCTTAAACAATGATGTATCTGAAAAATCTCTTGGCTGGTATTGTCTGAAATAAAAGTTAAAAGAAAAAAAAAAGACCGCCTTGCTTCTCAATTTTTAAAGGAAAAGTTTCCCTAAACTTTCTTTATGTCACTGATTTAAAGTGACCAATAGAGTCAGGCGGGTGTGTCTTCACTGCAGGTTATTATCTAGATTTTGGTCCGTAGATATCTTACCCACCTAATTTCTACCAGCCTGATCCATACAACTTATCTGCTCCATACTTACCTGCATAACAACAAACTGGACTCTGTCGCAAAGTAATATTATATGGTGTTATTTTCCTGCTTGATCAATACTCCTAATTGGGGGCTGATTAACTAAATTTCTCCTTTTCCTGTAATACTGCAACCTATTTGTTCTGTTTTATTTGTCCTTCTATTTTAACCTTTACTTTTATATATATGTTTTCTTATTATTTGCTTTCATTCCTGTTTGTAATAAAGCCCCTTTATTTCTGTTTTCTCTCTCTCTTTCCTATAATTTCTATTATAGGATATCCTGTTCATACTATGTCTAAGAGCACATATAAAGTACCTGAAGTCAGCCCTGGCATAAGTCTCCTCTCTGACCTGCTCAAGATCATGACACATACCCAAACTTTGGAAGACTGCAAAAGTTGCATCTATCCATAAAAGTGGTTGGTATCTAACTATCGAACCAATATCATTGTTTCCTGTATTGTCAAAAATCTTGGAAAAATGCATCCACACGCAACTATGTGAATATTATCAACAATCAATTTATCTGCCCCGATCAATCAGGCTTTCATCCAAATCACTAAACTACGACTGCCCTCTTAAGAGTTTGCAATGACATCCAAATTGGCATGGAACAAGGAGACTTAACTGGAGCTATTTTCCTTGATTTTGCCAAGGCCTGTGACACAGTAGACCATGGCATTCTTTTGCAAAAACTTGGTTTCGATCGTGTATTGATTCTGGGCAATGATAAATGTTCTATTATTGTGTTCCTATTCATATGCAATAACTTATTATTATTATTATTATTATTATTTTATTATTTATATAGCGCCATCACATTCTGTAGCACTGTACATTGGGTGAACTAACAGACATGTAATTTTAACCAGACAATTGAAAGTACAGGAACAGAGAGGTGGAGGGCCCTGCTCAATGTAGTGAGCTATGTGACATTAAGAACAAGAAGATGGCTGCTGCATATTTAATGAGACATGTGCTTTAGGGAGGAAGTGACCTATAGGTGGCCTAGTGAGCACTGTGATATCGAGTGAATAAAGATGGCTGCTGCTTATCAATGAGACATGTGCTTTAGGACAGAAGTGAAAATCTTTGAGTCACTTTCACAAATGACCACATGTAGTATCCACCTCCTAGAGATGACCATTAGATATTGGTTATGTTACCTCTGTGGGTGGATACTAGATGGGAGGTTATTTAAGGTGTTACAAGTAACTAGAGAGCAGTTTCATGACTGGGTCGGAAGAAGCCAGGTGTCTTTAGAGTTGCCCATGTACATCCATTTAACATGTGGCAAGGAACTCACCTCATTATTCTGTGTGTTATGCTGATTCAATTATCCTGTGTAAGCTGCTGAATCCCCATGAATAGAGCTAAGTAGATTTCTTACCTGATTGTATTGTTTATAGCAGTGTGTGTTTTGAAGTATTTGTTTGTGCTTGATAATTGTATTCCCAGTAAAGTTGTGTTTATACTTTCATCAAAACTTTGCCTCTTGTCTGTTCATTCAAGATATTCACTAATATGTATGTGATTGGCCAGTATACCTTTTTATTATTTTATTTCTGGTATTATTTCATATTTATGGAATTTAGAACTTCCTAAATATAAATAATTTACTTAATTTACTATTACAGATTGTATGTTTCAGACCGATTCCAATATGTGGCCATTTCTGATAGCACTTCCCTCCCTCTTCAAGTCACGTGTGGTGTTTCCCAAGGCTCCATACTCTGCGCCCTGCTATTTACATTATTTATAAATGATCTGCCTAATGTCTGCAAATCCTCAACTGCACACATGTATGCAGATGGCACTGTAATCTAAGCTAGTAAACCCAATCTACCGCAGTTTGAGGCTGTGCTCCAAAACCAATTCACAGAGGTAGAAAAGTGGATTACGGATGACAAACTCTTCCTAAACACTGACAAAACTGTTACAATGATCTTTGAAATGGATTATGGGGATGTAGTGTATGCACCTTCACTGCAAACCAACCTTAATAAACGTAATACGTTATATAATTTGTTCTGCCGCTTTGTACTAGAATGTAATTACTTTACCCACCACTGTGACATGTTAAAAGTGCTTAACTGGCTGTCGCTGGAATCCCGACACAATCTTCATCTTTCCAGCCTTGTGCATAAGAGCTTTCTGGGAAGCTCCCAGCCTACCTGAGTAGAATGCTCTCCCCAGCTGTTCCCACCTCTTATAACCTGCGATCCAGTACTAGCACGATATTTAGCATATCGCAATACAAAAATAAAGTGGCTCGATTCTCCTTTTCCTACAGAGCCCCGCAATTATGGAATAACCTCAGGGACACAGTCAAATCTTCATTCAATCTAAAATATTTTAAGAGATCTATGGCAACATACCTCAGCACAGAATGCACCTGTCATGGTTGAATATATTTATTACATGTTATGTATTAAATTTCTATATGTGTGTATATATATATATATATATATTGTATATTCTATTTTTTTATATTGTATCCTATTGTAACAATGCAATGTTTTGTGGATCCAGGACATACTTGAAAATGAGAGAAATCTCAATGCATCCATCCTGGTAAAATATATTTTATAAATATTTTATAAAAAATTAATAATCTTGCTTGTAAGAGAGTCTTATCTCTGGTCAATGTTTACATTAGCCACATTCCTTTGCTCAGGGTTTGAATGAATAGAGTTACAGAGAAATAAAATATGTCTGTCTTTGCATTTTTGTTACAAAATGGAGTCATGTCTGCTAAGTGGTGACTTATAGTATACATTTTTAATTTCGATCTTAACACAAAATGTCTGCCAGTGGAAATACCCTGACATAATGATGATTTTTTTATGGATACAAATACCTTGTCCAACTTCGGTCCAGTAATGGACATCCCATAAAATATGGCAATATTTACATTTTCCCTACATCTTCCACAGTCTGTGGAAGCCAGGCTGTGTATGTGAGGGAGCAAGAAACTATTGATATACCAGCTTAGTGGTTTATACAACAGCATTCATACAACATTACAAATATCAGCTACTTAACAATAAATCTCACATTTGCTGTAAATTATTTTTCAAACCCCCATTTGTCAGCTTACTTTATGTGAGAGGAAAATACCCTTTATTATAACTAAATAACGAAGGGACATAAATGCAGTTTGCAAAAATATAAATCTTGAAATCTAATCTTGCATTCTTTCATAATGTATTTGAAGGTATATATAAAATTGCATTTTTTCTGTGTATTTCAGTTCCTGACCAGCATTGTATAGATTTACTAAGTCTCTAAGTCTACATTTACTCCAAAGTTCAAACATACCAACTTCCAAATGTCATGACCATATGGCGCTGTCTACTGGTGATTACTGACATTGACTCTGGCGGTATTCCCCTCTGTAGGGTCAACATTCTGATGCATGACACAATCTTGATAGTGTCATCTATGCCTCATAATAGTTGCTTAATTGTAGATATTGGAGTCACTTGCGGTGTAAAAAGAGATAAGACCCATGTACGTCATTCATTGTGACTCCTTAACCTATTTCTCAAGTGTGAGGAAGCCAGTTGATCTCTCTGTCTGCTACCTAACACAGGAGTGTTTCATAATATCATTAAAAGTTTTGTAGAGTAAAGACAAACAGCTGAAAAGGTAATTTCTTCTAATATTTTGCAACTGGAGCAATCACCTATTAACCCCTTAACGCCGTTACGGCGTTCTATGCCGTCGCGGCTTTAAAGGGCTTTAAAGCCGTTGCGGCGGCATAGAACGCCGTAACGGCTTGCAGCCCAGGAGGTCCGGCGGTACTCACCTCCGCCGCGATCCTCTTCTGGGGGGCTGCCTCAGAGCCCAGGCAGCCCCCCCACGGCAAATCAGGCCCCCGGGGGCCATGTGATCGCTCTCAAAGAGCGATCACATGGCCCCCTATAGCTGGCTGTGGATCTGCCAGCAGGGGGCTGTCTGAATTATCAGACAGTCCCCCTGCTGGTGGGAAGAATTTAAAAAAATAATTAGACATGTGTAAAATTAAAATAAATGCATTTTTATATATATAATATATGTATATATATTATATATATAATATATATACATATTATATATATGTAACGTCATGCGTAATGTATTTTAATAGTAATATTAGTATATATATTAGTATTAAAATACACTTAGAGTGACGTTACATATATATAATATGTATATATATTATATATATATAATAGATATATACACATATATTATATATATACATATAATTACAATAATAAATAAATAAAATTATTAAATAAATAAATAAAATATTGAAACAAAATTTAAAATAAATTATATATTCATATGTAATTTTATTCTAACTGTATTTTGTTATTAAAAAATATATATTGGTAACAAAATACACTTAGAATGACATTCTATATATATCTATCTATATATAAAATACAAATAACCGCAAATATATATAGAGAGATAAATACATATAATTACATAATAGATTACATTAGTATACACGTAGAATTTAAATACCTATAAATGCATATATATTAAAATTCTACGTGTATATTTAAGTAATCTTTTAACATAATTATGCCATTTGATTAATTAAAATTTGATTGACATGCCTGACAACACAGGGAGAAAGTGCAGAGAATTTAATTTGCAAGCACTATATTTGACCCTGTTACTCTCCAAGACATCAAAAAACCTGTACATAGGGGGTACTGTTTTACTCAGGAGTCTTCGCTGAACTCAAATATTACTGTTTAAAACTGGTAAATTATATTACAACGATGATATTTTAAGTAAAAGTGAAGTTTTTTGCATTTTTTACAAACAAACGGCACTTTTATGGACTATATTATTGTTGTAATATGTTTTACTGTTTTAAAACACTAATATTTGTGTTTAGTGAAGTCTCCCGAGAATAACAGTACCCCCCATGTACAGGTTTTATGGTGTTTTGGAAAGTTAGAGAGTCACATATAAGGCTTGCATTTCATTTTTTTCACATTGAAATTTGCCAGATTAGTTATGTTGCCTTTGAGACCGTATGGTAGCCCAGGAATAAGAATTACACCCATGATGGCATACCATTTGCAAAAGTAGACAACCCAAGGTATTGCAAATGGGGTATGTCCAGTCATTTTTAGTAGCCACTTAGTCACAAACACTGGCCAAATATTAGTTTTTTGCTTTTTTCACACAAAAACAAATATGAACGCTAACTTTGGCCAGTGTTTGTGACTAAGTGGCTACTAACAAAGACTAAACATACCCCACGTTCAATACCTTGGGTTGTCTACTTTTTCACATGGTATGCCATTATGGGGGTAATTCTCATTCCTGGGCTACCACACCGTCTCAAAGGTAACATTACTAATCTGGCAAATTTCAATTTAAAAATGGAACATTCTATATTTGACCCTGTAACTTTCCAAAACACCATAAAACCTGTTAATGGGGGGTACTGTTGTACTCGTGAGACATCGCTGATTACAAATATGTGCATTTTTGTGCAGTAAAACCTAACAGTATTATGACATTTACAGCTAAAATGTGAGGCGGAACTACAAATTTTTAAAAAAATTTAACATTTCTCACAGTTTTTTTATTTTATTCATAATGAATTAGGTTTCATATATAAATATTTGATATGGAATGAAAGCCCTGTTTCTCCTGAACAAAATGATATATAATAAGTGTGGGTGCATTTAATATGAAAGATGGGAACTATGGGTGAACAGACATATAGCGCAAATACCAGTTTTTGTTTACGTTTTGTTTTGATCAGAACGTGCACTATTGACTCCGTCCTGAAGGGGTTAATGTCACTGCCTAGGGGACCTTTGATGACATTCTACATCTGGGAATATACCAGTATATGGGAGATACAGAAATTAACAAAGATAGTTGCATGTTTCACTTCTTCAATATTATTAAAAAGAAAGTAGTAGAAATAAAAAGCAACAAAACATCTGTAAAGTAGATGCATACAAAACATTGTTATTGGTAGGTTTATGTTTACAATTACAATTAGACAAGTATTCCCATTTTAATATTCTCTTTATAATGACAAAAAGAAAACATACGTATGTATGTATGTATATATATATATAAATATATATATATATATATATATATATATATATATATATATATATATATATATAAATACATACATACACATACACACATATGTATATAGAAAACATATGTATGTATGTATGTATATATAGAAAAAAAAACTAAGAGAATTTTAGGATAAGAATAATTGTCTAATTAGGGTGAAACTTGCTTGTGCATTCTTTAACCCTAAAATGCATAATTTAGCATTTTTTTAATTTTTTTTAATTCTTTATTTATTTTGATGAACAAACAAAGTATACATTAAAGAATGGATATTTTTTTTTTATTGACATATGTAAACATAATCTCTAGTACCCAAATGCTTTATCATCCAACAGGCAAGTGGAAATTTTGAGATATGCATAATTTTTTACTATATATACCTCTTTATTCTCTCTGCTTTGAATATAATAAAGGTCTTCCTTTTATACTGATTTTTCTGTATATTCTTTGAACAAAGATTTAGACTGGAGATTTGGAAGAGGTGAAACAAATCTTTACTTTAACTATAACTTTTGTTGCTAAAATAAATCTTTGAGCTCATTTCATTTTATATCAATTTATTTAATGCCATGGAGCCATATTAATAAATCACTACTATAGCTTAGCTTATAGCATTTCCATTCATTATTGATTGACTTCTGACACCTATATTAAGGGACCTAAATGGTCACTTTTGCTCTATTGTGTTTTCAGAACTCCATCATTAGTCAATACACTTTACACTGCATGACACTATGCAAAATATTTTTCAACCAAGAATGTCCTTCTGTCAGTAGCACAAATGCTTAAAGAAGTATTATTAACTGCTTTCTGCAGACTGGGATTTGCAGCTACTCTAAATCTTTTAGGCACTGAAAATATTGCATGAAAGGGTATGAAAAAAACCGAGCTAAAATAGTTACATATTATTAGTGATAGATAGTTTGACAGTGAATAAAATTAAGTAAGAATGATGCATCAAACACTTAAATTTGCATCCGCGTATTATCACTGTGACTTTATTGATCTCTGTGTAAAGATTGATGGTGGACTAAAAAGAAAGCAGTTGCCTATTCATTCTTTCAAACCTCTATATATTTGAAGAATAAACCTAGGAAAAATAGTTGATGCAAGAGCTTTGAAATAATTTCTTTGCTGAAAACTTTTGAAAAGTCTTGAATCTAAAAAAAGATCAGATTTGGAAAACTTGATGGAATTCTTAATAAAACAGTATCTCAATGATATAAATTCCTTATTGAAGCTAAAGTCTACTAATCTCCTACATGTAATATAGGAGCTTGATAAAGACCCCAGTGTGGGTTGAAACGTTGCTATTTCTGTATTGTTCTGTATTGTTCTGATAAAACTGCAACTTTGAGTGCCTGGACCACACTACTTTTCCCAATAGTGAAGAATACACATAAATTAAGTATAATAAAATGATGTAGAACAAATATAAATATTTGCATGGTTCAGTTACCTGAATTAATCTGGAGATTGGCATTGAAAGTGTGATGTACAACTGACATAAAGAGAAATATTTAACAATATTGTAAAATGTACATTTCTTTTTGTGAATCATTAGACAGAACTTTGGAATAGTGGGTTTATTATAGCCTTGAGAATATGTTTTTGTGTGTTTTTAAAGAATACAATGCATTGAAATGAATGCAGAGTGATGCACACAATTGTTATCTTATACACAACAATCCATTGTAAAAGAAACATGTCATTTCTGTTAACAAAAGGAAATATAGACTAAAAAAAAATCAAATGGTTCATTCAGTGCTTGTTCTAATTGGTATTTTGAATGATTACTTTTTTCTGTTTATCTCTGTTTCCCTATTGTCTGTGTCTGTCTTCCCACGTGGTTTCTTGCTTTCCATATTAAGAAAAGCAATTAAAATAATGTTGTAGGTTATTGTTTGAATGGTGCTTTTCAATTTTAATATTCATAACTGTGATCGTGTTGTGTGGTATCTTACATAAGCATCTTTTGTTGTATATTGTAGATCTAGAATTTGACTTGAGAGCAATATTCTTTTATACATCTATGTGACTGAAATGAACAAAGGCTTAAATCAGGAGGTTAGATGAATAGTATAGTTCCCTCTGTAATTGCACAGGTGAGTTAGCTCTCATTAGACCTGAGTGGGAACCAACCATGTGACTGATTATTAAGGTGGCACAGTCACCTAAAAAAATATTTCCATAAATTAGTTAATAACAGTAATGCAAATAGATTATTATTTTTATTTAATCAAGTTATAACATTGTTCATTGAAATTACTAGCGTAACAAACTTAAAGAGTTTCAGTGTGGTAGCAATTTTAAAGAATAACAGTCACTCTCTATGATTTTTAATATTATATTTACTTATTCCTTTAATTAGCAACTGCAAAAAAAAAGTGAATCAAATTAATTAAACAGATAAATAAATAACAAACAAACAGATAAATGTATCAACCAACCCCCTTTTTATCCTGCATCTGGGATTTTTATCTTATCACTATTTGCCTACTCTAGACAATAAATAATGATAAAAAATCTCTCAACACCACCCACACATATTCTAATATAAAAGCTGCCACCACCAAATTTTTATAAATGGGGTGTCTTAGATTACCACAACCAAATTAGAGTAACAACACACAAAACACAGTTTAGCTAAAATATCTATGAATCCACGGTACTAATATACAAGTCTATTCAGTAATGTGATTATTGTACTGGACAAAGGCATAACATAATAAAGGAACAGTTATTAGAAGCAAAGAAATAGGTCACAGTGCACACAAATACAAAATATGTTGCAAATAGTGATGTCCCGAATGGTTCGCTGGCGAATAGTTCCTGGCGAACATAGCTTGTTCGCGTTCGCCACGGACGGTGAACATATGCGATGTTCGGTCCGCCCCCTATTCGTCATCATTGAGTAAACTTTGACCCTGTACCTCACAGTCAGCAGACACATTCCAGCCAATCAGCAGCAGACCCTTCCTCCCAGACCCTCCCACCTCCCAGACAGCAAACAATTTAGATTAATTCTGAAGCTGCAATCTTTTTTTATTATTATTATTATTATTTTTTTGTGTTTGTGTTTATTCTACATTATCCCTCCCATAGCCAGTAACCTGTGTCTATTATACATTATCCTCCCCATAGCCAGTAACCTGTGTTTATTATAAATTATCCCCCCATAGCCAGTAACCTGTGTTTATTATACATTATCCCTCCCATAGCCAGTAACCTGTGTTTATTATACATTATCCTCCCATAGCCAGTAACCTGTGTTTATTATACATTATCCCTCCATAGCCAGTAAACCGTGTTTATTATACATTATCCCCCCCAATAGCCAGTAACCTGTGTTTATTATACATTATCCCCCCATATCCAGTAACCTGTGTTTATTATACATTATCCTCTCATTGCCAGTAACCTGTGCTTATTATACTTTATCCTCCCAAAGCCAGTAACCTGTGTTTATTTTACATTATCCCTCCATAGCCAGTAACCTATGTTTATTATACATTATCCTCCCATAGCCAGTAACCTGTGTTTATTATACATTATCCCCATAGCCAGTAACCTGTGTTTATTATACATTATCCCTCCCATAGCCAGTAACCTGTGTTTATTATACATTATCCCTCCCATAGCCAGTAACCTGTGTTTATTATACATTATCCCCCCATAGCCAGTAACTAGTGATGTCCCGAACAGTTCGCTGGGAACCGTTCGCCGGCGAACATAGCGTGTTCACGGTTGCGAACATGCGTGCTGTTCGGTCCGCCTCCTATTCGTCATGGAGGTGGGAGGGTCTGGGAGGTAGGGTCTGCTGCTGATTGGCTGGAATGTGTCTGCTGACTGTGAGGTACAGGGTCAAAGTTTACTCAATGAAGATGAATAGAGGACGGACCGAACATCGCGCGTGTTCGCCTGCGAACGGTCCCTGGCGAACTGTTCGGGACATCACTACCAGTAACCTGTGTTTATTATACATTATCCCTCCCATAGCCAGTAACCTGTGTTTATTCTACATTATCCCCCCATAGCCAGTAACCTGTGTTTATTATACATTATCCCCCCCATAGCCAGTAACCTGTGCTTATTATACATTATCCCTCCCATAGCCAGTAACCTGTGTTTATTATACATTATCCTCCCATAGCCAGTAACCTGTGTTTATTATACATTATCCTCTCATTGCCAGTAACCTGTGCTTATTATACTTTATCCTCCCATAGCCAGTAACCTGTGTTTATTATACATTATCCCTCCATAGCCAGTAACCTATGTTTATTATACATTATCCTCCCATAGCCAGTAACCTGTGTTTATTATACATTATCCCCCATAGCCAGTAACCTGTGTTTATTATACATTATCCCTCCCATAGCCAGTAACCTGTGTTTATTATACATTATCCCCCCATAGCCAGTAACTAGGGATGTCCCGAACAGTTCGCTGGGAACCGTTCGCCGGCGAACATAGCGTGTTCGCGGTTGCGAACACGCGTGCTGTTCGGTCCGCCTTCTATTCGTCATGGAGGTGGGAGGGTCTGGGAGGTAGGGTCTGCTGCTGATTGGCTGGAATGTGTCTGCTGACTGTGAGGTACAGGGTCAAAGTTTACTCAATGAAGATGAATAGAGGACGGACCGAACATCGCGCGTGTTCGCCTGCGAACGGTCCCTGGCGAACTGTTCGGGACATCACTACCAGTAACCTGTGTTTATTATACATTATCCCTCCCATAGCCAGTAACCTGTGTTTATTATACATTATCCCCCCATAGCCAGTAACCTGTGTTTATTATACATTATCCCCCCCATAGCCAGTAA
The DNA here is from genome assembly GCF_036172605.1 of Pelobates fuscus. Lineage (NCBI taxonomy): Eukaryota > Metazoa > Chordata > Amphibia > Anura > Pelobatidae > Pelobates > Pelobates fuscus. The sequence continues at coordinate 213,477,447 of NC_086318.1, read as the reverse complement.
CCTGTGTTTATTATACATTATCCCTCCCATAGCCAGTAACCTGTGTTTATTATACATTATCCCCCATAGCCAGTAACCTGTGTTTATTATACATTATCCCTCCCATAGCCAGTAACCTGTGTTTATTATACATTATCCCTCCCATAGCCAGTAACCTGTGTTTATTATACATTATCCCCCCATAGCCAGTAACCTGTGTTTATTATACATTATCCTCCCATAGCCAGTTACCTGTGCTTATTATACATTATCCTCCCATAGCCAGAAACCTGTGTTTATTATACATTATCCCTCTTACAGCCAGTAACCTGTGTTTATTATATATTACCCCCCCCATAGCCAGTAACCTGTGTTTATTATACACTATCCCCCATAGTCATTTATCGTTGGACCTAGGCATCATGATGTCTTAGGCCGGCCCAGAGAGTGAGTGAGTGAGTGAGTGAATAATATAATATATATGTTCAGAAACATGTTAGTAATAAATGTAAATCGGGTTCATGCAAAGAGGGTGAAAAGGTATTAAAGAAGAACACACTTATTGCATCAAATTTACAAAGCCAAACTTTTAAAAGTTTTCCTCATTTCTTTCTCGGGATGAGGAATATATCGGTTGTAGACTGAGGATTTCCATCTGCCCAATTTTTTAATAATATGCATGGAGTGTCAGTGTTGAAGGAGACCGAAGCTGCCCCTATTCTAAATGAAAGACCCGAGACATGGATACAACCCAATCTTAGGAGTAGTGTTCTGATGTAGAAGATGAATTTAGCTGTAGTCAGAGGGATTCAGTGAGAGTAGTGGTGAAAAGTGTGTGGCATGACTGAGTGTTGGTAAGTAAGAGTCAAGTATTTTAACTGGGCACTAGTTCTAGGTGGGATAAAGTGGTATAGCAGATGGATGAGTAGTTTGGTTTGTTTTAGAGGTTTGTAGAGAAAGTATATAGTGATCATGATTTTTTGCGATATCCAATATTTTTAAGGTGGTCTCAAACAAACATAAAATGCTATATAAAATTTGTGGGAATATCGAATAGTCGTGTACAGTAAATCAGAGAGGGCTCAGAATATCGAACCATCGATCGGTAATGGGATAGGACGTTAGGAAAGGTGTGTGATTGGGATAAGTGGTTGTGGCTGTATTTACCTTATCCTGGGACCGACCTGGCTCCTAAGCTTGAGCCGCGCGTGGCTGGGTCACTCCTGCCTACACACGAGCTGCATGCGGCTTGATCTCCTCTTCTGACTTAGCCGCGTGCACTGACCGCAGTGATCGGTCACGTGGCCTGCCTGGCACTAAGAGCACGGCTCGAGTCACAAGCTCGCTCTTAAAGGGGCAGTGGGAGCCAAAAGTTGATTCAGACTCCCATTGGCCCACGTCATTCCAGCACCCCCACACACGAACGTTTTGGGGCGTAGGCATGACGTGGGCAAATCAAATGTTAAAGGATATTTAAACTTCCCTAGCCCTATCCACTTTGGGCTATCGTGGTTTCTGTGTCAGTACCCTTTAGTGCGTTCCTTGATCAATTTTGTTTATTTTGGTATTGACCATGGCTTTGTTCTTGACTCTGAATTTATCTTTAACCCTTTCCTGTCTTGTTTGCCCGTGTGACTAATTACCATCTACCTGACTCTGGCTTGTTCTCGTTTTCGTAGTCTCTCTGTTACCATGACCTCGTCTCATTTCTGATTACGCTTTATCTCTGTCTGACGTTTAGTCCGACCATTCTAAGTCCAAGATTTTAAGATTTTAAGAACAGGATCACCGTATGGACCAGATTGACCAAGCCCACCAGACACTTTTGTCCAGAAATGCTTATTTGGCCCCTGAGACACTGGTATGCATACCATCTCAACCCGTACCTCCCATCCCAGAGGCATCTATCCTGACTAGAGATGTCCCGAATAGTTCACTGGCTAATAGTTCCTGGCGAACATAGCTTGTTCGCGTTCACCACGGATGGCGAACATATGCGATGTTCGGTCCGCCCCCTATTCGTCATCATTGAGTAAACTTTGACCCTGTACCTCACAGTCAGCAGACACATTCCAGCCAATCAGCAGCAGACCCTCCCTCCCAGACCCTCCCATCTCCTGGACAGAATCCATTTTAGATTCATTCGGAAGCTGCATTCTTTTTTTTTTTAGACAGAAGTGTGTTATATTTGAGCATTCTAGGCTGAACGTGCGTATATCATGGCTAGTTGCACTGAGGGTATGAGTATATAGCAGTACATTGTTGTGAAAAATGGCTGTCATGTTTAGGGTGTAGCTTGCACGTTATCAACTGTGTATTTATATCAGCAGCTCCGCCACTAGTTATAAATCAAGTGTGAGTCGCCTCCTATCTGGTGGCACATTAGATTGCACGCGTAGTGCCCCAAATTTGAAGTAGGAGGACCGACCAAGCATCTTTTTCCATCTCCTGCTTCCTAAAATCGATGCCTTATATACGCGTCCCCTGATAGGGGACGTAACAGGGATTAAACTGATAAGAATAGTACTACTTAACACACCACTCCTATCTGGTGGCACATTAGATTGCACGCGCAGTGCCCCAAATTTGAAGTAGGAGGACCGACCAAGCATATTTTTCCATCTCCTGCTTCCTAAAATCGATGCCTTATATACACGTCCCCTGATAGGGGACGTAACAGGGATTAAACTGATAGGAATAGTACTACTTAACACACCACTCCTATCTGGTGGCACATTAGTTCGCACTCGCAGTGCCCTAAATTTGAAGTAGGAGGACCGACCAAGCATCATTTTCCATCTCCTGCTTCCTAAAATCGATGCCTTATATACACGTCCCCTGATAGGGGACGTAACAGGGATTAAACTAATCTGAATAGTACTACTTAACACACCACTCCTATCTGGTGGCACATTAGATTGCACGCGCAGTGCCCCAAATTTGAAGTAGGAGGACCGACCAAGCATCTTTTTCCATCTCCCGCTTCCTAAAATCGATGCATCGATGCCTTATATACACGTCCCCTGATAGGGGACGTAACAGGGATTAAACTGATAGGAATAGTACTACTTAACACACCACTCCTATCTGGTGGCACATTAGATTGCACGCGCAGTGCCCCAAATTTGAAGTAGGAGGACCGACCAAGCATCTTTTTCCATCTCCCGCTTCCTAAAATCGATGCCTTATATACACGTCCCCTGATAGGGGACGTAACAGGGATTAAACTGATAGGAATAGTACTACTTAACACACCACTCCTATCTGGTGGCACATTAGATTGCACGCGCAGTGCCCCAAATTTGAAGTAGGAGGACCGACCAAGCATCTTTTTCCATCTCCCGCTTCCTAAAATCGATGCCTTATATACACGTCCCCTGATAGGGGACGTAACAGGGATTAAACTGATAGGAAAAGTACTACTTAACACACCACTCCTATCTGGTGGCACATTAGATTGCACGCGCAGTGCCCCAAATTTGAAGTAGGAGGACCGACCAAGCATCTTTTTCCATCTCCCGCTTCCTGGGTGGAGGAAGAGAGACCTTCAATGACATCAGTGAGGACAAGGAACAGGACATGGCTAGCTTGTTATCCAACCTTGTGCAAATGGGGAGTTTGCAGTTGTGCAAATGGACTGTTTGCAGTTGTTTGCGGTGCGTTAAACGGGGAGTTTGGTCTGTCACTGTGAAGCGGGCATAACCCTTACACTACCTGATCGATACAACATCATACCTGATGTTTTAAAGCACGTTTTCCAAACAATTTAGGAATGTTAGGTGATTTATGCCCTTTATGGATTAAACCCAGACTCTGCATCAACTATGTAATTTTCCATGGGAGTTTTGCCATGGATCCCCCACCGGCATGCCACAGTCCAGGTGTTAGTCCCCTTGAAACAACTTTTCCATCACTATTGTGGCCAGAAAGAGTCCCTGTGGGTTTTAAAATTCGCCTGCCCATTGAAGTCTATGGCGGTTCGCCCGGTTCGCCCGTTCGCAAACATTTGCGGAAGTTCGCGTTCGCCGTTCGCGGACCGAAAATTTTATGTTCGCGACATCACTATTGGTGGATTTTAATGGGGACTGCTTCGCTTAGCTGTGGTGGAGCTTGTTGGGGCTGTGGTGGAGCTTGTTGGGGCTTCCTGCTTGTTATTTGCTTCCAAAATTGATTAAAGAGTCTGTCCAGCTTAGACTCAATATCCTGCCATGCTTTGCTGGTACCAGGAGGACACGCGGCTGCCGCCATATTGGGAGAGTCGCAGATGAGTATGTCAGCCTGGGCGGCTGTGCTCTGTGCGTCCATTAGCTCCAGACAGCCTCTCAGGGGTGGACCGGGATAACCCCCACCAGTCCGAGGGGGGGTAACGGAGCTCCTGCCGGGAAGTAGCTGCTCCTGGGCATCCCAGGATCTGGAGATCGTCTGCCTCTCCCGCCCGGTGAGCACCAGGCCACACTTGCCACGCGGAGGTAAGTACGACTCTATTGAGTTGCTGAACGCTATTAAGCATGTCGGGTCGGTCAGGTAGAAGCAACATTGCTGGGTCATCCCCTTCTGGGGTGAAATTCGCTTGTTGATAGCTGCTTAAAGTGAGATATTGAGGGAGCTCACACGAAGTGCGTCTTTCCTCCATGACAGCTAGGCCCCGCCCCCTGGAAGCTGCATTCTTAGTGAGAGGAGGGACAGTGTAGCTGCTGCTGATTTAATAGGGAAATCGATAGCTAGGCTAGTGTATTCAGTGTCCACTACAGTCCTGAAGGACTCATCTGATCTGATTGTTTGCGGTGCGTTATTGAAGTCTATGGCGGTTCGCCCAGTACGCCCATTCGCGAACATTTGTGGAAGTTCGCGTTCGCTGTTCACGAACAGAAAATTTTATGTTCGCGACATCACTAGTTGCAAACAAGTTCACATCAAACAGACAAAATAAATAGGTAGAAAATTAACAGAAAACCCAAATACTCAAGGTACTAGCGAAGTAACAGTATTTCTGTCCCAAGAGAGCTTTTGCTAAGGCAATAGATATCTGCTGCAAATTCAATTTGGCTCTAAAAAGTAGTTATAATGTTTTTAAGTTCGTCAAAGATGATATAAACTTTTCTGATACATCTCAGGTTTTAGGCTGGACAGTCTGAGGAGGGGCAGGGAGACTGTAAGAATTCCAGGTTGATGATGAGCAAAACATGTATTTCAAAACTTGTATAAAAATGCACAATGCATTATATTTGTGTGCATGTGTTTGTGATCTTGTTACTGCGTCAGATCGTCTATGTGGATACAGAAAATTAATTTAAAACAAACACAATATTTATTCCAAACATAATGCCCCCCCAAAAAGGTAACATCTAAAATCACCTCCAAAACACATTGCAAGTTTTGTGTTGTTTCTCAAGCAATTTTCTGACAGCTTATCTGATAAGGCACCTGCAATGAAGATCTCTGAACCTCACAACCAGGCCTGTTTTCTTTTTCCACCACCTCATTCTTTTATACATAGCACAATAAAATATGGCTTCATTTACAATGATTTTCCTGTCTCTAACAAGAAAGCCACATTTAACCCTTACCATGCTGCATATATCACCTTAGTTTACAATATTAAAAATATAAAAATTAAAAAATTGTCAATACAAGATATATAGTTTTTAAAATTTTATGTGGTGGTATTTATGTAGTCCCTCTAAGCCTATAAAGGGAATCTATACTCACTGTGCCTAGTGATTTGTCAACTGCAATTCACTAATGTGATACAGAAATAATAATTTGAGGTTGTTATATCTCTTGTATCAAGAGGACCTCCTAAGAATTTTGGTTCTTGACTACTCTTGTAGGTGGGATCACATTTATTTGTACCTGTTCTGTGTGTTCCCCATGTAATGGCTCAAGTGAACTAAAATGTATCTGGAAAATAATTATAGGACAAGCTATTGCATACTTTCATCATTCTTGTATGCATTGTTTTAGATTATTATATATCTTATCACAGTATAATTTTAGTACACTGCATGTATGCTATGCATTTTCCCTTCCCTCTGTTCAGACAGATAATAGCTTTAAAATGTATTCTGGACCCTCTATGAGTGTGTTTTTTTATTTATTATATCCCAATTGTCCATTAATGTTAGGGCATACTTGATTCATTAAAGCAATGTAGCATAATAGCTTGCTGAGATTTGTCTATTAATCCAATCAAGCATTCATCAATGTGGCCTTTTATAAATAGTTTTCCCTTCTTTTTCTGCTACTGACAGGGCTTAGTTGCCTATACAGTGGGACCTCGGTTTACAAACGCCTCGGTTAACATAATTTTCGGTTTACAAATGAAAATCCATTGAAAATAATGCCTCAGTTTACAATTTTTTTTCGCAATACAAACAAGTTTCCCCAGGATGCATGGCACCTGGGAGGTTTATAGCACTGCCCCCTGCATGCTGGAGCCTGTGGGTAGCATGTGGCATCGAGTGTGGTGGTGTTGGAGCGGCTTTTGCATTGAGTTTTGGAGCCATTCTGGAAATTGTTTGCAGTTGTTTTGGGACTTTTTGGTGCATTTCTCAAGCTGTGGAAAGGTAGGGAGCTAAGCTTCATCGTTTGCATGCCTTTTATTGTGTGTTCTGCATTGTGGGTTGGTTTCCATGCCAGCTCATTTTGACTTTTTTCTGACCTCCAGAACGGATTAATTGGTTTTCAATTCATCCTATGGGAAACTGCGTTTAGGTTTACAAATTTCTCGCAATAAGAAACGTCCCGGAGAACGCATTACATTCGTAAACCGAGGTCCCACTGTATTAAAATCCATCCAAAAGAAAGACAAGAGTCATATTAGTTTTCCCCCTGGACATTTTGGGAAGGGGGAACATGACCGCAGCTCATGCATAGTGGGATGCAATTATAAAGATACAATGTTGCAAAAATCAATGGAGGCTACTTAATGCAAAGGAGAAGGGTTGGGACTTACTAGTTGGCAGGAGAAGTTGAGGGATCCTGACTGACTTTTGACTAACTTTCATCACTTCTATAGCAGGAAATATGCTGTTATCTATGAAGCGAACACTTAGTGTTGAGTTTTATTGGTCCTAGATTGTGCTCAGTCTGATACTTGAAATGTATATGCCATGGAAATTTACACTATTACAATGGCAATAATTACTATTGTTTATATAAAACAAACATATTCAGCTGAGCTATACAATAGATAGACAAGACAACAAAGCATGATTGACATACTGGAACAGTATTATTGCATTATATATTTATCGTATTTGATTTAAGATGTTGCTCACTGGCTTTTAATGTTCAAACATTTTCCTCAGATGTGGTTTGAGATAATTCCTTGGACAATATAACATCTGGCCACAAATCATACTGTTAGGAAACATCATCTTGTTTGGCTGCCCAACTGTTTTGCGCCAAAAATAATTAGAAGGAATAACTCAAATGTTATGAAATTCGACAATGTGATATTCATTGGTCTGGGTAGTTTCACTGTACAACTCCTATCAAAAAGCTAAGATATTTTCACTCTCATATTCCCACACCATGTGTTAGGGCGTGGAGTAAGTAAAGTAATGGAGTCTTTGGGCTTGCTTTTGTCCACCCACTCTTTTTATTTTTTTGTTTGACTCTCTGCTTTGTCTAAACCTCACTCGAGTTCTCTTGTTTTCCAGAACCGATAGAATAGGACATGATAACGTAGTCAAGTTCCACAGGAAGTGGACACATCATGATTTTGAAAGTGCAGAGTGGATGCACAGTGAGTGCATCAGACAAACTTGGCGCTCGGTTATGACAAAGCACATCGGAGGAAGGCGCAGCCATCTTAGGAGGTCTTAGGGTGGCTATGACTATGTGGCTATGGAAGTTTAATGACATCTCCATATTTGGAGGGATGGATGACCCCAGAACTGGACCTTATATGGACATGACCGGAAGTATGAAAGTGGATAAAACTGGACTAAATAAGAGACTTTCGAGGGTATGTAAATATAGGTTGTTTGTATGGTATGGTAGATGCACCCGAAGAAGACCCCTGTTGCAGTCGAAATGCATTGTGCTTAGATACCTAAATATATATATATATATATATATATATATATATATATATATATATATTATATATATATGTATATATGTTTAACCCCTTAAGGACACATGACATGTGTGACATGTCATGATTCCCTTTTATTCCAGAAGTTTGGTCCTTAAGGGGTTAAAAAAAAGGTGAAGGGAGAGGAGGCGCCACAGGGGAAAAAAAAATCTGAGAAACTATACAAGCACATATACAAGACACTATATAAGAGAAAATACATACATAGGGAGCCCTATTTTTCAGGTGTGCTGCCTTATATTTATCTCTGTAAGGTCTAGTGTATCGGCGCTAATCCTTTGTACATATATATATATATATATATATATATATATATATATATATATATTAAATTCTATGTGTATTTTTCTGTAATCTTTTTTTATAATTAAGATATTTTATTATTTAAGGGATTTGCCTGAAAACTTAATAATTTAAATCTGCAAGCCCTATATATAACCCTGTAACTTTTAAAAACGCCATAAAAACGCCATAAAACCTGTACATGGTGGATACCCGCTGAATACAAATATGAGTGTTTTAAAACAGTAAAATGTATTATAACAATGGTATCATCAGTGAAAGTGTAGTTTTTCTGTATAAAACGCACACAAAAAAATGTGAACACTAACTTTGGCCAGGGTTTTGTGACTTAGTGGCTGCTAAAAAAGACTGGACATAACACCATTTTTAATACACTGGGCTGTCTACTTTTTCAAATTGTATGCCATGAAGGGGGTAATTTTCATTCCTGGTCTGCCATACAGTCTCAAAGACAACATAACCAATCTGCCAAAATATCTATGTGTAAATACTTGAAAGGGAAAGCCCTGTATTTGACCCTGTAAGTTTCCAAAACCCCATAAAACCTGTACATGGGGTTACTGGTGTACTCATGAGACATCACTGAACACGAATGCGTGTATTTTATTGCAGTAAAAGCTAACATTATAATGACATTCAATAGCAGTGCAGCCTGTGCAGGTTTGAGTGGTCCATTGGATGGCCCTCACACTAAGAATCATCCAATTGGCATCTGCGATGAGAGCCAGGTCAGGAGTCATAACCCTTCTTCAGTGTTTAGGACTGGAGTCCATTCAGTTTGGCTTTTCCCCTGTGCATCTGTGCTCACACTTCCATTCCTCCTAGTGCACAGAGAACCACACAGGAAAGAAGAGACAGAGAGAGGAGAGAGCCATAGTCCACTCCCATCTACTCATGCCAGCTCCAAATGCCAAAGCCATCTTCTTGCAGTTCAGCCAGACCTCACTAGACAAGGAAGCTCAAATTTGTGTGTGTGTGTGTGTGTGTGTGGGAATACACCCCAGCATTCAAACACCAATACTGCACACAAATACACCACTGCATTGAAATACAGCTATACACACAAATATAGCCTGCATTTAAATGAATGTAGCCGTGGATCCTGACAGTGAACGCTGTAAGCACATTAGGAAAGACCTCTATGAAACTGTGCTGCTGTATATCCACCACAATATCCTAAGATTAACATAGTGATTAACAAACCATAAAATGCATGGGATCCAGCATCTTGCTCATTCTACCCTACTGCAATGGGTCAATTGTATACCTAACATATACATAGAACTGCGTGGAATAAATCTATCATTTATCCCCTTCTCAGACACACCACAGATCTGGTCCAATTTATTTTGATAAAACTTACCCGGAAGGCAGAGGTACAGGTCTCCTACTCCTTGCACCACCACCTTCCATGTAACTCCTTACTGCCTTGCACATCTGCATTTCCTGCACCAGATCGACTTGTGTACAGCATACTTAATGGAAATATATTGAAAATTTTATGTGAAAGCTGATGTCCATTTTTCATAAATTTTATTAAAGACTACAGGACATATGGCACACCTTAAGATATAAAATTCCTGGCAAATGTAGAGATTTAATTGTTTTCTTATTAAACGATGGCTTCCTAGCTGACAAAGTTTGAATTTATCCTTTTAAGATTGTATTTGAAGATTTAGTAAATTAAAACATTCCCGTGGAGAGATAAATCCATACACAATGGCAATTACAACATATTATTTTATTTTTTTTTAGTCCAGAACCAATGTATAATTATTCCAACAGAGATCATCATTTATGATCAAATTACATAAAATATAGACTTAAACCGTCATGTATAGCTGTTTTACTGTCGAATTTTCTGTTGTTTCAGTAATCAAACTATAAATTTGCATTATAGCATGCTTACACAGTACTTTAGCATTTATTTACTTTTAGTTATTCGTAGAATTTTATTACCACAACTTTTATGTTGAGAATATTGCTACATCTTTCTTTCTTTTAGTTTTTTTTTTTTCTTCCTTTGTTTTTTTTTATAATTTGCACAAATACAGACACATTTATTTGAAAGTCATGAACCTCTGGGGAATGCAAAGTGATCCAGCATGAACATTGCATCAGAATAAAAGTACATACATGTAATTGGCTTGGAGTAATTTATTGAATAAACTAAGCAAAAGTAACTTTTACATAGAAATATTCACATAAACTACATTTTCCTATCGTGGGCTTAAAACTGCAGGTGGGAAAGAAAAATAATACATGCTGTATTCTTTATAACTCTATGAATGATCACTGCACAAAAAAGTAATGATACCCTTTCATTGACATCATCTGACTGATAATATCTTTTTGTCTGTGTCATCAGTGTAATAATAACCTTTCATCCATATCACTGCACAGAACATTTTTCACATTATTCTGCTCTCTCAAATACAAAGAAAAAGGATAGATTTTAAAGTATACATTTAAACGGTTATCCACAAAACCTGGATTTTCAAATATGTAATTTTCAAAGAATGCCGGTTTTACGGTACCTATTTGTTTTCTGTTTACAATAAAAATCTATGCTTTTTTTTCATTACCTAAAATGTATCAACACATCTTTGCATATGTTTATTTTGCAGGCAAATTATATTTTAACATATTACAATGCCTAATTAAGAATTTCAAAATTGCACTATATTCAGCGTGTATATAAATAACCCATATATGTTGCGCAAGCTTTAGATCTTAGCTATCAAACAAAATATGTTTTCTGATGCAGGTCCAGTAAGTCCATTTGCCTTATGCAAATAGGCTTCGAATGATAACTAGTACTTTCCACTCTTGCATTGTACAGGAACCTCCATGAATCAATGTACACATCACTCCTAAAAAGCAACCCTAAGTGATGGGCATGTACAGGCTGCAACAGCATCCTGAAATTAACTCAATTTTTCATATATGGTTTTAACCAGGCAACATTTTTTTTATTACATGTCGGCATTATGTCCTTATGCAGTCATAATGTTTGTAATCTGCTCTTATTTTGTGAACCTGCAGTTCAAAAAACCAACAGCTCCCAAACAAAAACCCATAAGCAAGGGTGTTTATCCATTCCTAATTATGGCTTTGATTTAATATTCATGGATATACTTTATTATATCTTTGGATTTTTGTATTTATAGAACAACAACTTAAACACTTAAAAAAAACTCTAGTTTAAAGGGACACTCCAGGCACCAAAATAACTTCATCTAAATTAAGTGGTTATGGTTCCAAGAGGTGCCAAGAGGTCCCTGGATGCACTCTTACCTGAAGGGGTCAAACCTCTCGATAACGGTTTAACCCCACAGTTGTCTCCAGCAGCAATGTTCACTGCTACCCAGGCGGCTTCTGAATCTTGAAATAAAACTGGCTTGGAAAAGGTACTGGAGGCAACTTTGGGATTAAACCGTTCAAGCACGGATTAACCCCTGGAGGTAAGAGTGTCTACAGAGGTTTACTGGCACCATAACAACCTAATTAGGATGAAGTTGTTTTGGTGTCTGAAGAGTCGCTTTGATGAAGTACTTTATGTGTAAAAAGTATGTCATCATTTTTTTTTAAATTTTACAAAATTTCAGTAGCAATTGACACTTTTATAGGTTAATTTTGTTGCACCTTCTGGTTGTCAATCATAGAACCAGTTCTGTTACTTTCTGGTAGTTTAGTTCAGTACAGCTAAACTCAGCTGGCGGGCAATTGCCCAGGGCACCTGCCATGCAAAGCCTTTTCAATGAGCTGCACAGCTACAAATGTTTGAGATGGAGAATAAAGGTAGGTCTTGCAAATGCTGCAGACAACAGCTCTGCATCTTTTGCAAGACGGTTTTAGTTACACCCCTAATCAAAGCAATGCATAATTTAATGCAAACATGTATTATTTGGGTTATATCTACTAAATAGTGATTTAAAAAAAAATACAATATATATATATACACACACACATATATATATATATATATATATATATATATATATATATATATATATATATATATATATATATATATATATATATATATATATATATATATATATATATATATATATATACACAAGGTCAGGAGGGCTGCACTCACCTAAACATGCATTTATTCATGGATTTATTACAGGGTGCTACTGAGACCAAAATACAAAATATACAGATCAGTGCACTCGCTTGTTAACTAAACAGTGATTTCAAATCCTAAAAAGTACTATTTAAAAACACTGCTTTGTACTTTGATACTTTGTACTTTGATGCAGTTGGCAGGCTTATGCAATGTATGATCATATAATGTAACCAAACCCCCATTATTTTTTACCTAGGCGAGGTGTTTTTAAATAGTACTTTTTAGGATTTGAAATCACTGATTAGTTAACAAGCGAGTGCACTGATCTGTATATTTTGTATTTTGGTCTCAGTAGCACCCTTTAATAAATCCATGAATAAATGCATGTTTAGGTGAGTGCACTGATCTGTATATGTGTATATGTATATGTATATGTATATGTATATATATATATATATATATATATATATATATATATATATATATATATATATATATATATATATATTGTGGTCGGTTAATATCGTATAGTGAAATACCTTGTGATTGGAATTAAGTCAGTGTGATGTGCCGGAACCGACGTAGGGGGTAGGCCTGTAAAAGAGGGCAAAAGGAAATGCAAGAAAACACACTTATTGCACTATAATCATCATATAAAATCCGTTTGCCTTACTTCTTATGCGTTAGGAATGTTCCTGTATAATGTAGCTGATTCCTAGTGACTCTAATTATGTGTACCGGCGTACTGCTACTGGATGCTGTGCTTATTGAAAGGATGTGCTAAATAGGAGCCATTGGTCCTAACCTACTCTAATGACAGGAGTATGAATGTAGAATCGTATTTAGAAGTAGTTAGGGAATGATTAGTAGGTCAAGTGTCTTGATTGTCTGGTTTGAATGTTGGCGTGACACGATATAGTGTTTGTACCTTCTTAAATCTTCCTTGAGGAGATATGATTTGCCAGTCTGATTAGTTGTGATCGTGGAGTTGTAGGGTTCCAGAACCCTTGTACGGTTGCAGGCACATAGATTTAAGACCTGGTTGTGTGGTGCGAATGCTGTTTAGGGAGTCTGATACTGCCCAGAATTCCCATCTGTGGACGTACGTTACTGTAGAGTGATAAACCAATTATTTATCTTTTGATATCTAATGTTAAGATGGGGTATGGTTTGAAAGGCTTGTCAGAACGTGTATGTCAGTTCGGTATAGTGCGATCGTGTGCGTATGAAGGTTTGAATAAAAGGTGGCAAAAAATGTAGAAAAGACTACAAGTTGATCAGTATGTCTGTGGATGTCGTGCTCCACTGAGTCTTGGAAGAATGTCACGACTCTGTCATATGTATCTTAGAGCAAACGAATAATGCTCTAGGTGATAACTTGTGTCGAGCCCCAATAGCCGAGAGACCGGAAGGGGATGCTGAAATGCGGATTATGCTTGAGTGTTGTGAGTTGGGTGAGGTACAAGACTGAGTGTCTCTTGGTCAGTTAACCCTAATAGTTATGTAAATGCTGCAATCCCTTGTCCGATGTTGCCTTCTTAGGACATACTGAAAAAGAACATGACAACAACAATGAATTCAAATAACAACAATACGGTTAAGTAATATAGAACTGGCTGGCTTACTAGTGCCGAAGCGAAAAGCTCTCTACCCCATGACAAGTGAGGCCCTGCTAGTTGCCAAGCGGCTGGTGAGAGGCTCTACCTATGAATCGGGCGTGGGGCTCGAGCCACTAGCGTGGTGGCAGGGTGGCGGCCTCTCGGTAACAGTAAAAGATCCAAAACGTGTGGCCATGTCAGGTGAGGCCCTAACTATAAACCCGATAGGTGGGTGAATATGAGGCTCTAACTATGATTTGGCCCGAGGGGCGAAAATCTCCGTGTTGAGATTGGGGAGTTGGCCTCGCGGGACCAGCTACATTGTACAGCTAAGGCCAGCTCCTAACCCTAGATAGCCAGTTCTCTGACCCTAGACGGGGGCTTGATAAGGGGGTAATGTAACGTGCTTGGTAAACCCAAGTTGTGGTTAATGATAGTGTGGCGGAACCAACCTCGCCACTGAGAACTGGAGAAGCCTGGTTGCTTGCCTCCTGCCCAGTGATTATGGTCCCTGGGAGATATTGCCCTTTAGGGGACTGAATTGGGGCTTATGGACTGCTACCATAATGTACTGACCTTTTAAGAACTACTTTTGGGCATGTGAATTGTATAATACTGTTCCTAGCCCTTTAAATACTTTGGGGAAAGATTGGTACTTTAAATGGGCACTTCGGACACAGTCGAAGCAGTCGAAGCAGTCAAAGCTGTCGAAGCAGTCGAAGCAGTCGAAGCTGTCGAAGCAGTCGAAGCAGTCGAAGCTGTCGAAGCTGTCGAAGCTGTCGAAGCTGTCGAAGCTGTCGAAGCTGTCGAAGCTGTCGAAGCTGTCGGAGCTGTCGAAGCTGTCGGAGCTGTCGAAGCTGTCGGAGCTGTCGAAGCTGTCGAAGCTGTCGAAGTTGTCGAAGTTGTCGAAGTTGTCGAAGTTGTCGAAGCTGTCGAAGCTGTCGAAGCTGTCAAAGTTGCCGAAGTGGCCGGCATCGGACAAAGGACCACGTGGCGGCGGCCATTTTAACGTCGAACACCGCCGACCCTTACCATCGACTCCACTTCGACACTTCGACTAAAGTCGAAGTACCGGCCACACTTCGAACGAGACTTAGCCGTTTTTATGCCAGAAATTGACCGACCGCACAGCCCAAATCCATGGAACTGTTTTGGGCAGGAAAATGTGCTTGCGGTCGGTCATAAAGGGACCTCCAGCTAACTGTTGATCTACTGGAGGGATTGGGATGATTTTTGAGAGTGTTACTAATTGAAGTAGAAAAAAAAGGAAGAAAAAAAACCAAAAAGGGATGTCTTATATAAAGACCGCCCAGAGGGTAAGTACCCAGTCCAATCTCAACAGTAGTGTAGTTGCCAAAAAATAAAATAAAAAAGCCTTTATTGAAATCTATTAAAAACCTGGGTTATCAGTGATGGACAGAATAATATAGGGAGAAATATGTATGGTAGGAACAGGGCTAGTCAAGAGCCTAATAGCCAAAAGGAACCCTCACAAAAAACGGAGAGGGGATATAAGGCAATATGTACCCCCATACATAACTCAGGTAACAAAGCAGTAGGAGAGAACAGGGAAAGGGAGAAACACACACTCTCACACACAGTAGTGCTATGCTAATACCCTATCTCCTATAAAACACCTTCGTGGGTTTTCTAATCTAAATGCTGTCATAACATCTGAAGCCCCAGGTTACACACACATGCTAGAAAAACATAAATGAAAAAGGTGCTCAGAGCAAAGTGCTCAAAGAGTATTAAAAACACAGAAGAACCCGACGTACGTTTTGGCGTGACCACACGCCGTCCTCAGGGGTATCAGCAGTGAGCAGAAACTGTCCGGGTGGTAAATTTATACCTTAAGCTCATAAGCTTTATTGTAATCACCTGTGATTGTGTCTAAGCTGCTCTGGTCCTCCTGCGAATGGGGCTGTGGGGGTGTGGTGTAACACACCATAGTGTCAGCCCACATTTCTATGTCAGAGGTGGCCAGAACAGAAAGCTGAACATAATCAGGTGGAAGGGAATTAACCCTTTGAGTGCCCCGCCCGGAACAGATATAAATGGATACTTACTATGTCTAAAGGGCAGTATCCATAGCTTAACAGTTAACCCTTGGAATGTCCAAATTGTGTCATATAGGTCAAGTATGTGGATAGATTCTTATGGCTGTATTGTGTAGCTTTAGTACAATTAAAGAAACAACTTATAACCGTTGTAAACCAGTAAGGGATAAGTACAATGGCTATATGGGCAATCATACACAGAAGCCGACAATTATTTTATTGCCACTGTAAATAGTAACCCATTAGTTTTGCAAACACAAAACAGACCCCTAAACTCTTAGACCTATAATACAAGTAAAGTGAATGGACATATGAACACCAAATATTAATAGAAATAAATAAAGAATATATACATATATACAGGCATAACTTAAGATACCATTTATTATCAGAATTATTGCAGTACTTTAAATAAACGGGGAATATGAAAACCCTTCATTTAACCCCAGGGGAGATAGCGTTTTGAGATGGTAAATCCAAAACGCCTCTCTTTGTCTTAGTTTTAGGTCCCAGTTTCCTTTCCTAGGAGGCTGTGTTACATGTTCAAGACCCATGAACCGGATGCCTGCCGAGGAGTGATTGTGATGTAGATGTAAATGCCTTGAGACGGGTGTTTCCAAACGTCTCTTGACAGAAATCATACACTAATCAGATCTTCTTTTGGAAAAGATACATCGATGATGTGTTTTTGATTTGGCTTGATACATCAGAGAGATTCAAAGAATTTGTATGTCTGCTGAACAGCAACGATTTTAACTTACGATTCACTAGTGAAGTAGGGGGTCAAAACCTTTGCTTTCTAGATTTAGCACTACAGGTATCTAAAGAAGGCAAAATTGAAACAAAAAAAAAATTGAAACAAGACAGCCTCAAATAACCTGCTATGCTGGTCTAGTCATCACCCCATATCACTCAAATCCGGTATCCCAATAGGCCAATATTTGAGACTTCGACGAAACTGCTCCACGATGGAGGAGTTCAAATTAAAAGCAAATGAGCTGCGTCACATATTTAAGGCCAAAGGTTACCCAAATAGGGTTCTGAAAAGAGCCTATCTGAGGGCAATCCACACTGAACGGGAAACCCTAATTACAGATGGGGGTCGTAAGACTGAGGAAAATAAAATACGCTGCATCGGTACATATGACACTATGCTGAATGTCTTTCAAAAATTTTGGCCTATCCTCCAATCAGATAAGCATCTGAAGGAAATTCTGCCATCACTCCCTTCAATTACAGCACGGAGGGGAAAAAACTTGAGAGATATCCTAGCACCTAGTCACCTCTCAACTACATCCCCGTCAGGTTATTTTCAAAAATACCTACCAATGGGTTCTTTCCAATGTGTCACTGCAGTGCATGCCCGTTTATTACCAAGAGGGCCTCTGACAGCAAGGGCTTAATGAATGTCAAACCACGTTCCTTCTTTAATTGTAACACAACAGGAGTAGTTTACCTACTGTCTTGCTCCTGTGGCCTAAAATATGTAGGCAAGGCTTTTCGCCACTTTAGGCTAAGGATACGTGAACATGTAAATTCTGTCAAGAGACGTTTGGAAACACCCGTCTCAAGGCATTTACATCTACATCACAATCACTCCTCGGCAGGCATCCGGTTCATGGGTCTTGAACATGTACCACAGCCTCCTAGGAAAGGAAACGGGGACCTAAAACTAAGACAAAGAGAGGCGTTTTGGATTTACCATCTCAAAACGCTATCTCCCCTGGGGTTAAATGAAGGGTTTTCATATTCCCCGTTTATTTAAAGTACTGCAATAATTCTGATAATAAATGGTATCTAAAGTTATGCCTGTATATATGTATATATTCTTTATTTATTTCTATTAATATTTGGTGTTCATATGTCCATTCACTTTACTTGTATTATAGGTCTAAGAGTTTAGGGGTCTGTTTTGTGT
Organism: Pelobates fuscus; assembly: GCF_036172605.1. Classification (NCBI taxonomy): domain Eukaryota; kingdom Metazoa; phylum Chordata; class Amphibia; order Anura; family Pelobatidae; genus Pelobates; species Pelobates fuscus. Next base: position 213,459,407 of record NC_086318.1, on the reverse strand, counting down.
TTGCAAAACTAATGGGTTACTATTTTCAGTGGCAATAAAATAATTGTCGGCTTCTGTGTATGATTGCCCATATAGCCATTGTACTTATCCCTTACTGGTTTACAACGGTTATAAGTTGTTTCTTTAATTGTACTAAAGCTACACAATACAGCCATAAGAATCTATCCACATACTTGACCTATATGACACAATTTGGACATTCCAAACAGTTCCAAGGGTTAACTGTTAAGATACTGATATATATATATAGTGAAAAATAATAAAAAAAATCATAGCATAGCTACCTGGATTGGTATTAATAAATTGGGTAGCATATAGATTAGTCTGGAAAGCAATCTCCTCCCAGATGGTATCCCCTAAAAATAACTCCATATATTGCATAAGGGATAAGTCATGCACATTGACATTAACGCAAAAATACAATATGTGTGTACACAAACCACAGTGCAATAAGTGCTCAATAGAATATAAGCAGAAAATAACCTCCCTGGACAAGGTAGAACTTCCCCGAAGACTTCCTCCTGTCTTCAATGAAATATGTACAAAAAATAGGGGATGATCTGCTAAATTAATGATGAAAAAAGAAGAACATAGCGTATAACTGTGTATATGAATGAACCATAGGTGTAAAATTCACAAGTGGCCACTCACACTTTCACTAAAGTTAAAAAGCATTTAACATAGGTTTCTTTTTTTCAGCATAGATGCCTTTTCCAAATCAATTCTTCCTTCTATATTCAATGTTTCATAGACCAGATGGGATGTATGTGCTCAGGAAAAAAAATGCAATAAAATTGTAGTGCACATTCAAAAGTATAATAAAAATAAATCTAATAACTTACATCACAGTATAAAACAAAAGGTGTAATCTCTCTGTCACCACTAGGGGTCCTACGCGTTTCGTCCGTGTATAGGACTTCCTCAGGGTCTTCAGTAGCATATAATGACAGGATACAAGTAAACAGTAAAAATCCCTTCCTTCCTCCACCCTTTATACCTCCCCCAATGTCCACATAACCCATTATTCAAAGCAGGTGTTTCGTTCTGCAGTCCGGTTCCTATGACGTCATCCTATGCGCCATTCAGTTCAGATTTATACCGCTATCATGAAATTTTAACCCTAGGTGGTTCTTTTGAGTGGAGGGTGTCCAGCCTACTTTTAGTGAGTGGTCTTCCCACTCCATTCCCCTGTTATTTTCATATGTTTGCTTGGGGTTATGCCCCTAGATACCTCCTGTAACCTCCTGTGTGGCACCCTTGCTGGTTTATCCAACACTACAGCCTCTCTTTTTTGCTATATAGCTGACATTTGTTTTTATAAAAAAGTTGAATAGAAATGAGCATATATATTTTTATTTTTATAACATTTTCACTGCTCCTTTTTGCATATATTTAAACAATATTTTAGACATTTCTGGTGTTTTCTATATATTTTCATATATATTATAATAGATTTTTATTCATTGTTATTTATTAATTTTTCATTTTCTCCAATATGTATTATGGCTCCCTTTACACTGAACTCCTATTGTTACTCATGATATCTCCATATCTGGAACACATTTGCATTCTATTGGACACAAGACAACTATAGAGAGACTGAGCGACTACACATGCATACTTACAGACCAGTCCATGCCATCTCCCCACCTACTTGGACGTCGACGAAATGACATAATTGGAACGCACGTATATACCCAGAAGAGGAATATCGACAGGTTCGTATCACTGGAAAGCACGTGCGTTCCATGACTGAAACCCAATAGGAAATGTGAAATATTGGTGCAAATTTTTATCCTTATTCAAGGATTTGAAGAATCCTAATGTGATCTACTACACCTCAAAGGGTAAATTTTCACTGCATTTGAGCACTGCACTTTAAGGGTGTGTATTGTTTGTGCAGAGCTGTGATGATGCCTTCAGATCATAAAGGTTTAATATACTGAGCCAGTACTGTCTGGGTCTTATCCATATGAATTGTTCCTAAATATAACACACCACTAATATAAAAAAAAAATACAATCTTCACTATATTCTTCTTGTTTTTGCGTTTTCATGTATTCGACCGGTGTATATCCCTATTTTATCTGTATGTCAGAAGGGTAAGCAATATTGCATGTTTATATTTTAAAGTGCTCCGCTAATATATATACCGTATATACTCGAGTATAAGCCGACCCGAATATAAGCCGAGGCCCCTAATTTTACCCCAAAAAACTGGGAAAACTTATTGACTCGAGTATAAGACTAGGGTGAGAAATGCAGCAGCTACTGGTAAATTTCTAAATAAAATTAGATCCTAAAAAAATATATTAATTGAATATTTATTTACAGCGTGTGTGTATGAGTGCAGCGTGTGTGTATGAGTGCAGCGTGTGTGTATGAGTGCAGCGTGTGTGTATGAGTGCAGCGTGTGTGTATGAGTGCAGTGTGTGTGTATGAGTGCAGTGTGCTTATGAGTGCAGTGTGCGTGTATGAGTGCAGTGTGCGTGTATGAGTGCAGTGTGCGTGTATGAGTGCAGTGTGCGTGTATGAATGCAGAGTGTGTGTATGAATGCAGTGTGTGTGTGTGTGTGTTGCAGAGCCTTGGTGGGGGGTGGGCAATGTTTTTTTAAATTTTTTTTTATTATTTTAATTTTTTTTATTATTTATTATTTTTTTATTTAATTTAATTATTATTATTTTAGTATTATTATTTAACTAATTATTATTATTTTTTTTATTATTAATTATTATTTTTTTCGTCCCCCCTCCCTGCTTGATACATAGCAGGGAGGGGGGCTCCTTCCCTGGTGGTCCAGCATTGGCAGTTCAGTGGGGGGAGAAGGGGGCTGGCAGAGCTGTACTTACCTGTCCTGCAGCTCCTGTCAGCTCTCTCCTCCTCCGCGCCGTCCGTGCAGCTCCCTCTGTCAGCTCCCAGTGTAAGTCTCGCGAGAGCCGCGGCTCTCGCGAGACTTACACTGGGAGCTGACCGAGGTGCTGAACGGACGGCGCGGAGGAGGAGAGAGCTGACAGGAGCTGCAGGACAGGTAAGTACAGCTCTGCCAGCCCCCCTCTCCCCCAGTCTGTATCATGGCAATGCAAATTGCCATAATACAGACTATTGACTCGAGTATAAGCCGAGTTGGGTTTTTTTAGCACAAAAAATGTGCTAAAAAACTCGGCTTATACTCGAGTATATACGGTAGGTTTTACGTAGTTATTAAACACTAAACTTAAGCTCTGTTTTAAGCTATAACTGTGGATACATTAGTATTAAAAAGTACCACAATATGAGGTTAAAAAACAGATATAAAAATTATCTTAATTAAATTTGGTTAAGAGCTATTTATTTAAAAATTAAATCATAATATTTTTTTTTATAGACTACTTTCAATAAAGGGTAAAACATCTAGAAATTTTAAACCACCTACTTACCTTTTGATAAAGCAAGGTTTAAACATTTCATAATAAACTCTTCTTTTCAAGTACTTTTTTTAATTAGCAAGCCCAACATAGATTTAGTATAATAGGCTTATATGTATTCATTAAAGAGCTTTGGCTGGATTGCATTCTATCACAGTGAATTATCACTAATGTGAAATGCATTGTGATGTTAATGTTCATTATCAAACCAAAATCTGCTAGAACTGAAATAGGCCATATATTAGATTCATACCATATATAATGTTAACTGAGGTTTGGAGCCTTGATTTCTTTCGAATAGACTCAGGATGCAGAGACTTATCTCAAATACGAAGAGATCAGAGTGACAGCAATTTTGATAAGTAGGTTAATAATTGAAATATATAAAATATAAGTGTGGTGTTGAAATATCTGAATGTTATCAAATGGCAAAGCATACATGTATTTTTTTTTACAATTCCTTATATGACATGCTAAATCGCAGAATGGTTAGCTGAATATCTTTTTTGATGAAATAAAAAAAATATATAACTTAAGACTTCATTTTTTTTTTTTTAATTTGTATTTTATTAGAGTTTTAAGGCTCAAAATACATCTGGATCACAGTACATAAAATAAAATAACACAATATAGTAACAACAGGTGTGTCAGGTATCAGCAGGCGTCCATGTGGGGCCTGGAGCATATTTTAAAGAGACAATCAACACCAAATGCTTACACAATAAGTTTGGGTTTTGAGAACTTTAGACACTGTGTATTGTCTGTGAACCCTGAATGCATATATACTTAGAGAACATTCCCAGTACAGCAACGGTTGCCATTATGTGTAAATCTAACAATATTGGTCGCAGTTTACTGTCTGTCATCATTAATTGTCTATACAATAGTCGCTATCACAGCATATTTCTGTCATCTGTAATCGCAATCCCACTAACATTATTCATAGGATGTCGTCTGACACCATGGGTTGCATACCCACGAATATAATTTACACTATTTTGCCGGGCAGTCATGTGTGCACAAGCAGCATTTATCACTGGCTTGGAGTGCCCCTATGAGAGGTAATAGACCTGACACTGTAATTAGACAATAACTGGTGGTCAAGAGGTATTTAGACATTAATAAACATATTAATGATAAAGGATAAAATGAAACAATCCAAAGCATTATATGACCTCTGGAGTATTTATTTGATGTGTGCATGTGGGGTGGTGCATCTGAGGTGTGGTATGTGTGGGCCCTCTCAAGGTGATGTTTGAGGAATGGAGGTGAGTGAAAGTGGGTGCTAATAGAGAGTGGAGGCTAATTTAGCAGTATGTGTGTATATGTAGGTGTCAATTTGGGCTTTATTTTGGCTTCGCTGGTGCTAGCCCGCTTCTGTGTGCCTGCTTTGTGTAACGTTTACTAGGGAACCCTAACACGCAGACAGGACAGAGTAGAGAGAATTGCAATACCGATCCTTAGAATGGTCGGGTTATGCAAAAAGGGATAGTCAAAACACGAGCCGAGATCAAGGAAAACAGAGAGATGGAATAACGAGAAACAAAGCCAAATATCAGTAACCAGGAAATCCAAATAACAAGTGCAACGATCAATGGTAAACCAAAGACCACAACAGGGCACTGAGGCAAGGGAGAGGTTAGCTTATATACACACGGGGTGTGTCTGATTGGCTAACCTCCAATTAGTGTTAACCACAACACGTGGGAGGAGTTTCTTCCCTCCCTTGTGGTCTCTGAGGTCATCACATGACCGGGTGCTGCATACATATAAGGAAGCTGCTCTGGAGTGTGTAGCATCAGACACACTGCCAGTCTGGAGACAGGGACCAGATGACGCCGCTCACTGTGATGAGGTAAGTAAGGTCGCCGCTGTTAATCAAATATATATATTCATAATATTTTCCCTAACACTATTATACAACAGCCGCGAGTGGCGCGGGGGCAGGGGATCTGACACTTTGCCCTGATCTCCCCGCCTCTGTGCCTAATCATATGCCCGGTGGGCAGGTTCAGTGTCTGGAAGAGTGCCACTTGGTCTTTTACAGAGGTCCAGGTGTGTTTCTGGTCCCCCTTTTGGACCTGCAGTGAGCCATCAGCCCCCCATTGGTAACAAATTGTTGCCTCTCAGAGCTTTTTAGCAATTGGTGTAAACTGCCTCTGCACCATCAGCGCTGCAAAAGGTAAATAGCCATCCCTTTTGCAGTGCTGGTGGTGTGGAGGCAGCTTGCACCAATTGCTAAACAGCTCTGAGAGGCAACAATCCATTACCGATAAATAGCCACTGTATGTCCCTCAAATTGGATATTGTTTAGTTCTTTTGAGCATGATAAGATAGCAGTTCCGAACCACCACGTCCCTAGTCACGACTATAATGTACCTTGGGTCGTCATCTGGGGCAGCTGCAGCCTTCCGGATTTGGAATGCAGAGAGTAGTGTCCCAGGGTCTGTGCTGCCTTTGATTCCTATTGTGGCAAGTAGCCTCCGTACGTGTGGCAGTAGGTCATCCCCGCCAATGCGTTCCGGGATGGCTCGAGGAGCGGACATTCCTTCTCCTATACCTTGCTTCCAGTGACGTAACGGTCCGGTTCAACCATTGGACCTGTTGAGAGATCTCTAGCATTTGGGCTTGGGAGGTTTGCTGGATATGTTTTTTTTCACCTTTTCTGGCTTCCAATGCAGTGACTCTTTGCTGGAGGGCCCCCATCTACTTGAGAGTTTCTCTGAGGTCGGCCTTCCAAACCTCCCTCATTTCCGTCAGGAGGTCCCTGATGTCCCTCTTCGTCACTGGGGACAAGTCCTCCTCTGACTCTGAGTCCCGATAGTGGACCTCTGCTGCTGGTGATGTGAGGCTCTCCCTGTCATCGTGGGAGCTCACAGTTTTAATAAATTCACTTCAGTCGTCAATCTCTTTTCCAGGTATTGAAGCAGACACATGCCACCTAGTAAATAGGATATTTCTGTGCATTTACTCCTGAAAAACAGCATGGGTATGGAATAGAGTAAAATGATCGGTATAAGTCTTTATTTTGCCTAGACCAAATGGTCTACTGATCCTCAAAATAAAACAATTTCTTAAATGCTGATAGCAGATTGTAATTACTCATTGGCAGGTAGAGGTGGGAAATCCTGCATGGTCTTCTGCATGGTCTGTACTTCTGTGAAATGTAGTTTCGACATACAGGAGGATCATGAAGGTTCTAGCAAGCTATTAACAGTGCAGAAGATAAGACATTCTTAATTAAACAGAATTTGCAATAAAGGAAGTGTAAACATTAGAGGACTCTTTACAGGAAGTGTTTAGGAAGATCGTGTAAATCACATGCAGGGAGGTGTGACTAGAGCTGCATAAAGAAAGTGATTTAACTCCTCAATGGCTTATACACCAAACTGCTTTATTAAGCTAAAGTTGCTTTGGTGACTATAGTGTCCCTTTAACAACTGGTGAATTATATGGTTTGTGTTTTTTTTTTTTTTTTTTTTGCAAAAGTCCCATAATAATAATAAGAAATTAAAATTAAAAATCATCAGATTGGGTTGTGGTCATCAACATAATTTCTGTGGAAATTATTAACAGATTGAGAGTGTAATGTTTGTACTAAGTTATATCTTAGAAAATATTAATTAAGATGGTATTTAAAAGGTTGTGCTTTACAAAGCATATAGAATCTCAGCTGTCATGGCATCTCATTGTTTTAGCGCCCTCATTTGGTGGGTTTTGTATTCACCTTCTGTCTACTATTTGTTTATTATAGGCTTTTTTGGAGTGTGCCTATCGAGTGGCTGCTTTCTATATTAAGATCCTTATATCTGGATCTACCCCCATTGTATGCTTTATACCACTGCACAGAGAAACATATCTTCGATAAAGCAGTTAATGAGATCCTTTTAAACTAACCTAACCAAGCCTTCAGAAGCAAAACATTATTATGATCACTGCTTGGCAAGTTCAGCCAATCAGGTTCAATCTTGGATTGTAGAATCCAAACAATACTTTACAACAAAATATTTTTTGTCCCCTAAAACAAAGCCCTTTTAAAAAAATGACAAATTACATTTGTTCAGATGCCCATAGTATTTTTTTCTGCCATATTTGTCATACATATGTCTCTACTTTTATATTCAAATGCTCGAAACTTATTATATGTAAAAGATGATGCAGCTGTTTTGACTCTCTATGTATGTACCATGAATTAGTTTCCATAAATAAAATATAAAAAAAACTATTATATTTTTTATTTTACCTACAGTGGATAATACACATGCAATTAAGGAACACTTATTGATATAGATGAACATGCTCATATTTATGGATAATTCATACTGTTGGTATTTCCATTTGTTTACTTATTCAGAGAGGGTTCTTGTTATCTTATTTTACAGGTTGATTTAACTTGTAATGTTACCATCTAATTGCATGTTGAATTTTCTAATTATTATTAGTAGAGTTAGATAATTATACAGTGCTCCTGAAAACACACTGGAGTATTATGAATAAACAACAATACAGCTATAACCCAACAAGTAATAATCTACTCTAGACATCACATCACACTGTGCACTTAACCTCCCTGACAGTTCTGGTTCCTCACTGAATGATGAATGGTTTGTTGGAATTTAATTCCGAATTGAGATCAGATGTTGGTATGATACAATCACAAATTGACCTTAGTTATCTTATAGTTGTAAGCCTTTAAAAGTTATGCAAAGACATGTGCCAGTTGAGTAATTCCTAAAAGCAAACGTTTAACTGTCTAGTATGGTTATTAAGTTTAGCTTATCTAGGATTAACCTAACTAATAAATATTTTGAATGCCCATCTGCCAATTTGGGCTAAGCTGACCTCTAGGCTATAAGTAAAAGGAGGATCATACTTGAACCTATCCTGTATAATATTAGGTCTGTTCTTATTTCAAAGTGCAAAAGTTAAGTGTAAAAAAGGGCAATGCTAGTGCAATTTAAAAGATCTTATATAGGGATATAGCAGCTGTGGCACTCTGTGGATACTCGTTATATCTCATGACCAAAACAGTACAAGTGTCTCCTGGCCTGGTAATCTCCATTTGAAATTGGATTAAAGAGTTGTGACACTCAATATCTGGCATTTCATCTACAAACTTGGAACCAGTTTTATATGGGCTCCAAGTAAAGGCGAGCAAAAAAAATTAAATAAATTTGATTATATGGTTTATTGCAATATTGCACTAGATTACTCTCTTTTTTTCCCTGTTTATTTTATGCACTTTATTGGAGGAATATCACAGGTTATCAGAAGAGATCGTGTTGCCGCCTAAAAAGACACAGAGGTCCTTGCTTTCAGAGCCATATCGTACAAAAGGCTCAATAAATTGTGAGCATATATCATCTCTATGCAATTAATTTAAATGCAAAGTACAGCAATATCTGTACTATTGTTTCTTTTTTATCGGCTTCCCCATTCCTATATTTAGAGGTAAGCTTGTGTATTTTGCTGTTAAAATGTATAGTGCTTCACTTACACTTTAGTGTTTGGGAGGTGGGCACATCACCTAAACACTAAGTCTCTATATGTTTGTATCGTTCAGTGTAATCTAGAATATTCACCCCCCATGAAGTCATATACACATTATCAGGCTAAAATGTACACATATGCACTAATTTAGCTTTTTTGACTAAATAATGAATACTGGAAGCTGGCTAGCTGGGGTGGGAATGATGCTCTTACAGTCCGGATGTATTTGAGCTGCATGTAGTGTGTATCTGGTGCAAAACAAAAACAACAAAACAAGCTAACAAATATTCTAACATCCCTTAAATTTGTTATTTTACTATTCCATCAGTTTAATTAAAACTTGTTGGCAGTGCCCACATCAATTCAGTAAACTTAATATATTATCTACCTTACTCTGTAGTTAAAACTTGGCACCGGCAGCCAAATCTCAGTCCAAACTCTGTAGCTTGAGCTCTTTGTTTGCTAAGCTGCAGAAAGAAGCTGTGGATTTCTGAGGAACAATTATCACGTTGCAGGCACAATATAGTAGGATCTCTGCAGCAACTACATCATGGTGAATTTCTGCCAAGTCGATCTGTATCTTTCAGAAATCATTGATTTCTCACTGAAGATAAAAGAGCAAATAGTACTAACTTTACCTACATATTCAGAGTCAGTGGACTGATAATAAATTACTGGAAGTAAACTTGAGTCAGAAAAACATCAGAATATGATAAATGATGATTTATGTACACAGCTTTTAGTGACCAGGCCTACATATTTTTACTTCTCAGATCTTATGTTATGTAGTCCTTTTATTGAGCACACAATGCCTGTGTCACAACAGTTTTAAAAAAGTTGCAATTTCTGCCATTTCAATTTCAATTTCAATTTCAAATGAAAAAGTGGAGGTAAAAGAAGGGTCATGAAAGCCCCTGTCAAGCTTCCTGATGCACCCATGAGCAGAATAAAATGATGAACATATGCAGAACAAAAGTAATGTTATCAAGAGTAACAAAACTTTTAAAAATATGCCAGATAAAAACAAATTAAACTCTGACAACCTACAATTTTTCAAAAGACAAGAAGGAAAGATTTAATTTGCAGAGTACAAAGATAAAGGATAGGAAAGCAGAGCCTTAGCCAAAATACACAAATTCCCAAATATTTCTAAACCACTTGGCAGATTATTGCTAATTACATCCATTGTGTTCTTTCCCCAGCTTAAAAAGGAGGTAATGAAAATACTGTTTTAACCCCTTAAGGACACATGCCATGTGTGACATGTTATGATTCCCTTTTATTCTAGAAGTTTGGTCCTTAAGGGGTTAAGAACACAGGCAAAGGTGTGAGTCCAAGTAAACATAGAATCAAAGTCCTATTTTCTTCTCATGTTTCCTTCATGGCTAGGGAGAAACATTTGGGAAGTGTAACCAAAAATGATCACCCCTCCTGAAACTAAAAAGTTTATAAAATCAATGGTAAGGTTGAACCTTTCCCAGGATCAACTGTGAATTTAAGTTAGACAATATGTTATCATGAGGAGAATTATAATAAAGTGAGAGAACAGAAAAGGTTAAGTATTGAAACCATTTTGAATTTTTTTATGAAAAAACAAGGCAGGAGTATTACAAATAATATTGGAGACTCAGGCATTGGAATAAATGGAAAAGTATGTAACAGTAAATTTCCACTCACTGCAACATATAGAATACATGTCATTATTAGCTCAATTATCTGAGTCTGGAGAACACGTTTGTGCAACTGGCCTTGACAATATTTTCATAAGTATCCCTCACTCCTATGCGTTGTCCATCTTCATCTTCTTCATAGAGGCAAGAGATTAGCATTTTGTCAGTATAGTTGCAGAAAAAAGCTGAAATTATAATGAAAAATATACCACTGTTTCCAGTATGAAGAAGCGCGTATGGTAATCCTACCACAAAAACTCCCTGTAATAGAAAATACAAAAATAAGTATCAAATGAAAAAAAATAATTAACTACGGTAGTTATATTTGGCATTTTCTGTTTAGCTATGTGATGTCATAATAAAGATGACAATACATTACAGGTGTTCATAATTTCACCTGGACAGCACTTTTGGGGGTATCACCACTGTAGACTCTAACATCGATTTTTAGTGCATCATATAAAAATGCATTTGAAGAGGATATTTATAAAATTAACACTAAATAAACTTCAGACAATAAGTGAAACCATTATTTGAGTTACTATTTATTATATTTAAATTTTGTGTGGTTACTTTTTATTATATTTTAATTTTGTGAATAAAGGAATACTGACCATTTTACCCTTTCTGTGCCATATACCTTTTTTATTTTTATTTTTATTATTTTTATTTTTTTTAAAACCTGGTTATCGAGAAATCTGAAGATCTCCTCACTAAAGAATCCCAGGTGGGGATTATACCACCTACGCCTAAAGATCATTTAAAACATAGTACTCCTTTCAATATTGTCCCTCCATTAGCACTTGATAAAATGCACCCATTTAAATGTTCCTGTTTTCCCATTGAGTTCATTTTCCTAAAATCCCATTTGTCACGTCAGAAAGCAGTATGGGTCCCGGCGGGCGCGCATTGTTGCAGCAGCATTCCCACACATCAAGGGGAATGCTGCCGAATCCTTACCTGACTTGCAGACACTCGCCGGGTCCGCTCATGCCCTGCAGCAGACTGGGACCCGGCGGTCGCGTCTTGTTCTGGCGGCATTCCCACGTAGTAATGGGAATGCTGCCCAACACTCACCTCAAGCCTCTGACGGGAGCTCCTCCTCCTCACACAGCAATCATTAGAGATGCCGGCCGCTGCAGATTAGACTCTTTTAAGGGTTTGTAATTAGTGCCATTCCATTTGGAACGTGTGGGTGATGTCACACACACACATGTTCACTATCACAAGCTTCCCTGTAGCCAATCAGGGAGCACCTTTGTACAGTGCTACGGAATCTGATGGCGCTATATAAATAATAAAATAATAATTTATACCTTTTTTATCCATTTCTCTGTGCCCTGTCGTGGTTTTCATTTTGGTTATCCGAGAGCACGTTCCTGGTATTGATTCTTGTGTATGTTGACCTTGGCTTTCCTTCTGACTATCCGATCTCTGTATTCCCAGTGGTGTATCCTTGTTTTGTGCTGCCCAGGACAAAACTCAAGCGCCCCCCCCCCCCGCGCGCCACCCCCACCCAACCCTTCCCCCCTGCCCCGCCTTCTAAATACACACACACACATTCACTGACAGATACGCATACACTAGCTAACAGAAACACACACTTACTAACAGACACACACACTCACTAACAGACACAAATTCACTAACAGACACACACTAACAGACACACACACACTCGCTAACAGACACACACACTAACAGACACAGTCAGACGCCACACACTAACAGACACAGTCAGACACACACACTAACAGACACACACACACACACAAACAGACACGCATACACTAACAGACACACACACTAACAGACAGACACAGTCAGATACACGCAGTCAGACACACAGACAGACACACACAGTCAGACACACGCACACAGTCAGACACACGCACACAGTCAGACACACGCACACAGTCAGACGCACACTAACAGGCACAGACGCACACACATTAACAGGCACACACACTAACAGGCACAGACACACACAGTCAGACACACACTAACAGACACACACACTCACTCAAACACACTCACTTTTTTTATTTACCCCCTCAGACTCCTTACCTTTGGGAATGCTGGGGGGTGTGGTGTATCACCAAATTAATATAAATATTACACAAGGTTTGTCTACATTAAAAGGTATTTATTTAGAAGGCAACAACACAATACTATAAATGTATCACAAACACACAGCCCAGACCCATGGAGCAACAACCCTTTTAAATCTATCTATCTATATAGTAATCCCCTTCCCCACACGTTTGATCTCACCCACGGTTAGGCCTTCACATCTAGTAATGGCTCACTGCTGCAAGTCCAACATCACATCCACCAAGGAAGAAAAGGAAGCAATAGACTGATTTCCTGCCTGGCCTTATGTTATATGTCCTTAGTTGAGATGATGTGTTTTACATCACATCCTGTTCATGCATCACTTCCTTTAGCAATTGTGGGAGGGAAGGAAAGATTCTTAGCCCTCCCACCTAGTCTTTGTTTAAGGAAGTCCTGAAAGGAAGATAAAGGATCATGCAAGGAAGACAAGTTACCACAGGGGGGAGGGGGTTCTCCCTCCCCCTGGGGTCTAGTGGGTCATATTCCGGCTCCCTCACCAGCGCCGCCCACCTGTCTGGACTGTTAGCCACAAGGCTAACAAGGCATTTGCGGGCGGCTTTTTTTGCCGCCCTCTGGAAAATGCCGCCCAAGGCAAATGCCTTGTTTGCCTCGCAGCTAAAACATCCCAGTGTATTCCTTGACCTTTGGCTTGCTCCTGACTATCCAGACCTCTATATTCCTTGACCCTTGACTTTTTCATTGTTTCTGTGTTTTTTGTGTTCTCATCCACAGCCTGTCTTGTGGTTTTTCCTTTTATACGTTAAATTGGGCCATTCTAAGGCCCGGTGCTACGTCTTAGGGTTTTCTTTATTTATTACTTAAGTTCTGCGTGTTGGGAATTAGCTATTCCTGATACCATTCTCCAGCAGAAATGACACTTGGGAATGATTAAACTTTCAGATACATTTATTTCATGGATGAAACTGAGTTTTGAACCTGTACCGCTCCTTGAAATTTCATGTCTTGCAGAATTCTACCCCTTCTGTATCCTGATCTAGACTGACTATGTTCTACCCAGCTATAGGCATTTCTACCTCCAATTTAATACTACATATACTATAAATTAAAACATGTGATATCTTTGCTTCAGTATAAAAGAGTCAATCATATTTTAATTGCTATACAGTGCCTGTAATCAATGTTTAACCTTTAGCCTGCTGTGCTACAGTGTCTATTTTAATATAATCTGAAGTGGAATAATTACATTGGAGAGTTTTTTTTATAGAATACCTGAATAGAAGTTAAATATCCCACACTAATTATAATCGAGACATAAATCATGATGAACTAATATCTACTGTACATGGCAGATTCAAAATAAATGTGTAATGTAAAATGAAGAATGCTTATCAAAACATTAGCATAATTTAAAACTTACAGAAACTGGTGAGTTAAATAAATATTCATAAGAATTTAGAACTAAATTATACTTGCTGGATAATTGCTTAATATAAGCAGTTGAGTAATTAAAAAAAAATGCAGTTAATACAAAAAGTTTCTTTAAAAGGTTAAAAGGATGAATCATCTATTAGCTATAAAATCATATGGGTCAAAGATATCAGTCATCTGGAAGTATCTTATATGGAATTGATTGAGTAACTCTACATTCTTTCTCTTTCAAGAGTCTGTCTATTTAGTTAAGGGCTTTGAACTGCAAACTGAAAAGTAAGGCAGGAAATGAGAGAGAACACACAAGAATTATATCTCTAGTTAAGTGAAATGCATTTCAATTTTAGATTCTGAAGTAGCCTTAACCACATACGAAGAGGATGTCATATAGGAAGCATATAACTTTTATTTCATTTCTGTCCATGCATGTAGAAAATACTTTAGAGGGATATTTGTAGAATATGATATTTAGACGTATTTAAGGCAATGGTTCAGATTTGTCTAATTAATTAATTAAAATGACTAAATCGGTACATAATGTGGCTTAATTGTTGAACCCATATATTACAAATTATGACCAGTGGAAAAAAAATGGATAAGTAAAAATAGAAGGAAAGAAATTTAATGAAGCAGAAAAGAAAAATAAGAATGAAAATATGATATGAAAATGTATCAATGATGTCTACAAAAATAACTCCTTGTATGGACTGAATATACTTGCTTCCCCATTTTTTTAAAAGTTCGGAAATTAACAACCTACTCACCTCCAGATGCAGCGAATCAAAGGTTAAAATGCCTACTTGCCCATTAGCTATTGGTGAGTGAAAATCTGAGTCCTGACAAGTAGAAATTCAACCCAGATGAGACCTGGACCTTACAGGCTTGGAATGGCAAGTAACAGAGCTGTGTATTAGCCTAGGACTTGAAATTTTGAGCCCATCAATTTCTGCCATTACAATTATACACTGAAGACTAAGTATATATATATATATATTTTTTTTTTTATATATATATATATATATATATATATATATATATATATCCAGCAATAAAGTGGAGCACTCAGAAGGACTTCTTAATAGTGAATTTATTGATAAAAGTCGTTTACATCAACATGTAAGTCCTGTGATTCGACGTTTCGACCCCTCAGGGTCTTTTTCAAGAACAGTTAACAAGTGAACTAAGCATGTATTATATACAAATAAACAGCGTGCACTCACCAATCTCGTGTGTGTAGCCGCCCATTCAAACCCGGAAGTGTCACGAAAACAAACCCACGTGATTTCCTATGCGTGCGTCAATGCGTGTGACGTAATTGAGACGTAGTTGCTAGGTAATCTTTGTAAACAATCTATTCTGTATAGTGTGTAGTCGCAACCAGCCTTGGCAACTGGTTTTTTGCAAGTGGGAATTATATCATCGCTAAGGAAAAGATCTCTGGAGAGAGATAAGTTAAGTGAAAGGATCTCGTATGGTCCATATATAGCAATAGGAGACATGTGACCGAAGTGCCGAAAGTGCCCACACAGTGCCAAAAAAAGTGCAGAAAACGTCCAAAGTGTATAGTGCCAAAAAAAGATTAAGAGCATAAGGCAACATCAATCTCAGATATTGCAATTAAAAACAAAGAAGGAGATAAATTCGAGTATCTAAACTAGATATATATATAATAATAATAATATAATATATATTATAACAGTAAGCAATTAATAAATGAAAATACTGTATAATCGATATTAACTATTCCATCTAAGTTATTAGATAGATAGTTAAATAATTCATTACTGATTAATGGTTAATAATTGGTTAGGTAGCGGAATGGTCTGAGAGCCATAAAAATTCTTAATGCCATGGCTTTGGTTTTGCATAGTGTCCAAGGTATGTTTTAGCAGAACATGGAAAATGTAATAAATTCATTGAGTCCCTTGGGCATAACTGTGTCCAGTCGATGTATCCAATACGTTTCCCGTTGGAGTAATGCTTTGGATCTGTCCCCACCTCTCGGATTCGGTGGAACATGGTCTATGGCAATGAATCGGAGAGTGGGCAATCTATGGTTGGCTTGGAGAAAATGTTTGGCCACCGGCTTGTCCGATTTTTGATCTCTGAATGCCGTGTTGATGGTCGATCTATGGCCTCTAATCCTGTCTCTGAGCGTGAGGTCCGTTTTCCCCACGTATGAGAGACCACAGGGACAAGTTATAAGATATATCACATGATCGGTGGTACATGTGATATATTGTGTAATAGGGATCCGAATTCCACTATGTGGGTGGGCAAATGAGGTACTGGTGTTCATGTGACTACATGTCACACAGCCGCTGCATCTATAGCAACCTTTTTTGATGGGTCCTCTATGTTTTTGATAGCATGAAGTAGGATCGCTTTTCACCAGTAGGTCTCTCAGGTTTTTGTTTCTCTTGAGACTGATCGTGGGTTGCTGTTGGAAAATTGGTGGCAGATTCTTATCTGAACGTAAAACACCCCAATATTTGTTCACGGATCTTTGGATCTGTGTAGTTCCTGTATGTAATGTTAAGGGGAGGTACATTTTTGTAGCTTGAGAGACCCTATTTGTGGGAGATGTCATCCGTTTTATGGCTTTCTCTTTCGCCTTGGCTAATATATCCAGATTATATCCTCTTTGTTGGAATCTGTCCGTCATTTCAAGTAGTTGCTGCTCACATTTCTCTGGGTCACTGTTATATCTCAATACCCGCATATATTGGGATATCGGGAGAGATTCTTTCAATCTCTGAGGATGATAGCTGTTAAACTGGAGTAGTGTGTTCCTAGCCGTTTCCTTTCGATATAGGGTGTACCCTAATCTGCCGTTGTCTTTGTAAATTGATACATCCAAGAATTGGATCTCTTGTGTGTTTGCTGATAAGGTCAATTTCACTGGGCAGTCAGCTGCATTTAGGTCAGAGACCATTGATTCCAGGTCACTGCTCGTTCCTGTCCAAATTAGGAAGATGTCGTCCACAAAACGATGATATGTGAGTATATCTTCACTGTATCTTTCCAGAATGGATTGGGTTTCAAAAGTGGACATATAGGCATTGGCGTATGAGGGTGCCATGGCCGCCCCCATGGAGGTGCCCGTCAGTTGAAGATAAAAGTTCTCTTCAAACTTGAAGTAGTTGCATGTAAGGGCTATAGATAACAGCTCCATAAGGAATTCGATGGGCGGTCCGCAATATTTTGAAGAGTTACTGAGGATATTTAATGATCACATTGGACGTAAAGAATCTGTATACCATTATACCACACATAGATGGTATACAAGCATTACGCCATATCCTCAGTGTGTGTGTGTGTGTGTGTGTGTGTGTGTGTGTGTATACATATATATAATAAGAAAGGGTTTGCACTCACAGACTTCCAAAAGATAGTTTTTTTTTTTTTGCTCCATATTAAATGTATTCACACAAAGTATAGTGCAGGAAATGGTAGACAGTGTGCCTCTGTTTACTACTGGCACTATTTTCACCATTACCACTATTCTGTCTAAAGGTGATGGTGGTAGTAGGAGTAGAGGTGTTAAGTTGTAACAGCAGTGCAGAATCAGATACAGTACCAGTGTACCTGATGCCTGCCCTAGTTCTTTCTTCTTCTGCTTCTTCACTCTTTGTATGTTTGCAGATGTTGCTTCATACTGGCACTAGTGAGATGACCATTGACTCTCTCACTACTCGCTACCTTGCTGCAAAATTCGCACTTTTGCAAGTTTGCCTTTTTAGAGGCTCTAAAAAGGAACCAGAAGTTTGTTTAATTGGTGCAATACAGTCTCCTCCACACGTTGTCTTACATATGCTGAAGCTACAGGTGGATTTGCATTGGTGGCAGTGGAAGCTGTTGCAACACTAGCCTGTATACTAGCATTTGGCTGATTAATGGTAATAGAAATGTTTAAGGTGCTGTTACAGGTGCTACTTGTGCTAGCAGTAGCAGATATAGCTGATGTCTCAACTGCCTACACTGGATGAGATAATTCTGCAGCAGATACAAATAGACTTAGACATGGTGAAAAGGATGAAGGATGCAAGTGCTTTCTAGCTGTTAGAGAAGATAATGATCAGCTGCCTGTCGTCTCCACACTCTCCTCTTCTAATTCCTCATCATATTCATCATAGTCATAGTTAAGTATCTACAGAGCCAGAGGTAACAAAGCTGTGTCTGCTGTGCTGGGAGAATTATCAGAATTATTATTACCGGATTCATCACCATCAACATCGCCAAAAATAGACATTGGACGGACCACCAGGCACCCCGACCGGGTACCTCTGTCAATCACTGCTTCCTAGTACTTACGAGTACCATAAGCACTATACTGGAGCACCATAACCATCATAAACCCCACAAACCGCCACAGCTTGATTGCGGTCTCGCCGTCCTCCACCCACCCTGGACCCAAGACCCTGGATCCAGTTTCCAGTGGGTAGACCTCTTCTAGTTCAGAGAGCGTAGCAGGAACAGCTCTTAGAAAAGCTAGTGATTATACTCAGGGGAGTATTGTGATATAGCAATCCCCAAAGTGAATGTAGTTCTCCAATCCCCCAAACATGAGCCAAGACTCCATGAAGGTGTAAAGGAATCTCTGGCATTTTATGCAAGTCCCCAAGCAAGGTGTACGTCCACATGGACCTTGTTGGGTACAGGGACACTAACTTCCAAACCAATAATAACACATTTACAGTGTAAGGCATTCCCACAGATAGCACACAATCCCTCCTCTCAGCTTGGGAGATAATTGGATCAGTAACTGTACAGATTCTAATCCAATTATTTACAAGCACAGAAAAAACATACTTTTTAAAAACATCCCAAAAGTACCCTAAACATACATAAAACCCCAAATGTTACATCCCCTGATAGCCCTGATCTGGGTGACCAACATATCCAAAAATCACCCAGATCAGTTCAGTGGTTCAGAGATTTCCTGGAAGTCTTATTTTCGACCGACTGTGCACATGGTCCCATGCCCAAAACAGTTTCAGAGAATTAGTGCTAACGGTCAGTCTCTGTCTGGAGTACAAAAGTACAGGCTTCACATGAACAGAGCCTTTTAAAGTATTTTAGCCAGGTCTATTGTAGGGGCCATAGTCACAGGATAAGAGGCTGGCCAGCAGGCTCCTCCAAGAACCAGTGACGAGGTTCAGATCGTCACACTTTGGTACTGAGCTGTAAATCCTTACTTATGTTTGTCTCTGTGTTTCCCCATGAAGTAGACTTTATTGCTCTTCTCCTTAGTTGCATCTGGAGGGGTGGATTTGCATTGGTGGCAGTGGTAGCTGTCGCAAACACTAACCTGTACACTAGCATTTGGCTGATTAATGCTTATAGAAATGTTTAAGGTGCTGGTATAGGTGCTACTTGTGCTAGCGGTAGCAGATATAGCTGATGTCTCAACTGTCTACACCCTGTGCCCAATTATTATGCAAATTATATTTTTCTCATTTACCTAAATAATTAATGTAAATAACATTCAGCATAATTATCATGTTATCAACTATTAAGAGTACAATTCAAATGTTATTGAACAAACCTCCTAATGATAACAGTATTTTTTTTCTAAACAGAAAAAACTTACAATGCACTGTTCCAAATTATTACGCACAGTAAGTTTCAAAACACTTTATAGGTTGTAAAGAACTGAAAATTGTCATTTGTTGTGTTTGCAGCATATTTACTGAAATCAGAAGCTATTTCAATCAAACTTATAACAACATTTTCACTTTGTAAACATTTTAACAGGTCACGTTACATTTTAACATAGGACCTCTTTTTTCATAGCAGCTTCACAAGTCTTGCATCCAATGAACTTGTGAGTTTTTGGACAGTTTCTGCTTGCATTTGTTTTCAAGATGTCAGAATAGCCTCCAAGAGCTGCTGTTTGGATGTAAACTGCCTCCTTTAGTAGTGTTTCCTTAAATTGGGCTCACCTGGAAATCTAATTATCACAGGTGTCCGAGATTGTTTTCAGTGATCAAAAGAGCCCTGAGACACAATGCCATCCATGAGTTAAACTGAAAAACAAAATATTTAATCTTTGTGACACTTAAATAGTATTTTCATAATAATTTGGAACAGGGTGTATATTGGATGAGAATTCGGCAGCAGATACAGATAGACTTAGAGATGGTAAACAGGATGAAGGAGGCAAGTGCTTTCTAGCTGCTAGAGAATATACTGAGCAGCTGCCTGTCCTCTCCACACTCCCCTCTTCTAATTCCTCATCATATTCATCATAGTCATAGTTAAGTAGCCAGAGGTAACAAAGCTGTGTCTGATGTGCTAGGGGAAACAGAATTATCATTACTGGATTCATCACCACCAACATCGCCAAAAGTAGACATACTTTACTGTATTAATGCAAGGAGTTCAGTTTTAGAGAGATTGATTTTCAAAAAGCGGGAGGACATCCAATCAGAGATGGAAGAAAAGCAAGCAGTGACACGTTGCAGGACGGCAAGGGAGTAGTCTGGGCAGGAGAGGTATATCTGAGTGTCATTAGCGTACAGATGGTATTGGAATCCAAATGAGGTAATAAGTTTGCCAAGAGAGGCAGTATAAAGCGAAAATAGAAGGGGACCAAGTACAGCGCCTTGGGGGACTTTAACAGAGACAGGACGAAGGGAGGAGGTATCGTAAGAAAAGGAGCCACTGAATGAGCCAAACTAAGAGAGGACAGTGTCACAGAGACCGAGTGATTGAAGAGTTTGGAGAAGAAGAACATGGTCAATAGTGTCAAAGGAAGCAGAGAGGTCAAGAAGAATAAGTATGGAGTAGTGCCCTTTGGATTTAGCTGTGTATGGTCATTATTTACTTTATTAAGAGCAGTCTCAGTAGAGTGGAGAGGGCGGAAGCCAGACAGAAGAGGGTCAAGGAGAGAGTTGGAATTGAGGAAACAAGTCAGACGGGTAAAGACAAGTCTTTTCAGAAGCTTTGAGGAAAAGGGGTGTTGGGATATGGGACGATAGTTAGAAGGGAAGGACAGGTCAAGAGATTTTTTTTTTTTTTTTAGATGGGTACTACAGTAGTACAGTATGATCAAGCAGGCAAATGGTGGGAAAGGAGAAGCGCAACCATCTCTTGTACAGTAGCCTGGGAGAAAGTCTGAGGGGTAGGAAAGGCATGTTCCAGGTGTGGTTGAGAAAGCGAGGGGCAAGGTGGTGAGAATTCCTACCTTAGCTATTCATTTTGTCGGTAAATTAGCATGCAAAGCTATTGGCTGTAAGGTTAGTTTGGGTGGCGGCCACAGCAGGGCAAAGAATGGAGTTAAAGGTATTAAGAAGACACCTGGGATTGCGGAAGCATGAGCTAAAGAAGGAGGAAAAGTATTACTGTTTGGCAAGGGCAATGGCTGTGCTGAATGAACGCAACATGAATTTGTGGTGGAGGAAGTCAGACTGGGTGCGTGACTTTCTCCAGCAGTGTTCGGCAGAACTGGAGCATCTCTGCAGGTAGAGTGTTGATTTAGTGTGCCACAGTTGGGGGCACGTTCTCTTCAAGGTGCATGTTTGGAGCGGGGCTGTAGCGTCCAGGGCAAAGGTGCGGGTAGAGTTATATGAGGAGATAGCCAGTGAGGGAGAGGTGAAAGTAGGGATGGATAGAAGTTGGGAATCAATCTTAGCTGATAGCTGCTGGAGGTCAATATAATTAAGATTTCTTCTTAGTTTAGGGGGGTTAGGTTGAGGATGATAGGGTAGGGGACTATTGAGAGCAAATGATAAAGGGGATGATCTGAGAGAGGAAATGGAGTGTTTCAGAGATTAGAGTTTGTACATTCATGAGCAGCAAATCCCACAACTTCCAGGCCTCACATCACACATTTCCAGAACCATCAATACTAAAGCTCTACATTTAACATGCTGCAGCAAATCCCACAACTCCCAGGCCTCAAATCACCCATTTCCAGGACCATTAATACTCAAGCTCTGCATTTAACATCTTGCAGCAAATCCCACAAACTCCCAGGTACTGACGGAAACTTGGAAGATAATCCACCTCATTTATTCTTGCATTGCTGCCATATTATCATGTATTACTATATAATTTTATAACATGCCAGGAGGCTTCGTATTTGCTTTAGTCTCTCTTTACTAGAACTCCACAGCAGCACAGAAAAACAACCAATCAGAAAAAAGTTAGCTACTATAAAACCCCCTTCCCATTGCATCATCTCCTCTTTCTTTGCTGCTCCGCATCAGTACAGGTCAGAGTACCACTGCCTCCTGCTTCTAGTGGGTGGCTTTGGGATTTAGTGTGATTTATTTATGATTGTTATGAACTATGCTTGGTTGTGAGATTTATGTGCCTTTCTGGCTCTTTTATTTTCTTTGGGGAATGTTTCCTTTACATTACTGATAGTTTTTCATGTGTTTATTTATACAGATTACTGGTAGTTTGCTATGTGTTTATTTATACAGATTACTGACAGTTTGCCATGTGTTTATTTATACAGATTACTGGTAGTTTACCATGTGTTAATTTATACAGATTACTGGTAGTTTGCCATGTGTTTAGTTATACAGATTACTGGTAGTTTGCCATGTGTTTAGTTATACAGATTACTGGTAGTTTACCATGTGTTTATTTATACAGATTACTGACAGTTTGCCATGTGTTTATTTATACAAATTACTGGTAGTTTACCATGTGTTTATTTACACAGATTACTGGTAGTGTGCCGTGTGTTTATTTACACAGATTACTGGTAGTTTGCCATGTGTTTATTTACACAGATTACTGATAGTTTACCATGTGTTTATTTATACAGATTACTGGTAGTTTTCCATGTGTTTATTTACACAGATTACTGGTAGTTTTCCATGTGTTTATTTATAGTTTTCTGTTAGCTTTCCATGTGTAAATGTCACAGATTTCTGTGAGTTTCAGGTAGATATATCACAGATTACTGTGAGTTTCCATATGTATATTTATATCACAGACTACTGTGGGTTATATGGCTATGTATATGTATACATCACTGATTACTGTGAGTTCTCAGATTCCTGTGAGTTCTAGGCCAGTGTATATATATATATATATATCACAGATTACTGTGGGTTCTATGACTATGTATATATCACAGATTTCTGTGAGTTCTATGTCAGTGTATATAGCACTGTATATTTGCTGTGAGTCTTAGTGCTATAGATATCACAGATTGCTGTGAGTTTCACTGACGGTAGATGTCAGTCCTGTCTATGCCGATACTATTCTATCTTATCAGGCTTCTTGGGAAGATTCATTGAGTTGAAGACACCTCCTGAAGAGACCATGAGTACTATACCCTTCAGGCGGTACGATGATGATGATGACCTACAATAAAGATAAGATATATCATACAGATCTGTATGTACATGTGCATTACAATTTGCACTTTAAAGAAGGTATTGCTCAGCAGAGCTTGATTTTATGGACACTATATCACTGGAACATATCCAGCTTAAACCCAATATAACGGTTTTACCTCTATGTTGCCTGCTGGGCACTTAGGGACCGCCAGTCCCGGTTACGGTTTATTCACACAGTAGTACGCTGTCTAAGATTAGTGTCTAAGGGTCCTAGGTCACAGGATACCCGGAGGATTTACAGACATTTAGGGGACTATGCCAAACTCAGAGGTCCCCATTACTCATTTAATATGAAACCCAGGATTGGCCTGCTATGTCTGTGCCCCATTGATTGGCCTGCTATGTCTGGGCCCCATTGATTGGCCTGCTATGTCTGTGCCCCATTGATTGGCCTGCTATGTCTGTGCCCATTAGAACGGCCTGCTATGTCTGTGCCCATTAAAACGGCCTGCTATGTCTGTGCCCATTAAAACGGCCTGCTATGTCTGTGCCCATTAAAACGGCCTGCTATGTCTGTGCCCCATTTATTGGCTTACTATGTCGGTGCCTATTTGAAGGGCCTGCTATGTCCGTGCCTATTTGCTTGGCCAACTATTCTGTGTCCATTCATTTGGCCTGCTGGGCCTGTGCCCTTCTGACGGGCCTGCTCTATTGGAGCCGAACCCCTTTTGGCCGCAGGCCTGGGGGAATATCACTGAGGAAAAAAGTGCCCACCAGTGACATGGAAATAGGCAGGTGTCCAGACAAGTACCATTGCCATACTATCCAAGAGGACACCAATGTACGGCCATCTGAATATGGTGGGAAGGGTGAAGGCCCTAAACCTCATGCCTGAAGGGCAGGGTTTCGTATGAAGACCCCGGACACATCCACGGTTTACTCCAAACCGGCGACGGCACATCTCCAAGGAGAACTTTGCACAGGCAAGGACCGGTACTCAGACACCTACAGGAGAAAGCGGTGTTTTTCCTTGTCTTTAACATCTACTGCGTATCTGCCTCCCGGAATCCTTATAGGTGTCGGTAGTTTTTTCCCGCGTTAGGTTAGCTCCTGGCCCTGTCCAGTGGGGCTTACTTTTATTACCTTCCGGCCTGCTATTTGCCTTCTATCTGAGATAGAATTGGTGTATTTACTCTTATCTACGTTAATTGTTGCTTTTTTGTTCTTTCATGACTTCCTTTTCCTTTTCGCTCGGGTCGTCGAGAGGCCTGACTTGACCTCCTCCGACCTCCCGGGCACTCGTGGATTGCGGAGAACGTCTCCAGCTTTCCTCAGACTACCAACTGTCTTCCTGGACCCCGTGCGCGCATGGGATCCGGATAGTCGGTTGATAGTTTTCCATCGTTGTTTCCGAAGATTGCCCTCAGCCTTATGCTGACATTAATAAGTGGTGTGCCTTGCAGTTGGTCACCCTGAGTCTCTAGGGACTCTAGTTTGGATCACAGGAGGGTGCGACCCTCCATCACCTCGATCAGAGTATATTTATTTTCAGAAACAGAGGGCGAACCCCTCTCAAATACAGAACAGGATACTGATTTGTTATTAGAGGGCGCAGCCCCTCCCTCGACCTCAACCAGATACTGGGCTGGATACAGAGGACAGGTTTGGAGGACACATTCTCATAGAGAGAACCAGTCATGGATGTAGACTCTGCTGTTGGTTATTAATGGGTGCGGCCCGCTCAGGCTAGCAGCCGGTCGCTATCACGGTATGCGATCACATTAGTAGAGAGCGCGGCTCTCTCATACACTCGACGCTCTACAGTACCGGCCATTTGTTCATCACACAGGCTTGTACCTGTGCAAGACATTGATGACTACATAGAGAGGCGTCCCTCCTGCATTCAATTAGAGCTGACGTCCATGCTACTGATTTCGTTATAGAGGTCTGCCTGGTCATGCAAGATATACATATTTAGACTGGATCCCTCTATTCTATCTACTGTAATGGATCTACTGGATCCGGACCGCTGTAACACACGTGAGAAATACTCACAGAGGTATAACGGGGGGAGACTCCACTTATTTACACACACTCCCGGAGATGGTACGGCTAACGGATGGACCTCCGGTATTACGAGAGTGCAGGTTTTGGTATATTCTGCACCATATAATACAGAGAATTGATTTCTCTTTTGGATACCCAGACCATTACGAACAAACTGCGCAGACAGTTTCTCCCATGTCAAGATATCAGGAGATACGGAGACCTTCATGGAGCAAACGGGCACTGCCTTGCACGGATAACAAGATTAAGGAAGGCTTATTACCCGGTCTGAAGGTAAACCGTACGTATGGATCACATGGTAAGACCGGAAACCCCGGTTGTCTTGACTTCCCCGGTCATTAAGATCTTGGGATAAGATGGCAGGACTGCCCCGTTTCCTCGGAGCGCATACCTGGTGAACAGGGTTCGGAGATGGTGGACCCTCCATCTATACTCTATTTATTCCTCACGGGAGCCGTTTTGTTGGATTCTTGCTAACCTACTTTTCAACTACTGTCGAGGAGACCTATGAGACTTTATGGAGGTACCTGGTGTGCCCCTACTCCTACACAAACATCTTTCACTCTTAGACGAGGACAAATCCGCATGGAAATCTGCGCTCCAGTTTGCACTTCCCATCCCTTTGAATATTTCTGGGATTCACTATTCCCTGAATAGTCGACCACCGTTCCTCTACACAAGTTCAGTTCGGAACCCTGAATGGACATCCTTTTGGAGTCTTTTCTCTACCACATCCGAGGATTACACAGTCCATTTGGAATATTGGAATCACTTAGGATACGGATAGTCTGACCACACTCTTGCCTGCATTATAAATTTATTTTCGGATGAGACATCTCACCGGATAGGCCAGGAGGGAACGAAAGATCCTACTCGGTTCTATTGCAACTTGGTGGTGGACTTGGGCGCATCCCTTGAGAGTGGAGGTCTACCTGCAAGGCCACATTGCCGGGTGCCCCTGGCACGATCGGTGGAGCAACCTTATACATCAAGAGTTGTGACATGGTGGCAGTGTCTTATCGCGGCCCTAAGTCCGCAAATGACCTTCGACATTTTATAACTGCAGGGAAATGGCTAATAGGTCAGTTTGCCAGCTCATGGACTGGTAGGTAACAGGTCGCGACCCCACGTGCATTGGATCGATCAACGGAGGATGTTTTTTCCGTTTTTGGGATACTTCATCAACTGGCATCTCCATCGGTTGCTGTATTGTCATCTATCGCAGTTGGAAAGTCCATTTGGGTTTGCTCGGGTAGCTCAGAGAATGGGTACCAGCGAAACAAACAGCGTGGAATTTGTTGACCTAGCGTTAAAACAGCAAATACGAAGCCTCCTGTCATGTTATAAAATTGTAGATTATGCTAGCTTTAGTGTACCTATAATCTTAATTTTATTAATGACAGGAGGCGAGTATTTCCCACCCGTTCTTATCCCTCCCTTTAATTTTATAGTTTGGATTAATCAGGTATGTATACAACTCTGCTTGTTGTTTCTGCTACCTGTCACTTGTCCTTATGTCTGTTTTTCATAAGTAGGGTTGGGATATCTACATATTAAGGTAATTTTGTTTGCTACATTGGGTATCTACAAGTTTATTCAAAATACATTTCATTGGATAATCAACCTGTTCGATTCTGTTTTTCTCTCGTTTCAGTTTCCAGTCCTTCAGCGCTATCTAGTGTGGCACTTTGTCGTGGATGGTAGACATTGATTTATTTATTTTCAGTCCATCAACGCTATCTTGGTTGACAGTTCTTCTCAGACGTTGGACATTGCTGTATTCTTCGCATCTGGACTTCGTTGCTTCCCATTATTTTTTCTGCCTTTGTTCTGTTTTGTCACAGCTTGAAAGAGGAAATGATGCAATGGGAAGGGGGTTTTATAGTACCTAACTTTTTTCTGATTGGTTGTTTTTCTGTGCTGCTGTGGAGTTCTAGTAAAGAGAGACTAAAGCAAATACTCGCCTCCTGTCATTAATAAAATTAAGATTATAGGTACACTAAAGCTAGCATAATCTACAATTTGTCAGTATATTTATACTAGGAGACATTTTGTGTTAAGACCGAAATTTAAAAAGAAATGTATACTGTAAGTCACCATCGGAACGGCGGGGACTGCATTTTGCATTACAATGCAAAGACAGACACAATTTTTTTTATTTGATTCTATTCACTCAAGCCTAAGCTAAGGAATGCGACTAATGGAATTATTGACAGAGATAAGGCATGATGTCTGCAGCAACCCAGAGGCAAATATACACACACACTATCCACTTATAACTTACTATTAGTGATGTCGCAAACATAACATTTTCCGTTCGCGAACGGCGATCACGAACTTCCGCAAATGTTCGCTAACGGCGAACCTGGCGAACCGCCATAGACTTCAATAGGCAGGCGAATTTTAAAACCCACAGGGACTCTTTCTGGTCACAATAGTGATGGAAAAGTTGTTTCAAGGGGACTAACACCTGGACTGTGGCATGCCGGAGGGGGATCCATGGCAAAACTCCCATGGAAAATTTCATAGTTGATGCAGAGTCGGTTTTAATCCATAAAGGGCATAAATCACCTAACATTCCTAAATTGTTTGGAATAACGTGCTTTAAAACATCAGGTATGATGTTGTATCGATCAGGTAGTGTAAGGGTTACGCCCGCGTCATAGTGACAGACCAAACTCCCCGTTTAACGCATCACAAACACCGCAAACTGTTGTCAGAGGCAGACACACCAAAAAAAGCCACACTGCTGAGCTCTGAAATTACGGCATTCTGGTGGTGGCAACAGCATGCGTTGATTGGCGTGCTGTCTGGCTGACCCCAGGTGCCGATGCATGCTGACTGTGCCACTAGCTCCTTGCGACAACCTCCCCCTGCTTCCAACTCGTCTCCTCCTCCTCTCTGTCTCCCCATCTGAACTTTCCCCCTGTTCTTCTTCTCTTCTAGCAGGCACCCACGTGACATCAATGGACGCATTGTCATCATCAACCGCTTCACTTCAATCTGACAACTCAGCAAAGGAAGCAGCAGCGGGTACAACATCATCATCATCATCACACCGTACGTCCATGTGTGTAATGCTGCCTGACTGAGACATATCCCTGTTATCTACATCCTCTGGCAATAATGGTTGCGCATCACTCATTTCTTCCAACTGATGTGTAAATAACTCCTCTGACAGATCAAGTAAAGCGGCTGTGATGCTAGTGTTGGTGGTGGCGGCAGGCGGGCGAGTGGTAACTTGAGAGGTGCCCGAAGCTAAGCTGGAGGAGGATGGTACGTCAAGGTTCCGAGCGGAAGCTGTAGAAGATTGGGTGTCCTGTGTTAGCCAGTCAACTATGTCCTCAGAACTTTTCGAGTTCAGGGTACGTGGCCTCTGAACACTGGGCATTATTCTAGGACCAAAGGGAATCACAGCACCACGACCATGACGGCCCCCTGCGGGGTGGCCTGCCTCTGCTTGTCATTTTTTTTTCCGATTAGTGGTACTATGCGTGCAGGCTACTGTGACAACAGATATGAGTGGCACTGTGCACTTGCAGAAGTTGGCAGAGTAGACGCTGTAGGCCTGACACACACGCTTGCAGACAACTAACTGCTATTCAATCTATTGAACTGCTATTTTTTTTTAAATGTACACTACTGTTACACCAGATATGAGTTGCACTGGTGTGACACTGTGCCCTGGCAGGCCCTGAAACGCACACGTGTGAAGGAAACTGACTGCTATTATGTTACAGTCAAAAAAGTTTTTTTTTTTTTAATGCAAGCTATTGTGACACCAGATATGAGTGGTGCAAGTGGGCACAGTATACGCTGTGAGCCTGACACACACGCTGGCAGGCAGGCTACTGCAATTAGATTACACAGGAAAAAAAAAAAAGCAGACTGATGTAGCTATCGATTTCCCTATTAAATCAGCAGCAGTTACACTGTCCCTCCTCTCACTAAGAATGCAGCTTCCGGGGGGCGGGGCCTAGCTGTCATGGAGGAAAGACGCACTTCGTGTGAGCTCCCTCAATATCTCACTTTAAGCAGCTATCAACAAGCGAATTTCACCCCAGAATGGGATGACCCAGCAATGTTGCTCCTACCTGACCGACCCGACATGCTTAATAGCGGTCAGCAACTCGACAGAGTCTTACTTACCTCCGCGTGGCAAGTGTGGCTTGGTGCTCACCGGGCGGGAGAGGTGGCCGATCTCCCGATCCTGGGATGCCCAGGAGCAGCTACTTCCCGGCAGGAGCTCCATTACCCCCCCTCGGACCGGTGGGGGTTATCCCAGTCCACCCCTGAGAGGCTGTCTGGAGCTAATGGACGCACAGAGCACAGCTGCCCAGGCTGACATACTCATATGCGACTCTCCCAATATGGCGGCAGCCGCGTGTCCTCCTGTTACCAGCAAAGCATGGCAGGATATTGAGTCTAAGCTGGACAGACTCTTTAATCAATTTTGGAAGCAAATAACAAGCAGGAAGCCCCAACAAGCTCCACCACAGCCCCAACAAGCTCCACCACAGCTAAGCGAAGCAGTCCCCATTAAAATCCACCAACACAAAAGGCGTTGAAGACGGGACTGGAGGCACAAACAGAAATGCAGAGCCTGCCCCACATCAAGCACTCACCTCCACCTTAATCCACCACAATCCCACACCGGACGTGAAGCACCACCGGGACAGATCCGACCACCCGACAAAACAAGCTTCCACCACTTCAAGCCGCGAACCCGGCACTCAGCCAGAGACTTGCCTTTGTTGTTCCAGGTATCAGGGACTCCCAGGGTCTGCACCGTGCACCCAGAAGGGATTGGATGAGCACAAGCAGTAAACAGCAGCCTGCCAAGCATGTCCCACTATAGCCGATCCTCCACACCATGCCTTTGATCACATGAACTGCTCTCTGCACATTAACTAATCGTAAAGTAGCAAGCGTTTAAACATGTCATTATTTCACCTCCTAAAGAGTTTATTGTCGTAGTTCCTTACATGCCTTTACCTTAACCGTTCATGTATTATTTTATTCACTAGTCTCATCTCATGGGGCGACTCACACTTGATTTATAACTAGTGGTGGAGCTGCTGATATAAATACACAGTTGATAACGTGCAAGCTACACCCTAAACATGACAGCCATCTTTCACAACAATGTACTGCTATATACTCATACCCTCAGTGCAACTAGCCATGATATACGCACGTTCAGCCTAGCATGCTCAAATATAACACACTTCTGTCTAAAAAAATAAAAAATAATAATAATACAAAAAAAAAGATTGCAGCTTCCGAATGAATCTAAAATGGATGCTGTCCAGGAGGTGGGAGGGTCTGGGAGGGAGGGTCTGCTTCTGATTGGCTGGAATGTGTCTGCTGACTGTGAGGTACAGGGTCAAAGTTTACTCAATGATGACGAATAGGGGGCGAACCGAACATCACTTATGTTCGCCGTCCGTAGCGAACGCAAACAAGCTATGTTCGCCAGGAACTATTCGCCTGCGAACCATTCGGGACATCATTACTTACTATAAGTATATTAATCATATATAAATAGTACTAAGTTAATAATATAGAATATACATGGATATAATATCAATGAAGAAATGTCATATTATTTACTAACGTTAATGGAATATGTGTAATAGACATGTATAAATCACATTACTATGTGCTACACACAAGAAAACCAGACAGGATTACCAAGGACAGATAACACTAAGTAATTAATTTTACTTTAAAAAAAAAAAAAAACTAACAGAATCTTACAAAGTTCCATTTTAAGGAAGGGTGAAATTAAGGCTACAGGTGTCAAAAATTCCAATTTTTTTACACCAAAACCAGACGCTCTGTCTGGAAAAAACAAAAGAAAAGCCTTTGAAAAGTGACATGTTGGTGACAAATGGTTGTCCATAAAGATAACCAAGACCACGTCAAACGCATTACAAAATACAGTTAACCCATTATACAAAAAGGTAAATGGACCCCCTGACAAGAATTTTCTGTGATGTACTTGCGCCATCTACTGACCAAATTCTAGATAATAGTCTGTAGGGAAGACACACCCACAGTTCTCCATTGGTCATATCAACTAGTGACATATAGAGAACTTCTCCATTAAAAATTAAGGACAAAGGAGAGAGAGAGAGAGACTCAAGACTCTCAGATGCTCAAACTCTTACAGACTCTAGACACACTCACTTTGAGGATGGACTCACATCTAGCATCTAAGATCTGATATCTGGAGCCAAAGCTGGACACACCTAATTCTTTGTGTCTTTTCCAACTAAAACTTAACTTTGAAATTCTTTAAAATTCAGAACTCTGAAAACATTTCTATTTTCATACAATTCTCTCATCATACTTGCATTCAATATTCCTTGGACATATCTACAAATCTGATCTACAACATAACTGGTAATTATGCTGGTTTTATTTAACTTAATTAAATTAAAAGGCAGAATATACTTGGATAAAAGCTGGTGATTCCAACATTAAGGAGTCATGATTCGTTAATAATATATAGAATTCGAAATGCCATTCCTGCAGGTGGACCAATGAACTCTATATTACTTTTAACTTTAAAAATAGAATACCAGGCAATTGTCCAGATATATTAGCTTACGTAATTTAGAAATAGTAATCTTAATTAGGAAAGTTAAAATTCTGCAAACTTAAAATCTGGTTAGAATTATTCTTATTGGATCTATATAGAAATGGTTAATGATTTAGTATGAAAAATATTGTATTTGTCATTGCAATATAAAAGGATATCTTGCCTATGAGAATTGCAGCCAGAAAGGAATGAGTTAATTCAGTGTGATTTGAAAGTCAGCTAAAGTTTTTATTGCTTTATGCTGTGCTGCTGTGTTCTGTTTCAAAGTAAAATGTCCTGTTGTAAATCTTTTTGAAAACTGCATACATGTCGATATAACTGTTGCTATTTAGCTGTCTGTAATTGTGTTAAACCACTGCCATACTGTATACTTATGTTATACCTATATATTCACTGATATTATCACACATGTTACATATTATTATTATTATTACTGCCACAATAAATTATATTTAATAATTTATTTGTGATTAATATGTGAAATAAAAATCTTCTAAGGAAACTTACTCCAGGATCTATGAGAATTAAAATAGTGGGTCATTCTCAGATTTAAATTAATATAATCGGGAAAACGGTGCCAAGATATTAATTTTGATATAATAAAAATTATGATTTTTTTTTTATGAAAATATTATTTTTAATATTTATCACCCCATAAATATCCTCACAAATTGCTACCATTTATACCTGTAGTTTTCCACTGTAATTTTCTGTGCATGCAGTTGTATTATTGTCATTTAATGTTTCTAACCAATATTTTAAGTACACAGCTATTCATATTTTGGGTGATAGAATTTGGTTGCTAAGCTCTTCAATTGTATACAACACATGGCTACTCTACCCTTTCCCCACCTTCCCCTTTTTCCTATGTTCATCACAGCTGTAAATACCTTCATATAACTCACAGCTGTAAATACATTCATATAACTCCATCTCTGTTCTTCCGGTTGGAAAAAGTAGAGTGGGGAGGAAAGTAAAGTGGGAGCAATGGAAATCGTGTCAGCAGGGACAAGTAAGCAGATGGATGAAGAGATTTTGCTAATTAGAGAGGTGAGAGTGTAAGTAAAGAATATAAGGGAGATCATTCTCTAAGGAGCATAAAGGAGTTTATATTATAAAGAAGGAAAATTAGGATTTTTTAGTTATGCAAAATTAGATGAGGTGGGATCTTAAAGTCACATGAGAGATGAGAGGGGTCAGGGTTGTAGGTAGGGAGTGTGATAGTTGAGCAGGTAATGAGGGTTTGAGAGACATAATTAGTGTGTTTGGAAAGTCAGGTCACTTGTGCTATCTATAAATGTAGTGAGTTCTGTGGGGTGGTGTGGGGAGGGCTGGGCAGGAAGCCATCCAAAAGAGCTACTTCTGCATAAGGCTGTAGCTTGTCTTGGTAGCTGTGAGTCATGGGAGCTAGTTAATGTTCTTTTAGGGACCCAGACTGCAAGAAAGGATCTGGGTTAGATCAAACAGCAAAATAAAGGTGGGGAAGACACAGATATTGAGGTGAGAAATGGCAATTAATGAGGAAATAAAGAACAGAGGAGAAAGTATTTGAGATTTATATATATAAGGGTATGTCATAAATGGTGAACATAAGTCAACATGACTATCAGCACAATAACTAAATTAACAAAAATAGGGGTAGGTCATAAATGGTGGACATAAATTAACAAGACTATTAGCAAAATACTAACCAGATAAACAATTATCAAAACAAGGATTGAGCATGGAAGGTACAAAGTTAACAATTAAGTAGTAACATTGTTGGGGAGAGAAGTAAAACAAGAAACTGAGAAAAAAAAGAATAAAATAAAATAAGTGGTGCAGGCATTCTTATGTAGACCATCCAAAAGAGCTACCTCTGCATAAGGCTGTAGCTTATTTTGGTAGCTGTGACAAAAAAGTGGTTGTTAAATGTGAAATTTCCTTCAGAGTATCTACAAATGCAATGATGATCAGAGTCTTTGAAGCTTTTTGTTCCAGTTGCCCTGTCTCTAACTTCTCTAACACCTTTCCCCTGTCTGGCTCCCATCTTGTAAAATGAGGCCATCAGAAATCTAAACTACCTTAACCCCTTAAGGACACATGACATGTGTGACATGTCATGATTCCCTTTTATTCCAGAAGTTTGGTCCTTAAGGGGTTAATCTGTATCATGTCTCTTATTCTCTCCAGTCTCCACTTCTCATCTCTCAACTCACTCTTGTGTCTCTTAAGCCACCTCATACTGCATTTTTTGTCCTGTTTACTGCTCTAGATATGGCTGCATTAATTAAAACACATACTTTGCACCGACCATACCTTCAACCCCAGCAGAGCAAGCTCACCTGCTATATCCATCAATGTTCCTGAATTGCAGAACATTGTTGAGAAAGTCTGGCATGTCGGTCCACTCTTGACTTCCTAGTTTACAAATTCATGCTACATTCCTATACTTCCAACTTTTCCATTGCCAAGCAAGAGTATTTCACTACTCTCATCTTCACCTACTCTCACAATCCCAAATTCCCTTTTCATACAGTTAGATCCCAGCTCTGCCACACTGCAACTAACCTCACAGCTAGTGATCAGTAGAAAATAACGCATACCTCACAAACCTATACTTTACAAGTACAATTGCAACCCATGAATAGATAATTAATAGATTAATTAAACATAATCTTTAATCAATTAAAGTAATCGATCTCCCCTGGAAGAGCCATTATTCGGTAAAACGCTTGTCAGGACAGTTTAGTGCAGTGGGTGGCAGTTAGATAAGGGATGATGCTGCAGCAATATTCTATTCTTTAGACAAGCCACCACGCTGTGATTTTAGTATGCAATAATCTATTCACTATCTAGCAACGGTTGGCAATCAAGGTGAGGGGAAGGAGTCTGACTCTCTTCTATTTTTTTTTGGTGGGGGGTTTGGGCATTGGAGACTTTGGGGGTCTAGACTTTTCTATAGGGGTGCCCACGAAGACACTTAAGTAGATATTGTATATAGGTTTCTCCTATTGTTAGTGATACTCCCCTTCCTGTTCCCAGTTATTTAATTTCTGATTTTTCTAGCCAGTACTCCTGCCCTCTCCTTATTTTCAGCACTAATAGCTGTGATACTTTAATATACGTGTTTTAACATTTAATTGATTAAATGTTATGTATTAATTAATTAAATTATCTATTCATGGGATTCACTTGTACTTTGAAAGTATACGTTTGTGAGGTATAAGTTATTTTCTTCTTCCGATCCTTTCTTTCCCTTCGTTCCTTCATATCTCAATTAATGGTTACCACCCACACCTAACCAGCAACCTGACACACTATACCTGCTTATACAAAATTCAAAATTATGGCTTCTATCTATATGCTGATGATTCTCACACTTACCCCTCCTTGTCGTATTTCTATGTTTTATTTCTTTAGTCTGGTGCAGTACCTTAAAGTGGCACTACCTCTTACCCTATTCCCAGCTGGCCCTACCTTATAATTATGTTCTCTCTATTTAGTTTAGACTAGCTCCTTCTTGTTTGCCATTTCATTAATATTGTTTTAGGCCTGGTCTCTGAATCCTCTGTCACCCTCAGTGTTCAAGAGCATGTTACTATCCTGTGTTACGCTCAATGTTCCTGAGAAGGCTGCTCTCCTGTGCAGACCTGCCAGTGTTCCAGAACAAGCTTCTTTCCTGTCATACTTTACTTTTGACTCGGCTCTTACAGTAGCTCCACACATTCAGTCTGTCTCCAAATTCTGTAACTTATACTTTAAAAATATTGCACATATTCGCTCAACTCAAGATACAAGGTACTTGTTCATGGACTACATGTACTTGACTATTGCACCTCACTACTGATGTGCCTTCCAAATAAGTGCATTTATCGCTTTCAGACTGTAATGCATGCTGCCACCAGCCTCATCCTTCTGACTGACTGCTACTCCCACAATTATTACATTAACTTCCTGTAGAATTCAGGATCCAATTCAAACTACTAACATCTACCTGCAAAGCCCTCAACAACTCAATTTCCCTACTATATTTCCTCTTTACTCAACAAATACACCTATTCTCATTCCCCCCGCTCTGCCAGCGACAAACCCCTGACATCTGCTTGTTGTTGCATTTCATATTCACATCTGCCTACAGGATTTTTTAAGAGCTGCCATGTTCCTTTGGCATTTCCTACCCTGTGCCATCAGACTGTCCCTTAGCCTCCAGTCTTTTAAGAAGTCACTGAAAACACATATCTTTAGGAAAGTTTACCATCTTAATGGGTGTATCTCCTCTCATTAACGGTGCCCTCCTCAGTTCGGTGGCCTCCATAGCCATTTTACACAGGTATCTTATCCATCAATGCCTCCTTCCATCTTATGTGTCAATAACACTTACTCATGGATTGTAAATTAATTTGAGCAGGGCAAGATTATAGAAATATGGATAAACGAAATAACAAAGCTAGGTCTGGATACCAGAATACTCTAAGTTAGAAACAAATCGGGTCAGGATACCAGAAATACACAAAGTCAAATACACGCCAAGGTCAATATCAGATTATATAAAGAGTGAATTACTATAAGCACGTCCCAAATTATAGGTTAACGCATAATCTGATTGGACCACGCACCTAAATGATTAACAATGGGGTCGCCTAGATGACATGGTCACTTTAAAGGCGGGCATGGCGGCACTGCATTCAAACATATAAGAACATGCCGTTGAGGCTTACAATGTCCGAAGAAATGCATGGAAGCAGCTGCTGTTACTTTATTCGGCCCGGGTGAACCAGGAGGAAGAGTGTTTGCCGGTGTCAAGAGGTAAGCATAATCAATTTCCCTTCTCATGTCGCGAGGCTGCAAGGAACATTCAATCCAGCAACATGAGGAGGGTAGCCGCGCGCAGCCTCTAGTAGCATTTGGCTTGCGCGGCCCAACAAGGGGAGTATGTATGTTTGCTACAGGCTACTCCATTCTCCCTTGCTGAGATGTTTCAATCTTGATTATCTTAGCTAATCAAATGCTTCATAGGGAAGTTAGTGCGCATGCGTGGCATGTGAAGCATTTGATTGTATAACCAAGCCTAACTCTATTACTGCAGTGTTTTACATTGCAAAGTTAAAATGACAGGGTAAGTGCGTCGCCTGCCCCTCACTATGAATGGAAGGATCCATTTATGCCCAATTCTACAGAATGACTGCATGATACGAGAAGAAATTTCTTTATGTTTCAGGTGCAATCATTCACAAATCTTTGATGACAAAAATATTCACAGTGATTATGTTTCGAATGTACATTCAGTTGCAAAGCATTTTTATTTTTTTGGCAATAATATATATAACAAGGAGACACAAAATGTTTTCTTCTGGCATTCTGGTCACATACCTTGTTAAAATGCTCAATGAGGCATTCCTGTGCTTAATACAAGTGAGGATATACTTTAAAGTTCCAGGAATCAGGGAAGTGGTGATATTTTTTAATTGGCTTTTTTTTTTTTAATTATGAGACAGGGAATTGAATCATTTTAAAAAGTTTAAAAACAGAAAATGAAGCTTAAAAGAAAAGGCAAGTTTAATGCAGAATTCACAGTCTAATGGTATGAATAGCTGAAGAAAGTCTGTAGTATGTAGTATGGTCAAAGGTATGAAATGGTTAGTATCTACAGTGTCCCTTAAAATGTTTTTCACAATTCAAGTAGGAACTATGTTTGCTTTATAATGTGAACAAAAGGAGATAGCTATTAGAATTCTTAGGACATTATATTGCTTTATCATGATAATGGTTTACTTTTTCTTCTTCTGACAACTTTCATTTTTGCTCCTTGAGGTAGACAGATAAAACCGATTAAACCAGGGGTTCTCAACCCAGTCCTCAAGGACCCCCTACCAGTCCAGGATTTGGGGATTACCTGGGTGTGTCTAAGGTGTTTAGAAAAAGGGGAAAAAAGCACCTTAGACTCTTAGGTGTTTTTATTTTCTTTTTCTAAACACCTTAGACACACCCAGGTAATCCCTAAACCCTGGACTGATAGGGGGTCCTTGAAGACAAGGCCGAGAACCCCTGGATTAAACCAATCTATAGCTCCCTTGCAGGTCAGCAACTTGAAATCCATTAATACCAACAACAACAAAAAACAAAAAAACTTTTTAAAGTGAATCTATTTAGTATATCTCTAATATTTGTCCAAATTCAAGTTGCTTTCAAATGTAGAAAAATATACCAAAGATGACAATGTCAGTAAGAGTAAAAAATTAAAGAAACCGCAGAAGTAGCTAAAATAGTAAAAAAACAAAAAGTTAGCATTTAGTAATTATAAAATAAAAAAAAACAGAGTGACAAAGACAGACAAATCTAGAAGATTAGGCAGAAAGAGGCTAAGCACGTTATAAGAGCTTCCAAGTAACACACAGAAGATAAAATAGCTGTTGGGTGGTGGGTGGGGGCCCTACAGTAAAATAAGGGGGGAGGACACTAGGTCCCCCCCCCTGGCCCCCACCCCTGAGCGGCGGGTGGTGGCACTAAATTGGAATAGGGGGTACCTAATGTCCTCCCCCCTGGCCCCCACACCTGAGCAGCGGGTGGGGGCCCTAAATTGGAATAAGGGGGGGACCTAGTGTCCTCCTCCCTGGCCCCCACCCCTCAGCGGCGGGTGGGGGCCCTAAATACTAATAAGGGGGGAGACCTAAGGTCCTTCCCCCTGGCCCCCACCCCTGAGCGGCGGGTGATGGCCCTAAAAAAAAATTTGCCCCCCCAGGTGACTAGGGATCCCCAAACCCCTAGTCACCCCCTCCCCCAATAAAAATTATCCCCCTATCTTCCTCCCTCACCCTAAAAATAATGATGGGGGACCTTTAACTAAGTACCTGTAAAAAAAAACAAAAAAAAACTTACCATTCAATGTTTTCTTTCTTCTAAAATTTTCTTTTTTTAGACCCAAAAAAGGCCAAATAAACTCTCTGATTGGTGGATTAAGTAACCAATTACACAGCGTGGGAAAATTCCAAAGAACTTTCCCATGCTGTGTAAAATGACACAGAGCACTCTGATTGGTGGATTTCAAACCAACCAATCGAAGTGCTGTGACAGGTAGATGTAGAGACTTACCTGTCAGTCTCTTCATTTGCCTGTCAGAGCACTCTGATTGGATGGCTTAAACCCACCAATCAGAGTGCTCTGAGCCTAATTTCAGGGCGGGGCAAGGCTTTATAAGCCTTCCCCCGCCCTGCAGAACTCAGTCTGCGCGGAGCCCTCGCCGGGTGAAGATGGATTAATTTTTTTGCGCTTTTTTGGGGCTGAAAAAAGAAGATTTTAGAAGAAAGAAAATATTGAATGGTAAGTTTTATTTTTACAGGTATTTAGTTAAAGGTCCCCCCCCTCATTAGTTTGTAGGGTGAGGGGGTAGGTAGGAGGATAATTTTCTATTGGGGGGAGGGGGTGACTAGGGGTTTGGGGACCCCTAGTCACCTGGGGGTGCAACATTTTTTTTAGGGCCCCCACCCACCGCTCAGGGGTGGGGGCCAGGGGTGAGGACATTAGGTCCCCCCCGTATTAGTATTTAGGGCCCCCACCCACCACTCAGGGGTGGAGGCCAGGAGGGAGGACACTAGGTCCCCCCCCTTATTGTTGTTTAGGGCCCCCACCCACCGGTCAGGGATGGGGGCAAGGGGGGAGGGCATAAGCCCCCTCTTATTTAAGTTAAGGCCCCCACCCACCGCTCAGGGGTGGGGGCCAGGGGAGAGGACATTAGGTCCCCCCCCTTATTAGTATTTAGGGCCCACACCTGCCGCTCAGGGGTGGGGGCCAGGGGGGAGGACATTGGGTCCCCCCCTTATTAGTATTTAGGGACCCCACCCACCCCTCAGGGGTGGGTGCCAGGGGGGAGGACAATAGGTCCCCTCCCATCATTTTACTTTAGGGCCCCCACCTGCTGCTCAGGGTTTATTTTTTTAAACAGTGAGCAGTCACAGGCTGCTCACTGTTTACTAGACATGCCCCTACTTGCGGTATAGCGAGTAGGGGCAAAATTTACTAATGCTAACTAATTTTTATTTAGTATTAGTAAGTTTGTCTGAAAGACCAATTGAGGTATTTCAGCCTTTTGGTAGATAACTCCCTAATACCGTGGGAATTAGGGAGTCATCTACCAAGCGGCTGCAAGAGAAGTCCCGAGGTGCCGAAATTCCGAAATGTCGAAGTCCCGAAATTCCGAAGTGTCGAAGTGCCGACGAGCCGAAGTTGCCGAATTTCCGAAGTGTCCAAGTGCCGAAGTTCCGAAGTTGCCGAATTTCCGAAGTGTCGGAGTGTCAGAGTGCTGAAGTGCCATAGTTCCGAAGTGCTGAAGTGCTGAAGTTCCGAAGTTGCTGAAGTTCCGAAGTCTTGAAGTACCGAATTGCCGAAGTCCCGAATTGCGAAAATCCCGAATATCGGAATGCCGAATCGAACCGAAAATTTTCCCCATGCACATGCCTAGGGATCTGTACTTGGACCCATTCTCTTTAATATTGTTATTAGAGATATTGCAGAAGGTCCTGATGGTAAGGTATGTCTTTTTGCTGATGATACTAAGATATGTAACAGGGATGTTCCAGGAGGGATAAGCCAAATGGCAAATGATTTAGGTAAACTAGAAAAATGGTCAGAGTTGTGGCAACTGACATTTAACCCCTTAAGGACCAAACTTCTGGATTAAAAGGGAATCATGACATGTCACACATGTCATGTGTCCTTAAGGGGTTAATGTGGATAAGTGCAAGATAATGCATCTTGGACGTAAAAACCCAAGCGCAGAATACAGAATATTTGATAGAGTCCTAACCTCAACATCTGAGGAAAGGGATTTAGGGGTGATTATTTCTGATGACTTAAAGGTAGGCAGACAATGCAATAGAGCAGCAGGAAATGCTAGCAGAATGCTTGGTTGTATAGGGAGAGGTATTAGCAGTAGAAAGAGGGAAATGCTCATGCCATTGTACAGAACACTGGTGAGACCTCACTTGGAGTACTGTACACAGTACTGGAGACCGTATCTTCAGAAGGATATTGATACCTTAGAGAGAGTTCAGAGAAGGGCTACTAAACTGGTTTATGAATTGCAGGATAAAACGTACCAGGATAGGTTAAAGGATCTTAACATGTATAGCTTGGAGGTAAGACGAGACAGGGAGGATATGATAGAAACATTTAAATACAACAAGAGGACATAGTCTTAAATTAGAGGGACAAAGGTTTAAATAATATCAGGAAGTATTACTTTACTGAGAGGGTAGTGGGTGCATGGAATAGTCTTCCAGCTGAAGTGGTAGATGTTAACACAGTAAAGGAGTTTAAGCATGCGTGGGATAGGCATAAGGCTATCCTAACTATAAGATAAGGCCAGGGACTAATGAAAGTATTTAGAAAATTGGGCAGACTAGATGGGCCGAATGGTTCTTATCTGCCGTCACATTCTATGTTTCTATGTTACATGCCGACGAGCGCTAGGGGATGGCAGCTCCGCTTTTGCACCCTGCT
Source organism: Pelobates fuscus (assembly GCF_036172605.1). Taxonomy (NCBI): domain Eukaryota; kingdom Metazoa; phylum Chordata; class Amphibia; order Anura; family Pelobatidae; genus Pelobates; species Pelobates fuscus. Next base: position 213,417,885 of record NC_086318.1, on the reverse strand, counting down.
CCCTCTTATGCTGTGCTGGTGCCTCTTCCTCCAAACTGCACACGTCACTCGCATGACCTTGATTCCATGTGGGCAGGGCCGGTGCAAGGATTTTTGGCGCCCTAGGCAAAATAAAAATTGCCGCCCCCCCCCGTCCCCAACCCCCACACCCACCCCCCGTATACCCGGCCCACGATGTGACATCACAAACCTTAAATTTAGAATTGACTTCAAATTCTCATTTTAGTGAATAACCCTGTAGCTTTTGGTTCAAGACACTGACAAATTGCACAAAAGGCCACAATGTAAAATAAAGTGTGAATTTAAATAGTTTAATACATTAACATTCTGAAAGTGCAATACAACATACAGTTAAGAGAAAAACACATGCCCACATTTATATTAAAGTGGCATACTTGCATAATATAAGTGCAACAATAGAAATGGTATGGTCATTCAAAGAACCCCAAACACATAGCAAAATAAATGCATAAATGCAGCATACAATTTAAGTGCTAAACAACTTTGTAAACAGCTTCAACAACTTTGTAAACAGCTTAAATACTTTCTAACAGTTATTCTATCTAAATAAATTTAACTTTTCTTGCTTTGGCATTCGCAAAGTCCTTCAGTAATGTTTCAAAGTCAATCTCCTGTGCCGTCCGATTCTCTATTGATATCATGGCAAGTCCCACAAGCCGTTCTTGGGACATTGAAGAACGAAGATATTTTTTTATAATTTTCAGCTTTGAAAAGCTTCGCTCACCTGTGGCAACAGTGATTGGCAAGGTCAACATAATTCGAAGTGCAATTGCCACATTTGGAGCAAATCCATTCCTCACTGCGTAGGCCAAAATATCAACAGGTGTCATCATAGGTTTTATAACAGGAGCCAACACAGCAAGTTCTTCACACAGTTGCCTTCCATCTACATCAGACTCCTTTGATTTTGCATCGGTTAAGACATTCTGCAATTCCATGCAGAATTGCAGGAGTTCTTCTTTTTGCACATCTTTTAGCTTGTGGATGTCGTACAAAAATTGAAAATGCGTGGAATGAAATTGCAGCTGTTCATATCTTTCATGTACAGATTTTATTGTTGTGTCTAATATTGCGAAGAAACATTCCACTTTAAATTTATTTTTAGGATCTAAGATGGGGTCATCTGGAGCCTCATACAAAAACAACCTTTTTTTTTTCCTCGTCTGATGCACTTGAGGCGGGAACACTGGGTCTATTTCCATTTCCACTGCTAGCTCTCCTGCTTCTTTAAGTAAATCCTCAAAACCATTATCTGTCCGATAAGATTGAAAAATTGTCTTGATGGATTCCAAAAGTTCCACAACATCTGGCAGGTAAATTGACGGGCTTTGAAGAACTTTGCTGACAGAATTAATTCGACTTAGTATGTTAAACCAAAGGATGATAAAACACAAGAATTTAAACTTGTTTAACTCTTTTGCCAAGGATGAAGCCTCGATTCTTGCAAGAGCAGCAAACTTCATATCACCTCCGATTTCAATTAAGGTGTCATACACTTCTCCAACATGGAACCTAAATGGCCGAATAGCATCAATTCTGCTTGACCATCTAGTATCGGATAGCGGCTTAACTGTCAGCTTACTCACATGCTTTTTTAGAACATCCCATCGATTTGTTGAACCTGATAAAAACACATATATTTTCTGAAGAATGCCAAAAATGTACTGGCATCCCTACAGCACATAGCAGCATCATTTACTACAAGATTTAGGGAATGAGCACTGCAGGGGACATAGAAAGCACGTGAGTTCAGGTCCATGATTATTTTTTGGACTCCTGAGTGCTTTCCCTTCATGTTGGAGCCATTATCATACCCTTGACCTCTCATATCACTGAGAGGTATCTTCAGCATTTCAAGCTCATTCAAAATTGCCTCTGTTAATCCTTCTCCAGATGAGTTGTGAACTGGCAGGAAACCAAGAAATCTCTCCTCAATGTGTATTTCTGGATTTGCAGTTGGCGAGTCTCCTTGCTTAACAGATACAAACCTGAAAACCATAGTCATCTGTTCAACAAGAGTGATGTCAGGGGTGCAGTCAAGTATAATGGAATAGCACTTGGCATCCTTAAGCAACCGTAGAATGCGTCTCCGTATTTCTTTTGAAATTAAACCAATTAGTTCATTTTGGATGTCTTTTCCTAAATAATGCTGATGAATTTCTGAATTCTGTATCTTTTTCAAGTGGCTTTGCATCACAGTATCAAATGTTGCCAACATTTCTACAAGTTTCAAGTAATTTCCATTATTTTCAGAGTACAACGTGTCACTGCTGCCCCTGAAGGCCAAGCACTGCTTCCCAAGATACTGAACAATGGCTACAAGCCGCTGTAGAACATTCTGCCAGTGCTGCGTTTCAGTTGCCAATAATCTTTGGTATGAATGGTTAATAGTACTTCCTGACCCAAGCCTTGTTAACAGTTCTGTCCAGTCTCCCATAGCAGTGAGGTGAGATGGAGACACTTCATGTGTAGCCAGACACTGGGACAAATTTTTCCAATCATTGTAGCCTCCCGTTGTCAGGCTCATTTTCGTAGTTGTAAAGAGTTTACAACAAAAGCAAAATATTTTGTCCAGTCTAGGAGAATAACTAAGCCACTTTCTAACATGCACTTCACCATTTCCAAGGCGCCGTCTATAGTGGGTTGATGTAAACCGTCTCTTGGATGCATCTTTAGGAAATGCAAAGTGCTCTTTTGGCTTTGCCGGACCCTTCATAACGATGGTTTCTTTTAGTGAGCTAGTAAGCATATCAGGCCAGTCAGCTGGATCAAAGAAGTCTACCAGCGTGCTTTTTCCATTTTCATCTTCTGATGATGATGCTGATTTCTGTGAACTCTCTTCTTCGGTGTTTGTATCACTTTCTATGCCCAAAGATTGTTCGCCCACAGTTGAAGTAGAAGGGTGTGGTTCAACATCTACAGCTTCACGATGCTCTTTAGTTTTGCACTCCATCTCGCTTACAGCTTTTAGTACTGGATCAGGTTTAAAGAACCTATTTAATGATCCAGCCATCTTAGAAGTCTTCTTCTTGGAGCCTTCTTTTCTTTCGAAAAGCAGCACCAGACAATTTCTTTCATGGTGCAGATATCTTGTTCAATTATCAAAATAACTATTGTAGAATAAATGTACATCAAAAATTATTAATATTCAATTAATATTCTCTTTGATGATCATTAAACCACAATAATACCTGAAAATCATTTAGAAATCTACTGTACATATGTGCGCACGTGTGTGTGTGAGTGTGAAAGACGCAAAAATATATGTGTATGTAAGACTATGGCTAAGTTTTGCATGTATGAGAGCAGTTGATGTAAACATGAAGAATTAAAAATGGAGAGGGCAAGTGAGAGCTAGCACCCCCCATGCACAGACACACAATCATACAGCGTCACAACATAATTACACAATTACACACAGTCACAAACATTCACCTACAGTCATACATGGTCAGTCACATTACAAAGCCACATACAAAGTAATTCAATCTTCTATCTGGGTCCATGCAACAAAATGTAATGGGGAGTTACTCTGTGTACCCCCTCCTTCTCATCACGCAGGTTGAACTATTCCTATCGCCCCTTGTTGGCACGCTACTGAAGTGACAATGTTTCAGCCTCAAAATACAGATTAGGGAACAGTGCACAAAATAAATCCAGTTTTAAATTGTATGAAGCTACTTAAAATCACCTCTACTAGCAACAAAAAAAAAAAAAATTGGGATTCAGTTACACAATATGGCGATATCCACTATGTTACAGTTCCCCAATATCCCCATTTCTCCTCTCCTGCCCTTCCCCACCCCCCTTCATTTGGCTACTGTTACGTTCACTTTGATTCCCAAAAATTCACACTTTTATAAATGAACCTGATAAAACATAGTTCAAATTGTACATTTCATTAAAGAGACATTTTTTTATGAACCATTACCACTACATAGCATAGTGGTCTGACACCGCCCCCCATGTAAGTAGTCAAACCGTATTAGAGCAGTTTGACTTCTTACCTTACACTTTTCGTGTTATAAGAACATGGAAGTCCCTCTAGTGGCTGTCTGACAGACAGCCACTAGAGGATGACTTAACCCCTTAAGGACCAAACTTCTGGAATAAAAGGGAATCATGACATGTCACACATGCCATGTGTCCTTAAGGGGTTAAAGGGAATCTCCAGTGCCAGGAAAACAATCAGTTTTCCTGGCACTGCAGGATTCCTCTCCCTCCCACCCCACAAGCCCCAGTTGCTGAAGGGGTGAAAACCCCTTCAGTGACTTACCAGAGGCAGCGACATGTTCCAGGTCGCTGCCTGCTCCTTCCCCGCTGCTCCACCTTCTGCCTCCGTCGGCCGGTGGGCAAGACTGATCCAGCCCGCCGCCCGAGGAGACCTAACGCGCATGCGCGGCAATGCCGCGCATGCGCATTAGCGCACCCCATAGGAAGCATTGAAAACGATTTTCAATGCTTTTCTATGGGGATTTGAGCGACGCTGGAGGTCCTCACACAGCTTGAGGACGTCCAGCGATGCTCTAACACAGATAATCTGTGTTATAGAGCAGGAAGTGCCCTCTAATAGGCAGCCACTAGGGGAGGACTTAACCCTGCAAGGTAATTATTGCAGTTTATAAAAAACTGCAATAATTACAGTTGCAGGGTTAAGGGTAGTGGGAGTTGGCACCCAGACCACTCCAATGGGAAGATGTGGTCTGGGTGCCTGGAGTGACCCTTTAACCCTGCAAGGTAATTATTGCAGTTTATGAAAAGTGCAATAATTACACTTGCAGGGTTAAGGGTAGTGGGAGTTGGCACAAGTGGTCTGGGTGCCTGGAGTGTCCCTTTAAGCTCCTCCATGCAGGGCATGGAGACGCTTAAAGGGACACTATAGTCACCCAGTCTACTTAAGCTCAATGAAGTGGTCTGGTTGCCATGTCCCTCAGGTTTTAACCCTTCAGATTATTGGGGTTAAAGGACCACTCTAGGCACCCAGACCACTTCAGATTAATGAAGTGGTCTGGGTGCCAGGTCCAGCTAGGGTTAACCCATTTTTTTTTAATAAACATAGCAGTTTCAGATAAACTGCTATGTTTATAAATGGGTTAAGCCTTCCCCCAAAGCCTCTAGCGGCTGTCTCATTGACAGCCGCTAGAGGCGCTTGCGTGATTCTCTCTGTGAAAATCACAGTGAGAGCATGCAAGCGTCCATAGGAAAGCATTGATAATGCTTTCCTATGCGACCGGCTGAATGCGCGCGCAGCTCTTGCCGCGCGCGCGCATTCAGCCGACGGAGCGGAACAGAGGAGGATCGGAGGCAGAGATCTCCCCGCCCAGCGCTGGAAAAAGGTAAGTTTTACCCCTTTTCCCCTTTCCAGAGCCGGGCGGGAGGGGGACCCTGAGGGTGGGGGCACCCTCAGGGCACTATAGTGCCAGGAAAACGAGTATGTTTTCCTGGCACTATAGTGGTCCTTTAAGTCTTCCGGACAGCCACACTAGAAGTGCATCTGCGACACTGGAGGCATATAATGTCCATAGGAAAGCATTGAGAAATGCTTTCCTATGGACACATTGAAGGCCTGCGCGGCACTTGCCGCGCATGTGCATTCGGCTCCGCTGTTGGACAGGGGAGCAGACGCCAGCAGGAGAAGAGCTGGAATAATCACTTCAGCGCCACGGGAGGGGGACCCTGAGGGTGGGGGCACCCTCAGGGCACTATAGTGTCAGGAAAACCGCTTTCGTTTCCTGACACTATAGTGAACCTTTAAACACCAGTACTGCACACAGTGTCTTTACTCTGTTTACCTTTTAAAGGACCACTCTAGTGCCAGGAAAACATACTAGTTTTCCTGGCACTAGAGTGCCCTGAGGATGCCCCCACCCTCAGGGTCCCCCTCCCGCCCGGCTCTGGAAAGGGGAAAAGGGGTAAAACTTACCTTTTTCCAGCGCTGGGCGGGGAGATCTCTGCCTCCGATCCTCCTCTGTTCCGCTCCGTCGGCTGAATGCGCGCGCGCGGCAAGAGCTGCGCGCGCATTCAGCCGGTTGCATAGGAAAGCATTTACAATGCTTTCCTATGGACGCTTGCGTGCTCTCACTGTGATTTTCACAGTGAGAATCACGCAAGCGCCTCTAGCGGCTGTCAATGAGACAGCCGCTAGAGGCTTTGGGGGAAGGCTTAACCCATTTATAAACATAGCAGTTTCTCTGAAACTGCTATGCTTATAAAAAAAATGGGTTAACCCTAGCTGGACCTAGCACCCAGACCACTTCATTAAGCTGAAGTGGTCTGGGTGCCTAGAGTGGTCCTTTAAAAGCCTGCAGCGACAGGCTATAGACACCAGAACCACTACAGTAAACTGTAACTATAGTGTCATTTTAATGTGAGGCAAATAAATTAGTACTTATGTAATATCATCACTATTCACTAAATAATAAAAAATATTAGATTTCCTACTTACCACACCAGATGATGATGGTCTCTGGCTGCAGGGGAAGCAGTTTCCAGCTACAACAGGAGTAGGCCACTGCAAGCAGCAGCCACTTGAAGCAGACACCACCTTCCTTCTTGAAAATCCCCCTCGCTGTGCTCAAGGCAAGGGGGTAAAGGTCACTTCCGGTTCCGGCCGCCCTCCACTGCCTCCAGGCTCCAGCAGCAGTCCAGCTCCGCCTCCAGGCTCCAAATGGAACAGTGAGTGGAGTGCCTGTGCCGCCCGTGCCCGTGCGCGCCCACCCACCTTCACTGTTGCGGCGTGGGTGGGCGGTCTCATGGGGGCGGTCGCATCTCTCTGCGGCCGCCCTCCAGCCAGGCTCCAGCAGCTCCGAGCGGAGCGAGCGGGTGGGCGGTCTCATGGGGGCGGTCGCGTCTCTCTGCGGCCGCCCTCCAGCAGCTCCGAGCGGAGCGAGCCTCCCCTCCATGATCTCCATATGAGAAGTGCCGCCGGCGGGCCGGCCGGCGGCCAATTGCCAATTCCTTCCTGGTGCAAGACGCCGGCGCCCCCTGGTAAGTTGCGCCCTAGGCGGCCGCCTAGGTCGCCTTACAGGTGGCGCCGGCCCTGCATGTGGGATCTAGGACCTCATCATCCTCCACATCATCTTCCACCCACTCCTCAACCCTGCCCTCCTTGCCAGTGTTCCATCAAATTTCCCTACCCCATTAGATTTCCCTACCCTCGTAACTTCCTGTGACGCGGCCGCACCGGATGTGACGTTCGCCAATAGAGGAGGAGGTATGCCGCGTCACGCAGCTGCAGAAGGACAGGGTAGGGAAATTTCACAGCTACAGCTGGGGAGAAGGGGCCACCTAATTCGCATGCGCCTAACCTGTCAGCTATACACCGGCCGACATTGCGCATTTGCAGGGAGCCTCACCAGGGGTCAGAAGGGGTGTAAGGTAGGGAAAAATTACACATGCGGCTAACTACTCCCGTCGTCGGAATACACCACGCGTGCGCACAAACGGACAGGGAGATCTCTTATACCGAACGTCCATCCGATCTCCCTGCCCCACACTGCGCACGCACAGACCCCGCTATCACAGCCTGACATACGGACACATGCGCGGTGTCTGATCTGGGTGCTCTCTGCGCAGTAAATTGGGGGGTCTGCGCTGTATATTGGGGGGTCTGTGCAGTATATTGGGAGTCTGTGCTGTTTATTGTCGGGTCTGCGCAGTATATGGGGGCTGTCTGCGCAGTATATGGGGGACTGTCTGCGCAGTATATTGGGGGGGGTCTGCGCATTATATGTGGGGGTCTGCGCATTATATGTGGGGGGTCTGTGCTGTATATTGGGGGGTCTGTGCAGTATATTGGAGGTCTGCGCATTATATTGGGGTGCTCTCTGCACAGTATATGGGGGGCTCTCTGTGCAGTATATTGGGGGGTCTGCGCTTTATATTGGGGGCTCTCTGCACAGTATATGGGGGTGTCTGCACAGTATATGGGGGGTGTCTGCACAGTATATTGGGGGTCTGTGCTGTATATTGGGGTGGTCTGTGCATTAGATATGGGGAGGCTGTGCGTTAGATGTTGGGGGGCAGAGTATTGGATGGGGGGCTGTGCGTTAGATGGGGGACAGTGTTTTACATGGGGGGCTGTGCGTTAGTTGTGGGGACGCAGTGTATTAGATGGAGGGGCTGTGCGTTAGATGTGGGGATGCAGTGTATTAGATGGAGGGGCTGTGCGTTACATGTGGGGGGACATTGTATTATATTTGGGGGCTGTGCGTTAGGTGGGGAGCTGTGCAGTATGTGTGGCCTGTGTGTTAGATGTGTACAACCCTAGTTTCACAAAAAAATATTTATTTCCTAGATATCCTTTTTGCTTTTTGCTATGAAACCGCAGCCATTTAGTCACTCGCTAGAGAAGGATGAGAAACTGCACCCCAGCCAGAGGGACTGCCCCACATCTGCAACCAAATCCGTGGGTCACTGAATTCTGTAATTTCTATCTCTTTGTCCATTCTGTATGTATGGTACTCCCAATTCTTATATTTAATCCGGTGTGTCTCCCACATTCTTTGTGTCTGTCTCCTGTATGTATGTGGCACGCAAGTCTGCATGCACTGTGTATGTTATGCCAGTTACTCTAACCAGTTTTGTATTTGTTTTTGTGTGTGTCACAACTCTGACAAGCATGTTCTCCTATGGGACACGAAGTACATGAAGTGGAATGAAGAAGCCAATGTTTGAGGCCCGCATCCAGGGTGGAGTATTGAATTTATAAGTAATGAAGTGGCATCTGACATGTGACAAGCTGCTCCTGTTTGCACAGCAACTTCAACATTGTGTACTGTGATCAGAGGTAGGTAACCTTAGGCAGTCCAGATGCTGTGAATTACATCTCCCATAATGCTGGCAAAGCATTATGGGAGGTGTAGTCCAAAACATCTGGAATATCGAATGCGTATGAATGAAAAGTATGGTGTGTATGAATGGTCAGTAACAAGGGTTGAAGCCTTGACGTGGCGTTACTGCTCACATGTGTATCCATGTGCCAATTCAACCAATGTGAGTCACCGTAATCCTTTTGAGGTAACCATAAATACTGTGACTATGGAGAATTAAACGCCCGTATCACCCAAACACTGCTTACACTGTGACCGCATCACCTAAACACTGCTCACACTGTGACCGTATCTCCTGAACACTGTTTAGGCCCTGGGGAGATAGCGCAGCTAAGCGGACAAGGGCACATGTAGGAGTGTGGGGATAGATGCAGGGGAGGGTCTTTGATAGTGGGTGTATTGTGTGGGTGGGGGTTAGGGCTATGTGAGCTAGCAGGGGGGAGGTCTTACCTCAGTGCCACTTGGGATTCGGGCCAGTGAACAGCTTCCCGCCCGCCCACCCCGAGTAGGTTTAGTTAGTCACAGCAAGTCGGGGGTATGTCCTTGCCAATTAAGTGTGGTTATGTTAAGGATGGAATAAGTTCCTCATGTTTACAGGTCTCAGCCTCCCCTGCTTCAAAAGGTTTAACTTTAGGTTGCCTGAGGTCTCGTGCCCATCGAGCGTGGATAAGGTTGGCTGATGGCAGGCATTGGAATATGTTTTTTATGACGGGGGGGGGGAGGTGAGAGGCAGTGGTGTTTAGGAGCCACTGCAGGTTTTTATTGGCAAGTACGGGGGGTTCTCTATATAGCACTGTATGTTGAGTTGTTATTTATATATATATGTTATTTATGTTTTGTTGCTAACAATTTCGTTACAGAAAGAAGAGTTTAATATATGGAGTTATGGGTGTGTTATACAGTAATTTATTTATGTTTTAATAAATGCTGTGGCCTGTTCATCCATACCACGTTGTCTGTCGTTATTGGGGGGAGGTTGAATGGGGTTTAATTATGTTTATGCTGCATCGTAATTCCCCACTACGTACATACAATACTGTGACCGTATCACCTAAACACTGCTTACACTGCGATCGTATCACCTAAACACTGCTTACACTGCGATCGTATCACCTAAACACTGCTTACACTGCGATCGTATCACCTAAACACTGCTTACACTGCGATCGTATCACCTAAACACTGCTTACACTGCGATCGTATCACCTAAACACTGCTTACGCTGTGACCGTATCTCCTAAACATTGCCTTATACTTTGACCGTATCACATAGACATTGCCTTATACTGTGACCGTATCACATAAACATTGCCTTATACTGTGACCGTATCGCCTATACACTGCTTACACTGTGACCGTGCCATCTATATACTGCTTACACTGTGACCGTATCACCTAAACATTGCTTACACTGTGACCGTGCCACCTACACACTGCTTACACTGTGAATGTTGTTATTTTTTTCAAGTTAGTTTTAGTGTTTGCAGTTTCGTTAAGTTGTTAACCACTATCCTCAATCTTCTGTTCTGAGTTTTCTTAGATTTGTGGGAAAAACAAGGTGATCCTCTCAATTTTACACTCCTTTACTGGTTCCAGTGCCAGAAAAAAAAAAACAACCACCATTAACCTCGACCTGCTCAAACAGAAAATATTATCTTCTTCTACAGAAAACTTCCATATGAAAGCTTCGGAACACATGCTGCAGACATGACGTAACCTTCATCTTCCAGTGATTAAGAATCCTGGACGGCCCAGATAGAGAGAGACTATTATATTATAAAGATACTGCCTTCCTAATGCCATGCAGCCTTTCTGTACAGGTGATTGAGCTTTCTCCATGTTGGATACGACACTCTGCTCTTTTTAGCCAGTTTTCGCATTGACTTTTATATTTTTTTCACTATACATATAACGTGTAAACTGTATATTAACTTTGAAGAAATAAAGTATATTGCTGACACCTTGACATGCTATTTGTGTTACTTAGCTATAAATAATAACAGCACTTGCTGTGTCCCATTGTATGACATCACTGCAATTCTACAGCAGGGTTATGAGATGGTGGATTTCAGAGGAGAAAACACACACAAAAAACAAAGACCTCAGGTTCTATTGTTGAACACAGATTGGAGTGCCTTTTTGGCATTATAGATGTTTTGGGAACTTATATAAATTTAGAAATGGGGTAAAGACTCTTTGTTTTAAAGGAAACCTATGGTGCTAGGAATATCAAACTGTATTTCTAACACCCTCTTCACCCTTTTTGTCAGTTACCTGATTGTTAGGTCAGGCTCCGCCAACATCAGGTCCCTCCTGCTCACACATTTGGGCTTCCACATCCGAAAGCATTAACTCAAGGCTTTTCTATAGCGTTTTTAAACACACTGGTTGTCCTCATGCAAAGCGTGAGGATGTCCAGTGTCATTTCACGTAGTTGGTCTCCGCTAAGGACCTGAAGCGCCTCTAGTGCCTGTCTTGTAGACAGCCAATAGAGGATGAGATAACCTTGCAAGGTAATTATTGCAGTTCCTCAGAAACTGCAATATTTCACATTGCAAGGTTAAGGGGACATAGGCACTGCACCCAAACCACTTCAACGAGATGAAGTGGTCTTGGTGCCTATAGTGTCCCTTTAAAGAGCAACTTCTTACTCTGCTTATTGCTATCTTTTGAAAGTCATCACAGTTATAAGCAAAACTTTCCATAGGCACAGTGACAAGAGGACCTATGTGCACCATAAATTATCATAGTTTGATACAAAGCCATATTTCCGAACAGTCCTGGATTGTTTGATAGAGTACCAGTTTGGGGTTGCTCTCCATTGTACAATTTCCATGTTGAGGATTAGAGGCGTAGAATAGAAAGAATGATAGAGCGCTTTCAATTTTGACTTAAAGCATCCCTGCGACGCCCACAAATTAAGAGCAAACAGGAACAACTTTATCTTAAGTATTTTTCCTACTTTTGACAAAAGACAGCGCTAATGCATGCACTTGAGTAGAGCGCTTGGTTCCTGGCAGATTAACGCTCCAGGAGCTGAAGAGGAGCTTGAGAAAGAAGATGCATACAAAGGACATTTAAGTCAAGTAAAAACTACCTTCACCTGCCCTTCATGGCCACTGGAATACAAGTTGAACAGTGACCATCTGGGGTCTTTGCACAACATTCAAAATACATAAATAAAATATAAAAATATTAAGTGCTTTAGGGTTCAGTCATAATCTCAGAATTGGGTCTAATGCAACAGAGGGTTCCATTTCGTGAACCTGTTGAATTCATGCTGAGCCGCCAGTCATAGATGATGCACAACTATCCTCTTGTTAAACAGAATGATGGTCTCAATCCCATACTGGGACACCAGATCTAAAATACAGAAAATGCACTTAGCGCATAATGCTTTAAACTGCCTCCCTAATCAAACTGAAACTTGATTTGGAATTGACAAAACAGTCTCACATATAATGATTTAAACCTGATCAAACTGGGGCACTATATCTGGAACACTTTATTACCCCCCACCTGATTAAAGTGGCATAGAGTATATAACCCTTGATTTCACCTTTGATGGATCTCGATAAGTATAAGCAGTTTTTATGATACAGTCACAGTCTAAGCAGTGTTTCAGAGATACGGTCACAGTATAAGCAGTGTTTAGATGGTACGGTCACAGTATAAGCAGTGTTTAGATGGTACGGTCACAGTGTAAGCAGTGTTTAGGAGATATGGTCACAGTGTAAGCAGTGTATAGATGGTACGGTCACAGTGTAAGCAGTGTTTAGGAGATACGGTCACAGTATAGGCAGTGTTTAGGATATACGGTCACAGTATGAACATTGTATAGGAGATACGGTCACAGTATAAGCAGTGTTTAGGTGATACAGGCCTTTAATTCTCCATAGTCACGGTATTTATGGTTACCTCATAAGTATTACAGTCACTCACATTGGTTGAAATGGCACATGTATACACATGTGAGCAGTAACGCCACGTCAAGGCTTCAACCCTTGTTACTGACCATTCATACACACCATACTTTTCATTCATGCGCATTCGATATTCCAGATGTTTTGGACTACACCTTCCATAATGCTTTGCCAGCATTATGGGAGGTGTAATTCACAGCATCTGGACTGCCCAAGGTTACCTACATCTGAACTAGGCCGTGATCACAGTACACAATGTTGAAGTCGCTGCGCAGACAGGAGCAGTGCCACGTGCCAGATGCCACTTCAGTACTTATGAATTCAATACTCCACCCTGAAGGCAAGTCTCAAGAATGGGCTTCTTCATTCCTCTTCATGTACTTTGTGTCCCATAGGAGAACATGCTTGTCAGAGTTGTGACACACACAAAAACAAACAAAAAAAAACTGGTTAGAGTAAATGGCATAACAGACACAGTGCATGCAGACTTGCGTGCCACATACATACAGCAGACAGACACAAAGATTGTGGGAGACACACCGGATTAAATATAAGAATTGGGAGTACTATACATATAGAATGGACAAAGCGAGCGAGATTACAGAATTCGTTGACCGACGGATTTGGTTGCAGATGTGGGGCAGTCCCTCTGGCTGGGGTGCAGTTTCTCATCCTTCTCTGGTGAGTGACTAGATGACTGCGGTTTCGTAGCAAAAAAGCATGCCATGGCATATGATATCTAGGAAATAAATATTTTTTGTGAAACTAGGGTTGTACACATCTAACACACAGGCCACACGTACTCCACAGCTCCCCATCTAACGCACATCCCCCAAATATAATACACTGCCCCCCACATGTAATGCACTGCCCCCAGCATCTAACGCACAGCCCCCATCTAATACACTGCCCCCCACATCTAACACACAGACCACCCCTATATAGTTCACAGCCCCCCCAATTTACAGCGCAGACCCCCCAATATATTGCACAGACAGCCCCCCTATATACTGTGTAGGCCCCCCCAATATACTGCGCAGACACCCCCAATATACAGCGCAGACACCCCCATATACTGCGCAGAGAGCCCCCCAGTATAATGCGCAGATCCCCCAATATACTGCGCAGACCCACCAATATACAGAGCAGACCCACCAATATAATGCGCAGACAGCCCCCCAATATAATGTGCAGACCCCCCAATATACAGCATAGACCCCCATATACTGCGAAGACCCCCCCAATATACTGCGCAGACCCCACATGGCTGAGAGTGTTGGGAGCAAGGAGAGACTTACCTTGTAGATGACAGTCAGGATGCTCCAGATGATCAGACACCGCACGTGCGCAATGAGGAATAGGGAGATTTAACAGTGAAAGTGTCCATTCGATCTCCCTACCCCCACACTGCGCATATGCGGTATCCGTATGTCAGGCTGTGATAGCTAGGTCTGCGCGTGCGCAATGTGGGGCAGGGAGATCGGATGGATGTTCGGTATAAGAGATCTCCCTGCCCGTTTGTGCGCACGTGTGGTATATCCCGATGACAGGAGTAGTTAGCTGCGCTTGCGCACTGGCCCGTAATTTTTCCCTACCTTACACCATCTCTGACCCCTGGTGAGGCTCCCTGCACCTGCAATGTCGGCCGGTGTATAGCTGACAGATTAGGCGCATGCGCATTAGGTGGCCCCTTCTCCCCAGCTCTAGCTGTGAAATTTCCCTACCCAGTCCTTCTGTGACTGCGCGGCGCGGAACCCCTCCTCCTCCATTGGCGAACGTCACGTCCGGTGCGGCCACGTCACAGGAAGTAACGAGGGTAGGGAAATCTAACGGGGTAGGGACATTTGATAGAACACCGGTATGCACACTGCAAAAAAAAGTTGGCACCTGTGTTTTTCCAGCATGTAAAGTCTGCAACGGACTATGGAAATTGTTTTAGAATTGTATCCAGGCAACATTTTTCCCTATAAACTGACCTCTCAGTTTGACTTGTGAGGGTATTGCCCCAGAATTACAATATTGTTGAAGTACCTCTTAGCTATTGATCACTGGTTTAAATATAGCAGCTTGTTATCTGGTAGTTTCTAGTGTAGAAAATATCAATCTGTTTTCTATCACTAAGATCTGTGTAACAAGTGTTGTAGGTGTGAAACAATATTACAAGTGACCGATGTAGTAAATTCGAATCAAAGTTACGCTTCGATTTGACTCTCAGATATGAAGTAAACACCCCAAATATACTATTTAGCACCAACATTTTTTTACTTTTTAAAACACCAATGTAAGCAACAGATTAGCAGCAAAACAATTAGAATGTTTACAACTGCGCAGTAAGCGCACTATTTGACGCTTCTATTTGACTCTCAAATATGAAGTGCACCGCAGGCCGCAAATGTACTATTTAGCAGTTCAGCACCAAAACAATTAGAATGTTTACAATTGCGCTGTAACCACAGTATTAGATGCTTCTATTTGACTCTCAGATATGAAGAGCAGGCCACAAAATCTACTATTTAGCAGATTAGCACCCAGAAAATAAGAATGTTTACCACTGCGCTGTAAGCACACTATTAGACGCTTTGATTTGACTCTCAGATATGAAGTGCCCCAAAATTTACTATTTAGCAGATTAGCACCCAGAAAATTAGAATTTTTACAATTGCGCTGTAAGCGCAGTATTTGACGCTTCTATTTGACTCTCAGATATGAAATGCACGCCTCAAAATGTACTATTTAGCAGTTTAGCAGCAAAACAATTAGATTGTTTACAACTGCGCAGTAAGCGCACTGACGCTTCTATTTGACTCTCAGATATGAAGTGCACTGCAGGCCGCAAATGTACTATTTAGCAGTTTAGCACCAAAATAATTAGAAGGTTTACAACTGCGCAGTAAGCACACTATTAGACGCTTCTATTTGACTCTCAGATATGAAGAGCAGGCCCAAAAATGTACTATTTAGCAGATTAACACCCAGAAAATAAGAATGTTTACCGCTGCGCTGTAAGCACACTATTAGACGCTTTGATTTGACTCTCAGATATGAAGTGCACCGCAGGCCCCAAAATGTTCTATCTAGCAGATTAGCACCCAGAAAATTAGAATTTTTACAACTGCGCTGTAAGCACACTATTAGACGCTTCGATTTGACTCTCAGATATGAAGTGCACCCCACCAAAATACTATTTAGCAGTTTAGCACCCAAATAATTTTAAGTTTTAAACCTGCAATGTGACAGCAGTATTTGACGCTTCTATTTGACTCTCAGGTATGAAATGTACCACACTAATGTACTATTTAGCACCCAAAAAAAATGTAATTTTTAAAACTCCGATGTAACCGCGGTATTTGTAGCTTCTATTTGACTCTCAGATATGAAGTGCCCCCCACCCCACTAATGTACTAATTTGCAGAATTCTTTCCTAAGCTGTCCCTATCAGCGGCAGCATCCTTTCCCTACACTAATAAGACCTCATGTGCGTGCGGCGCTACGCGATTCCAGCTTATATATAGAGGCTGGGTCACATGCTGCACTGGCCAATCACATCCATGCCATTAGTAGGCATGTCTGTGATGGCTACTAAGGGCACACGAGTCAAACACTTGTTGATTGGCTGCCCTGCAGCCTTTCAAAACGCGCCATTAAATTGCTGAACACCGAACTCCAACCCAAACATACAGTGATATGTCCATGTTCGGGTCTGGGGTCCAAACAACCTAATGTTCGGTACGAACATGAACTTTACAGTCCGGGTTCGCTCAACTCTAGTGCTGAAGTCCATTCTAAGTGCTTTAATAAGTGCAAAACATTCAATCCTAATTGATCCACAGAATTACAATATCATACATATATAAAAGGACAATTATTATCTCAAATACTTGTATAAAAATTTATGAAATAAAGTGCTTAAAGCAAGATTGTGCAACAAGTAATAGTCCTTGTAATGGATCCCCTATACTCCAACTGAGTATATCCGTGAAGACTCTCCCGAAATCCAAGCATAGAAGAAGTTGTAGTGATTATAACTCCCAATCCCCCAAACATTTGCCAAGATTTCATGAAGGGCTAAAGCATTGTCGTTTAATGGAAGCCATAGCTGGCCTTTTATGCAGGTCCCCATGCAAGGGGCACTCCCCCTGGACCTGAGAGGGGACAGTAGTACAACACAATCACCCAATGACATTGATTCTCAGGTCCAGGACACTTCCACATAAAACAGTATAATCTCTCCTCTGTACCTGGGAGATAATTTGGTTAAGTACTGTATTAAACTCAATTATCTCCAGGTACAGAAAATATAAACTTTTTTACAAAACTCACAAAACACTTTAAAATACATAAAGTCATATAACCAAAACCCTATATTCTACACATCCCCAGATAGCTTGGATCTGAGCGCCCAATATATCCAAAAAGCGCTCAGATCCCACAAACATAGTCGAATCGCCACTGGAGTTAAAATTTTAGTTTTGATAGTTTGATAGTTTTTACACTAAATAAAAAGGTGAATGAATAAAAAAGGGGAACAGGTCCCCTGGCTCATAGGGCAGTGTTTGTTCGGGAGATCCAGTTGAGCAATCTGTCGAACAGCGCTCTCCTGGCTTGCCGTGAACAGAAGCAGGCGTTCGTATGTTTTCACCAAATTCAATGAAAGTATAAAAAGTGCCCAAAGAAGAAAACATGGGATAGGCAGCAAGAGTGTCCCAAGGTTTTGGACAATAAGAAATAGAATTTCATTTGAATTCACTCCTTTATTCACATGAAAATACATTTTTATGCCTTTGATTGCTGGGCTGTAAAACTTTTCTATAACACGTTCTTGTAAGTACTCTATTTGCTTTTTTTTCTGTAAATATGAGATAGATATACTGATTTAAACCTTGGTTTTGTTTTTTTAGTAGTTATATATTGATGTTTGAGCTATGCTGTATACAGTCTGGGGCTACGGGTAGCATTAAGCTGTTTTTATTTAGCCCAGTGGAATGTGCGAGCTCCGGGAGCCTTGGAGACTCCATCAGACACACGTACCAGATGGGTGGAGCTTCCTGAGTGTCTGATAAATGTGGGAGTGTCCACAAGTTGTCGGTGTGCGCACAAGCTTCCAATTGCCGCATAGCATTGGCGGTTGCCCTAGTAACGCAGTGATACCGAATACACTTGCTAGGGAGGCGGACCATGCCCCTGACGTGAGGTAATCATCCAGGTGATTCAGACGTGCGCCCACTCACTGGAGTACGAACAGCTGAGGGTGGTAAGTGATTAACTCATTTGCTTACACAGTATAAAAGCAGTTCATTTATAGTTCACCATTTGTTGTGTCCTGATGAAAGTCCCAAATTAAGAACGGAAATGTCAACCATTCGTGACAATAAAACTACTTTGCTGCAAATCCAGGAGTGCCAGCACAATTTATATATATATATATATATAGATAATTCAAAGAAATGGTTGCACTCACGTAGTTAAAAGTCCAAAGTTTAATGGAAAAAATTTAAAAATCCAGGATCAACGTTTCAGTCACTACTGACTTTCATCAGGATCATGTATATATATATATATAGAAACAAAATCCGGAGCCAGGCACTCCTCCTTGTAAGAAAACTCTCAAATATAAATAAGCCTAGGTGCAACCCCGCGTTAGGGCAGGTCGAAACGTTGATTTTTTTTTGCTTAAACCACAGCTATGTATTCATTGGGAATGCAGTAAATAATTTTGCACTACATTCAAGACCTAGTGTGCTCCCTTTATTGCTTTTTCATATATATATATATATATATATATATATATATATATATATATATATGTGTGTGTATATATATATATATATATATATATATGTTATTTTAATTTGAAGAAGCTAATGTGACCAATGTAAAACATGGCTTGAAAGGTGCAGCCTAGTCATTAACCTCACAAGCCTGCATCAGTATTATTGGCATTCAATTTCAGACACTTTTTCATTATCATTATTATCTTTTTTATGTAATTTGTGCAGTATTACTTTTTACCAATTTTCTCCTTTCTTATTACTCTGATTCTTCTTCTTTTCTTTTGTTAAAGCCCCTTTTTCTGTGCTTGAGATTCACAAACCTTCTCATGGCAGAGGATGATTGGCACCAAGCATAATTACAATCAATATGAAGAGAACACAGTTGGTTTCCTTGTGATTGACCTGGCAACTCTTTGAAGAATAATGAAATGAGTTATGCCAATCACAGATAAAAGCTATCAGTAACTATCCATCCTTCCTCCTGAATGAGCAGCTTTTCTCCTGCACCTGGAATATTAAAACCTAGTCTGTGTTTTTGGAAGAAAGTTGATCAAGCAATGTCAATTATGCTAAGCTGTTGGATATTTTTTGGGCTATTCCAAATCCTTGCACATCTTTAGCTCACATATTTTCTTTATATTCAGCTTAGCTTCATTATATTGGATAAGCTTAAAATATAATTAGTTAAAGATGTTTGAGACCTTGACACGGGTCTGTTAAATTAAGTAATAGTTTGGGGTGAGCAACAGTTATACAGTTTGCCTGCCTTTAGGTTGAAAGACATGTCATTCTACTTGGAAAAAATACAGAAATTAATAGTTTAAATAAAGTAACTTAATACCATTCAGTTTCACACAAAGATCAGATCTACTGTTGTTAAAATATAAATTATTGGGAGATTTTATTGATACAAATGTAATCGATTATTTAATAATGCCTTGTGAAAAAAAAAATTACATTATTTAAAAAAGAATGGATGGGTGTACGTATAAATCGACTAAAGGTTGGATTAATGAAACATAGACACATAGAATGTGACGGCAGATAAGAACCATTCGGCCCATCTAGTCTGCCTTAGTCCCTGGCCTTATCTTATAGTTAGGATAGCCTTATGCCTATCCCACACATGCTTAAACTCCTTTACTGTGTTAACCTCTACCACTTCAGCTGGAAGGTTATTCCATGCATCCACTACCCTCTCAGTCAAGTAACACTTTCTGATGTTATTTTTTAAACCTTTGCCCCTCTTATTTAAGACTATGTGCTCTTGTTGTCGTAGTTTTTCTTCTTTTAAATATAGTCTCCTCCTTTACTGTGTTGTTTCTCTTTATTTATTTAAATGTTTCAATCATATCTCCCCTGTCTCGTCTTTCCTCCAATCTATACATGTTAAGATCCTTTAACCTTTCCTTGTAAGTTTTGTCCTGCAATCCATGAACCAGTTTATTAGCCCTTCTCTAAACTCTCTCTAAAGTATCAATATTCTTCTGGTGATACGGTCTCCAGTACTGCGTACAATACTTCAAGTGAGGTCTCACCAGTGTTCTGTACAATGGCATGAGCACTTCCCTCTTTCTACTGCTAATATATCTCCCTATACAACCAAGCATTCTGCTAGCATTTCCTGCTGCTCTATTACAATGTATGCCTACCTTTAAGTCATCAGAAATAATCACCCCTAAATCCCTTTCCTCAGATGTTGAGATTAGGACTCTATCAAATATTCTGTACTCTGCCCTTGTTTATTTTTTTTATTTATTCTTTATTTTGGTAGTGCATAGAGTAACATATATAGTCACATTGCCACAACAGCTTTGCGACTTGGAATACTAAACAATAAACAGTAGTTAACAGTGCATGGCTTGTCATATCATGCACATTTTAGTTTTTGGTCGTGGTATGTAGAGCGGTCTCTATAGCTTGGGGTATCTTCCCTGGTGTCTTATGTAAGCTTGTTGTCTCCGTCGGATCCTTTGCTAAGTGCGGTTTGAGTGCAGTATGCAGTGTGTGCTGCGTGTAGGCAAATAGGCTCGTGTCTGAGCTGTATAGCGTGCACGGCATAATCCGGGAAGTTTAATAGTGAGTGTCGTGTGTAAATGACATATTCCCTGTAACGGGATATTATGTCGCTTAGTGCCTTGCTTGGTATGTCGCCTGCCTCAGTTGGATTGGGTTCCGAGTTCCCTGCTCTAGTTCTGTCAGGCGTGGGGGCGGGTAGTGATTTGTGGCCCATCGGCCGTCTAGTCTAGAGTATTGAGAGTGTGGTTAATCATCTTGGTAACATATAAACATCTTAAACGTTAAACATTAAGAGTTCAGCATTGAAAACCGAGAAATTATAGTGGGAGAGGAAAAACAATAAAGTAAAAAGTCATGCTTTAGCGTAAGAATCCTTAGGGTGAGGGCTCTCGCCTGTGAGTTCAGGTTGTTGCCGGATCATGTTGTTCCCGGGTCGGACCTCACGGGACGAAGGGGGTCACCCAATCAGGGTTCCATGCGTGTGTCGAGGCTGTAGCACTTTGGGTTGCAGCAGGGTTTAGAGAGTCCATCGGCAGCCGTAGGGCAGGTAGTAGCGCCTTTGCTTCTGTGAGGGTGCTTACTGTATGCTTTGTGTCACCTTTCTGTATCCATAGGGCTCGGGTCATCAGCCACTTGTAGGGTATATTTTTCTGCCTCAGCAGCGTGGTGAATGGTCTGAGGGACCTTCTCCAGGCGAGTGTGCCGCCAGTTAAGTCCACGTAGAATGTTAGATCCATCGCCTCAAATCGATAGGGTGCTTGTCCCCTGGTTGCCGCCACGACCGCCATTTTATCCTTATGGCGCTGAAACTTTATGATCAGGTCTCTGGGTGTTTCAGTAGGTGCCGTAGCAGGTTTTGGGGCGCGGAAGAAGCCTTCCAGTTGCGTCGTTTTGGCCTATCGTGATGGGAGTAGGGCTGTCAGTAAACGCCTTAGCATGTGCTGTAATTCCTCTGATGGGGTATCCTCCGGAATGCCCCGGATTTTTAGGTTGTTAGCCCGCTTTGCATCTTCGAGTGCCGCGAACCGGCGCTCGTGTTTATCGTTTTGGCTTTTGAGACCCTGTACCTCTAGCTGCAGCGCCGCTAGTTGTGTGGCTTGGTTAGTTGACTCCGCTTCCAGGGCTCCCATTCTCCCCGTTACACCATGGATATTGGCCCGCAGGGACGCCACATCTGATTGGAGGGTGCGTTGGAGGTCGGCTAGCAGTGATTTCAGCACCGCCGTCGTTACCGGCGAGGCATCCGCCTGTTGAGTAGCCGGTTTCGGTGCCGGTTCCGCCGGGAGGTCTGCTTCGTCTTCTCCCGAGGAAAAGTCATCGGAGAATTCTGGGTATGTGTCCGGATAAGCGGCCATTTTGGGCCTGGGCGCCCCCTGTGTTTGGCGGAGCAGCTCGGCTATGTTAGGGCCCAGTCTCCGGATCTCTTGCCTGGACTTTTTCGATTTCCGCCCCATTGTGTTGGTCCGGTACCTGGCGGTTCAGTTGGTTATAGCAGTACCGTTCAGGCGTTACCATTTGCTGGATGTTTATAAATTTGGGCCTGGTTGTGTCGGAGCTCATGCTCCATGCGACTTTCTTTCTCCTGCCCTTTGTTTTTTATATGTCCAAGATGCATTATCTTGCACTTATCCACATTAAATGTCAGTTGCCACAACTCTGACCATTTTTCTAGTTTACCTAAATCATTTGCCATTTGGCTTATCCCTCCTGGAACATCAACCCTGTTACATATCTTAGTATCATCAGCATGGATGATGGATGGATAGGATGATGGCAGGATGATGGCAGGATGATGGCTGGATAGATGGATGGGTAGATACATGGATAGATAAATTATCAACAATAATACGTTTACAATCTAAAAGTTTAATATATTTAGAAGAGTGATTAAAATGGTGATGCAGAAACAGTATCTTCAAATAACAATAATAATACAGAAACAACAGCTTGGAAGTGAGTTCAGTATGTTCACACTGATGTTCCGTAACAAGATACTTTTTTTAGCCTGCTTGTAATAATATTTCTGGGGTCATACTAGAACCAATAGAAATTGGAAACAAAATCTAATCTTTCTAGTGTGACAAGTGTCTACCCATTTAACTGACTTTCTCAATACTAATCTTGACCTTCAGTTTCCCGTCTGCTTCCTTAATTCTATTGCAACTGCTCTTAATAAAGTGACTAATGATTTAATTTCTGCTAAACTATTCATTACTCTCTCTGTTAATACTCCTCAACGTTTCTGCTGCTTTTGACACTGTTGTGCAACTTTTATTCTCTAGTTAAACAGTCTCTCTTCGAAACCTTATTAGCTAATTAAAATTGCAGTACCATCTATATGCTTATAACATTTAACTCTCCTACTGTGACTTCTCTCCTGTCTTCATGGCATGCTTGTTTGTCACAAATTCCCTCTTTTCTGTCTAACTGGTTGGTGTTTTCCTTTGTTCAACAAATAAATCTTTATATTACTCATCTTTCGCCCTTCATATATTTAATCTATCTCTCTACAGGAGTTGAACACCTCAACCCCTGAAGCTTCCTGTCTTAGTGTTACTTTTCAGTAAAAAATAAAGCATAAGTTACCTGCGCTCTTCCCAAATCCCAATGCATATTTAAACAAATGGAGGTTATTTATTTGCTCCAATGGCCATGAGAGTTTACCCGCCTACCATGTCAAGGCAAACCTCTCAGGTGGGTCCTACACTAACCTTTCACCTTGCTTCCTTAAGCTTCTGGCAAAAATATCTCTAATGAGACAGAGAGGGGTATTTTTTATATACACCCCACCATGTTTATTAACCCTTAATAAGGAACACATGGGGTAGGCGGCAGCATTGTAACATAGCTGTGTGATACAAAAGTGAATATAAATGCAAAAAAACAAGTCCTGCGCTCATATTCCCACTACACTTGGGTGGCAGCAACGACCATAGTACACATCAGCCCCAATACATACAGTAAAAAACAAATAAAAAAGTCACATGTGCTTTTCCCAAATCAAAATGCATATTTAAACAAATGGAGGTTATTAAGTTGCTCCAATGGCCACGAGAGTTTTGCCCATCTGCCACGTCAAGGCAAACCTCTCAGGTGGTTCCTACACTAAGGAGTACTGGATACCAGAAGCCAAGGTCAGACATCTCCACAGAACAGAGAAGGACGTGACACTTATGTCTTGAACATGCTTTTATTAGAACCCCTCTAGTGAATCTTTTAAGTGTACACCAAACAGTAGAAGCAGAGACCTCCCCATTATTGTTTATTTAAATAAAGTGGTCCATTTCTGTAGCTAACTCAGAGGTTACCTTATCTATCTGAAGAAGACGTTCATTCTATCTCCATCTGTTTCTAATTTTGAAAGAAGATGGAGATTTAAGTGTTAATATTACTGGGGCATGATCTGATAGAATAATTAAGCCAATCATTGGAGTCAATAACCCTCTCCAAAAGGTTGGGTCTAACTAAAAAAAATCTATATGAGAGTAGGTCTCATGAACGTGAAAAAAATAAGTATAGTGTCTCGATCCTGGATTGAAAGTTCTCCAACAATTGTAAAGTTAATTTTTCAAAAAATTCCCTAAATTTGTTGGCAGATGTTTTAATTTTGGGGTCCCAATCTCTATTGTTGTTGTTGCTTTTATCTAGTTTTAAGTTTGGATCACAATTAAAATCGCCTCCTCTAATCAGATTTCCACACTTAACCTTATTGATTTTGAGAACACAATCCTCCAGGAAACCCACTGAAAAATCGTTCGGAGCATATATATTCACCAGAGTAAATATTGTGTCATTTATCTTGGCAATTAGGAGTAAAAATCTACTGTTAATATCGGTTTCAGAGTGAATATATTCAAATGTAAGATTTTTTTAACAAAACGATAGCTATTCCACTTTTTATGATTACCTTATTTTAGGAGGGGAGGATATCCAATGTGTTTCTTGGAGAAAAGGCTATATCCAAGTTATTTTCTTATAAAAAGTTACACAAAGCCCCCTGTTTTGGGGTTGAATTAAGCCTTTGGATATTCCAAGATACACATCTAAGTATCATAAAAAACCATCATAACCCATAAAGTAAAGTCCTAATATTGCAGTCCTACAACAATAACAAACATAAAACATATCAGTTTTTGTCTATACTTGTAGACAGTTTTCAATTCTAAACAATTAAACACATCAACATGTTCAACTGATACCTGCTACTTATTTGCGCAGGTAGTGAGGCTTGGATGTTAACCAGGAAGTATAATACAATAGGAAACAGCACACAATATATATATATATATATATATATTCCAATATGATAATAAGGTGCACTCACAGGACTTTTTTCAGTAACTTACTTTATTTTTAAGAAGTGAATTCCATGTGAAAATATCATAAATCGACGTTTCTACCCCTATAGGGTCTTTTTCAAGATCAATCTTACAGTGTAAAACCATGCATATATATAGGTGTTTACTAATAATCACTTACCTAAACGGTGTGTGTGAACGAAGCTCCCGCTCGAAAATCCGAAACCCGGAAGTGATTCTGTGCCACCACGTGACTGCGTGTGATGACGCGTGTGCGTCGTTGCCAGGCAACGGGTAAACAAAACATAGCCTCCAATGGAATACTTATTCCGCGGGCTGCGAACAGCTCTAGGGGGGCTCGATCGTGATCCTAAGTGCCAGTGACTGAGTGGTATCTGCCAATAGTAATTGGCAAGGTCCATCCCTGCTTCCCCATGGAGGATTACTGTAATACATTATCTGAACTGTCCGAGAATTAATCGAGGACTACAAACAAAAGTGACATCACACGTGAAAAATTGTGAAAGTGACAGTGCTGAAACATGAAAAATTAAAAATTCAAACGTCCTACCAAAACATCCTCGGACAGTCCTACTGAACATAGGTCTAGAGATAATATAGTGTTAATTCTTATATAAGATACTAAGTGCATAAATAATTTCACTTTATACACATGTATATTGTATCCTAATATGTAAGTGGAGCGTATAATACGTGCTACTATATGATAACAACTTAATCTACATATTTTTTTTACAATTAATCAATATTTACAACATATAATGGTGCCCATCCAAACTTATGGACAAAATATGCACATAACGTGCTGCAAAATGTATACTGATAGCCAGTATAAGGCCATAATGCCCTTCTATTATGGGCCTATTAAAGGTGACAACGTAAACCCAGTTCATCTATGCTGGACACTGTGGTATGCCTGATAAATTCCTTACCTATTGTTTAATTTTAGTACTTAAGATAACGAGACAATTATTGATTCACTAAATGAATTATAGTGTCCATGAGAAGCTTATTTACAAACATAACCCCAAGGATTACGGTTATTTGGTGACAAAAAGTGTCTCACAGCTAGACTGCCAAAACATGTCTTGAATATATGCCTATAATTCACAAAAACATAGAGTATGTGTTATATTCGTTCAAGCCACGAGGTGTGACAGTGTCCAAGGTAAAAATCCAATATGCTTCTCTTTGAAGCAATATTTTAGATCTGTCCCCACCACGAGGTAAAGGTGGAACATGATCTATCGCCATGAATCTGAGTGTAGGAAGTCTATGTGATGCTGCAAGGTAATGTTTGGCTACCGGTTTATCCGTCTTTTGATCCCTGAAGGCTGTCATAATGCCAGATCTGTGGCCTCGGATACGATCTCGTAGGGCATTCGTGACACCAGAGACCTACTTAATAGGTTGGAAGGGATCTCGCTGGATGAGCCAGACAACATAATACTGGCCACTTTAGATGTACAAAGTTTGTACACTATTATACCCCACGAGGGGGGTATAAAGGCCCTCAGAGAAATACTTGAAATATCAGAAAAATATCATGGACCACCAATAGAGTACCTTTTAGAATTGTTAAGCATTGCACTTACCTGCAATTACTTTAAATTCGAAGATTTATTTTACTTACAATTGACTGGAACTGCAATGGGGGCGGCTATGGCACCTTCTTATGCCAATGCCTATATGTCCCAATTTGAACATAAACATATTTTGCATCAATCTTCGGACAAGATCTTAGCTTATTATCGTTTTGTTGACGATGTACTTATGATATGGAAGGGCTCGTCTAAAGAATTGGAAGAGATGGTAGCCAATATCAATCAATTAACATCACCAGTTAAGTTCACACTGACACATAGTGATGACGCAATCCCTTTCCTCGATGTCACTATATATAAAGAAGGGAATAAATTTGGATATTCACTCCATCGCAAGAAAACCGACAGAAACACACTACTCTCCAACACCAGTTATCATCCGAAGCATTTCAAAGACTCCCTACCCATATCTCAATATATGCGTGTCCTTAGGTACAACAGTGACGAAAAGAACCGAGAGAAACAATTGAATGATATGACCCACAGATTTCAAGAAAGAGGCTATCAGCCAAAAACACTTGAGAAAGCCAAAACTCGGGCATTTGAAAAATGGACACAGGAGACTAAAGAAACACAAGGGGAAGTTAGTAGCGACATACCCAAAATGTACTTACCACTTACTTACCACACTGGATCTACACAAATCCGACAATCTATAGAAAAACATTGGGACATACTGGAGTCGGACAAACAACTACCTGTCATATTCAACAAGAAACCCATCATCAGCTACAAAAGAAATAGGAATTTACGAGACATCTTAATTCGGAATGACCCCATACAAAGCTATAAGAAAAATGTCATACAGAAGAAATTGGGATGCTACAGATGCAGTGGGTGCGTCACGTGTAGCCACATGAACTCTGGCAACTCCTTTGCCCACCCTCATAGTGGCAAAAGAATTAAAATTCCATACTACATCACGTGTACTACAGATCACGTCATCTACCTAATAACCTGTCCATGTGGATTATCCTATGTAGGGAAGACGGACCTTACCCTACGAGATCGTATCCGAGGCCACAGATCTGGCATTATGACAGCCTTCAGGGATCAAAAGACGGATAAACCGGTAGCCAAACATTACCTTGCAGCATCACATAGACTTCCTACACTCAGATTCATGGCGATAGATCATGTTCCACCTTTACCTCGTGGTGGGGACAGATCTAAAATATTGCTTCAAAGAGAAGCATATTGGATTTTTACCTTGGACACTGTCACACCTCGTGGCTTGAACGAATATAACACATACTCTATGTTTTTGTGAATTATAGGCATATATTCAAGACATGTTTTGGCAGTCTAGCTGTGAGACACTTTTTGTCACCAAATAACCGTAATCCTTGGGGTTATGTTTGTAAATAAGCTTCTCATGGACACTATAATTCATTTAGTGAATCAATAATTGTCTCGTTATCTTAAGTACTAAAATTAAACAATAGGTAAGGAATTTATCAGGCATACCACAGTGTCCAGCATAGATGAACTGGGTTTACGTTGTCACCTTTAATAGGCCCATAATAGAAGGGCATTATGGCCTTATACTGGCTATCAGTATACATTTTGCAGCACGTTATGTGCATATTTTGTCCATAAGTTTGGATGGGCACCATTATATGTTGTAAATATTGATTAATTGTAAAAAATATGTAGATTAAGTTGTTATCATATAGTAGCACGTATTATACGCTCCACTTACATATTAGGATACAATATACATGTGTATAAAGTGAAATTATCTATGCACTTAGTATCTTATATAAGAATTAACACTATATTATCTCTAGACCTATGTTCAGTAGGACTGTCCGAGGATGTTTTGGTAGGACGTTTGAATTTTTAATTTTTCATGTTTCAGCACTGTCACTTTCACAATTTTTCACGTGTGATGTCACTTTTGTTTGTAGTCCTCGATTAATTCTCGGACAGTTCAGATAATGTATTACAGTAATCCTCCATGGGGAAGCAGGGATGGACCTTGCCAATTACTATTGGCAGATACCACTCAGTCACTGGCACTTAGGATCACGATCGAGCCCCCCTAGAGCTGTTCGCAGCCCGCGGAATAAGTATTCCATTGGAGGCTATGTTTTGTTTACCCGTTGCCTGGCAACGACGCACACGCGTCATCACACGCAGTCACGTGGTGGCACAGAATCACTTCCGGGTTTCGGATTTTCGAGCGGGAGCTTCGTTCACACACACCGTTTAGGTAAGTGATTATTAGTAAACACCTATATATATGCATGGTTTTACACTGTAAGATTGATCTTGAAAAAGACCCTATAGGGGTCGAAACGTCGATTTATGATATTTTCACATGGAATTCACTTCTTAAAAATAAAGTAAGTTACTGAAAAAAGTCCTGTGAGTGCACCTTATTATCATATTGGAATATTTATACTGACGCTGAGGTCGGCACCCAGGCAAGAACATTGAGAAAAAACATTTTGAAAAGGGTGAGTGCCAAGTTTATTTCTTTATATATATATATATATATATATATATATATATATATACATACATATATATAATTTCATAAATTCCAAGTCTCGTCCCCATATCGTACCTCACTCTGCCTCCCCTCCACGGTATAATAAGAGTGGTCTCATACAATTATCCGGCATTCGTATAATATGAAAAAGTAAGTATAGAGTCGACCGTAAATTGATATAGACAAATTAGGACAATTGGTCATAGGATATTTAGTGACTCAAAGAATATTATCTCATTAAATTAAGATACACACTCCTGTGTCATAAAAAAGTTCTCTTGAAGTGAATACTTTCCTACCATAGGCAAATCATTAAAATAACACATACTGCCATATTTTATGTTATTAATAGTCAAACTTGTTAGAATTAAAACCTGTCTAGATAAATAAAAAGAGACCCTAGTAAACTGATCGACAATGTATTGATAATTAATTATTATTATTATTATTATTATTATTATTATTATTAGTGAAAGTGGCTCATTTTATCCCACTCAAGAAATTGCAGTCATCTCAAGACCTGGTACTAATCTTTATATGAGAAATTGTCCGTCTGCATGGCATTCCTCACAATATAGTATCAGATAGAGGTTCTCAGTTTGTGTCCCGATTTTGGAGGGCTTTCAATAAACAATTAGGGATTGAACTGTCTTTTTCATCCTCTTACCACCCCCAGACTAATGGTACAGCTGTGAGGGCTAACCAGTCCTTGGAATTATATTTGCGTTGTTTCGTTAAGAGCACTCAAGACAATTGGTTCGAATTACTACCATGGGCCGAGTTTGCTAGGAACAATGCTAACCATGACTCCTCTGGACCTAGTCCATTTTTTGTTATTAATGGCCGACATCCTACTGTCCTCCCGGCTGTTTTTTCTGACATGGTTATTCCTGCTTTGGATGACCATCTTGCTTCTATTCGTGATACCTGGTTCAAAGTTCACTCCGCACTGGGGACTGCTGCTGACCGTTTTAAGCATTATGCTGATAAACGGCGAGGTGCCAACCCTGTTTACCAGGTAGGTGAGAGGGTTTGGTTATCATCACGCAACATCAGGCTTAAAGTCTCTAGCATGAAATTTGCTCCCAGGTTCATTGGGCCTTTACTTGTCCTTAGAAGACTCAATCCCATTTCATGCTCTCTGGCCCTTCCGGCCTCATTGAAAATTCCTAACACCTTTCATGTCTCCTTACTCAAACCTCTTATTTGCAATAAGCATATTGTCCTAAGTGTCCCTCCTCCTTCCTTGGTTGTTTCTGGACAGGAAGAGTATGATTTCAGGTTTTCTCGGGGGATTTTGCAGTACTTAGTGGATTGGAAAGGTTATGGGCTGGCCGACCGTTTTTGGGTTCCGGCATTTGATATACATGCTGGCTGCAAGATTCGCTATTTTCACGCCAAGTTTCCTCTCAAGCCTGGTCCTGCCCGCCCAGTGGGCGTTCTTCAGGTGGGGGGTAATGTCACGCATTCATCTGCATATAAAAATGGGATTAATGACATTTACTGTTCTGACAGGAAAAGTTGTGCCGAGCAACATTACTGTCCTAACAGGAAAAGTTGTTCCAAGCAGCAATCAAATCCACAGGAGGGTTTGTGCTGAGCATCAATTATGCAAATGGAAACCTGGTAACTGCCTTTGGGGTCAAATGCTAATTACAGCCTATCAGATCCAGAGGACGGGTATTTAGGCCCAGTTCTCATTCTGCTCAGTGCCCTGTCGTGGTTTCCATTGTGGTTGTCCGAGAGTGCGTTATTAATTCTGGTTATTCTGGTATTTTGACTTTGGCATTGTTTTTGACTTCCCTGTTTTCTGGCATCCCTGACCCCTGACTTTTCCTTATCGTAGTGTCTCTTTCTGTGTCCCTTGACCTCGCTATTCCTGACTATTCTTTGGTACGTTAGTCCGGCCATTCTAAGGTCCGGTATACGTTACCTATTAGTCCTCTGTGTTACATAATTCTACGTGCTGGATCATACTGTGATCCTGACACCTGTCCCATTTTAAAATTGTCTTAGTGGTGGCACCTATTGCATTAGGACAAGTGTAATAGTGTTAATAGAGATTTTTAAGCATTATTCTTGTTTAGCTGAATAGTGATTATTAACCCTTGAATCCAATGACTTAAGTCATGTGTATGCCTGGATTGGCCTTGCTTGTGACAATACACATGGGGAAATTACATTCAAAGCATCACAAAATATGCTATATAAAAAAAATAAAATGACAGTCACTTAGTTTCCTTTTTGTAAATAGTATGTAATAGTGTTTTATACAAAGCGAGCAGTGCGTGTATTTTGCTAGAATATTATTGTTCTATGTGTCTTGGCAATTTATAATGGAATGGCAAAGACTGGAACAGTCAAATGATAGTAAATTAAGTTTAATAGCTATTACAAGCTCTATTCTATTTTCTTTCCACTTGTTGGTTTCTTTAATCCTTATTAACTTGCTTTTGTTCCTCAATCCTCTTTTATAACATAGTCTATTGATTTTTAATATTATGAATTCTACAAACAGGAATTTTGTAAGGAAGGTCAATATTGAAGAAATCCTACAAGTAGATGGGAATGCACTAGGTTACTGCAGACATTTTTAGATTTATCTATACTGATCCAAATAGCATGTAATTTAATATAAGAAGGTATACATTTACAATTCATTTCATATCATCCATTGGTATGGATGATATAAGTTTTGTAGAAAGGGTTAAAGACACATTGTTTGTTTGTTTTTAAACATCTCACTGGTACTGTGTCAACATTTTTTTAAGTGTGTATTTGCACCCTTAACATACATATTTTATTTTCCACATAGATTCTGTAATAAGTGGGAGACTGATTAATTCAGTCTCTGATACAGGGATTCAAACCCCATTCTACCCTTAGGCAATAATGGAGTAATCTGTGAAGCACATGGCAAAACCAGTTGGGTTGTTGATAAACTCCTCCTCCATTCCCTTTCAGTGCAATCCCCTTTCCCCCAGGAGGCACTCTGGTTCTGTTACATGAGTTTTCTGATGTAATAACCCCTCACCAAGAAAGGTACAAACCACTAAATATGGTCCAGTGAAGCTACATAAGAGTTTGAAAGGCTGAAACAGGCTTTTATTTCGGTTTCTATTGTTAGACATCCAGATCCTATCCTACCATTTATATCGGAGGTGGTTGCTTTTGATACAGCACAAGTCCCCTGACTAAACTGTTATACCCATGTGGATTCTATTCCAGAAAACATATGCAGGTTGAATGTAATTATGACATTGGGAATAGAGAGTTATTGGCCATTATTGTTGCATTAAAATAATTTAGGCATCTCCTAGAAGGCACTAAAGATCCTATCATAGTGTTAACAGATCACAAAAAAATCTCATACTTAGGAAAGACTAAATTGCCAACAGCATATAAACAACTAAAGTGCAATATGTGGCAATTTTACTGGGTGCAATAAATACTTAGGTGCAGCTAGTTATTACTGTGGTACCAATTACGATAGTTCCACACAATAAATAACACAGCAAACAAATAAAGTAAACATTGCACAATAAAACATTGTAATGGTGCTGATTAGAGATGTCCCGAATAGTTCGCTGGCGAATAGTTCCCGGCGAGCATAGCTTGTTCGCGTTCGCCACGGTGGGCGAACATATACGATGTTCGGTCCGCCCCCTATTCGTCATCATTGAGTAAACTTTGACCCTGTACCTCACAGTCAGCAGACACATTCCAGCCAATCAGCAGAAGACCCTCCCACCTCCTTGACAGCATCCATTTTAGATTCATTCGGAAGCTGCATTCTTAGTGAGAGGAGGGACAGTGTAGCTGCTGCTGATTTAATAGGGAAATCGATAGCTAGGCTAGTGTATTCAGTGTCCACTACAGTCCTGAAGGACTCATCTGATCTCTGCTGTAAGGACAGCACCCCAAAAAGCCCTTTTTAGGGCTAGAACATCAGTCTGCTTTTTTTTTTTCCTGTGTAATCTAATTGCAGTTGCCTGCCTGCCAGCGTGTGTGTCAGGCTCACAGCGTATACTGTGCCCACTTGCCCAGTGCCACCACTCATATCTGATTTCACAAAAGCTTGCATTTAAAAAAAAAAAAACGTTTTTGAATGTAATATAATAGCAGTCAGTTTCCTTCACACGTGTGCATTTCAGGGCCTGCCAGGGCACAGTGTCACACCAGTGCAACTCATATCTGGTGTAACAGTAGTGTACATTTAAAAAAAACTAGAAATTTGACTGTGAAATAATAGCAGTCAGTTTCCTTCACACGTGTGCATTTCAGGGCCTGACAGGGCAGTGTCACACCAGTGCAACTCATCTGATGTAACAGTAGTGTACATTAAAAAAAAATACCTAGAAATTTGACTGTGAAATAATAGCAGTCAGTTTCCTTCACACGTGTCCGTTTCAGGGCCTGCCAGGGCACAGTGTCACACCAGTGCAACTCATATCTGGTGTAACAGTAGTGTACATTTAAAAAAAAAAAATAGCAGTTCAATAGATTGAATAGCAGTTAGTTGTCTGCAAGCGTGTGTGTCAGGCCTACAGCGTCTACTCTGCTAACTTCTGCAAGTGCACAGTGCCACTCATATCTGTTGTCACAGTAGCCTGCACGCATAGTACCACTAATCGAAAAAAAAAATAACAGGCAGAGGCAGGCCACCCCGCAGGGGGCCGTCATGGTCGTGGTGCTGTGATTCCCTTTGGCCCTAGAATAATGCCCAGTGTTCAGAGGCCACGTACCCTGAACTCGAAAAGTTCTGAGGACATAGTTGACTGGCTAACACAGGACACCCAATCTTCTACACCTTGACGCACCATCCTCCTCCAGCTTAGCTTTGGGCACCTCTCAAGTTACCACTCGCCCGCCTGCCGCCACCACCAACACTAGCACCACAGCCGCTTCACTTGATCTGTCAGAGGAGTTATTTACACATCAGTTGGAAGAAATGAGTGATGTGCAACCATTATTGCCAGAGGATGTAGATAACAGGGATATGTCTCAGTCAGGCAGCATTACACACATGGACGTAGGGTGTGATGATGATGATGTTGTACCCGCTGCTGCTTCCTTTGCTGAGTTGTCAGATACAAGTGAAGCGGTTGATGATGACGATGCATCCGTGGATGTCACGTGGGTGCCCACTAGAAGAGAAGAAGAACAGGGGGAAAGTTCAGATGGAGGAGAAGGAGACGAGTTGGAAGCAGGGGCAGGTTGTTGCAAGGAGCTAGTGGCACAGTCAGACAGCATGTATCAGCACCCGGGGTCAGCCAGACAGCACGCCAATCAATGCATGAATGCCACCAGAATGCCATCATTGCAGAGCTCAGCAGTGTGGCATTTTTTTGTGTGTCTACCTCTGACAACAGCGATGCCATTTGCAACCTGTACCAAAAGAAACTGAGTCGTGGGAAGTCCAACACCCACCTAGGTACAACTGCCTTGCGAAGGCACATGATCGCACATCACAAACGCCTATGGGATCAACACATGAGTACAAGCAGCACACAAACTCCAAGCCGCCATCCTCCTCCTGGTCCAGCATCTTCAGCCACGTCAACCACTGCTGTCCTCCTTGCCTCCTCTCAACCATCCGCCACTCCATCTCTCGACTTGAGCAGTTCCTGCTCATCTGCCCACAGTCAGGTATCTGTCATGGACATGTTTGAGCGTAAGAAGCCAATGTCACAAAGTCACCCCCTTGCCCGGCATCTGACAGCTGGCTTGTCTGAACTCTTAGCCCGCCAGCTTTTACCATACAAGCTGGTGGAGTCTGAGGCGTTCAAAAAATTTGTAGCTATTGGGACACCGCAGTGGAAGTTACTAGGCCGAAATTTCTTTGCACAAAAGGCAATCCCCAACCTGTACTCGATTGTGCAAAAGGAAGTAATGGCATGTCTGGCACACAGTGTTGGGGCAAGGGTCCATCTGACCACTGATACCTGGTCTGCAAAGCATGGTCAGGGCAGGTATATCACCTACACTGCGCATTGGGTAAACCTGCTGACGGCTGGCAAGCATGGAATGCGTGGCTCTGCAGAGGAGTTGGTGACACCGCCACAACTTGCAGGCAAGCCTGCTGCCACCTCCGCTACTCCTCCTACTCCATCCTCTTCCATAACCTCCTCGGCTGAGTTCTCTTCTGCTGCGTCTTGCTCCACATCAACGGCAACCCCCCAGCTCCCCAGGTACTATTCCACATCTCGGATACAGCAGTGTATCACCGTCTTGGGGTTGACTTGCCTGAAAGCAGAGAGTCACACCAGACCAGCTATCCTGTCTGCCCTGAACGCACAGGTGGATCAGTGGCTGACTCCGCACCAACTGGAGATCGGCAAAGTGGTTTGTGACAATGGAAGAAATTTGTTGGCGGCATTGAATTTGGGCAAGTTGACACATGTGCCGTGCATGGCACATGTGTGTAATCTGATCGTACAACGCTTTGTGCATAAGTAACCAGGCTTACAGGACTTCCTGAAGCAGGCCAGGAAGCTGTTTGGCCTTTTTAGGCGTTCCTACACAGCCATGGCGCACTTTTCAGATATCCAGTGGCAAAACAACATGCCAGTGAGGCTCTTGATTTGCGACAGTCCGACACGTTGGAATTCAACACTCCTAATGATCGACCACCTGCTCCAACAAGAAAAAGCCATTAACGACTATTTGTATGACCGGGGTGCTAGGACAGCCTCTGCGGAGCTGGGAATTTTTTTGCCATGTTACTGGACGCTCATGCGCAATGCCTGTAGGCTCATTCGTCCTTATGAGGAGGTGACAAACCTAGTCAGTCGCACCGAAGGCACCATCAGCGACATCATACCATTTGTTTTCTTCCTGGAGCGTGCCTGCGAAGAGTGATGGACTGGATCAGGCTGTAGATGAGCGTGAAGAGGAAGAGTTGTGGTCACCATCACCACCAGAAACAGCCTTATCAGCATCGCTTGCTGGACCTGCGGCAACGCTGGAAGAGGATTTTGAGGAAGAGGAGTCAGAGGAGGAATGTGGCTTTGAGGAGGAGGAGGAAGACCAACCACAACAGGGTGCTCGTTGTCACCTATCTGATACCCGTGGTTTTGTACGTGGCTGGGGGGAAGAACATACCTTCAGTGAGATCACTTAGGACGAGGAACGGGACATGAGTAGCTCGGCTTCCAACCTTGTGCAAGAGAGGTCCTTCATGCTGTCGTGCCTGTTGAGGGACCCTCGTATAAAAAGGCTGAAGGAGAACGACCTGTTCTGGGTGTCCATGCTACTAGACCCCTGGTATAAGCAGAAAGTGCCTGAAATGTTACAGAATTACCGCAAGTCGGAAAGGATGCAGCAGTTCCAAAATAAATTAAAAAGTATGCTTTACACAGCGTATAAGGGTGATGTCACAGCACAATGGGAATCTAACAGGGGAAGAGGTGAAAGTAATCCTCCTCCTCCCACGACCACGCCGGCAAGGACAGGACGCTTTACAGACGTGTTGTTGATGAAGGACATGCAGAGCTTTTTAAGTCCTACGCATCGCCACAGCCCTTCGGGGTCCACCCTCAGAGAACGACTCGACCGACAGGTAGCAGACTACGTTGCCTTAACTACAGATATCGACACGCTGAGGAGCGATGAACCCCTTGACTACTGGGTGTGCAGGCTTGACCTGTGGCCTGAGCTATCCCAATTTGCGATAGAACTTCTGTTCTGCCCCGCTTCAAGTGTCCTGTCAGAAAGGACCTTCAGTGCAGCAGGAGGTATTGTCACTGAGAAGAGAAGTCGCCTAGGTCAAAAAAGTCTAGATTACCTCACCTTTATTAAGATGAATGAGGGATGGATCCCGAAGGGACTGACAGTGGGCGATACATTCGACTAAAAAAGGCCTGATGAGAGGAACGTAACAGGGATTAAACTGATAAGAATAGAACTACTTAACACACCACTCCTATCTGGTGGCACATTAGATTCCACGCGCAGTGCCCCAAATTTGAAGAAGGAGGACCGACTAAGCATCTTTTTCCATCTCCCGGTTCCTAAAATCGATGCCATATACACGTCCCCTGACAGGGGACGTAACAGGGATTAAACTGATAGGAATAGTACTACTTAACACACCTTATAATAATGCAGAGAGAGGAGTCTGAAGAAGAGGAGTCAGAGGAGGAAGGTGGCTTTGAGGAGGTGGGAGACCAAACACAGCAGGCGTCCCAGGGGGCATGTTGTCACCTTTCGGGGACCCTTGGTGTTGTACGTGGCTGGGTGGAGGAAGAGACCTTCAATGACATCAGTGAGGACAAGGAACGGGGCATGGCTAGCTTGGTATCCAACCTTGTGCAAATGGGGAGTTTGCGATTGTGCAAATGGACTGTTTGCGGTTGTTTGCGGTGCATTAAATGGGGAGTTTGGTCTGTCACTGTGAATCGGGCGTAACCCTTTCACTACCTGATCGATACAACATTATACCTGATGTTTTAAAGCACGTTATTCCAAACAATTTAGGAATGTTAGGTGATTTATGCCCTTTATGGATTAAAACCAGACTCTGCATCAACTATGTAATTTTCCATGGGAGTTTTGCCATGGATCCCCCTCCGGCATGCCACAGTCCAGGTGTTAGTCCCCTTGAAACAACTTTTCCATCACTATTGTGGCCAGAAAGAGTCCCTGTGGGTTTTAAAATTCGCCTGCCTATTGAAGTCTATGGCGGTTCGCCCGTTCGCGAACATTTGCGGAAATTCGCGTTCGCCGTTTGCGAACGGAAAATTTTATGTTCGCGACATCTCTAATATAGAGTTATACCGAAAAAGGTTCTCTTCTTAAGAGGAAGAATCTCAGCTCAACAGCTCAAGTGGATCAACTTATATCCAGAGTCTATAAGTCATTGAGTTTGAAAGAAACTTCTAAAGAAGAACCTTCAACTTCCAACCGCTACTTCTCAGATTTAAAGAGAAAAAGAGCAACCTTTCCTATACACGATACCATTAAAGATTTTATTATGGACATATGGTCCAATACAGACAAAAAGCTATTGGCACAAGGCAGAATCCCATGCCTTTATCCATTTGGGAAAACCGAATCAAGCTATTGGGATCCACTCCAAAGGTGTATGCTGCAAAGTTTAGACTTGCAAAACACACCACATTACCTGTCGACAATGCAGGCTCATTCAGACATCCCATGGATAAAGAGATGGACATACACCTTTCTAAAGCATGCGTCAGCAGGTACAGGCTTTCATCCTGCAGTAGCCCTCTTTTCAGTATCCAGAGCATTAAAAATTTGGTAAATGGTAGGAGATCCTCTCTTCTAAAAAGCTGAAATGACATAAAACTGGCTGTTGACTTTATCTCTGAATCCTCAGTATACACGGTAAGAGCCCTAGCAAGAAACATGGTTCTCTCTGTATCAGCAAGAAGAGCATTATGGCACAGTTCTTGGTCTGCTGGTCTGCTAACACTTTATCGAAATCAAGTCTATACGCTCTCCCTTTCCATGGAGATATGCTGTTCAGAAAGAATCTTCTGATTGCATAAAAAGATTTGCTGAAGGTAATAGAGCTTTTCTCCCACAAGATTGCAAACTCAGAGAATCATTTAGCTCCAAAAGAAATGCAGAATATCCTTCCCTTTGAGATCATATAAACCAGGAAGGGAATATGGGAGATCAGTCATCTATTAGAGGTGGAAACTCTAGAGGCTCTTCATTGCACAAGACCTTCATAACGTCAAGTCTGGAGGACTTGGAGAACGTCTACTACTATTCCAAAAGATATGAGAGCAATCCACAAAAGACCCTGAGTACTGGACCTAATTCAAAGAGGATATCTTATAGAATTCTCCAGAGCACCTCCACTTAGCTTCTTTCAGAAAACAAACTGGTCAGGAGACAAAGAAAAAAGATGAGCCTTACATTTTTTTTATTCCATTCCTTCAAAAGAGGGAGTAATCGTACTCGTACATTTTACTCCCATATATTTTTTGACCAGAAAAGCCGCAGGAGGATGGAGACACATTCTAGGTTTAAGCAGACCAAAGAAGTCCCTAAACATCTGCATGTTCAAGATGGAATCTCTACAATCCATCATAAAAGCAGTGTTTCAGGCCAGTGGCTAAAGCAATAGACTTGGCAGACACTCGTTTCCATATTCCCATCACTCACCAACATCAAAAATACCTCAGATTTGCAGCTCCTCATTCTCCAAGGTCATTTTAATAGCAGAACTCAGGAAAAGAGGCATATCCATTTCCCATTATCTAGACAACATCTTAGTTCTGTCAGAAATTAAATAAACCTTACGGAGTCACAGACACGTGTCTGCAACTCCTTCCGCATCATGGTTGGAAAATCAACATAACCAAAAGTCAACAAACCCCATCTCAGAACATGATAAAACTGGGAGCCCTGTTCAACACTTCCAAAGGCACGATAACACTGTCACCAGAAAGAGGTATGAGAATAATAAAGAAAGTCAGAGGCATGTTGGCATCCAGTGTAACCTCGCCAGAAAAGACTATAAGTCTACTAGGCTCCATGTCCTTCACTATTGGCCTGACAAGGTGGACACAGTGGAGAATGAGAACTTTCCAGGACAATTTCATTCACTAATTCAAATCAGGAAACACAGAAAAATGAAAATAATGAGACCGCTTATGACTTGGGCACAAGCAAATATAACAGCTATACTTCTTCAAGAAATATATAATTCTGTAGACGACTTCCTCAGCAGAGTGAAAATAGATCCAGGGGAATGGAGACAATCATACAAGATATCCCAGATGATAACAGAGAAATAAACTTGATGGCATCAAGCAGCAACAGGAAGGTGAAGGACTTCTTTTCAAAAAGTCTGGACCCACAAGCCATAGTTAGTGATTCACTCTCATGCAGATGGCAATTTCACCTAGGATATGAATTCCTTCCAACTCCTTTACCCTGCTGAGGAGACTAAGACAAGAGAAAGTATCAATCATACTCATTGCTCCATTCTGGCCATTGTGGGGATATTTATGGGATAATAATGTAAACAGATGAGAATTGCCCACGATTTTCAATTCTCAGATCCTTAATCGTTATCGTGTTAAATGAAATGTATAACCATATACCGGTAATTAAAAATCACAAATTGTTATAAAAATAGATATTTATTTCTTAACAATTTAAATAATAATGATGAGTAACATGCATGATAATAATCAATGGAATTCGAGTATAACATGAATATGTAATACAATATGGCAATAATCAATGAATATTCAGTATAAAACAATATGCAATACAGAGTGGCAGTTTACTTCCTGGTTAGTACGCATAGACTCCATTAGCTGTCAAGACTGATTTACGACCCTTTCTTTACAGCTACGGAAACAAAGTTTTAAGGAGACAGAGCATTCCTTAGAGCTGCAGTAAAACTTTCTGGCAGAAGTAACCCTTTCAGTGCTGGCTAGACCTCTTCTAGGGATTTAAGATCTACTCCTATGTAATATTAAATAAAAATAATATTTAAATAATCATAGTCTTTAATCATTTCCTTGATTCATCCAATTAAGAGAAAATCTACATGTTTAATAAGCTGATATTTTATTAATTTGTCTAAACAGATATTTTATCTTATTTATAGCAAATCAACACAGCTGGATAATATCACGATATTCTAATATGTGATTAATCACATAAATACATTATTATTGTTTTTATCTGCAGAATAAAAAGCTTAATTATGTATTTCTTAGTTAGCTAAGATTTCTAAATCGAAATCTGATCGTGAATTATTCAGTCATATATCATGCTATTAATTTTAATTAATTTTAATTAATTAATTAAATGTCTGTATATTTACCAGTTATGTAGATATTTTCTCATCAGATATCCTCAGGTAGCTAAATGTCAAGGAATGTTTCTCTCTGGAGTGTCTTGATTTTCTGAGTGTCCGATTCTGCCTGGATCTCTCTGAATCTTTGAATCTTCGAATTTTCGCATCCCCTTCTTTGAATCCCTGAATCCTCTCTCTCTTCCCTTGTCTTAACTTTTTAAAGGGAAAAATTCCTTAGGTGATAGCCAATCACAAATGTGGGGTGTGGTTCCCTTCTAGGTAACCAATTTAATATTCAGACTCTAGATGGCAGTATTGTTCCACTAGACATACCTATCCAGGAAAGAGTTAACTTTTCCTGGTGGCTATTTTTGACGTCATTTACGTTATCTTTATGTATGCCCTAACTCAAATCTTCTGTCACATCAAAGGGATTTCTTCGGACTTATCCAGACTATGCGTCTCCATTTTCTGTAGTAATTCCTAAAATTGATAGTTTGTGAACTAAGTTTCACCTTAAACTATAATGGGACGTTGTACAATATCGAAAGTAAAATTTAATTATTTAATCTCCTCTGTCACTTAAGTCTGGGAATAGAATTTATACAGTCTGTCCATCCCCCGTTCTCAAAGTCTTATCTCTTTGTTTTGGTTATATACACATTCCATTCAGCTTGGGCAAAGCAGTCAGTCAAAGAGAAAGGATAGAATTTTGTGTCTCTTTGTTAACTTGAAGATACAAAATGGAGTCTGGTCTGTTTAGCAATGACTTCAGAATATACACTTTGTATTTCTGTCATAGCACAAAATGTCTGCCGATATAAATACCCTGACATAACCCCCCTTTAGTGCCTGTCATAGCCAAATAATTTAGCTTATGAATAGGCACTATGGAAGTCACAAGACATAGTGTGCAATCACATCATTTCTGACATAGGCTCATGCGTGGAATGAACATGTTCGTATGCTTTTGTACCTTTAAGTGTTTTGAACTTTATGCTTAGTACAATCAACCATAATATCATCATTATCATAACACACCCAATAACAAACTTAACATGTATGAACCAGTCAACACGATCAATAAGGTCAGTATCTAACTCAGAGTATTTAAATGTGTCCACAGAAATGTTATCTTTCTTGATTGACATTTGGATAGTGTGGTTGGGCTTATGGTCCAGCAAGAACTTTAGATTAGGATCTAGAGGGATATCTAGATTCTGGAAGGGATCCACCATCTCAATAGCACTTTCGAGGACGTCAGTGTACACTGGGTATAGCGTAACGTCACCGATGGTGATACGAGAGTCGTGGGGTACCTTGATCAATGATACAGGTGCTGGTAAGGCAATTACTTTATTAGTCACCTGGTCCCTGCGAAAAACACTCATGTTTTTAAGACACGTGCTTACCAACCATTTATCTTTTACTAAGATAGCATGTACTAACGCATTACTGTCGGTTTTTGACATAGTCACTTGACATGTTTCAGAGCCATGTTTAAGGTACTCGATCCCACACAAAGCATTGGTAGAATCGTACACAAAAGGTTTTCCATCACATTGGAAATTATTGTCTTTGAATTTCTCACAGTCATTCAAAATGGGTATTGAATACCACTCTGGTACCCACGGTTGAAAAGCCAAAACATCTGGGGTTTGGACTTTTACATGGATATTTTCCTTCCATGTACCAACATTGTAAATAGTTTTCATTTGAAAAATGTTTTTGGGAGTTACATATGGTATGGCCAATAAAAAGCAAATCTCCATACGTTCCGGGTCAATTAAGAGAGGTATAGCGCTCCCCATCTCAAAGGCCAGATTTAATTGCATAGGCTCAATTGTTTCTCCATCCACATTGGCAAGCATCGCATGAACAATATCCTTGGATACAAAATACAGAGGTATGCGTCCCCCTGCCAATTCGATCATTCCAGTTTGCACTTCGTCGAGAAAAGCAAGTGTGTGGAACAATATTGGGTCATGCAGAAATAGAAGTTCACGCTTAAATAAGTCATGACTTTGGTGCAACTCAGTGGATTTGGCAATTAACTCCGAATGCAAATTTGTTGTAACAACTGTGTCTTCCACAATAGTTAACACGTCTTGGAGAAGTGTTCTTTGCTCTTTTATCACCTGATGAATATCGTTAATGTGTTGCTTTAGCGCATAGATTTCCATATCCAGCTTTTGGACAGTAATAGAGTTGGCTGCAGACATTCCAGTTGCGACAACTGCACCAACAGTGGCACAAACTAATGCAACAATTATAGCGGTGAGGAACCTTTTGGGTCGGTTGCTCATCGAAATAGAACTGGATACAAATGGTTTCCGGGCTTGCTCCAAGATGTTTCGCACACGGTCCTGTGCTCTTTGGAGGTGCATCTGGTACCAAGTCTGTAACTCAGGAAGCTGCATCGATGAAATGTTGTACGCCTTCTCGATGGAAATCTTGGGGTCCAAGCTGACGAACACACGTCGGGTAAGGATCCTCTTTTCTGTTAAGATGAACCCTGGTGTCTCTTGAATCAGGATGCCGAAGGATGGTCCCATCTCTGCGATCGGGTCGGTCCGTAGCTCTTGGCACAGGAGCAGTACAATCCAGAAACACACCACATCCTTCTTGGACATCTTTCAACAGTCACGGATCAGGAACTCGTTTCAGACTTATCTACTAATGATTTAAGGTTTGTTAAGTATACAAACTTATAACAGTGTGACATCACTTGGCCTAGGACAACGCATTATTACGATTCATCAACATATGTATTTTCTCTAATTCTATAATTATAACTTCATCCCTCACTACATTTATTACTGACTCCTCAGCAATATGCCTATAGCAGTTACACTAGCTAGTAACCTGCTTAGAAATGTAGTTATTGGATGGCAAGGAAATGGTTAATGACATGAACATACATGAGATCATGGCACATCACAACATTTCACATCATACGATACCACGTGAATCAAGCATTCATCCAGGTTAGTCGTTCATCCTTCTGCATCTGAATCCACACCTATAATCCTTAATTGAGATTTAGGATGACAAGCACGCAACTGGTTAATGTGAACCCACTTTTCAATAAAATCGCCATCCTTAGGAATTTTTATTTTGTACGCTACTGGGGAAATTTTGTCAATGATGACATATGGCCCTTTCCAAGAAGGTAAAAATTTCTTTTCCTTGACTTGATTTCGCGCAAAATTATACAGATAGACTTGATCTGTTATCTCATATTCCTTTTTCGTGGTTTTTAAATCATAATAGGTCTTAACCCCTGTTGCTGCTTTCTCTAGATTCTTTTGGGCAAAAGCAAACGCATGCTGTAAATGCTTGCGCAAATCTTCGATATACTGATGCGTAGTGGCAGCATTGATCAAATTATGATCCGAAGTACGATATAGTAAATGCTGTGGTAAAACCATCTTTCTTCCTGTCATCAATTCAAAAGGTGACAATTTGGTAGCAGTGCTAGGTGTAGCTCTAATCGCCATTAAAACTAGGGGCAATTTAATGTCCCAGTCTTTACCAGACTCCTTAACGTACTTTTTCAGAATATTAACGATAGACTGGTTATATCGCTCTACCCCCCCCGCTAGACGCAGCGCGGTATGCAATATGTAGCTTTCGTTTAACACCTAGAATATTCCACATCTTAGCCATTACTTCACTGGTAAAATGACTACCTCTGTCTGACTCAATTCTTTGAGGCAGACCGAACCTAGAAAAGACATGGTTAATCAACAAAGTGGCGCACACGGTACTCGTGTTCTCTCTACAAGGCAAACATTCTATCCACTTTGTGTACATACATGTAACGGTTAACAT
Source organism: Pelobates fuscus (assembly GCF_036172605.1). NCBI lineage: Eukaryota > Metazoa > Chordata > Amphibia > Anura > Pelobatidae > Pelobates > Pelobates fuscus. The sequence continues at coordinate 213,373,278 of NC_086318.1, read as the reverse complement.
GTATTTATTACCTCTTGAAGATCTTGTTACAGGACCTATAAAGTCAATTTGGATATCAGACCAGGGTGATGACACCCCCCTCTTCTGAAGTGGTGCACGATGGGTTGGACCATGGGGTTGATATTGCGGACAAATCAAGCATCCCTGACAGTATGTCTTAACATCTCTTAACATGTGTGGCCAATATGCATAATCACGCAATATCTCATATGTGATCTTATCACCACGATGCCCAGATGTAGGTGCATCATGTGCGTGTTGGAGCATTAACCCTCGGTATACAGTTGGGACTACCCATTGTTGAATACCATGTTTAGAAGTTCTGACCAGCAACCCATCCATGATACTAAATTGGACTTTATATCTCATTAAGATTCGTAAATCTTCATTATCTTTGCAATCCTCATCTGTGATGGGATTTGCAGTAGGGTCTTCTATATGTTTATAGAATATACTTATGACAGGATCGTTCTTCTGACCAGTAATCAGGTCCTCATTAGGAGCCTCTTGACTCCATTGCATGACATTTAAGTCGGCATTATCTCTAGCCTGTCGTCTAGTTATGGTTTCAACGTGAATTGAACCCATGAGATCATCAATGTTTAGGGTTTCACCATTGATGGCCGCTTGTTTTGCCAGTGAATCGGCTAAGTCATTGCCATCCTTATCAATACCTTCTATCTTAGAATGGCCTTTGGTTTTCTTCCAATATATGGTTAAACCATGTTCCTTAACCAACTCATCGATTTTACAAAACAATTTCCCATGTTTAACAGGTTTGTTATTGCTTTTAAGCATTTGGTTACGTTTCCAGCTAGGCAGATATTCGACGAAACTGTTGCGAACATAGTTGGAATCAGTTATAATAACAAATTCTTTGATACTATATTCTATTGCCATTTGAAAGGTCTTATATACTGCACAGAGTTCGGCTATCTGACTGCTTTTGGGACCAATATTGTATCCTATAGATACATTGGGATAATCACCTATCCAGGCGATTCCGATACCTGCAACTAACTTCCGTTCCGCACCAGCGACGTGGTGATATGAACAACCATCAATGTATACCCACGGTAGTGGTCGACAGTATTCCTCGTCATAAACTTTATAAGGGGATAGCAATTGCTCTTCTAGGAAGTCATCTGCGGTGTCATTATCATCCAGAGATGGAGCAGTACAGTCATGTAATTCTGCTAAACCTTGGGCAACTGGGCTTCTCTTATTATGTTTATAACGGACTTCTAACGGCCATCCCTGTAAGGATAGAGTCCATGCAGTAATTCGACTGTTAGAGAGATTACCGTCTCTAATTCTTTCACTCTGCAGATACTGTAGAGGTTGGTGAGCTGTTTCTACAATTATTTTCTCACCTTGGATATAGCTACGAAAATTTTGTAGTGCCCAGACAGTCGACAATAACGCCTTCTCACACGTGTTGAATTTAACTTCAACAGGTGACAAAGTCTTGCTAGCATATGCAATAACTTTGTTTAAACTGTCCTGCTTCTGGTACAGAACAGCACTTATGCTTAAATCGGTATAACCTGTCTCCAGATAGAAGGGTTTACCCCCCTCTGGGTATGCTAAACAGGGTGCCTGAGTGAGCTTACTCCTCAGTTCACTTACCGCTAGGTCCTGAGGCTCCCCCCAGTTCCAGGTAGTTTCCTTTTTAAGCAGGTGTAAGAGTGGTTTCGTTATTTCTGCATAGTTATCTATGAACTTACGGGAGTAGTTAGTCATACCAAGGAACGATCTTAATTCCCTGATGTTTGAAGGTGTTTTAGCCTTCAGTACGGCTTCAACCTTCTTCCTCTGGGGATTTAATCCTTCAGAGGTTACCTCATGTCCGAGGAAATTGACATGGGTGCGACACCATTGCGCCTTTTGTAAAGACAGTTTAATCCCTGCCTCTCTTAGCTGAGTGAGAACATGTCTAATCTCTATGATATGCTTATCAAAGGAAGTGCTTTTCAGCAAGACATCGTCGACATATGATAACGTTCCTCTCTCGAGTGCATCAGGCATAGCTTTATGCATGAACACAGCGAATTCATGACCAGAGTTTATGTAACCGAAAGGCATACGGGTCCAGGTATACTGCTGCTTCCCAAATGTGAAGGCCAATTTGTATTGATCTTCATTATGGACTGGTACAGTCCAATATCCCTGCGCACAGTCAATGGCAGTGAATATTTTAGATCCCTGCATTTGTACCAAACATTGGTCTATGTATGGCACTGGCCAACCAGACATATAGACGCGTTTATTTAGCTGTCGTAAGTCAGCGCATAAACGCCATTGTCCATTAGGTTTCAGAATTCCCAAGATCGGATTATTATACGAACTGTGCACTGGACGTATAATACCCCTTTCCTTTAAATTCTGAATGATGTCTTGTAGACCATCGTATGACGCTAATGGGAGTCTATATTGTTTGATAAATACAGGTGGTAAATTTGGGTCAGTTTGTATTCTGGCTACGTGGAGGTTAGTTAACCCACAGTCGTAGGAATCTTTGGCAAAAATATCTTGGAATTCCAAAAGGATTTCCTTTAGCTGCTGCCGCTCAGCATCGTTGGAGCAACCGTCAGCTAAAGATATTTGCTCTTCTAGCCTTTCCTGAAATCCTGGAAAGATTTCAGGCTGGCCTATCTCATAAGCTTCTTCAAGCCTAGAAGTTAGGTCAGTTCGGTGTTGACTTACCTTTTCTCTTTGGTCGTGATACTCTTGTGATTCCTGCTCATTGAGCGGATGATCGAAGATGATTGATGCTTCTTCGATTTTACACGAGCCGTCTTCGACATTGAAGGGATACACAGATAGGATAGTGAATAATCCTTCTGGGGAGGAATGGAATATTTGATCGACAATTTCGTCCTCAGTTAAGTATTCTTCAGGGATGAGGCCTATAATTTGGTTTTGGAAACCAAATGTATAGTACTCAGCATCCAATGCTAGACCTAATAATGTTCCTTTTGGTAAAGTAACACTATTGGGTGTAACATTGTTGACCATTATATAGGTGGGATTCTTACCAATACTTACCATTGGTGTATGCGTTACCACCATCCCTAATCGTTGTATCCTGTTGGATAAACAAATTAGGGCATCAGAGTTTTCTAATCTCTGACCCTCCTTGACCTGTAGGGGTAAAAGAAAGTTACTTGTCCCTTGTGGAATGGTTATGTCATCAGGAACTTGGATACTTACCGCATATGGGAGTATTTGTCCTGATTTCAGGGCGTTTTCCTCGTGAAGGTATCCACAAGGATTGCCTTTTAACCTTGTCCACAAGTTGGAATTAATCAGGTCAAGGTGTATGGCAAAACGATGTATGACATCATTGCCAATGTAAACCTGATAGCGAGGTTCGTCTATCACTAGGAATAAATGTTTAACTGTCTTATTTCCAATGGAAATAGATAGTAAACATTTTGCTATCACATTGTGACTCTCTGATTCGCCATCCAGGTTCTGGATCCACCTGTCATGTGGGGAAGCGTACCTGATCATTTTAGGATTAGCGATCTGCTTTAACAGACTTCTGCTAATATAGCTGTTCTCACTGTGTAAGTCCAGCTTTGCATTCCTATTTCTTCCTAAGTCATTTATCTGAATAGGAAAGAATAAGTTGTTATTAACCCTTTCAATTCTGGCAAGGAATTGAGCATGACCTGCCAGATCTACAGATTCAACATAGTCCCTGTGGAGAGAAATGGTTAAAACATCACCTTCCAGAGAGACATTCTGGATCCTCTCTGGAGCAATTCTTACGGAAAGCTCATCTACAGGTGCGATTGCGTCATTCACCTGCAGGATAGTCACGTCAGGTGACTGACTATTCCTAAAATGTACCTCAATTGAGTCAGGTCTTTCTTCTATCACATGGCAGTTACGATCAGATTGTACATGTGATCTCTCATAGGTTATAGGAACCTTAGCTTGTGACCATACAATTCCATTCACACAGTCAATAATTGTGTTAAGTCTTCTGAGTATGTCTATACCCAGAATTAGTCGGTTATAGGGGAGATCTACCACTATCACCGGGTGTCTAAAGGTTTTGTTACCTATTTTAAACTTTAACCAGGTATTGCCAATAACATGAAGTGCATTTCCTCCAACGCTCAACAAAGCATTGGGGAAATTTCTTAGCTTCGGCTTATCCGTTGCTAAGTCCATTACCTGCTGGAAGTAGGTATTGGATAAGATAGTAGCTTGTGAACCAGTATCTATTAACCCTTTGAAAGGTTGGGGTAGCGAATCCTGTATTTCTACAGACATGTAGTACCTTCCTTCATGTTCCTCTAATTCACATAAGAATTTAGAATGTGTCAACATATTACTTGTTTTCCATACATTACCGGTCACAGCAGTAGTTTCTACCTGTACTGAGGAATGCTCAGTCTTACCCACAGGCCCATCCTTTGTAGGAATATCTTGAACTGTCAAGAGGGAACTAGTGGTCGGCATCTCATCAGTTAACCCTTTCAGGTCTGGATCCTGGAAACTAGTGGTTGCTGGGGCTATTTTAGCCTTTGGCTGAAATGAAAAAACAGAGGAACACGTTGCGCCTCCTTCACCTGGAAGTGAAGTGACGGGATTGGCAATAGGTTTCCTAACACAACTATCGTCTATTTGACTGCTAGTACCTGGAAAGGAAACAGGGTTAGGCATTACATCTACTGATAACCTATCCTGTTTAGTCACTGTAGCTATATTTGCTGCGGCACTTGTTGTTGTTGCTGCAATTGCACAGGTGTCTCTGCAATTTGAGCTGTCCCTAAAAAAGGATTGATAGCAAAGACTTGGTTGATCTTTGTCATTTGCTCCATTAATTTGCCCATCTGATCAGTCAATTGACCAACCTGACGACGCAAATTATTTCCCCCATTGCCGTTTTGTCTTTGCCCATTAGAATTTGGCTGGGATGGCTGAGACTGTTGTGAGTTATTGGAAGCAGATTGGTTGTTTCTGTTTCCATATCTCCTATTTCCCTGAGGATTCCTTCTCCATTGGGAATTGCCTTGGTTTTTATTAACCCAGGGGCGTTTATTCCCATTGGAATTGGATTTTTCAGAGTTATTGTCAGAGGAGTTTGCGGAATTGCTTCTGGCGTTTTCCTGTTTCTGAGGCTTTGGTGTTTTCAAAACCTCAGAATAGGTCCTCTTTTTCTGTTGGGTTTCTAAACCTAACTGTATTTTAGTCTCTGACACCATTTTATCACCAGGTTTCTTAACCTTTGGCTGATTTTCGTCATGTGCATGGTGTATGGTATACAATTTCATGCACTGACTGACTAGCCATTCTAATGGTAGCTTACAATCATAATCTCTTGCTAGATTCATTTGTATACTTACCGGCATGGTATGAAAATACAGATCTTTGAAATCTGTGCTTTCATACCTGGGTTTTCTTTGGGCCACGGAGTATGCATTCTTAAGAATTACTAAAAATTCTCTGGGGCTTTGATCTGGACGGCACTTTAAGTTATAAAGCGCCTTCTTTGCAGAAGCAACGGTTTTATACTTACCATATTCCATGATTATTTCATATTTCATTTTGGACCAGGACATTAACTGCATAGCTTGAAGACTTTCAAGATGAACACGGCACATTGAATCAAAGGTCCATGTAATGAACCATTTCTTTTGAATGTCATCATACATGCCCAATGAATTCATTGCTCTATCATAATTTTCCAGATGTTCAGATATGTTTCCTGAACCTCTAGAAAATTGTGGGACAGTCTCTCTAAGGAACTTAACAACCTTTAGCGATTCATAAACAGGCGTCGTTGATTTACGACTTCTGTTTCTTTTTAAACGTCTATGCGATCTGTCTGCTGAAGAGGAATTAGACCCGTACAACAGTGCAGATGGCATATCAGTCACATGGCCTTCAGAGTGGACAGTGCAATCACTTTCACTCCCATCACTCTGAGCTTCTTGTTCACTGTCACAATTCTGATCAGCATCAGAATCCTGCCAGTGTACAGAACCATGTCTGTTTTCATTCCTATCATCTTGAACTGGACTCTCCCTCTCAAGTTTGGCCAAGACAGCTTTTTCAAACTGTTCTGCCCAAGATTGCCAAGGTTGTTTGGCAATGCCAGGAGATGGAGAATTCTGTTTCACAGGTGATATTCCTGAATTACTCACCTCATTCCTTACAGACTGTTTTATGAAAACCTGGTCTGGTGTGGGAACATCATAACAAGGAGGGGATTTATAGATAGTCTTTTCTTTCATTTTTGTGCAACTTTTTGGCACAGAATGATGACTACTAACCTCACTGCCTGATTTCAGACTCTCCTCTTCATATTTATCCAATTGCATTTTGAACTGATTTATTTCCTGTGCATATTTATCCATCAAAGCTGTCATTTCTTTTTCATGATCAGCCTGACGAGTTTTATGCTCAGCAAGTAAATCTTGGTATTTCCCATCTTGAATGCCAAATTGTTCACTGTACGTGTCCAGTTTGGTATTCAATATCTTGTTTTCATCTAACGCCTTAAGAAGTGCTGTCATAAAGAAAGGCCAGGATTGTATTATGTACCCCATCTTTTTCTCTATGTTCTTTTGTTCAGCAATTACTTTAAGTTGTTTCAGTATGTGTTCATCAGTCATAAGCGTCCGTTTAGCATCCCATTCTACGCTCTTTAACCAAACGTCATAGCTTAAATCATTTTTCATATGTGTATGAATATTGATTAAAGCATGTTTTCTTAAGTCTTCAATTATTTCAGTATTATCTGTTACAGATGTATCGCTGGCCATATTTTATACAATGATTTAATCTCAATACAAAACTCTTTTCTATATTAAGATTAATTGCATGAATTACACAAATATTATTATTGTATGGAATATAATTTCAACTTAAACGATCTCAGCGACAGTGCCTCCAATTTGTGGGGATATTTATGGGATAATAATGTAAACAGATGAGAATTGCCCACGATTTTCAATTCTCAGATCCTTAATCGTTATCGTGTTAAATGAAATGTATAACCATATACCGGTAATTAAAAATCACAAATTGTTATAAAAATAGATATTTATTTCTTAACAATTTAAATAATAATGATGAGTAACATGCATGATAATAATCAATGGAATTCGAGTATAACATGAATATGTAATACAATATGGCAATAATCAATGAATATTCAGTATAAAACAATATGCAATACAGAGTGGCAGTTTACTTCCTGGTTAGTACGCATAGACTCCATTAGCTGTCAAGACTGATTTACGACCCTTTCTTTACAGCTACGGAAACAAAGTTTTAAGGAGACAGAGCATTCCTTAGAGCTGCAGTAAAACTTTCTGGCAGAAGTAACCCTTTCAGTGCTGGCTAGACCTCTTCTAGGGATTTAAGATCTACTCCTATGTAATATTAAATAAAAATAATATTTAAATAATCATAGTCTTTAATCATTTCCTTGATTCATCCAATTAAGAGAAAATCTACATGTTTAATAAGCTGATATTTTATTAATTTGTCTAAACAGATATTTTATCTTATTTATAGCAAATCAACACAGCTGGATAATATCACGATATTCTAATATGTGATTAATCACATAAATACATTATTATTGTTTTTATCTGCAGAATAAAAAGCTTAATTATGTATTTCTTAGTTAGCTAAGATTTCTAAATCGAAATCTGATCGTGAATTATTCAGTCATATATCATGCTATTAATTTTAATTAATTTTAATTAATTAATTAAATGTCTGTATATTTACCAGTTATGTAGATATTTTCTCATCAGATATCCTCAGGTAGCTAAATGTCAAGGAATGTTTCTCTCTGGAGTGTCTTGATTTTCTGAATGTCCGATTCTGCCTGGATCTCTCTGAATCTTTGAATCTTCGAATTTTCGCATCCCCTTCTTTGAATCCCTGAATCCTCTCTCTCTTCCCTTGTCTTAACTTTTTAAAGGGAAAAATTCCTTAGGTGATAGCCAATCACAAATGTGGGGTGTGGTTCCCTTCTAGGTAACCAATTTAATATTCAGACTCTAGATGGCAGTATTGTTCCACTAGACATACCTATCCAGGAAAGAGTTAACTTTTCCTGGTGGCTATTTTTGACGTCATTTACGTTATCTTTATGTATGCCCTAACTCAAATCTTCTGTCACATCAAAGGGATTTCTTCGGACTTATCCAGACTATGCGTCTCCATTTTCTGTAGTAATTCCTAAAATTGATAGTTTGTGAACTAAGTTTCACCTTAAACTATAATGGGACGTTGTACAATATCGAAAGTAAAATTTAATTATTTAATCTCCTCTGTCACTTAAGTCTGGGAATAGAATTTATACAGTCTGTCCATCCCCCGTTCTCAAAGTCTTATCTCTTTGTTTTGGTTATATACACATTCCATTCAGCTTGGGCAAAGCAGTCAGTCAAAGAGAAAGGATAGAATTTTGTGTCTCTTTGTTAACTTGAAGATACAAAATGGAGTCTGGTCTGTTTAGCAATGACTTCAGAATATACACTTTGTATTTCTGTCATAGCACAAAATGTCTGCCGATATAAATACCCTGACACCATGGTTTTTTCTTCTACTGAGTCTCTGCATGGAAGACCCATGGCACTTACCAAAAGTTCCCTTCCTACTGCAACAAGGTCTAGTTCTTCATGGTGAAGTTACTGAGTATTATACACGACAAACCCAGTGTAAGGTGGAGCGCTATGGAATGAATTAACTTACCCCCCTGGGGTTTTCAGTATAGCCTAAGGGGGGAGAGGGGTACAATAGTGCAGACTATTAAGTACAATCTGAGTGAAGTAACCAAATAGTGGTTCACTCACATGGGTCTGAGCCTAAACTGGACAGGCTCAGATCTCTCAAGCAGACGTGTCCTTAAGGAGACACGGACCCTTTAGAGGTTGATTTTCTAAGCTTTCTTTCTGTGGAGTACAGTAAAAAACCGAGATCTGGTGCAATATATTTCGGGTACCAGTGTGTGCAGATAGATAAAATATAACTGCTCACCTTTCATAGAGCCTCAGACTTGGCTCTAAGTATTTCAGCAAATGTGTCTATAAGGGGACACTAACCCTTCTTTTGTTGGAGCGGGAACTGCAGATGTAGACTGAATCAGAAGCTCAGGTGGACAGATAATGAATAGTAAAAATATATTTATTGGTAAAAATAATTATGTGTATAACACTATAAAACAATAAAAATATATAAGTCTATATAGAAATAATGTCCAAACTTCTGAGGTGGTCCGAGACGCGTTTCGCCTGGTCGGCTTTCTCAATCGGTGTCTCTCTCTCGTGGTTCCCTGTCTTCTTTTGAATGCTGTCTTTGGGTCCCATTGGTGGATGGTTTCGCGCCCTCCGGTTCCGGTTCAGCTGTAGTTCCGGTTTCGTCGACCGGAAATGACGTCGCGCTGGTCTCGTCGACCGGAAGTGACGTATCGCTCGTGCAAAGTCCTATTTCCTGATAAGTCCATTGTCGCCATTTTGATTACTGGCAGCGATCTAGTAGGCAAGTGATACTCCCATAGGGATATAGTGCAGGAGAAATAAGGGCAACATAAAAACTAGTTAGGTCCAAATCTAACACATATTAAATATACCCAAGTGTTTCAAATGGTCTTAAAGGTGCATTCTATTCTTAGGCATACAGATACCTATATGTTTGTACATATCCTTAGATTGTGGTTAATTCATCTGTATATTTAAAGTGCATAGGGTATTCTAGATTCCATATATTATAAATATTTCTAATAAAAACCTTAGTGGGTGAGTAATAAAAATAATAAAAATCTGACACCTTCATGCTTTTAGTGCAAATGGAGATTAAAAATACATATGTAGAAAGAAGTCTCTACCATATGTAGAGGCAGTGATAAAAATGAATAAAAAGTTTATAAGAAGTGGCAAAGTTCGAAGTCATTGTTAAGACCATGAGGTGTCAGTGTATTCAAATTAAAAATCCACCTCATTTCTAATTGCCCCAAACGTTTGATAAGATCCTCCCCTCTCCAATTTGGTACCAGTTTATGTATACCCATAAATTTCATGTTGTTTGGGTTTTTATCATGTTTTTCCAGGAAGTGTGCTGATAAACTGTGTTTTGCAAATCCATTTTTGATATTTCTAATATGCTCTTGTATCCGTACGTTAAGATTGCGAATAGTACGTCCCACATAAAATAGACCGCACGGGCATATAATGACATATATGACTTTTTTTGAGTAGCATGTAATTAGTTCTTTTATTTTAAAACTTTGTTTAGGATTTTTGGGATGATTAAAAGTCTGGATGTGTCTTTTTGTATTTTGTGTGTTCTTGCATGCACCGCAAGTGCCACATCCGAAAAAAACCTTTTGATTTGTTTAAAAAGTGATCATGCTCCTTGGTTCTTATATGGTTATGTACTAAAGTGCGATTTAAACTAGGTACTCCTCTATATACTATAGTGGGTTTCTCGGGGAGGATAGAGTTTAGTGTATCATCGTTTTTTAAGATGGGCCAGTGTTTGTTCAGGATTCTCTTAAATTGTTTGCTTTTGCAATTGAAATCACAGACAAACACTGGTTCGTTTTTAGCTTCCTTTTTCTCCTTATATCTAATTAGGGAGGATCTCTCTTCTACTTTAACCTTGTCATAAGCTGTATTCAGCAAATCTTCTTGATATCCCTTTTCTTTGAAATTATCTAAGATAATCTGTGCCTGTTCATGGAATGTTGTGTCCTCCGTGCAGTTGCGCCTTATTCTAAGTAACTGAGCTCTGGGGGCATTAACTAACCACGGGGAATAGTGGCAGCTGGTGTCCTTTATATAGCTGTTAACGTCTACGGTCTTGAAGAAGGTCTTAGTCTTAATTGTTTGGTTCTCTACATAGATGTTAAGGTCTAAAAAGTTTACACATGATTTGCTGTAGTTGGAGGTTAGTTTTATTCCCCACTCATTAGAGTTAAGGTGTGTGAGGAAGGTTTGTAGAGACTTTTCATCTCCCCTCCATATGAAGAACAGATCATCTATGTACCTGCGATAGGTCACGAGGCTCGACTCCCATCTGGTGTCCCCATAAATGAACTCTTGTTCCCAATGGGACATAAAGAGGTTCGCGTAACTGGGAGCGAACCTCGTGCCCATCGCAGTTCCACATGTTTGAAGATAAAAATTGTTCCCATACCAAAAGTAGTTATTGTTGAGGATCCATGTGATCCCCTCAACTATAAAATCTACCTGGTCTGGGTGAAAGCTGCGGGATTGGTCTAGAAATGTCCTGGTTGCCAAGCATCCTCTATCATGTGGAATGATCGTGTATAGTGAGGTTACATCTGATGTAACCAAATAAAGATTATCCTCCCATATTGTATTTTCAAGTATCTGTAATATACTGATCGTGTCTTTGAGATAACTCGGGCATTCTCGTACTATCCGTTGGAGGTGTTTATCTATGTATAATGATAGTCTGCTAGAGATTGATCCAATTCCCGATATTATTGGTCTGCCTGGGGGATTGGTGGCATCTTTGTGTATTTTCGGGAGGAAGTAAAATACAGGCACTTTGGGGTGTGAGATATTCAAAAACTCGTTTTCCTTTTTATTGAGTATATTTCTAGACTTTCCTTTTTCTATTAGTTGGTGGTAGCTATCTTTAATCTCATCTGTCGGATCCTTCTTCAATATTTTATATGTGTGTGGGTCTCCTAGGATTCTCTCTGCTTCTTTATTATAATCAGTATGTTCCAGTAGGACTATGCCCCCCCCCTTATCAGCTGGTTTTATCACGAGGGTATGGTCATTCTTAAAAGATTTCAATGCTGCCCTTTCTTGTATTGTCAGATTATGTTCAAATCTGTTAAGACTTTTAATTTTGTGGGTGTCTTTCATCACCATCTTTTCGAAAGTCACCATCTCTTCTGAGATGCATGATTTTGGAAAGAACTTGGATTGTTCTTTTAATTCTGTATGTGTAAATTCTGACTGTTCTCTTTCCTGTATATTTGTTTCGCTTGGGTGTTTATTAAAAAACTTTTTTAAACATAGTTTCCTCTTAAATTTGTTTAGATCAATATATATATTGAGACATTGAGACATTGATAAATTCAATATATATATTGATCTAAACAAATTTAAGAGGAAACTATGTTTAAAAAAGTTTTTTAATAAACACCCAAGCGAAACAAATATACAGGAAAGAGAACAGTCAGAATTTACACATACAGAATTAAAAGAACAATCCAAGTTCTTTCCAAAATCATGCATCTCAGAAGAGATGGTGACTTTCGAAAAGATGGTGATGAAAGACACCCACAAAATTAAAAATCTTAACAGATTTGAACATAATCTGACAATACAAGAAAGGGCAGCATTGAAATCTTTTAAGAATGACCATACCCTCGTGATAAAACCAGCTGATAAGGGGGGGGGCATAGTCCTACTGGAACATACTGATTATAATAAAGAAGCAGAGAGAATCCTAGGAGACCCACACACATATAAAATATTGAAGAAGGATCCGACAGATGAGATTAAAGATAGCTACCACCAACTAATAGAAAAAGGAAAGTCTAGAAATATACTCAATAAAAAGGAAAACGAGTTTTTGAATATCTCACACCCCAAAGTGCCTGTATTTTACTTCCTCCCGAAAATACACAAAGATGCCACCAATCCCCCAGGCAGACCAATAATATCGGGAATTGGATCAATCTCTAGCAGACTATCATTATACATAGATAAACACCTCCAACGGATAGTACGAGAATGCCCGAGTTATCTCAAAGACACGATCAGTATATTACAGATACTTGAAAATACAATATGGGAGGATAATCTTTATTTGGTTACATCAGATGTAACCTCACTATACACGATCATTCCACATGATAGAGGATGCTTGGCAACCAGGACATTTCTAGACCAATCCCGCAGCTTTCACCCAGACCAGGTAGATTTTATAGTTGAGGGGATCACATGGATCCTCAACAATAACTACTTTTGGTATGGGAACAATTTTTATCTTCAAACATGTGGAACTGCGATGGGCACGAGGTTCGCTCCCAGTTACGCGAACCTCTTTATGTCCCATTGGGAACAAGAGTTCATTTATGGGGACACCAGATGGGAGTCGAGCCTCGTGACCTATCGCAGGTACATAGATGATCTGTTCTTCATATGGAGGGGAGATGAAAAGTCTCTACAAACCTTCCTCACACACCTTAACTCTAATGAGTGGGGAATAAAACTAACCTCCAACTACAGCAAATCATGTGTAAACTTTTTAGACCTTAACATCTATGTAGAGAACCAAACAATTAAGACTAAGACCTTCTTCAAGACCGTAGACGTTAACAGCTATATAAAGGACACCAGCTGCCACTATTCCCCGTGGTTAGTTAATGCCCCCAGAGCTCAGTTACTTAGAATAAGGCGCAACTGCACGGAGGACACAACATTCCATGAACAGGCACAGATTATCTTAGATAATTTCAAAGAAAAGGGATATCAAGAAGATTTGCTGAATACAGCTTATGACAAGGTTAAAGTAGAAGAGAGATCCTCCCTAATTAGATATAAGGAGAAAAAGGAAGCTAAAAACGAACCAGTGTTTGTCTGTGATTTCAATTGCAAAAGCAAACAATTTAAGAGAATCCTGAACAAACACTGGCCCATCTTAAAAAACGATGATACACTAAACTCTATCCTCCCCGAGAAACCCACTATAGTATATAGAGGAGTACCTAGTTTAAATCGCACTTTAGTACATAACCATATAAGAACCAAGGAGCATGATCACTTTTTAAACAAATCAAAAGGTTTTTTTCGGATGTGGCACTTGCGGTGCATGCAAGAACACACAAAATACAAAAAGACACATCCAGACTTTTAATCATCCCAAAAATCCTAAACAAAGTTTTAAAATAAAAGAACTAATTACATGCTACTCAAAAAAAGTCATATATGTCATTATATGCCCGTGCGGTCTATTTTATGTGGGACGTACTATTCGCAATCTTAACGTACGGATACAAGAGCATATTAGAAATATCAAAAATGGATTTGCAAAACACAGTTTATCAGCACACTTCCTGGAAAAACATGATAAAAACCCAAACAACATGAAATTTATGGGTATACATAAACTGGTACCAAATTGGAGAGGGGAGGATCTTATCAAACGTTTGGGGCAATTAGAAATGAGGTGGATTTTTAATTTGAATACACTGACACCTCATGGTCTTAACAATGACTTCGAACTTTGCCACTTCTTATAAACTTTTTATTCATTTTTATCACTGCCTCTACATATGGTAGAGACTTCTTTCTACATATGTATTTTTAATCTCCATTTGCACTAAAAGCATGAAGGTGTCAGATTTTTATTATTTTTATTACTCACCCACTAAGGTTTTTATTAGAAATATTTATAATATATGGAATCTAGAATACCCTATGCACTTTAAATATACAGATGAATTAACCACAATCTAAGGATATGTACAAACATATAGGTATCTGTATGCCTAAGAATAGAATGCACCTTTAAGACCATTTGAAACACTTGGGTATATTTAATATGTGTTAGATTTGGACCTAACTAGTTTTTATGTTGCCCTTATTTCTCCTGCACTATATCCCTATGGGAGTATCACTTGCCTACTAGATCGCTGCCAGTAATCAAAATGGCGACAATGGACTTATCAGGAAATAGGACTTTGCACGAGCGATACGTCACTTCCGGTCGACGAGACCAGCGCGACGTCATTTCCGGTCGACGAAACCGGAACTACAGCTGAACCGGAACCGGAGGGCGCGAAACCATCCACCAATGGGACCCAAAGACAGCATTCAAAAGAAGACAGGGAACCACGAGAGAGAGACACCGATTGAGAAAGCCGACCAGGCGAAACGCGTCTCGGACCACCTCAGAAGTTTGGACATTATTTCTATATAGACTTATATATTTTTATTGTTTTATAGTGTTATACACATAATTATTTTTACCAATAAATATATTTTTACTATTCATTATCTGTCCACCTGAGCTTCTGATTCAGTCTACATCTGCAGTTCCCGCTCCAACAAAAGAAGGGTATGTGTCCCCTTATAGACACATTTGCTGAAATACTTAGAGCCAAGTCTGAGGCTCTATGAAAGGTGAGCAGTTATATTTTATCTATCTGCACACACTGGTACCCGAAATATATTGCACCAGATCTCGGTTTTTTACTGTACTCCACAGAAAGAAAGCTTAGAAAATCAACCTCTAAAGGGTCCGTGTCTCCTTAAGGACACGTCTGCTTGAGAGATCTGAGCCTGTCCAGTTTAGGCTCAGACCCATGTGAGTGAACCACTATTTGGTTACTTCACTCAGATTGTACTTAATAGTCTGCACTATTGTACCCCTCTCCCCCCTTAGGCTATACTGAAAACCCCAGGGGGGGTAAGTTAATTCATTCCATAGCGCTCCACCTTACACTGGGTTTGTCGTGTATAATACTCAGTAACTTCACCATATTGTACTTGTGAGTGCCAAGCTGTGAGAGGACGGCACTTTAGGTGGTAGCAGCTCTTTACTATTGTACCCTTTCTAAGCGCCACTACACACGAATTCTATATATTTTTTAAGGTCTAGTTCTTCATCCAGATCCAGCATCCCTCAACCTAATGGTGTGGAAATCGAGAGGGAAGTGCTAAGAGACAAAGGATTTTTTCCAATCAGTTATGGATACACTTTTACAGGCAGGGAAAACAATCTACATCAGCCACATATTACGAAGTTTAAGTTGTGTTTTCTTCATGGGAAATGTCTAGACAAATAGATATTTAGAAACCATCCACCAAAGATGTTCTGGAATTTCTGCAATCCGGCTTAGACAAGGGGTCAAAGTTATAATACTTTGATATTTCAGCCCTTTCAGCACTTAACAACCACAAACGGGCTCTTGACATGCATATAGCCAGATTCATGACAGCAGTCCTAAAGTTCAATCTGCCTATCAAACCTTTTGCTCCTCCATGGTATTTACAGCTAGTTCTTAAAGCATTAAAATCTCATCCGCTTGAGCCATTGGAGTCTATTTTTGCTCATCTATTAAAACAGAACTACTAGTGACCTTAGCCTCTGGAAGAAGGGTATCGGAACTTCACACTCTATTTCCCAAAGAGACTTTCACAATATTCCACGAAGACAGAGTGATATTAAGAACAGTTCCTGAATTCTGCCCTAAGGTGACTTCAGCATTTCATATAAATGAGGAAATAATGCTCCCAACATTGCATCCTGAGGTACAAACCAATGAAAGAGTAAAATTTGGATGAAAGAGTCAAATTTGGCCTCTATTGACTTGGTAAGATACCTTAGAATGTATTTGCAAAGAACTTCAGAATGGCAGATCCCTCAAAGACTTTTCATCATGTCAGGAAAGGCCTTCAGGAATCTAAAGTAACCATCAGTAGATGGATAGTCTTACCTATCATCCAAGCCCACAAAGCATCTAAGATGAGGATCCCTGAAAGTCTGAAAGCTCACTCTACACAATCCCTCTCTTCATCCTGCTCAGCCGTGGTAAAAGTATCCCCAGAACTTTGCAGTCTTTAAATACCTTCATAAGACATTATCAAAATACCTTCATAAGACATTATCAAATATATTTGAAGGCTGGTCAATTTGATTAATTTGGTAAAGGTGTATTTTCTGCATCTAACTTGTGAGTTTTATTTATTTGCTGTGATTGTCTTGTTTTGGTTTGATTGTGCTCATACACTTGCATTATATAATTTGGAGTCAGAGTTTTTCTTTATTCCCTTGGTTACCGCTTGGATATTACATAGGCCATGGCAGCACAAATATCCCACCTTGTGATATTGCTGATAACGAGACTGAGGAAAGAGGAGGTAGGACACTTCTTTCAATTAGTTCTTGTCTAATTAGAGATAGAGAGTAGCTACCAATTGTTGTGCTGCCATGGCCTATGACCAGGAAAGGAAAATTACGGTAAGTATGAATATATTTCCTTTATATCCTTTATATATTTTCATTTTATATATATGTGTGTGTGTGTGGGTCTGTGTATTTATATAAGCACAAAATGAGTACATATATACTCATATGATGCATATATGAGAGAATATGTCAGGGAAAATGTCAACATCACATTTGTTAAAGAAATGTTATTTATTCGGTGATGTAGCTGTTTTTATATAGCTATAAATTAATTATTTGGTGAATAGTCTATTTACGTTTTTCGTTTCAATTGAAATGTTTATTTTTGCTTCTATTTTATATTGCGTTGTCTATGTATACTGAAATGAAAAATACATTAAAACATTACCCCAAAAACATTACCCCAAATATTCCAATACAGGTCGTAGATCTTTTGTAAATCTCTTGACAGTGAAGGGGATAATTGACTGCTTTCAAGGATGGTAATATAATGCCTTAGGGCCTCTAAGCAGGGTAGTAAGATAGGGGGAGTTTGGCGAGCACAGGTAAAGTGAGAGAGTGCATGAATCAATTAATATATTCTTAAAGGTAGCTTTTAGAAAAGTCATGTTCATCCACGTTGAGTTGTTTAACAATTAGGTGTTATTTCTGAAACATGCTGAGTAATTGCACATACTATTCATTTTTGATCATTAGTAATACTGAACGCTCTAATAATTTTAATCATTAGTAATATTATTTTAACCAATTCCAAATTATTGCTAGCTGTGAAAATTAAATCATAAATCAAAGTGTTTGAAGAATTGCCCTTCAATCAAAATGTATTGCTATTTCTTACAGATGATCAGTGATTTTTCTTTTGTGGCTAGCTATACAGCCAATGATAATTCCCTAATTTTATTTGCATTAATAAGGCCAGGGTACTCTTGCGATATTAGCCATATAGGGCCTGAGGACTAGGCAAACATTGGTCCTATAACACTTAGGGCCACATAAGTTGGGCACCATATGGCTCAAATTCTTTCAGGAATAATGAGAGTATTTAGAATCTTCTACATCTCCGGTTATAATATTCTCCAATTCACAGCACACAGGTTATGGGTATAGTTCTCATCCATCCTTGACCCAAATGAGGTGGAGAAAGAGGGTTGACCATATGCCAGGCCTCCCCTGATTGTAATGAGGTTTCATTAGGTTATAGTGGAATAAAATAATCAATATAACAGTTGTGTTTTCATTCCATGTGTAACTAATTTTAACAGTTTCACAGCCATCAGTTGTCAGCCCCCTTGTACTTACCCTGGTGGTCTGTGGATCTGCCGACACTCCGATTTGGTCGACCACAGCTTCCACGAAGTATGAAACTCCAGACAGCCTCATGGCCGCTGTGTGCCCGTCTTTTTTTGTGATGCGGCACACGCATGCTGATGTCATGACGTCACAGGAGCTCTAATGAATAGAGTTTAGCACACTTGTTAATCCCGCTCTCAACCATATACAATCTTAGTCTGCCCAAAGCACAATGCCCTATTGTGGTTCCTAGTGTTACTAGTGTCCTTATAGCGCATTCTTTTGTCCCTTTGATATATATTGGGTTTGACCCAACTTGCTCTCGACTACTCTATTTTCTGGCTACGCTGACTCAGCTTTTGTCTCTTGTATTGATGTATTTCTGGCTTCCCTTGACCTTGGCTTATTCTGTCATTCCTCATATTTTATTCTATTATCCAGCCATTCTAAGGACTGGATAGGGACCTTCTATCTGTCTCTATTTTTCCAGTGGATTTTCACTCTGCGTGTTGGGTTGTACGTTACATCAGTAAATTGTACTGCACATTTTTAAACATTGTTGCATTTCTTTTAATATGCAACAATTAGCAGAGGCAAAAAAAATATTAGGATCTTAGGGATATGAGGCAATCAGAAAAAAGGATAAACTATTTGAACTATTTTTCCTTAATTTAGTTAAAATATAAGGGGTCATTTTCTTGCACAATGTTTTCATCCAGATGCATATGTTAACCTAAAATAGCATTACGTCTAGGAATAGTTAACCACTAGATATGTGCACTAAGAACTTTGCAGCCTTTGATTACAATATTGTTGCTAATCCCCATTCTAAACAAGTTTGAACTCAGTTTCTCACAGAGGAAGTGGTCTTGGCACAGGAGCAGGGATTATTATAGCACATAATACCAACCTATTCTACTCATTTTCAAAAGAAGAAAGTGTATTTAAAAGGATAAAGATAACCTTACATTTTGATAGTAAGGTTCAGATCAACAGGCTACCTAGAGGTTACCAACACACCGCATGCTTGTAGTTGAGAGCTGAAATATATGCTCAGATATTATTTGCCATAATGAATGTTCTATGTGTCTTTGTTAAACTCTGAATTAAACTAAGCACATAGGAGTGGGCTCCAAGAAGAGGTCAAATGGAAAAGTGCATATTTCCTAACATGTAGCCATTAAGTACACTATCCCTTATGCCATCCCTACTCTTCATAAAACTTGAGGCCATGAAGACATAGTATAGTTGTGCTTTTTTAATGCTTTAGAAAAGCCTAGGAAAATACTTGATTAGCTCAATGTATTATGTTATATGATATTTGTTTCTATTTCTTTCTATATTTTTTGTTGCATTTAATTGTAGAAACATTCCACATGACTGGCAATGGTTTATATGCATCAATTTCAAATTGATGTTTGCATACTGGATATTTTTTTTCTAGGTTGAAACCTGTCAATCCATAAAGACTACTTCAAAATTAATTATGTTTTTAATGGAATTTTTAAAATGTGAAATTTAAATGTAAACTTGAAGCGAGATGAACCCCACAGTTATTTAACACCACAAACTCAGTGTTGATGATCTTGCTAGGCTTATACAAGTAGCTATAACAAAATCTTTCCAAGCCTCCAGTCGTCTTCAACAGACAAGCAAGAAACATACTTCTTACAGTATCTGTTATACAAGCACTGTCTAACATTTTGAAAGCTATTCTTAGATTGAGTATGTTAAATAAGATTCTCAGTGCTCTTTCAAACTACTTTAGTCTCCATATTCCTTTCTGCCATCTTTAATGATATGGAAGATATGCAAAAAACAAAGAAGAAATTGTGAGTTTTGACAGAAGATATGGACTTTGCATGAGTTTGAGTGGAGAAAGTCTTGATACACCATGAGATATCTGTATAAAAAAAGACAACTTAGATGCAGCTGTTTCCAACCCAGAGAATTCTCAGTTAACAACATGGGAACATGCTATACAGGTAAACCATCAACTAGCACCTTATTTGGTATGAGTGATCTAGAACTATAAAAAAATCAAACATAATCAAGCAGTGTGACACTATGTAACAATATATGCAAGGATATTTAGTATATCTAGGGGAGCACAAGATAATTTTATAATGATGTATGGAAAAAAAAATGTTTTATTCTATTCACATATAACTTGATTTATTGATATTGAAATATCATTATAGCAAAATAAGAGCTGGTGAACATCTATGTAAACTAGAATTCTGGTGCTTGTTCAAGCGCATTTGAAATAAAACATTCACATCCACTATTACCCTTTCCATTGCATCAGTACCCACATGCCACAGACATTTTGATATGTAACGCAGAAAGCAAGGAAATAACATTCTCTTTTGACAGATATGTCATTTTATTTTTCTTATAAAGATTAATGACTTCGGATAAAAATATGTGCAATATCGTAAAACAATGCCACTTATCTTTAACTGCTTAAATTATATAAAGATTTGAGAATAAGAATGTGCTTGATTCTGTCTGCAGCTACACTAAAACCACTTACACTTAATTACTAGTTAATATATAGTCTAATTACCTTTAATTGCAGTGTTAAATATACTGTTTGATAATTTTACGCAATTCAAAAAACAAAACAAGGATGACGATGGCATTTGTTCATTTAAAGGGACATTGAATATATGAATATATATATATATATATATATATATATATTCATATATCGGTATATATATATATATAGATATAGATGTATATATATATATATATATATATATATATATATATATATATATAGATATAGAAAGATATTTATATATATATATATATATATATATATAGAGAGAGAGAGAGAGAGAGAGAGAGAGAGATGAATGAGAGCACTCACTGAATTTTTCTAAAGTGTATTCAAGTTAAAGTATCAACGTTTTGACCAATTGGTCTTTAACCCCTTAACCCCTTAACGACGGATGACGGACCTCGTCCGTCACGCGGTAAAATTAACCCCAGATCACCGCAATCGCGGCGATCGTGGGGTTAATGGTGCTCCGGTCTGCCTCTGCATTAGAGGCAGACCGGGAGCACCGGATTGGGCTGCCCCTGTACATGTGCCCGCTCTGACAGCATGTCTGAGCGGGCACATGTGCTCTGCATACTCACCTCCGCCTCCCTGCACTTCCGGGTTCAGTGTGAAGTGCAGGGAGACGGATCTTCAGTGATCCTGCCCCCTGGTGTTAAAAAAATAAAGTACAATTAAAATCCCACCCCCCTTTATCCCCCTTTACCCATATTAATAAAAAAATAACCCCTTCCCTGCCAATTGATCACTGGCTACAGTGATCAATTGGCAGGGATTACATTTTAATATGATCTGATTTTTTTTTTTTAACCCCTGAGGGTTAATTCTTTTTTTTTAACCCTCAGGGGTTAAAATTAATTTAATTAATTAATTTAAATATTTTAAAATTATAAATTTAGCTAGCTGGGGAGGGTGGAAGTTAGCGGGGAATTGGGGGAATTAGTGTTAGGCTAACTAGGGGTTAACGTTAAAAAAGTTTTAAAATAAACTTTAAAAAGTTAAAAAATTAAGTAAAAAAAAAAAGCTTTAATAACGTTTAAGTAAAAAATTAAAAAAAAAAAACCCTTTACCCAGTCCAAATAAAAATTAACCCCTTCCCTGTCAGTCTATCACTGCCTACAGTGATCAAAATACAGATCACAGTATTATACTGTGATCTAATTTTTTTTTAACCCCTGACGATTAACTTTTATTTATTTGTTAACCCTCAGGGGTTAAATTTATTTAATTAACTAATTTAAATATTGTATAATTAAATATTTTGCTAGCTGGGGTGGGTGGGAGTTATGGGAAAATGGGGAATTTACTGTTAGTGCTGCTTACTGCTAGTTAGGGGTTAACGGTAAAAGAAAAAGCTTAGAAAAATGTTAAATCTGTAAAAAAAAGTTTTACGAAAGTTTAGGAAACTTTAAAAAAATGAATAAGCAAAACAAAAGTTTAAAAAATAGTTTTAAGGGGGGCGTGGCTAACCGCCGAGAGGAATGGACGTGTGATCCCTTCGCTCCGGCATCACGGGTCGCAATCCGACTCCATCCACCGCAATCAGACGGTAAAAGCAGCCAAATTTAACCGATGGCACAGCAGAGAGGGAAGAAGGCTGCCTCTAAGGCAGAAAAACTTAATTTTTTCGGCACTAAGACGCACCATGAGACGGAGGAGGCTCAGGCCTTGTCTCAAAATGGCGGCCGCATCACGGAGAGCCCAGAGGAAGGGGAGACAAACGCTGCAGGGGATTCTGATAAGCTCACAAAGAGCTACCTACAACAAGCCCTGGACACCCTGTCAAGCAAACTCCTATCATCCTGGCAACACACAGCGGATTCACTGAGGAAAGACATGCAGGAACTTGGTAAACGCACCTCTCACATGGAGAACAAAATGGCGGAATTTGCTACAGCACATAATGATATAGCCTCACATGTGGAACAACTGGAGCAAAAACTGCTAATTACAGAAAACAAAATCACAGATCTGGAAGATCGCGCTCGCAGGAACAACCTGCGCATAAGAGGGATTCCTGAAGACGTTGTCCCGGAGAATCTGCAAACGTATGTAAGAGGTGTGTTTCACGCATATGCCCCAGACATACCTGCTGACATGTTACTTCTAGACAGGATACACCGTTTGCCCAGACCCAGGTTCCTGCCAGAAACTGCCCCACGCGACGTGCTACTGAGAATGCACTATTTTCACATTAAAGAGCATATCCTGAGAGCGAGCAGGAATAAGGCGACACCACTGGAAAATTACCCCAATCTGCAGATTTTTGCTGACCTCTCTGCATCGACCTTACGACGAAGAAAAGAGTTTGCACAAGTGGCTAATTCCTTAAGAGCGCATGGCCTCAGATTTAGATGGGGTTTCCCCACTAAAATGTTGGTGACAAAGGACAGCACCACTCAAATCATAACTTCACCTGAAGACGGACTGCGTAAACTGCAAGCATGGGGACTCATGGACCGCGGACAAGACTGTGGCTCCTCACCTTCCAAGCGACTTCAGCTGGACTGGCAAAAGGCATAGGCTACTAGACACTCGCAAGTATATTGATTGTCACACGTACGCACTTGCACAGTCACCAAGGACTGACATTAGGTCTCCAATTGATCACACGTGTTTGGTTTCCTTTAACACGTTAAGTTAAACAGTTTTGCATACAGTATCTAAGTGAATGTGTTAAATATGCTCCTGTAAGTGCCTGACATCCCCATACATTGCCTGGCCTGTCTATTCAGGGACACATCAATCTTAAGGGGCCCTATAGTTTAATAATGGTTACAGGGGGCCCTCTGGCACCCAGAGAACAAGACAATGATTATACAAAATATTGTCATGTATAACAAGGCGAGAACTTGTGATAGTGCATTCATAAGTGTTTGTAATTATGTGTGGTAGTACTTAGCATGTTCACTTACACAGTCTTGCATATAGTACCTAAGTACATGTGTTAAACAGGCTCCTGTGACTGCCTGAGGTTCCCAGACATTACCTAGCTGGTCTATCCAAGTACACACCAATCTTGAGGGGCCATATGGTTTAATATTGTTCACAGAAGGGCCTTCTGGCACCTGAAAAACTCTTGCACAAGGTATTATCATGTATCATATGGCATGGAAATGTGACAGAACACGTATAGATGTTGTAATTGTGAGCGCTTCTTAAGTACATTACGTCACACAGTCTTATAACTAATACCTAGGTAAAAGTGTTACGTAGGATTTTGCAATCGCCTGATAACCCCAGATATTACCTGCCTAACCAGGCACACATCACTCTTAAGGGGATATATAATTTAACACTGTTTAAAGGAGGGCCTCTGGTACCCAAAAACAAACAAACAAACAAACAAAAAAAAAAAAAAAATAAATAAACAGGACAACACTTACACAAGGGTTTATCCTACATACTGGGGCGTGACATTGTGAAAGTACAATCATAGATGCTTATAATTGTGTGTAACCTTGTCTAATCTCGTCTAACCAGATGATAGTTCCCTTCACATTGGTACTGATCGACACTAACTAGACACACTGCAAAACTGTTGTTTATAGATGTATGCCTTACTCAAGTATGTCTTACCGTCTATACGTTTAAGAGATAAGGAAAGACCCATAGCCACGATACGGAAACATGGCAGTTTCCAATTCCACCCCCATGGTACTCCCCTCCAGTACCAAGTTTTATCTTTGTATATATTTGGTTTTGTTTACCCCCCAGTTTAGGTTACCCTATACCCCCACTCCTAGTCCCAAATGGGCGCGACAGCCCAAGCTACTGTTTATATCAGTTTGGAATGCCGTCATTCCTGCAGAAGTGGTCCTCCGTCATTTTAGGGTCGCTAGCAAGTACGACTGCGAGAAAATGGGGAAAAGAAATCAGCCCAGTATCAATCAAACATGTTATACATTAGCTCATTATGAAAATATATTCTCATAACGTAAGGGGCTTGAATACCCCTCATAAGCGTAGGGTCCTTCTGGAGGAAGTCAAGAAAGCTAAAGTGGATATAGTGTGCCTTCAGGAGACTCATTTTGTACGTGGGAGAGTGCCAGAGTTTGGGAAACAGGACTATCCAATACAATATCACACTACTTACTCATCCAAAACAAGAGGAGTGTCACTCTTATTTCACAAATCGCTCACCTTTGAGTTACTAAGTGTAAAAACGGATGCCCAAGGTCGTTACTTAATAATACATTGTCACATCAATAATGCCACATACATCCTAGTGGGCATATACAGCCCTAACTCCAACCAACGCAATTTCCTATATAGGGTGTTGAGCAAACTACCCCAACAAGCTACAGCTGCTACCATAATATGTGGGGATATGAATCACATCCTCCAGCCGACTATGGACACAACAGTATCCCCTAACACCCCTAGGTATAGATCTCTAGTAACACAATGTAAAGCCATTACTAAGCTGCTATCAGAACATAATCTCTACGACATATGGCGAACGACACACCCAAATGAAAAAAACTACACTTTCCACTCCAAAGTACACGGAACGTACTCTCGAATAGATCTCATCTTAGTATCTAGGGATATGTTGTCCTCCTCAGTACACAGTAGCATAGGTGACATAGTGTGGTCGGACCACGCCCCAATGACTCTCACGACCCGGGACACTTACAAACACAGGGGGAAAGCCCCATGGCGATTAAATGATACACTCCTATACACAAATTCCTTTAAGAAAGAACTGGAAGCCGAAATAGAAGAATATTTCAAACTAAATAACCAACCCGAAATCTCACCCACCACATCTTGGCAAGCCCATAAAGCAGTCCTTAGAGGCCACCTTATAAGTAAAGCGTCCTATCTTAACCGAACTTCCCAGAAGTTACATCTCACATTACTGACTAAACTACGTGACCTAAACTCCGCACAGCTCTTGAAACCTAGTGAAGCAATAAACGCGGAAATTGTACAAGTTACCAAATCATTAAATGACCTCCTGCTCCATAAAACAGCACGTATTCTACAAGCACTTAAGCTAAAACACTATACTCAAGGAAATAAAGCAGGGAAAAAACTAGCATCGCTATTAAGGCAGCAAGTAGCACACTCAAAAATCCCATACTTAATTACTAATGCGGGAGGGAGAGTATATAATCCCCTAGACATAAACGCTGAAACAGCGTCCTATTACCAAAATCTATATAATCTGGCAGAGGATCCGCATACACATCAACCGACGCAAAACGAAATCGATAATTTCCTCTCACAGATACAGCTGTCGAAGCTAACACAACAACAGAAAGACTCCCTGATAGCACCAATTACACTGCAAGAGCTACAACAAACTATCCGTTCACTCCCTACTGGGAAATCACCCGGACCGGACGGCTTCACGAACCAATACTATAAAGTCTTCTCGCACGCCCTTTGCCCCCACCTACTACGCACACTGAACCATATTATAGACACAGGTGTGATGCCGCCAGAGATGCTCTTAGCCCATATTGCCACGCTACCAAAACCGGGAAAACCACCCACCCAACCCAAAAATCTCAGACCCATCTCGCTGTTAAATACGGATACGAAAATTTTAGCCAAAATTTACGCTAATCGAGTAGCGAACCTTATCCCCTTCATCACAAATCCAGATCAAGTGGGGTTCGTGCGTGGGCGGCAAGGACCAGATGGCACCAGGAAACTTCACAGCCTTCTCTACAGTCGGGCGCCTCCCGGCGAACCCAGAGTCTTTATGTCTCTGGACGCCGAGAAGGCGTTCGACAGGCTGCACTGGAATTTTCTGAGAACAGTCCTCCAAAAATTTGAATTTCCACATCAATTCCTATCCCTAATCTCGGCATTATACTCCAACCCATCAGCGCAGGTAGCGAATGGAGGCTTTGTATCTAAGTCGTTCCATATCACGAACGGAACGAGGCAAGGATGCCCATTATCCCCCGCCCTCTATATTTTAGCACTAGAACCACTAGCCCAGGCCATAAGGGACAACAGTCATATCTGTGGGGTGTCACTTGGACGTTGGACACACAAAATTACGATGTTTGCGGATGATGTTATGCTCTCCTTAACGGACCCAATCACATCCATCCCTGCATTACAGACCACCTTACAGCAATACAGTAAGTGCTCCTATTATAAATTAAATGAAGCCAAAACACAAGCAATGTGCTTGCACGCATCCACGGCACTACACACAACTTTAAAACAGAAATACACATGTGAATGGAGACAGGATTATTTGACCTTTTTAGGCATAAAATTCACCAAGTTAGAGAGGAATTTACATCGGGAAAACTATGGCAAACTTCTCACATCCATCAAACAACAATTAATGAGCTGGAAAGGAAAATACATATCATGGATAGGTAGAATAGCTGTAGTGAAAATGAAAACGCTCCCGAGGCTGCAATATTTATTTCGCACTTTACAAATAAGTTTATCTAGGAAATTCCTTCAAGACGCACAGAGATTAATTAATGCCTTTGTCTGGTCCAATAAGAAACCCAGAATAGCAGCCAAAACTATGCACCTAGCAAATAAACATGGGGGAATGAGCCTACCAAACATACTTACCTATTATAGATCAGCCATTCTGGCCCCACTGTTAACTGAGATGCAACAACATGACCATCCAACTCCCTGGGTAACAGTGGAAGCAGAATTCACTGGAGGCCAACACATTACGCATTTAGCCTGGACACCACCATACCTTCGAAAAAAATTCAAAGATATGTCACCACTTACGAAAACAACATTACGGGAATGGGATAGATTTCACAGAGAACAGGGACTCAGCGAGACTCTCTCCCCCGCTTTACCTCTAGACACCTTTTATGGACTAATACCTTCATTAAACATATCATCCTGGAACGGTAGGGGACTAAAACACTTACACCAATTGTTTGACCAGGGAGAAGTAATCCCATTCCAACGACTGCAAAATGTCTTTAACTTACCCAATGCAGCAGGGTTTGCACACAGACAGGTCTGCTCCTGGTTACAAAAACATAAAACCAACTTACCGACCGGCGACAGATGGGTGAATCTAACAACACTGGAACGCCTTAGCACACAGACAAACAGACCAACTAAGCTTATATCCACACTGTATAGTTACCACCACCAGAAGCAGGATCCACGCACACTACACTTTGTGAAAGCATGGGAATTGGACTTAGGTAAACAGCTAACCAGCGAGCAGTGGTCTTACATTATGAACGCAAACAAGAAACTTACACTCAACACAGCCCATATAGAACTGACCAAGAAACTTCTATACCGTTGGTACCTAGTACCGTCCCGTCTACAACGTATAAAACCCCAACACACGGGGATGTGTTGGAGGTGCAATTCAACTAGGGGTACTATGTTACATGTATGGTGGGAGTGCGGTGCCCTGAGCTCATTGTGGATAGCCACGAAGAATCTAATTAAAGACACGACAGGAGTGACTCTGACAAACGCCCCGGAGCATTACCTCCTACAGTATATGCCACCCGGTCTTGAGAAATCCGTAAGATATCTAATATATCACATAATAATAGCAGTTCTGATGCACATCAGCAGACATTGGCAAAAACAAACTGTCCCCCATATCCAGAGCTGCATAACACAAATTGAAGACACAAAAAAATTTGAGAAGATGGCCAGATCCAATAACCTTCCGCAAAAATTTTGGGTAGAGGCATGGGAAACCTGGGATAGGTTCCAACAGCGACAACAAATAGCTCATCTCCCCCCCTGATCGCACCATATCACAACCCATTGCACAAGGCAATGTAAGACTGAATCTTCTGGTAGTTACAACTAATTTTGTAATTGAACTTGTATATATGATAACGTGCATACTCATTCCCTAAAAAAAAAAAAAAATAAAAAAAAAAAAAAAATTAGGAGAACATTCAAGAGGGTTCCTCAAAGGCCGTGGAGCAGGCCTACAAAAAGAAGTATATTAAGGGACTATCCTCCCCCCCCACCCCCATCCTCCCCCCCTTCTCTCCTCCTCTGGAGATCCCCTCTTTATCTTACCCAAGTTGTCACACCCCCCAAGTTAAAGGTTATTAAGCATCAGGGCAATGGGAACTTCTTAAGGGCCAAAGTTTCTCCTGATCAATTTAACAATAGCACATTTATAAGAAACGTTCGCACAAACATAATGTCTGACAAAGCTTGTAAGAACTATGTTATTCGGTATTGTAACACGTGAATATGAGAGTAATAATCTGTTTAGATTTGTCATGTGTCATGCAATGTGTCATGCAAGGTGAACAAGTTCATTGGCAGTGCAATATGCAGATTATGTTATAACCAAGAAATGAAAAAAATGGCTGTACCTGTTTACCCTGTATTACTAAGAATGTAATTCCTTTGTTTTTATAAATTGTCAATAAAAAAAAAAAAAAAAAATTGTTTTAAAAAGTAAAAAAAGTTTTAAAAAGTTAAAAAATTAATTTAATAACGCTCATTACCACTACACCTGGTACAAGCTAGCGGAAAAATGATCCCACGCTAAGGTTCAAAATATGCCTTTTGAAATACCCTGGGATGTCTTATTTAAGAAATGGTATGGCTTTATGGGGTATTTGGATTATATAGCCTGGTAAAATACTCTAAAATGGGACATGGGCACAGCGTAAAAATGTAAAGTTTGAAAAAAAATGGAATGGCTGTGTCCCAAATGTGCCCCTCCGATGTCCACATATACCTGGTAAAGGTACATACGGGGGTATTTTTGTACTCAGCCGACATAGCTGAGCAACATATAAAGTATTATAGAGTGGTGGTACACATAAGGTTTGCAAAATATACTGTGCAAACTCACTTTGTGTGTCAAAAAGGCAGAAAAAACGCTTATTACCACTACACCTGGTACAAGCTAGCGGAAAAATGATCCCACACTAAGGTTCAAAATATGCCTTTTGAAATACCCTGGGATGTCTTCTTTAACAAATGGTATGGCTTTATTGGGGTATTTGGATTATATAGCCTGGTAAAATACTCTAAAATGGGACATGGGCACAGCGTAAAAATTTAAAGTTTGAAAAAAATGGAATGGCTGTGTCCCAAATGTGCCCCTCCGATGTCCACATATACCTGGCAAAGGTACATACGGGGGTATTTTTGTACTCAGCCGACATAGCTGAGCAACATATAAAGTATTATAGAGTGGTGGTACACATAAGGTTTGCAAAATATACTGTGCAAACTCACTTTGTGTGTCAAAAAGGCAGAAAAAACGCTTATGACCACTACACCTGGTACAAGCTAGCGGAAAAATGATCCCACGCTAAGGTTCAAAATATGCCTTTTGAAATAGCCTGGGGTGTCTACTTTAAGAAATTGTAGGCCTTTGTGGGGTAGTTTGAATTTAAAACATGCGAAGATGCTTGGAAATTGCACATAGGCCCAGCGTCAAAATTCAAAGTTCTGTAAAAACTGATATGGCTTGGTCTCCAATATGCCACTGTAGCTTCACAAAATAGTGCCAAAGACATTCATTGGGGATGTCTTTTTACTCAGAAGACTTAGCTGAGCATAATTTGGAGGTTTTGAACTTAGTGGCACATATGAAATATACAAAATGCCCAGCAAAAATGCAATCCGTATGTCAAAAAATGCACAAAATTATTTTTTACCACATACGTTGGCATATATTGGTGAAAAAATGGGGGCATGCTAAGGCACAATATGCACCTTATGATATACCCTGGAGTGTCTACTTTTACAAATGGTAGGCCTTTGTGGGTTTTTTTTGAACCGTCAAACTGTTATAATACCACAAATGGAAGCATAGGCTCATTAAATCCGTCTCTCAAAATTCTACTGTGAATACTGAAAAGGACAGGTCTCCTGTATGGCACTGTAGCTTCACGAAATAGTGCCATAGACATACAATGGGGGTGTCCTTTTACTCAGAAGACTTAGCTGAGCATAATTTGGGGGGGTTTGAACTTAGTGGCACATATGAAATATACAAAATGCCCAGCAAAAATGCAATCCGTATGTAAAAAATGCACAAAATTATTTTTTACCACATACTTTGGCATGTAATGGTAAAAAAATGGGGGCATGTTAAGGCACAATATGCACCTTATGAGATACCCTGGAGTGTCTACTTTTACAAATGGTAGGCCTTTGTGGGGGGTTTTGAACAGTCAAACTGTTATAATATCCCAAATGGAAGCATAGGCTCATTAAATCCCTCTCTCAAAATTCTACTGTGAATACTGAAAAGGACAGGTCTCCTATATGGCACTGTAGCTTCACAAAATAGTGCCAAAGACATACAATGGGGGTACCGTTGTACTCAGCAGAAGTAACTGAACACATAATAAAACTTTGTACAGGAATAGCACACACCAACTTTACAAAATACACATGAGAAGTTCTTTGTTATACGTTTGTGTGCGAAAACCCCCCAAAAACACAATTTTACTCCAATATTTAGCAGAGGTTGGCGGTAAAATGGCTACGTAGAAAGTGTCAAAACAACCTTAGGTAAATAGCCTGTGATGTCTACTTTATATAAATATATACTTTTGTGTGGCAATTTTGTTTTCTTTTATGGCCATTAGGCTTACAAGACAAACATACCAAATTCTAAAATCGCTCCACATTAAAATTTTATTTTACTCCTTGTGCTTTGTGACCTGTAACTACCAAAAAAAACTGAAAATCCCAGACACATTATATATTCTGTAAATCAGAACAAATAAATGAATTTATTTTTAATTACTTTCCTTAACCTGCACTAATTAGGCACACATTATGATTGCAAAAACTGTAAAAAAAAACAATATTTTTCATTTTTTTTGCATTTTTCTGTATTTTTTTTATAATAAGTAAGCATTTATATATATATATATATGTTATATCAAATTAAAGCCCTTTCTGTCCTTTAAAAAACAGTATATAATATGTGCCGGTGCAATAAATGAGAGAGATGCAAATTGCAGTTGAACACAAACAGCAAGAAAATGCAAAAATAGCTTGTGTCATTAAGCGTAAGTCAAGCTTCTGAAGCTGTGTCCTTAAGGGGTTAAGGACCGGCCTGTTTTTGCGATGTTGTACGTTAAGGACCAGAGCAGTTTTAACACTTTTGTAGTGTTTGTGTTTAGCTGTAATTTTCCTCTCTCTCATTTACTGTTCCCACACAAATTATATATTGTTTTTTTCAGGACAAACAGGGCTTTCTTTACGTACCATTATTTGTATCATGTCATATATTTTACTTTAAAAAAACATAATAAAATATGGTGAAAAATTGAAAAAAATAATGTTTTTGGACTTTTACTTGCAAAATCTTTTAATTATCTACAAAAGCTAATAAAAAAAAACTGCTTAATAGATTCAACATTTTGTCCTGAGTTTAAAAACACCCAGTGTTTACATGCTTTTTTTTTGCAAGTTATAGGGCTTTCAAGTACAAGTAGGAAATTGCTCTTTCCATATATATATTTTTCAAATGTATCAATAGTGACATTGTAACACTGTTATCTGTCATAAATCCCCGAAACACACCTAACATGTACATATTTTTTTTAAAGTAGACAACCCAGGGTATTTAATATGGGGTATGGCCAGTCATTTTTAGTAGCCACTTAGTCACAAACACTGGCCAAAGTTAGCATTTATATTTGTTTGGGTGTTAAAAATGCAAAAAACGCTAACTTTGGCCAGTGTTTGTGACTAAGTGGCTACTAAAAAAGGCTGAACATACCCCATTTGCAATGCCTTGGGTTGTCTTCTTTTGCAAATGGTATGCCATCATGGGGGTAATTCCTGGGCTCCCATACACTCTCAAAGGCAACATTACCAATCTGACAAATTTAAATGAAAAAAATTAAGCCTTATATTTGACCCTGTAACTTTCAAAAGCACTATAAAACATCTACATGTGGGGTACTGTTATACTTAGGAGACTTCGCTGAACACAAATAATAGTGTTTCCGAACAGTAAAACCTATAACAGCAATAATATCATCAGTGAAAGTGCCATTTGTGTGTGAAAAATGCAAAAAACTTCACTTTCACTGACCATATCATTGCTGTGATATGTTTTACTGTTTTGAAAGACTAATTTTTATGTTCAGCGAAGTCTCCCGAGTAAAACAGTACCCCTCATGTAGAGGTTTTAGGGAGTCATAGAACGTTACAGGGTTAAACATAGTGCCAGCAAATTAAATTCTCTGGACTTTCGGCCTGGGTTCTCCGGCATGTCCCTCAAATTGCAATCAATAAAATTACTTAATTATGTAATAACATTACATAAATGTGCACATAGAATTTAAATATATATACATATTTATATATTTGAAGTCTACGTTTATATTTATGAAATTATTTATGTAATTATGTATATGGACATATGTATATTTCGTATTATTTTTATTTATTTTTGTATACATATATATATATATATCAGTTCATTCTAAGTGTATTTTGATATAAATATATATATATATATATATATATATATATATATATATATGTTAATATCAAAATACCATTAGAATAAAGTTACATATATATATATATATATATATATATATAATTTTTTCAAATTATTAAAAATTATTTTTAATTTTTTTAATTTTTTTATATACATATTATTTATATTTGATAATAATATATATACAATAGTTATTATATATATATTGTATATATAAGTGTGTAATTTAATTATAAGTGTATTTTTATATTAATATATGTATATATATATATATATAAATATAAAAATACACTTAGTATGACATTATATAACTGTCCTGAACCATCATCGGTCGTCAAGGGGTTAAACATTGATCCTTTGTTTGACTTGAATACGCTTTTGAAAAATCCAGTGAGTGCTCTCATTTATTTATATATATGTGTATATATATATATATATATATATATATATATATATATATATATACCGTATATACTCGAGTATAAGCCGACCCGAATATAAGCCGAGGCCCCTAATTTTATCCCAAAAAACTGGGAAAACTTATTGACTCGAGTATAAGACTAGGGTGGGAAATGCAGCAGCTACTGGTAAATTTCTAAATAAAATTAGATCCTAAAAAAAATATATTAATTGAATATTTATTTACAGTGTGTGTATAATGAATGCAGTGTGTGCGTATGTGTGTGTGTATGAGTGCAGCGTGTGTGTATGAGTGCAGTGTGTGTGTGCATGAATGCAGTGTGTGTGTGCATGAATGCAGTGTGTGTGTGCATGAATGCAGTGTGTGAATGCAGTGTGTGCAGGGCCGGTGCAAGGATATTTGCCGCCGTAGGCAAAACATTTTTTGCCGCCCCCTCCCCCCCCCCATATGTCCTGACTTCCCCTCCTCCTCCCTTAGTGGTCCTTACCTCCCCACCCCCGTGTTCCTTCACTCCCCCCCCCAGTGGTCCTGACTCACCCCTCCCCTAGTGGTCCTTACCCTCCCCTCCCCTAGTGGTCCTTACTTCCCCCTCCCCTCCCATAGTGGTCCTTATCCCACCCCCTCCCTCCCATAGTGGTCCTTATACCCCCTCCCGCTCCCATAGTGGTCCTTATACCCCTTTTTTTTTTATTATTAATTTTTTTTATTATTTTATTTATATATTTTTTTTTCGTCCCCCCTCCCTGCTTGATATATGGCAGGGAGGGGGGCTCTCCTTCCCTGGTGGTCCAGCATTGGTAGTTCAGTGGGGGGGGAGAGGGGGGCTGGCAGAGCTGTACTTACCTTTCCTGCAGCTCCTGTCAGCTCTCTCCTCCTCCGCGCGGTCTGTGCAGCTCCCTCTGTCAGCTCCCAGTGTAAGTCTCGCGAGAGCCGCGGCTCTCGCGAGACTTACACTGGGAGCTGACCGAGGTGCTGAACGGACGGCGCGGAGGAGGAGAGAGCTGACAGGAGCTGCAGGAAAGGTAAGTACAGCTCTGCCAGCCCCCCTCTCCCCCAGTCTGTATTATGGCAATGCAAATTGCCATAATACAGACTCTGACTCGAGTATAAGCCGAGTTGGGGTTTTTCAGCCCAAAAAATGGGTTGAAAAACTCGGCTTATACTCGAGTATATACGGTAACAGTAGGAATGGCAGCACTCAGTCATTAATAAAATGTTTTCTTTATTTGCTTAAAAAGATTAAAAAGTGAGATCAAGGGATCAACGTTTCAGTACTTTTCAGGACTTTCATCAGAATTCTGACTGAAATGTTGATCCCTTGATCTCACTTTTTATTATACTGCAAATAAAAAAGAAATGTTATTGAAGACTGTGAGTGCTGCCATTCCTTCTGTTACTTGGATAACCAAAGTCCCAGGCTGAGCACCCGGCACCCGGTAAGTATACCATACTATAGCCTGAGCACCCGGTAATTATATCATATATATTATGATTCGATGTCACCGTTTTTGCATTGATGTGAGCAGGATGAGGTATACTGAGGTAGACAACAGTATTTGAATTGCTTAACTGAGATAATAAAGAATTGGCAAAGAAAAAAGGATTAATGTAACCAGCTTGATTCATTTGTCACTTCAATAAAATCGCATATAGATTGTGTTAACTATTTTTTCATAAGATGCTTAAATGTATAATAAAGATGTAGATTGCATCATAATTCAGTTCAGACATGGCAAACCTGGGGTAAATAGAGTGGAGAAATAGAAACATTGTTTCTTGTTTCTCATCTTCTCCATATGTTTTCTCTACACTGATTTTCATGTGCAAAGAACCGACTTTATAACAATGGCTGAAAGGGATCACAAATACATATTTCATAAATATAGAAATAAGTGTACATAATATTAATAATCATGAGGAGTGACAGTTCATCGTTTAATCCATTCTTTGGAAAATGGTGGTGTTGCTACAATAATATTCTTTGTTCCACTAAGAAAACATATATTTTATAAATATTTAATTTCTGTCAATGTAAATTTTTATGAACAATATGAGATCTGCCATGAATGTATTTTTAAAAATAGAGCATTTCACCAAATACAAATTTACAGATTCAGATACAATTCAGATTGGCAATCTCTGGATCTAGTTGCTCGAAACTTAGTCATGGCAAATTTGTTATCAACTGGTGTAAACTTATGTGGCAAATAATCATGATGTAGTAAATTAAAGATTATGTACATTTGAGTGCAACCTCAAGTCCAGAATATCTTGCCAATATAAAATATGGAGTTGTGAATTACAGTATGTTCCAGATATGAGAGCGGCTGGTGGTATACAGAAATACTGAATGGCTCAACATATTTTACTTATTTCTACTTCCCCTCTATGTCTAGTTAGTAGGTTTCATGCCATCAGGATCAATAGGACTTCTATGTAGAGTCCAATTAGTTGGAAGTCTACGGGATTGCAAAAGGTTCCAAAAAAAATCAATATTACCTCTAAGCAGATATACATAATGTTGGATATTTATTAAAGTGTTACTTAAACTAAAGAATCTAATTTCTGCAGATTCATTTTTTTTAACTGATTTACTAAATTCATATTTTTTTAATCTTTTGTGCCCTGAACATGTTTTTTTTTTCTTAATATATGCCTCTTAGAAATCTTTCCACCATGTTTTCCGAAGAAAAGTGTTCCATTTCACTTTTGTTTCACCTTTC
This sequence comes from Pelobates fuscus, assembly GCF_036172605.1. Classification (NCBI taxonomy): domain Eukaryota; kingdom Metazoa; phylum Chordata; class Amphibia; order Anura; family Pelobatidae; genus Pelobates; species Pelobates fuscus. The sequence continues at coordinate 213,336,901 of NC_086318.1, read as the reverse complement.
TAAACTTGGCTGTCTTTTAAAAAATAAATTACTGAGAAAACTCTCTCAATCTACTGTGAAGTAAATCTTTACTTTTCAGATCACTTTCAGAAATATAATCAAAACAATTAAAGAATGTAACCATTACATTTCGTGACACTAACAACCCCCCTTTGTTCCACTGATATACTCATATCCATACTGTATAAGTTCTTATTTTCCTGTTGATTGATGTGAAATGGGGCGTAGTCTTGAATTCCATGCAAAGTGCAAAAGAGGAAACAAAAGCTCTTCTTTAACATGGCACGTTTATTGTCTGATATTATAATAGGCTTGCACAGTAAAACTGCAGAATGTCCTATTCTTTAGCACCTATATAGTATATGGGATCTTAATTTACTGATTGTATGTGGATCTGGATGGGGACATAAAACATGTCTAGTGGAACTAATTACCATGCCTGGGTTTTTAGTGAAGGTTTTTGGTTTATTGCCTATTGAAAGGCACCTAGACAGTGCAGAAATAGTCACTTGGAAGGGTATAATTCAGCCCTAGTAGTTTCTTTATTTCATCTAAAAAAAAATGGCGATACTCTGTCTACTTTAATGAGTTGTATTGTCTATGTTCACAAACTTTCTGACTGCATATTAAAAAAAAAGAGAGAGAAAATATATTGTTAGTGCTCATCTAAAGAGCGTGTCTCTTTATATCAGGGGTGCCTAAAATGTAGTTCCCCAGATGTTGTAGAACTACAACTCCCATGATGCTTTGCATGCCTTTAGAATGCTTTAAAAAGACAAAGCTTCATTAAAGCTGTAGTTCAAATACAACTGGGGATCTACCATTTGAGCATCCCTGCTTTCTATCATAGCAATGTTCTTTTTATTTTTGTATAACAACAGTTAAGCACTTGCGTACGTTAAAATGTGTTGAGAACATGGAATGGCAGCAGTTGAGTCTGGCATCAGAAGAAGTAGCAGATATATACACTGATTATTAATGCTCACTATGACCTGCAGAGCCTTGCTTCCTATCTAGATGTATGCGATATACACCATGGTCATAGCAATGCCGGGTCACATGACATCATATAACCACAACAGCACAGAAGCAGATTTAATTATTTCTATTTAGACTTACGTTGCTTCTTACCATTTATACCATCCCACTGGAGTACAGGTATATATAGCTTAAAATTGTGTTGGAATAAAGCCTCCATGCTGTTAACAGAATCAGTGCAGAGGTAAAATGTAAACAAGTTAAGCAATTCTAAGAATACAACTTGCGTAATCTCAATCAAATTTATGTTCTGCAAATGTGCTTTTAAGCTGCATGGGGCAGGTATTTCCATGGTAACATTTCCACCTGTTGACATGTACAGTGCGTTAAGGAATTAAGTGTTACAAACTAGATTTTTTTTTTATGTCCACAAAAATTTGACCAAACATCTATTAAAAATAATCAGTATAATAGCCAGAAAACTAGAACATGATAAAATATTTGCAGAGTTAAAGGAAAGCTATGAAAAAACAAATGTTCCTGTCACTTTATGGTTAAAGTTTTAGCATTTTATTGATATTGACATATCAACCAGTTATGTATTTTCAAGTAATCACTGTCTGCTCAACAGAAACATTATGGGTTATTTAAAATTATTTTACAGCCACATATTGGTTTTAACCATAGCAAATACACTAGATATTGAATGTATTATTTAAATTTAATACATTATTTAAACATAAACAATACACAACAACTCATGGTGTTAAAATGTGGCTTTTTTATCCTCACCGGCCTTTTTACTTATGGCAAAAATACGTAGTGAAATCTTAGAAGTTGATGTGCATTAGAATGCATGGTAAAATCAAGTGCTGGGAAATTATTTAAATGGTTATTGAGGGATCATATTTAGGAATTAATTTTCACACCAATGTCATAAGAAGTAATCAGCATGGTTTTATGAAAAGTCAACCATTTTAACTCCTTAAGGACCAAACTTCTGGAATAAAAGGGAACCATGACATGTCATACAGTCAGGTATCTGTCAAGGACATGTTTGAGCGTAAGAAGCCAATGTCACAAAATCACCCCTTGCCCGGCATCTGACAGCTGGCTTGTCTGAACTCTTAGCACGCCAGCTTTTACCATACAAGCTGGTGGAGTCTGAGGCATTCCAAACATTTGTAGCTATTGGGACACCGCAGTGGAAGGTACCAGGCCCAAATTTCTTTGCACAAAAGGCAATCCCCAACCTGTACTCGATAGTGCAAAAGGAAGTAATGGCATGTCTGGCACACAGTGTTGGGGCAAAGGTCCATCTGACCAGTGATACCTGGTCTGCAAAGCATGGTCAGGGCAGGTATATCACCTACACTGCGCATTGGGTAAACCTGCTGACGGCTGCCAAGCATGGAATGCGTGGCTCTGCAGAGGAGTTGGTGACACCACCACGACTTGCAGGCAGGCCTGCTGCCACCTCCACTACTCCTCCTACTCCATCCTCTTCCATAACCTCCTCGGCTGAGTCCTCTTCTGCTGCTGCGTCTTGCTCCACATCAACGGCACCCCCCCAGCTCCCCAGGTACTATTCCACATCCCCGATACGGCAGTGTCATGCCGTCTTGGGGTTTACTTGCCTGAAAGCAAAGAGTCACACTGGACCAGCACTCCTGTCCGCCCTGAACGCACAGGTGGATCAGTGGCTGACTCCGCACCAACTGGAGATCGGCAAAGTGGTTTGTGGCAACGGAAGAAATTAGTTGGCGGCATTGAATTTGGGCAAGTTGACACATGTGCCTTGCATGGCATATGTGTTTAATCTGTCCTACAATGCTTTGTGCATAAGTACCCAGGCTTACAGGATGTCCTGAAGCAGGCCAGGAAGGTGTGTGGCCATTTCAGGCGTTCCTACACGCCATGGCGCACTTTTCAGATATCCAGCGGCGAAATAACATGCCAGTGAGGCGCTTGATTTGCGACAGCCCGACACGTTGGAATTCAACACTCCTAATGTTCGACCACCTGCTCCAACAAGAAAAAGCCATTAACGACTATTTGTATGACCGGGGTGCTAGGACAGCCTCTGCGGAGCTGGGATTTTTTTTGCCACGTTACTAGACGCTTATGCGCAATGCCTGTAGGCTCATGCATCCTTTTGAGGAGGTGACAAACCTAGTCAGTCGCACCGAAGGCACCATCAGTGACATCATACCATTTGTTTTCTTCCTGGAGCGTGCCCTGCGAAGAGTGCTGGATCTGGCCGTAGATGAGCGTGAAGAGGAAGAGTTGTGGTCACCATCACCACCTGAAATAGCCTTATCAGCATCGCTTGCTGGACCTGTGGCAACGCTGGAAGAGGATTGTGAGGAAGAGGAGTCAGAGGAGGAATGTGGCTTTGAGGAGGAGGAGGAAGACCAACCACAACAGGCATCCAACGGTGCTCGTTATCACCTATCTGGTACCCATGGTGTTGTACGTGGCTGGGGGGAAGAACATACCTTCAGTGAGATCACTGAGGACGAGGAACGGGACATGAGTAGCTCGGCATCCAACCTTGTGCAAATGGGGTCTTTCATGCTGTCGTACCTGTTGAGGGACCCTCATATAAAAAGGCTGAAGGAGAACGACCTGTACTGGGTGTCCACGCTACAAGACCCCTGGTATTAGCAGACAGTGCCTGAAATGTTACCGAATTACCGCAAGTCGGAAAGGATGCAGCAGTTCCAAAATAAATTAAAAAGTATGCTTTACACAGCGTATAAGGGTGATGTCACAGCACAACGGGAATCTAACAGGGGAAGAGGTGAAAGTAATCCTCCTCCTCCCATGACCACGCCGGCAAGGACAGGACGCTTTACAGACGTGTTGTTGATGGAGGACATGCAGAGCTTTTTAAGTCCTACGCATCACCACAGCCCTTCGGGGTCCACCCTCAGAGAACGACTCGACCGACAGGTAGCAGACTACGTCGCCTTAACTGCAGATATCGACACTCTGAGGTGCGATGAACCCCTTGACTACTGGGTGTGCAGGCTTGACCTGTGGCCTGAGCTTTCCCAATTTGCGATAGAACTTCTGGCCTGCCTCGCTTCAAGTGTCCTGTCAGAAAGGACCTTCAGTGCAGCAGGAGGTATTGTCACTGAGAAGAGAAGTCGTCAAAAAAGTCTAGATTACCTCACCTTTATTAAGATGAATGAGGGATGGATCCCGAAGGGACTGACAGTGGGCGATATATTCGACTAGAAAAGGCCTGATGAGGGGGACGTAACAAGGATTACACTGATAAGAATAGTACTGCTTAACACACCACTCCTATCTTCTGGCACATTAGATTGCACGTGCAGTGCCCCAAATTTGAAGTAGGAGGACCGACCAAGCATCTTTTTCCATCTCCCGGTTCCTAAAATAGATGCCATATACACGTCCCCTGATAGGGGACATAACAGGGATTAAACTGATAAGAACAGTACTACTTAACACACCACTCCTATCTGGTGGCACATTAGATTACACACGCAGTGCCCCAAATTTGAAGTAGGAGGACCAACCAAGCATCTTTTTCCATCTCCCAGTTCCTAAAATCGATGCCATATACACGTCCCCTGATAGGGGACGTAACAGGGATTAAACTGATAGGAATAGTACTACTTAACACACCTTATAATAATGCAGAGAGAGGCAACACAGAGAGAGGAGTCTGAAGAAGTGGAGTCAGAGGAGGAAAGTGGCTTTGAGGAGGTGGAAGACCAAACACAGCAGGCGTCCCAGGGGGCTTGTTGTCACCTTTCGGGGACCCTTGGTGTTGATAGGGGACATAACAGGGATTAAACTGGTAGGAATAGTACTACTTAACACACCTTATAATAACGCAGAGAGAGGCAACGCAGAGAGAGGAATCTGAAGAAGAGGAGTCAGAGGAGGAAAGTGGCTTTGAGGAGGTGGAAGACCAAACACAGCAGGCATCCCAGGGGGCTTGTTGTCACCTTTCGGGGACCCTTGGTGTTGTATGTGGCTTGGTGGAGGAAGAAACCTTCAATGACATCAGTGAGGACAAGGGACGGGACATGGCTAGCTTGGTATCCAACCTTGTGCAAATGGGGAGTTTGCGGTTGTGCAAATGGACTGTTTGCGGTTGTTTGCGGTGCGTTAAACGGGGAGTTTGGTCTGTCACTGTGAAGCAGGCGTAACCCTTACACTACCTGATCGATACAACATCATACCTGATGTTTTAAAGCACGTTTCCTAACAATTTAGGAATGTTAGGTGATGTATGCCCTTTATGGATTAAAACCAGACTCTGCATCAACTATATAATTTTCCATGGGAGTTTTGCCATGGATCCCCCTCCGGCATGCCACAGTCCAGGTGTTAGTCCCCTTGAAACAACTTTTCCATCACTATTGTGGCCAGAAAGAGTCCCTGTGGGTTTTAAAATTCGCCTGCCTTTTGAAGTCTATGGCGGTTCGCCCGTTTGCAAACATTTGCGGAAATTCATGTTCGCCGTTCGCGTATGGAAAATTTTATGTTCGTGACATCTCTACTGGCAGGCCCTGAAACGCACACATGTGAAGGAAACTGACTGCTATTATTTCACAGTCAAATTTCTAGTTTTTTTTTTTTTTAAAATGTACACTACTGTTACACCAAATTTGAGTTGCACTGGTGTGACACTGTGCCCTGGCAGGCCCTGAACGCACACGCATGAAGGAAACAGACTGCTAATATTTCACAGTCAAAAAAGAGTTGTTGTTTTTTTAAAATGTACACTACTGTTACACCAGATATGAGTTGCACTGGTGTGACACTGTGCCCTGGCAGGCCTTGAAACGCACACGTGTGAAGGAAACTGAATGCTATTATATTACAGTCAAAAAAGGTTTTTGTTTTTTTAAATGCAAGCTATTGTGACACCAGATAGGAGTGGTGGCACTGGGCAAGTGGGCACAGTATACGCTGTGAGCCTGACAGACATGCTGGCAGGCAGGCAACTGCAGTTAGATTACACAGGAAAAAAAAAAGCAGACTGATGTTCTAGCTCTAAAAAGGGCTTTTTGGGGTGCTGTCCTTACAGCAGAGATCAGATGAGTCCTTCAGGACTGTAGTGGACACTGAATACACTAGCCTAGCTATCGATTTCCCTATTAAATCAGCAGCAGCTACACTGTCCCTCCTCTCACTAAGAATGCAGCTTCCGAATGAATCTAAAATGGATGCTGTCAAGGATGTGGGAGGGTCTGGGAAGGATGGTCTGCTGCTGATTGGCTGGAATGTGTCTGCTGACTGTGAGGTACAGGGTCAAAGTTAACTCAATGATGACGAATAGGGGGAGAACCGAACATCGCATATGTTCGCCCGCCGTGGCGAACGAGAACAAGCTATGTTCGCCAGGAACTATTTGCCAGCAACTATTCGGGACATCTCTAATTAGCAACAGTTACATGGAATGGTCCCTGCTCTCTACGGTGGTGAAAACTAGAACATATGACATCTGTAAGCCAGTGCAAATTCAGGGACAGAAAATTTCTTATTTAAGTATAGTAGTAAAAAACAAATTGCGCCAAATACATAAATATGAGTATTGCATAAATAAGTAGATGTATAAGATTTATGTCATCTGAATGTGCCAATGAAACGTGGTTAAGCAAAACAGACATAGCAAATGTTTTCAAATTACTACCGATACATCCTGCACTGTGGCATCTGCACGGGGTTAAGAGGCAGAATCCGTATTTCTTTGCTACAAAGCTCACGTTTGGGGGAGACAGAAAAGTTTTGATGTTTTCACAGAAATATTTTTCTGTCATTATGGGATGGCAGATACATGTTTATTTCACCCATCTTGGAGAACTCACGTGTCATTTGGACATATGCAGCAAGCTCAGTAGGCTATGCTGCTATATGTGGTACTGACTGGGTCAGAGATCGCTGGCTCACCGAGACAAATTAATTGCTTCATTTCGATAATTCCTCAGCTATGTTTGAAATTTTTCCCATTGTAGCAGCAGCTTATGTTTGGTGTAGGTCATGACAATCATACAACTTGCCACATAGTAGATAATTATTATGAAACTAGTAAGGAAATTGACTTGGCTAGCTGCTACTCACCAGTTTATTATCATATGTACTCATATTCCTGGAATACACAATACAATTGCTGATACTTTCTTCCATTTTAAATTTCATGAATTTTTCAGAGTTCATCCAACAGCAAACCATTGGGGAAACAGAACCCCCACACTTCTGGGAACTAATTATAGACTGACAGTTCTATTATCTCACAGTAAGACTTTAGCTCAAGTGGGTCTTGCCGACAATACAATGAAATCTTATAATAGAGCCTTCAAAATATTTAACAAGTTTGTTTAAGATTTTCAAATAAAAAACAAACACTTTTTCTGTTGAAAGACTGGTCACTTTCACAACTTTTTGCCACATCTTGATTAAACTAGCTCACAATATCATTAAACTCTATCATCAAAAATCTTAGACAGTCCAAACTTCGGAGCAATCTCAGATTTACTGGACAGAGCAGCATTCGAACAACATACAAATGTTGTTATAAAAGCCACCATTTACTTGGCCTTCTACAGGTTTCTTAAAACCAGAGAGTTCACGGTCACTAAGTTTACAGACACTAATAATTTCCTCAAAATACAAAATCTAATCAAGCAATGATGATTATATCTTGTCATTAAAATATACTAAAACCTGTCAAATATGCCCTGCGGCCTCCCTCTTATCCATCAAATACCAAATGGTGTCCAGTTAAGGTACTAAATCATTTCACTAAGTAATTTACTGGTAAACTCCCCGGTTTTCTTTTACTACCATTACATGGTAATTGACACGTCCTGTTCCTAGTGCGGATCATTTCTTGCGATGGCTTCTGGTATCCGGTACTCTTTTTACAATTCTTGTTTAGTTTTTCTTGGTTTTTCTGGTTCTTTATTCCATGTCTGGTTTTCTTTATGCTGGGTTGTCTGGGTTCATTTCTGTATTCCGTTCCTGGAATTCCCAATCTCTTGGATTTATTTTAAATGTTTGTTTTTTGTTGCCACACCCTTTGTTCCTTTGCCATTAACCCTTTTGTTTCAGTCTGGTCCTGCAGCAATGGTTTCATTTCCCCTGCTCATTCCTTTTGCAGGTACGTGCTGTGTGTATTGTATTATTGTTTATTTAGTCATGCATATCTAGGCAGTTATGACCCACCATAATTGGAGTACTTTGGCGCAGTGGTGGGCTGCATACATCTTGGCCATTTATGTTTGTCTAAATCTCCGATGTTTATTACACATATTAGTACTTAGTTATGTCTCCTCTTGTTTTGCCTTGTATTTCTTGTCTTTTTTTATTTTGTCTTCCCAGTTCATGTACAGTCCTGTCCCATCCTTGCCTTGTTCCGGTTTTCCTCATGTCTTGTGTATGTGTTCTGGACTCTGCTTTCTGTCCTGCTCCGGTTCTGGGTTTGTCTAGTCTTGTCTTATCTTGTTTGGTGCCTGTTCTAGTCTTGCCTTGTTTCTAGTACTGGATACATATCTGCTGCAGAGCCTCCCTATGGTCAGTGCCATGTCGAGGTTTCCACTAGTTGGTTAACAGAGTGCGTTCCTATTCTAGCTCTTTTTGTTTTTTAACTTTGGCTTGTATTTTGACTTTCTTGTATTTCTGGTATCCTTGACTTTTGGCTTGTTTCCTCATTGTGTCTCTTTTTGGTTCCCTGACCTCGGCTAGTATTTTGACCATTTTTTATTACATTAAGTCTGGCTATTCTAAGGCCCGGTATACATTATCCTTGTTCATTGTGTATTACATACACCCTGTTCCAAATTATTATGCAAATTCTATTTAAGTGTCGCAAAGATTAAATATTTTGTTTTTCAGTTTAACTCATTGATGGCATTGTGTCTCAGGGCTCTTTTGATCACTGAAAACAATCTCGGACACCTGTGATAATTAGATTGCCAGGTGAGCCCAATTTAAGGAAAAACTACTAAAGGAGGGTGTTCCACATTATTAAGCAGAGCACCGTTTTCATGCAATATGGGGAAGAAAAAGGATATCTCTGCTGCCGAAAAGAGTGAAATAATTCAATGCCTTGGACGAGGTATGAAAACATTAGATATTTCACGAAAACTTAAGCGTGATCATCGCACTATTAAGACTGATTCAGAGCACAGATGGAAGATAAAGGCACATTGAGGAAGATTTCTGCCAGATCCATGCATTGGATCAAGAGAGCAGCTGCTAAAATACCATTACATAGCAGCAAACAGATATTTGAAGCTGCTGGTGCCTCTGGAGTACCACTGACATCAAGGTGTAGAGTCCTCCAGAGTCTTGCAAATGTGCATAAACCTTCTATTCGGCCACCACTAACCAATGCAACAAGCAAAAACGGCTGCATTGGGCAAAAAAATACATGAAGACTAATTTTCAAACAGTCCTGTTCACTGATAAGTGTTGTGCAACCCTGGATGGACCAGATGGATGGAGTAGTGAATGGTTGGTGGACTGCCACCTTGTTCCAACAACGCTGCGACGTACGCAAGGCGGTGGTGGAGTCATGTTTTGGGCCGGAATCATGGGAAGAGAGCTGGTCGGCCCCTTTAGGGTCCCCAAAGGTGTAAAGATGACCTCTGCAAAGTATGTGGAGTTTCTGACTGACCACTTTCTTCCCTGGTACAGAAGGAAGAACTATGCTTTCCGTAATAAAATCATCTTCATACATGACAATGCACCATCTCATGCTGCAAAGAATACATCTGCATCAATGACTGCTATGGGGATAAAAGGAGAGAAAGTCATGGTGTGGCCTCCATCCTCCTGTGACCTCAATCCTATTGAGAACCTTTGGAGCATCCTCAAGCAAAAGATCTATGAGGGTTGGAGGCAGTTTACATCCAAACAGCAGCTCTGGGAGGATATTCTGACATCTTGCAAACAAATTCAAGCCGAAACTGTCCAAAAACTCACAAGGTCAATGGATGCAAGACTTGTGAAGCTGCTATCAAATAAGGGGTCCTATGTTAAAATGTAACGTGACCTGTTAAAATGTTTAAAAAGTTAAAATGTTGTTATAAGTTTCATTGAAATAGTTTTTGATTTCAATAAATATGCTGCAAACACAACAAATGTTCAGTTCTTTACAACCTATAAAGTGTTTTGAAACTTACTGTGCGTAATAATTTGGAACAGTGCATTGTAAGTTTTTTATGTTTAAAAATAATACTGTTATCATTAGGAGGTTTTGTTCAATAGAATTTGAATTGTACTCTTAATAGTTTATAACATGAGAATTATGCTGACTGTTATTTACATCAATTATTTAGATAAATGAGAAAAATATAATTTGCATAATAATTTGGAACAGGGTGTAGTTCTGCATGTTGGGTCATATAGTAATCGTGACATCCAGTACTGCTAGAGTGCTTCTCACACAATATATATATATGTGGTGAACAGAACCTTGCCACTGGCTCTTCGAGGGGCCTGTTGGCCAGCCTCTTGCCTCAGGAATTTGGCCCTTAAATCAGGACTGTTAAAAGGCTCTGTTCGTGCCTTTTAAATCACCAGGTTCGGTACATGAGATGTAACGAACGGATTGTACTTATTCTGTTCAGTTACCGAACAGTTGGACCACCTGTAAGTGGAGTGTACAGCTCATTACCCCTATTAACACCTCTAAACCGCAACTTAATGGGGGATCGGCTGGATGGTCGTCGTTCATATGTGCGAACACATGGCGGCGGCCATCTTTAGCCGCGAAAACATACAGCGGTGTTTGGTCATCGAGTGCATGGAACAAATAATAAATAATCGGACACTTGACGGCGCGAACACCACTGGGACTTCTATCTCTTCGTACGTTTGGTTGGATTCACTTGAGGAGAATAGCGTTCGATGGAAAAAAACAGTCCCGATCAAGAGACACGAACTGGTTGCTTTTGTATTTCTGTTGTATCATGAACTCCTGAAAGAGACCAACAGCACAGCCTGATTTCATGGAACTCTTTTGGGCAGGAGCCTTGTGTGCGGTCAGTCAACTTATGACCTCCATGGAAATCCCGAACCCCTGAACCGATCTGGGTGATTTTTTTATATGTTGGTCCCCCTGATCGGGGCTGTCAGGGGATGTGACTTTTGTGGGGTTTCCATGTGTTTTGGGGGTACTTTCAGGAGGTTGTTAAAATGTGTGTTTTCTGTGCCTGAAAATAATTGCATTTAATACAGTTCCTGACTCAATTATCTCCAAGGCACAGGGAAGGGATTATCTTGTTTTGTGTTGGAGTTTCCTGGACCTGACAGCCAATGTAATCATGTGTATGTTTTTGCTGTAGTCTACTCTCATGTCCAGTGGGGAATGCCCCTGGAATATGTAACTGGAAACCCCTTGGATTCTCTTAGTTAGGTTAGGTTTAAGTCTTTTTTCAGGTCACTCCTTTTGAACTTAGCCTATATAAGGTCAGTTGTAGCTGCCACAACAGTTCCTCTTCACCCTCAACATAGAGCCTCATCTCATGTGTGGAGGGGACAGCTATTTTCACACTGGGGATTGCTATAATCACTATACTCCCTTGGATTACAACACTTGCTCTTATAAGATCATCCTGCTTTACTCTCTGGACTAGGAGAGTTATACCCACTGGAAGCTGGATCCTGGTCTTGGGTCCAGGGTGGGTGGAGGACAGCGAGACCCCAACCAAGCTGTCACACTGGCTGTGGGGTTTACAGTGGTTATGGTGTCTGGAGTGCTTACGTTACTCAAGGATTACCAACATACCAACTGCACACCTTCATAGTAAAAATAAACTCTTTACTATATAGCAAAAAGAAAACAACATACAAATTGAATCGGTGTATGCATACAATTAAAGTAGAAGTTACAATCAATGGTTATCCTAAGTATAAGGGTAAATTAAGGCAATAATTTGTATATTCATATACAGTATATCCACACCAGTATATAACTACAGTTTGTAGAGAATAGGTGCATGCAAATAAAGAAAGGAAAATACAAGAAGCAGAAATCACTGTACCACAGTGTTACTACATTCTGAATAAGCAGCGCACACCAAAACACCCCAACATTTTGGCACGAAGGGCGTTTCGTGGGGCAGTAAGTTCTTTGATTTTTGGTTCTTGTATATTGCTTTCTTTCTTTTCTTTTTTGCATACACCTATTCTCTACAAACTGTAGTGATATATAGTTTGAACTGGATGTATGTAGCAACTAGGTTACCGTAAACAAGAAAAAGAGAAAAATGGCAGAGTTTAGAAAATGATATGCTTGAAGTATTTGAATTGTACAAGACATCATCTTGAATTATTGCACAAGGTACTGCTGTCATCAATGATTATTAATGGAAAGTGCATAATTGAAAATGCTCTTCAATGACTGTAGAAACTTTAATGAATATACTGACTCTTACAATGAAGGTTAAATCTACTGCGTACTGTACTTTAATGATTTGTAATAATGGCTCAGGCACTCAATACACATTCACATTAGAGACAAGTGGCTATCTTATGGGCATCTATAAATAGAGAAGGAAATATGCTGCAATGAATAGCTGCTGTTTTGCTGATTTAAATCTCGCTCTAATATACCATTTTGCTATTAGCACTCGTAACTCATCAACTATTTACATGTTGCTATGAAAAACAAACAGATTTCATATTGATCAGACTGCCACACTAAAGTATGAATTGCCAGGAATTCCATAACGCTCTCTATATGGTCAGCTTGCAGGGGCAGGCTGTCAGTTAGCCTGGACACCATCTTTAGGGGCTAAATTACTTCTTTGCTGGATGGACCCGTCCCTTTACTGTGTGAAGGGCCCACCCACTGCTCTGTACAGTCTGCTGTCAGAATAAACTATGACCCAGCAAACAAGTTAGTAAATAGAGGATCAATGGACGCAGGTAAAAAATTCATATTTTCTTTCCTTTGAGTTGCCGGACTTAATGCCGAATAGAATAGTCAAAGAAAAGTCAGGGTCAGTTATGCAGCATGAGACACATACGATAAGACAAGCAGTGGCGTCTCTAGGATTCATTTTAGGCAGGGCACATGGTCAGCCAGGGATAAAAGTAGGGGGGGGGGGGGGGCAGGTATAAACCCTGCTGCTACCAATTCATCCTTCCTATCCAAATCAAAAGGTTTTTTAAGTGTAATAGATGTATTTTATGTAGAACAACAGATCCACACATCAAAACCACACATTTAATAATAATATTACTTATCCAATCAAATACCTCATATGCTGTAACAGAAAGAATGTTATGTACCTATATGTACCTATAGGAGTGCCCATGTGGCCTCCAATATGGAGGTATGACTTCAAAATTAGACTGGCAGAACATTGTCGGAATAATCACTCAGTTTCAAAACAATTCATCCAACATGACAAAAACCCAAAGTATCTTAAATGCATCAGCATCCAAAAATGCAAGATTACATGGAGGCATGGTAATTTTAGAAAATGTCTTGGAAAAAATTAAATGTCCTGGGTATTCCTTTTGCCGGTGAAGGACTAAACGCTGATTTTGATATTTTTAATTTTCTGTGTTTCTTCATATCCATTTTTATTTTAGTTTTTCTTTTTACAATTTTTACCTTTTTCTTTTTTTTTCTTTTTTTTCCATTATTTCTATTATTTGTTATCATACTTTTCAGCAATTTTTCTGCGACATTTGCAACTTACTGTGACCATTTATATTTATTTTTATAACAATCTTATACTATCATGTTTTAAAATGTATGCTACAAAACCCTGGTCTGAGTAACCATACTCACATTTGCTTTTTGTCACATATTTGTTTTATTCATTCATTTATATTTTGTGGTTTATTCCGTATGTACTTTATTGCTTTACCCAACTAGTTAACTAGTCCCTTTTGTTGTTTATTATTATCAGCTGTTATTTATTATACTCTCTCCCCATCACTCACTCTCTTTCTATTAGATTTATCTATTTTCCCCTTCTCCCTTTCCCCTCCCAATATGGCTGCTCCCTTCTTTCCACTCTTTTTTTTATTGCCCTCCCTAACATGGCTGATAAATGTTCTACAATAAAGTTATGGGAAAAAAAAATAGGTCATGTGACCATGACGTCATTTTGGTGCCAAAATCAAGTAATTTGAGGCCTATATAAAGCCAGTGTTGTTGGGTACATGTTTTTATCCACTTTAGAAAGCCCTAAGGGTAGAAATGCGTTGTGGAAATTTTAACTAACTGTATTTTAATAAAGGTATTTTGGCCAATTTCTTTGTTGTAAGTTAGCCATTTTATCTTTTTTACCATTTTGATTATTTTACTACCTGGCATCTGAGTTTTACTTGTCCCAGAGAGATACTACTCCTAAGCATCATTGGTGGGGTTTATACCACTTACGCCCTATCATTGAGCAGTGCGTCTGCCCAATTTAATGTGAGTAACCATTTGGTATTTTTATACACTCTCCTGGTTTTATCACAGTGAGCACTATTGTTGTTTTTTATGTTACATATGGTCCCCACCTGACGAGATATCTACTTACAACACTCCCTCACGTATCCCATAAGTGGGGATTATACCACTGTACGCTGTTTATACTAGAGCTAGTTCTTAGTTCTCAAAAACATGAGCAGGACCATATAGACCTTTTTTTTTATTGGCTGCTACCTATTTGGGTTTTATTGCACTATTTGATTTTCTTTTCTCTTTCATACGGATCCCACGAACCTCTTGATCCCACTACTCCATAGACGTCTCTACCTCAGATAGAACTATGATTGTTCTCTCATCAAAAGATTTTACTGGACTCTTTTTGGACTGTTCTTTAGGTGTGCTGCCTTTATTTAAGTTTTTAAGCGCTTATACAGAATGAGACACATACGATAAGACAAACAGTGGCATCTCTAGGATTCATTTTTAGGCAGGGCACATGGCGTGCCAGGGACAAAGGTAGGGGGGCAGTTATAAAACCTGCATGTATGTGTGTGTGTATATATACCCAAACACTCTCTGCAAACTGCAGTCTCAGCCAGGTAGGTAATGTGTCACACCTTAGATGTAGCCGCACAGTCAATTCGGCTGACATCTAACCCATGGATTGAAGAGTTTTTTCTGCTCCCCCTTCCATCCATGTCTCTATTCCCCTCCCTTTCGTGTCTTTTCTTCCCCCTTATTCCATGTTGTGGATGTAGTGTGTATTGTATGCAGTGTGTGTATTGAATACATTGTGTGTGTGTGTGTATAGTGGATGCAGTGTTTGTGTAGTGTATCTTATGTTTGTGTGGTGGATGCTGTATCTGTGTAGTGGATGTAGTGCATGTGTATGTAGTAGTGTCTGTTTAGGGCATGTAGTGTTGGATAAGTGCTGGGGGTTGAGCCGTTTAAATTAAACTGGACTTATAACCTCTTCCATGCATCCACTACCCTCTCTCTAAAGTAATACTTCCTGATATTGTTATATATATAGTCTCCTTCATTACTGTGTTGATTCCCTTTATGTATTTAAATGTTTCAATCATATCCCCCCTGTCTTGTCTTTCCTCCAAGCTATACATGTTAAGTTCCTTTAACCTTTCCTTGTAAGTTTTATCCTGCAATCCATGGACCAGTTTAGTAGCCCTTCTCTGAACTCTCTCTAAAGTATCAATATCCTTCAGGAGATACGGTGTCCAGTACCACGTACAATACTCCAAGTGAGGTCTCACCAGTGTTCTGTAAAATGGCATGATCACTTCCCTCTTTCCACTGCTAATACCTCTCCCTATACAACCAAGCATTCTGCTAGCATTTCCTCGCTGCTCTATTACATTGTCTGCCTACCTTTAAGTCATCAGAAATAAGGATTCCCCAACATGTCTCAGCCTTCTCCACACATAACATTCTCTCCAATATACACTCCAACACACATAACATTTAGTGTCCCTCACACACACACAAGACCTGTGAAATATCCCAAGTCCGTACAGCATGAGTAAGAGCCAGATTAAGAGTTTCCTGAAGACAGAATAGAGTCCTATGTTTCTCATAGGGTATATTTTCAACATTAACAGACACAACACCAACTTCACACTCAACATTAACCCAAGCATTGCCCAGGGTGCTAACCTGACATCAAGTCTAAGGCACTAGGACATCTGGCTCATGTTGTACTGGCTCTGACGCATGTTGTACTCAGGCATGGAATTCCAGGGAACAAACCTGGGTCAAGGGGAAAGGACTATGAATTTGGGAAAGACTGACAGAACTGGTATGTTTGAGAGGTATTCTTCATGTCCAACACTTTATGTAATAGTAACATATTAAGGGAATTCAATAATGTACAAAATATACCAGTCTACATGCAAAATCCAATGTGTGCAATCATACATAAAATAATACTACCATACGTTGAGATATAATAGGGTAGTACCTACAAAATAAAACACAACATAGTGGGAACTGTTAAAAAATAAGAATAATGGTGTTGCTTAGGACTACAACTCACATTTCTGAGAGCTGTACGAGGCTCTTTATAGCAGGCTCAGGGGTGCCAATACTGGCTAGCGGTTCCAGTTCCAGCAGTATACGAAGATAAAAAGACTTAGAATAGGTTAAAAAGTTATTTATTGGAAATATAATTAAAATAACTCTCAAAGTGCTATGGGGGTGGAACCCAGCATAAAAATACAAATAGGGAAAAAAATCCAGAGTTCCACTAACCCCTATGGAAAGTCACCAAGAGTTCAAATGTAAACACAATAGGTCAAACCTATAACAGCAAACGCGTTTCGGCGATCAGCCTTCTTCAAGTGCTGATTTCCAAGTCCCCACGATCTCCTTTTATATGCTCCCGCTTCAGTATTCATCTGTTCATAATTTCGTGTTGCCGGCGCGTCACTTCCAGTCTTTGCCGATTACGTCACTTCCGTGTTCGGCGAGATAGAACGCAAGCTGGAACGCGGCATTCATAATATAGATCCGGCCGTCATTGATGATTTCCAATTGGAATCAGTCCTCACAACCCCAAACCTCTCCAGAGCCAGGGAGGCTCAAAGTATTCCATTTGATAAGAGGATTTGTGTACAAAATGAATACAATGTTAAAAATTCACCATCTTATTACAGAAAGAGAGATTTTTTCATCGGAGAATGTAAACAATATCAAAAATGTGATATACATATATATAAAATAAGAGATAATGGAACTAAAAATAAATACCTATAAAATCATCACATTATAAAAATCAGATATAGCAAATCAATATTAAGAGTATGCAATTAGCAAATAAAATGACCAATCAAAAATTCTTAATTCAATATATATGGAAATAGTATCATTTAGTGCACATATATACATGTGACTGTTACAGTGCACATATACAGAGCTGATGTGCAATGAGAAGTCTTTGTAAGGCAGGTGCTATGGGCTGTTGCTGCCCCTTGAGGTCAGTGCAAATAATCTAACCATACCAGGAGGTAACAGGACCTGCTGTCTGCTTGAAAAGTCAGGGGGTGTAAACAGCATAATTTATAAAAGTGTCAATTTCTTTTAAAATGTGCCCTATTTCCAAAAAATTAAGACGACACACTCTCCACACATAAAGATTATTAGCAAGCTAAAGTAATTTAGAGCTCTAGAGTGTCCCTTTAAAGCTTTCTACTTTAATCTTGACCTCCTATTGTCATGAAATGTATGTGTTAGTGTGTGCATAATTTATTTATAATATGACCAAAAATTACCTAATTTACTTATATGCAATTTTAACTTTTTTTTATTAAGGTTCATCACTTTTCCCTAATTCACTTTAGCACACTGTTCTATAGAACGTAAGTTAAACTAGTAGCAATGCTGACTCAGTTATACTTTGATTCACAAACCCATTTGCTTCTTGCTGTGAGTGCATAAAGGCCTTTAACAGTTTGTGCATCTAATGTTGAACCCCCACTGGGGAATGTCAGAGTGTTCTAATTGAGCAATTTTTGGCATGGCCAAATTGTCTCCTTTTTGACATTCCTATGTGTTCTTAAGTTTCTAAAGTGCTTTTCTAAAAGATAGACCTGTGCATTGTCCTCTGTCTTCTGGAAATATTTTCCAAAAATCAGGTGCAGTGTCACTCAAAAGTCATTGATTCAATGACATGTATTTTGTTATGTAATATTAAAAGTAGATAGAAAGTTTTGATTTGAGTAGTTAGCTCATATAAATGTAGAACCCCCCTTCCTAGTTTTAGTGTACTTCTAACTTTGATCTTTATTTCAGCAACAGACTGATAAAGTTTTCTGACTTTTGTCCAGTGTCCTGTGACAATTTTCAAAGTGATCACAATCCAAATTTTTACAATGAATTTTTTTCTGCTGGTACAGGTCACTTAATTAAGAAAACATTATTTTATAAAAAAACCCAGTGTCTAGACCATGGATTTATTTTGCAATGCCAATCTCAATAAGCATATATTGCATTGGTTAATGACAAAAAGATTTAGATGTTTTATATGACATCACAGGTTGACGGTGCGTGGGTGATGTATCATTTTAACCAGAAAACCCCGACAAAGGTGAAACGCACTTCAGGACATTCTTGTATTTACTTATATTTATCACTGAACATCTTGAAACTTTTATTTAGAACTTATATATGCCTTATAGTTTGATCTAGTAGAAGTGTGATCGTTCTTTAGGGACAGTCAAAGGTGTTCATAGGTTATTTCACCAGTGTGAACAACCGAGGTAATGGAAAATTAGGACTCTGCTGTTTTGAGGGATTAGTCAGGAGCTTCCTGCCTGGTGAATACCATTTAGTAACAAGCCTATACGTTGGATAGTTGGATAGGTAACTTCTGCACCCCTCCTTTTTGAGCTGGTGGAATTTACACTAGGTACTTAAAGAAATATATTTGCTGGGGTTTCTGTTCATCTTTAGTCTAATAATGTTATATCCTTTATGTTCACTAGACAAACATGTTAAAGGACCACTATAGTAACCCAGACCACTTCAGCTCAATTAAGTGGTCTGGGTGCCAGGTCCCCTAGGTTTCAACCCTGCAGCTGTAAACATTGCAGTTTCAGAGAAACTGCTATGTTTACATTGCAGGGTTAATCCAGCCTCTAGTGGCTGTCTTCCTGACTGCTGCTAGAGGTGCTTCTGCAGCGCTCAACGCAAATCGCATTGAGCACGCAGAGCATCCATAGGAAAGTATTGAGTAATGTTTTCCTATGGGCGGTTTGAATGCATGTGCGGCTCTGGCCGCGCATGCGCATTCGGCTCCACTTGGGAGCTGACGTCGGAGGGGAGGAGAGGTCACCAGCACTGAGGGACCGTGGCACTGGATTAAGGTAAGTGGCTGAAGGGGCTTTAACCCATTCAGCCCAGTGTGCTGACATATTGCCATAGATGGTCCTTTTGACCTTATGGTGATTTCTATTTATTTTTTTCTGTGTCATTGAATTATCGTGCACATGTGTATATGTTATGAAACCATTTTCCTAATTATATTTTAGTTATGTTATTGGGCTTTTTTGTAGTTTAATTTGTAAAAAGGTTTTAACGAGGAATCGTTAATGTTGATTGTACACAAAAAGTCGTAGGCGATGTTAGTAATCTTTATTATGCAAATAAATATCATTATTTGATAGAGAAACCCTTTTTGTCCTTTAAAGTCCTTTAATGTGTTGAGTTTGCTACGTTTTCAGATGAAAGTAACACCCCTTCAACAGGATTGTGATTTCAGAAGCTTAGTGTAACATATAGAAAAAATACAAATAACTAGACTCAAAGAATACTGCATGCATACAAATATATAAATACAGATAAACTAAATGTAATAAGAAAAAAAAAGCTTTTTCATGTGAAATATGGGAAAACAAACACACAAGCATACGTATGTGTATATATAAAAATTTATATAAATATTATTTCATTCAATTTTGCTTCAGACATGAGGAAGAGAGAAAACCCTTGAAAGCTTGTCTTTTAAATATTATGTTAGTGAAATAAAACAATGTATCATTGTATACTGCAATACTCTGGTATTTTGGCATCTTGTCTACTGGACTAATACGGCTAATCCAATCTACACTATACTCTGTATAGTGTATAACAGTAATATATACTCTGTATATGTTACTGTTATGCATCATCCACATATCTCCAGTTGGACTTTGAGAAGATCTCCTTGGGCAGAGGCACTTGAGAAATCATGTTTTCACAACTTTCCCAGAGTTTCCAGTTTGATATGCAAATAAGTACTGACTGGAATCATGTTTCAAACAGGTGGGTCAGGGTTGCAGATTGTTTTTCATGAAGCCCTGTGTTTTGCTCCATTTAAACATTGACGGCCTGTATTATGGACAGGATAGATCAGGCAACCTTCCTCCGGATGTTGTAGACTACATCTCTGTTGATGCTTTCCCAGCATTATGGCTGTAAAAGCATTATGGGAGATATAGTCCACAAGAGGGCCAAATAATGCCTATCCCGGGGAAAGACTATTATCCACCAGATAATACATGTTTAACGAGGGCTGTTTGCCAGAGAGATTTAAAGATTACTTTGGAAATCCAGAGTAGATAAGTCCTCCAGAACTTTAGTGTTTTTTTTCACATATCTTTCACACCATTAAAATCAGAGCTTCAAAAATACACATTTCTAGATAGTTAGAGAACTACTTACGTAGTAGACTATGCTTTCCTTTGTTGTGATTGATGTTCATTGAATTTTCTCTTTCCAACACAACTTTAAACTACATCCTTTGTAGTTTTTGCAACACTATTAAATATATATTTACAAAAAGATTATCGCTTACTGACTGGGACTTTCTCACAACAATGTCTAATTGACAACTAGTTGAGACACTTTAATTCAAGATAAAATGAAATTGTAAAACAGTTGGGATAGTTTAAATTCAGTTTCTTTTTTATTTTTTTATTAAAATTTCTTAAAACTAAAAAGCTTAAAATTTAAAAATAAATATGAGTAGATTTAAAATTTGAAAACATGCATGCTCTATGTAGTACTTTAAACTAGGCTGAAACGTTTCACACATCTCTTTACTAAACAGTGTGCACGGCTTAACTTCTGAGTTTACTCAAAAGGAAATAATAACATTTCCAAATGGGTGCTCACCTTATTTGGGAGCCTGTAGGTAAATAGCTCCAAGTTGACAGACTTTGTGTCAGATTGTACAGTGGCACTCCACGTTGGAGCCAGGATACAAGGAATATAGCCAATAGAGGCAAGAACTGTATTCAAATAGCTAATTAATAGCTAATTAATAGTTAAACACTGTAATCAATTTGATTTTTCCATTACTCACTGTGCACCGAGTCAATTAATTAATTAAGTTCTCACAGTATTGCACTATTTTATGTTTCTTTATTTTCACTTGTATGTACATACATTTCTAAAACCCCAAACATCCAAACGTGTTGTGTGATAAATCAATATTGCAACTCTCTATTGCCTTCAAAAATGTAATACTATGATATTGTATTAATCCACACCAAAGAGAGATTAAAAAAACGTTATATCTATCGATATGAGACTTATCTCTAAGCTCACAAATGGCGTAGTTTTGCCGCTGTGGGCACACATGTTACTATTCTTTCTCCCATGGTCTGAGCTGTCCACTAGCAAGGTATCCAGAATACTTAATGTATTATCAGCAAGACCTCAACTGGGGAAGTCCCTCTCTCCACTCCAAGTATATTAGTCAATTTACAATACAGATGTTGTATATACACATTAAAACATTGATTTTCATAGATTTACTTGTATCTTGGAGATAAAAAGTGTTAAACTTATAATATAAATATTTGCATAACTGTTCTGCTCCAGAATATTATAGCAGACAGTAAATGTCTCATGCATGCCTGAAAATTTCACAGTCAACGTAAGACTGCAATTAAATCAATCAATTTCACAGTATGTTAATAATAATTGCTTAATTCACTAGTTGTTGTAATCTTGAATTATAGATCCATTTCGTTATCTCCTAAGATTAATGAATGCATAATATATTCTAATCAATTCTGTAATTCACAGGGCAATTATTATTTATTCCAAAATATTAATTAAGGTTCAATTAGTTATAATTGATTTCCAAATCTATAGCAAAACACCAGTATCAAAGCCAGGCCATCTATATGGGTTAATATGGGTTCTTCGAAGGGGGGTTAATTATTATAGATTGATATTGAGTACTATTTAACAATGCACTTTCTTTAAAACCTTAATGATTGCAGGATTATTTTTTGCAAACCATTTGGAGATCACGAGGTAGTAGGTTAATAGTGACTGAAGTGAGCCCTGAAGTATGCTGTAAGCAAATCAAAATGACACCTGCTTTGATCATTCACTGATTAGCATGCTCATCCTTGATTAGTCTATTCACTTGTCCTTTAATCATCATGACATTGAATATTACAGACTTTCTTACACAAGCTGTTAATGCTTACACTGATACAAGATTCATTTTTTATTGCACTTAGAATTGTCAAAACATTGCATCAGTCTCTTAGTAACAAAGGACGAGTAAATACATTTTTCCTAGTGAAAATTCACTGTGTGGTGACATGGCTAAAGAGAAGAATTTGAGTACTTCTCTACTGAGAGTTAAAGGGTAACTCCAACTACCATGACCACTTCTGGTTTTAGAAGTGAGGTGGTGGTTGGAATCTGGATGTGCCGCTTCTCAGCTTTAGCCACTGCACATCAGGAGTTACTGGCACTTGTATTCTTAGGGCAATTTGCAAGCCCAATTCTATCCTGGGTTGCCTAATGTCAATTCTTAACTTTTGTTTACATCTGACGTCAGAGCAGACTGCACGCTGGCAACAGACATAGTCTGCTTCTCCCTGGAAGGCATTGCCATCTTGTGTCTCCCTTACTTCTTTTCTGCAGCTCTCCCTGCCTCCCTATCTGGTGAGATCTCACTTGGAGTATTGTACGCAGTACTGGAGACCATATTTCCAGAAGGACTGTTTCTGGCCCTTTAAATCCTATGGGAAAGAAGCTGCAATTTTGAACTGGCACTTCGGATACAGCCGAAGTGCCGAAGTAGTCGAAGTGGCCGCCATTCGACAAATGAACACGTGGCAGTGGCCATTTGTATTCAGTCGAACGCATTCAGCTGTGTTTTGCCGTTGAGTTCCTGGAACGGCACGAACACCACTGAATTTTACCTTCTCCTGACTTCAACTAATTCGACTGGAATCGAACGCTGTTCGACAATTCGAACGGCACTGTAACATTGACTGTTTGCACGAACGGTTGCCGTTCGTCAATTTGAAGTGAACTTAACATGGGAAATAGACTGGCCGCACAGCCAAATTCTCTGGAACTGTTTTGGGCATAAAAATGTGCGTGGGGTCGGTCATAATGGAACTTCCAGCTATCTCCCGAACCACTGGACCAATTCGCATGATTTATGGATATGTTTGTCCCCTGAGTATGCTGGCTCAGAAAATGTAACTTTTATTAATATTGCATGTATAGTTTTGGAGTTATAAAAATTGTATAAAAAGTATATGTTTTCGCTTGGAGATAATTGAGTTGATACAGCAATTAACTCAATTATCTCCCAAACAGAGGGGGGTACTTTTACAGTAATGAATGGGAGTGCTTAACCGTGTGTCTGTAAAATATTGGTTGTTGGATTTGTGTTGTCGGTGCCCCACAAGGTCCACCTGGGTGGTAACCTTGTGGGGAAAACTGTATAAAAGAAACTGTATAAAAGAAATGCACTCAATAAACCAGGTATTTTTACCCTATTTTGGGATCAGGAGAAGGGGAGTGGGGGGGGGGGGGTACTCCCTATCATATAATGGGATGGATTAATAAATAGTATTTGTTGGATTTGGGCTTCTATTGGAATCTCTTAATAAAGACATTTAATGCAATCCAGGGATTGATTTGGAAGGGGACCAGTAGCCTTCTGATCTTGACAGTGGGATTGTATACATTATACTAGGGCCTGACTATTAGTTGAGAAACCTCCGGGAAACTCCTTCTTTTTCCTCCATTGTTTTGTTGTTAAATCTGATTGTTCAGCAATCTGGGATTATAGGTTAAACATACATAGGATTATATAGATTATAGTGCATTAGAATACATAGGATTATTTCCATTTCTGCCTTTACTTCATTGCATTGTTAGTATTCAATTCTGGTTAAACACAGTTTATTAGTTTAATACAATGTATATATTTTATGTATTAACATGAATTATTCACAATGTCACTGTGGCAAATCCAGCCACTCAGAGATCTTAATTGTAGTTTAAAATGACTGGTGTACTTTCCCTGCTTTGTGTTATATTCTGCAATGTATGCAGCATTCGTGTGTTACAGCACGCAAATACCGCTAATGTTAAACCTGAATATCCACGAACAGTGTATCACCGCACTGTTCGTGAGTTAAGCAAAGTATCGAATGGGAGACCATTCTCCCACCCATAGACGGTCGTGTGTCTCCAATTAGGTACTTTGCAACATTGTATCGAAGCTAATTGCGGTTTGTTGCAGGTGGCCGCCATTCGTGTACCGACCACGAGGCGGCGGCCAACTTTGTTCGCGGAAAGCCAGCGGGGTTTTGTTGTCGAGTGCCTGGAACTAAAATCGGCTACTCGACAACACAAGCCCCGCTGGACTTCCGAGCCATTCGGGAGTTTACCGTTTTCGGGACTTTCATTCCCTCAGTTCAGGCAATCGTTTAAATGAATTGGTCCTGATAAGGGAAACTGAACGGCGTTTGGTTATTTGTGCTGGGATGTAAGCGCAAGTTCACTTAACTGTGCGCCCAGGTCCCAGATATGTAACAGCTGGGACCTGTAACAGCTGTATAGTATAAATATTATGTTAGTTACGGATTTTAATATAAAAACTGTATTCCTCTGTACCAAGGGATACTCCCATTAGCAATGCATTCTGGGATAAGTATCTCCTTGGTACAGCAATGTATGATGGGTAATATATGTGTAAAACCCAGTCCCCCATGTAGTCCCCTACTGGACAAACCCTGCATTGGGACTTGGGAAACCCTGTACATCTGTACCCACATAAATACTGTGCCTGTAATTAAAAACCTCAGTTGACCTCCAAGCTATGTGTCGTCTAGTTCTTGGGAGGAAGGGATTGTAACTACGCTACCTGCATTTTGCCTGTTTTGGATCTGCTTTTCCTGTCTACCAGCGGAGATACCGTGGATAATACTACTACTCCGCTACAGTCACGAGTAACTTCAAATGCTAAAACTATCTGTATATTTATTTATTTTTCTTTTTTTTCTGTCAAGCTTTCTTTTGTCACTTTTTTTTTTTCAAACTAGAGCTGGCAAATTACATCATACATTTAATACAAGGTACAGCCAGTGCACACATTGCTAGTCAAGAGGAAAATAGGATCTTAAGATCTTATATTTATGAAAATTATCAAGGAGTTCAACCACTATAGCTGGTGATATTGCCTGTTATCAAACCAAGGTAAACTCCATTATAAATTGTATTAAAAAATTAAAGAGGTGCATATAGAAACAGTTAATGGGAACACACTGTAAACATCTGGCATTATTTTTTAAAATAATAAGCATGGGAACATAAAAAAGAGTTTAATAGCATAACTTAACCTCATATCTACTTTTGTAGAAAATCAAGATTATTTTATTCATACACAAAAGTGTGTATTTATAGCCTTATTATTCAACTGACAATTACTGTTTTGTTCATAGGAGCAATGGTCATTCATAATTATATTATAGTTGCCCTAGCAACTATACGATCTAGACATTGATTCTCATATAACAAGAGGTTAAAAGTCGTGAACACTTCATTAGTCTCAGTTAGTAATACACATATATTAAAAAAAATACCTTTCATAGATACAATGTATGTATATCTACCGTGATATATATTCTTTCATGCACAGGTGACCAATTATCCAAAATGAACACCAGATGGCTTATCTGCTAAATATTTTTCTCTTTATTGTAGACAGTAACATTTAGCTAAACTACCCAAATTCTAAATTTTTATTTTTTTATTTTTAAGCCTAAATGGACATCTAAAGTCACCCAGACAACTTCAAATCGACATAGTTATCCACTAAAGAGATCTCAAATTAACCACAACTAAGGCAAAACATAGATAAATAAAAATTTAGTAACTATACCTCTTCTAATAATGATGCTTATTTCCATTGGGGTATATCTAAAAACAGCTTGGGATACTTACAGATTTCTTGTGTAAAACCTTTGAAAGCCATCCCCTTATCACCCCACGTAGACTTTCTGTGGCTGTCCAAACACAGACTTCTCAATGCAGTTCAATGAAAACTCTTTACAAGTCAGGTGCTCTTGAGGTAAGCTCTACTGACTTAAACAACCATAAAGGAGCAATCCTCATTGTCTGTCTGATTGAGAGCCAGGAGGATGTAACAAGGTTAATTGATAAAAGTACCAATTTTTATATTGAAATTTTCTATTTCGCAAAATGGAAAAAAGAGCACACACTCTTCATACATATAGCATTATATATCGAGTGCCGGGAGCCCATGCATCCGCCAAGAGTCGTCGAGTAGAGTCCGAAACACCTCGGATTTCCCAGGGTCCCCTGAAATGCGCCAGGCCAGTAGGCTGAGAGAGGCATTCACCAGGAGGGGGTGACAATCCCCTGACGGGTTCCTGAGAAGGTCCTGGAAGGTTGGCAGCAATCTGGGGAGATCCACCGCCATCTCCAATAGCTGTGGGATCCATGATTGCATCCCCCAGAAAGGGGTGACGAGGACTAGTTCGGCCGGCTGGCGGCAGGGCTGGATGAGGGTGCGGGGGATCATCGAGAATGGGGGAAACGCATATAGTGGGGTTTCTTGCCAGTTCTGCAGGAAGGCGTCCACGGCTTCTGCCGATGGGTCTGGTCTCCAGCTGAAGAAACGCGGGAGCTGGGCGTTGAGTCGGGATGTGAAAAGGTCTATAGCAAAAGGACCCCACAGAGATTATATAGTGGAGAACACCTCCACGTCCAATTTCCAGTCGCTGGCGTCCGAGAGATAGCGAGAACTCCAGTCCGCCTGGACATTGTGTAACCCGGGCAAATATTCTGCTTGAACCATCAGGTTCCGTTACAGACAGAACTCCGAGAAGTCTTTCGCTAATCCGGCTAGTTGCGCCGAATGGGTACCGCCCATGTGATTGATGTACCGCACTGCTGAGACATTGTCCATGCAGAGGCGGATACATCCATGTGCCTGATCTTTCTCGAAGCTGCGGACCGCGAAGGAGCCCGCCAGGAGTTCCAAGGCACTGATGTGTAACCGGACTTCGGTTTCCGACCAGCGGCCTCCCGTAGATACGCCTGCGCAGTGAGCGCCCCATCCCTGTAGGCTCGCATCTGATTCTATGTGAACTCCGGGAGGGAGCCGAAGATCGCCTTGCCATTCCAAGCGGACAGGTTGAGGATCCACCAGCGGATTTCGTCTCTTGTCTCTCTGTCCAGAGTCACCAGGTCCGTGTAGGACGCGCCTTCCCGTAGGTGCGCAATCTTGAGTCATTGTAAGGCTCTGTAATGTAGAGGGGCGGGAAATACCGCCTGAATGGAGGATGTTAAGAGGCCGATCAAGCGAGCTAATTGTCGCAATGTCAGTTGCGGTCGGAGGAGTGCCCTGCGCAGCTCCTTGCGGATCGCACGAACCTTGCTCGTGGGTAGGCTCAAGGATTCTTGAAGTGAGTCCACCATAAATCCTAGGAATTCTATCCGTGTCGTAGGGGTCAGACGGGATTTCTCCCAGTTGATGATGAACCCTAGACGGGAAAGGAGATCTATTGCCAGTTTGATGTGCCGTAAGAGGACCTGGTGAGCTTGAGCCATGAGTAGGATGTCGTCTAGATAGACGATAAGTCTTATCTCTCGACTGCGTAGCCAGGCCATCGCCGGGCGGAGGAGCTTGGTGAAGCACCAAGGGGCCGATGAGAGGCCAAAGGGGAGGCACGTAAAATGCCAGGTCTTGTTGCGCCAATGAAAGCGTAAGAGGTCCCTGTTTCTGTCACCGGGACTGTAAGGTAGGCATCCTTGAGGTCTAGTTTCACCAACAAATCTCCGTGCTGGAGTAGGTCTCTCAGGAGGTGTATACCCTCCATCTTGAAATGACGATACTTTATGAGGGGGCGCAGGTTTATAACCGGGTGCATAAGGCCACCTTTTTTCTCCACGAGAAAATACATTGCTCAGGACCCCAGCGTTGCCTATGGGTGCCTGTTCTATCGCCCTCTTGTCTAGGACGTCGAGCAGTTCCTTGTTGATCAACATGCGATCGTGCCGAGAGAGGCAAAGTGGTCTGGGGGAGGGGATACTTACCGGATCCCCTACTAGCTCTATGTGAAAGCCACGTATTGTGTTGAGCACCCAGGTGTCGGACATCAGGCCCGACCATGCTGGAAAAAATTAATAATAACAATGCTAGGGATAAAGTCAGTGAGAGTAATTCACCCAAACTGACTGTTAAAGTAATAGTAGAATTGCAATATTCAAAACCAGATAGGAGAAAGGTATTTAAAAAATGCTGACAGACAGAAGACAGAGACTCTCACCAGGGCCCAGACCGTTGGTATGAGGAAGGCAGGTCCCAAAAGGGGGGAGGAGAAACAAGAGGGTCACTGAGCTGACCAGAAAAGAGCGGGAAAAGAAAAAAATGAATTAATGTAGTGAATAGATAGAAGGGTTTAAGTAAAGTGAATAAAAAGGTGAACAGTCGTTCGTCTAAAAAATTCGAATGAAAAATTCAAATGAAAAATTAATCTAAAATGAGAAGTACCCAGGGAGAAAATGGCGCTAAAGCGCTGAACAGAGACCAGAAAACAGGTATAAAGTCTAGTGAGAGAAGGAGGTCAGGATTTCTCACAAGGAATAAAGGTGGGGTGCCCCTAGTGAGTATGAGGGCACCCCACACGGTCTGGGAACCTGGGAGTACAACGAAGAACTAATATTCAGTCACATAAAATACATGAAGCAGGATGTAAGGAAAAGATTAATAAAATTATAAACGTATAGTAATGAGAAAATTAAGTATTATCAGAGTATAATAAAAAGGTACTTATCTGACGTGGTAGCAGCAAAGAAAGAGGGAAATGGGGAGGCGGACTAGGGTATTATACTGGACATAAGGGGGCGTGGCCTGTGTGTGAGACATGTACTACCTTTTCTTTTCAATGCTGTTAATGTTCTTTGCTGCTATTGTGGACAGTAAAGAAAGGGATATGCAAATACGAGCCTCCGTGTCTTGTAATAAAATTATTATATCAAGACTGTAGGTTTCTTGCTGTCCAACACACTTCTATTCAGCCCATTTCCATTTAAAAATGTAAGTTAAATAAAGATTACTCACCTAATTTCCAGCGTCAGTGTCTTTACTATCCCATCCAATCCATTGCTTCCATAAAGAGAAAAGGTGTACATGGCCATGCTTCTCAAATCAAATGCTGCTACCAGTTCTAGTTTTACTCAGCCTGTAGGAGGAAGTGCCTGTAGTGTTCGTCAGAAAACAGCCACTAGACGTTTATTTAACCCTGTAATTTAACCTTGCAGGGTTAAAATGTCAGGACCACTGCAACCCAGACCACTTAACAGAGATGACGTGATCTGTGTGACTATAATATTTTTTTTAAAATTCACTTGATTATCAAGTAATTAATCACTATTACTATTAACACCAAGTCATGTAGAAATATAACAAACACAATATTAACAGATACTCTTTGAAATAGGAGGTCCAGATAGATTTTGCTTGTCACAAAATGCACCCTACTGCAAGTATGCACGCAACTCGACACCACCCACACTTAATTATAAGTGTGTGCATTGGTCTCCCAAGTAAATTAGAATAAAAGCCCACCAAATACAGTTTAGCACAATATCTATGCAATTTGAAAACACTAATAAATTGGTCTCTTCAGGTAATGCGAGTCTTTACCAGACAAAGGCAGAACTTAATAAAGGAATATTTTTATAAACAAACAAAGGTCACAGTGCATATAAAAAACAGATGACAAACAAATTATTTACACCAATCAACAATTCAAAATAAAAAGGAGAAATTAACAGAAAAACTACTCACTTAGATGGTAACGTAATGATTTTTTTCTGCCTGGTGGGTCTACGGCAAGGAAATATTCTCTTATTCAAAATTAGACATTTGCCGCTAGAAAGCACACTTAACATTTACCATCAATTACATTTATGTATATTCATCTCCAGTTTCTAAGTCACCCCAGAGAAGGGGGGTACAATATTATTATTATTATTATTATTATTATTCATATTTTTATTTATACTCTTTTTGTAGGTTGTGCTCTTCCCATTCTAAATATGCACACAAGGTGACATGTTTATTCATCTGTGGGTTATTATTAACGTTTCTTTTGGATATGACACTGTACCACAATGGTTCTTTTGAATGCTAATAGTCATTAGCATATCAATAGAACCCACTACATAAGAGGAGATACAGCCATATGGGAGAAGCCAGTTAGTTTATACTTAAACCAGACTTACAAGCAACTCATGTGTAATATTCCACGCCTAGCAAAGGAACTCTGGAGTCACAGCTTCAAAAGAGGATTTTATGTTGTAAATTTAAATTAACCTCTTCTGACATTTTTCCTCTACATTCAAATAGACCATACCGCCTCTAACAAGTAGTCAGTTCATGTGTATGTACTACACAAATCACATTCAATAGTAATATTCTATAGGGAAATAGTGAATTATGCTCCCTTGGCATTACACTGCTCTACTGATGTTTTTGCTCAATATAAAATATATTTATTGAGGGCTTAATATTAATTTTCTGTTTAAACTTCACAAAGTGTTGGGTGTGTTTTTAAGTTGGAATCTACAGGATTTGGCAACATACTGGATGAGATGCTCAAAGGTGAGGCCAGAGTCAAGTATGACGCCAAGACAGCGTGCTTGCAAGGATTGACTTATGTGGATACCACTGACTTAAAGGGAGCGCGAGAGAGGAGGATCAGTATTAGGAGGAGAAAAGACAAGGAGTTCAGTTTGGAGTTTTAGAAAGCGGCAGGACATCCAGTCAGAGATGAAAGAGAGGCAAGCAGTGACACATTGCAGAACGGCAAGGAAGAGGTCCGGGGAGGAGACTGTAAGCTTGTTTGAGAAGGGTCCTCTTCAACCTATTGTTCCTGTAAGTTTCTTGTAATTGTCCTATTTATTGTAAAATCCTCCCTCTCATAATATTGTAAAGCGCTACAGAATCTGTTGGCGCTATATAAATGGCTATGATAATAATGATAGAGAGGAAAGGTGAGGCTGGAAAAATATGTCGACGTGCATATCAACATTGATCACTGAATGTAATGCATGTGTTTAGTAGACTGGACAGTAGCAAACAAGTGTCACTATACCTTTAAAAATAATTGCATGGGTGCCTTCCAGCTCATTTTTTAAATACATTTGTTCTTCAAAATATTGATGCACTAGCAGGTCCATTAAATAGCATGCTTTATGAGTATAAATTAAGGGTACATCGACAGATTAAAGCTTTGCCTCTACCTTGGCCTTTATCAAGATGATATTGATAAAGAAACTGGTCAAGCCAGAATGTTCAACTTTTAAACTTTTATAAAGTAAGTTATCTAAAGGACCTGCGAGTGCACCAATTTTTTTGAAGAGCAAATTGATATATAATATAAATTATAATTAACTCTATTCATTTGAATCCTACTTACATTTCAATACAGAAATAAACTTATAACCAGAGCAGATAAAATGGTGAATTTTAAGTCCAAAAGCAAAACACCACTTAATAATGGGGATTTGAACTGCATCCGGCTGTGTAGCTAGATACAAAAAAATCTCAAGTGGGACATAAATTAAAATTACAGAGTCAAAGTTGAATAATGAAAACTGTGCCCTTAAATTTCAAGCTACTAATGTTGCTTTCCAATGGTGATTCGTGGAATGTGCTAAATAAATATAGTATTGTAGATAACCAATTCGAATGGTACAGAGATATCCAATCACAATGGTAGAAGGAGAAAAAAATTACAATCAGATTGGCACTTGAAAAAGACTGTCAATATGTGTTGTGCTTTTTATTGTATTTTATATGTAATTTTATTATATTTTGGTTCGGTAATTAAATGTATTTTACTTGCACTCACGTGCTGTATCCTGGAACTTATTTTTCCTGATCTGTGGAGCAGACTGCCGTGGTGGAAATACTAAACCAAACTACATGCCTTCACAGCCAGAGCCTGCTATAAGTGGCTCTGGTAAATGTGAGTAGTTCTTTGGAGAAAGTCTTGCTATAAACATTTTATAAGACTTTATTATGCTATGGAAATATTTGTTCTCATGTCTCTGATAAAGATCTGAACAAACCAGTACTTATTAAGAAGATTTATATAAGTATTTATTGTCAGTGTTATGTGTGCACTCCCCACCTTGTTATTTTTCTGTGGTAATAGAAGATGATCAATTTATTCAGAAATTACTGGAACTACTGTTAAAGACAATGTGAAGGACATTCACTAAAGGGTCTCAAAGGCAACGTAACCAATCTGGCGAATTTCAATGTGAAAAAAATGAAACACAAGCCTTATATTTGACGCTGTAACTTTTGAAAACCCCATAAAACCTGTACATGAGGGGTACTGTTGTACTCGGAAGACTTCACTGAACACAAATATTTGTGTTTCAAAACAGTAAAAAGTATCACAGCAATAATATCGTCCGTGTAAGTGCTGTTTGTGCGTGAAAAATGCAAAAAAAGTCACTTTTACTGGTGATATCATCGTTGTAATACATTTTACTGTTTGAAACACTAATATTTGTGTTCAGCGAAGTCTCCCGAGTAAAACAGTACCCCCCATGTACAGGTTTTATAGTGTCTTGGAAAGTTATAGGGTTAAATATAGTGCTAGCAAATTAAATTTCCTATACTTTCGGCATGGGTTGTCAGGCAGGTCCCGCTAATTGTAATTAATTAAGATACCTAATTATGTAAAAATATTACATAAATATATGTTCGCATATGGCGAACGCGAATTTCCGCAAATGTTCGTGAACGGGCGAACCCGACAAACTGCCATAGACTTCAATAGGCAGGCGAATTTTAAAACCCACAGGGACTCTCTGCCCACAATAGTGTTGGAAAAGTTGTTTCAAGGGGACTAACACCTGGATTGTGGCATGTATCTCTGTATTACACACAGTATCTCTATATAACACTCAGTATCTCTGTATTACACACAGTATCCCTGTATTACACTCAGTATCTCCATATTACACACAGTATCCCTGTATTACACTCAGTATCTATGTATTACACACTGTATCCCTGTATTACACACTTCATCCCTGTATTACACACTGTATCCCTGTATTACACTCAGTATCTCTGTATTACACATAGTATCCCTGTATTACACTCAGTATCTCTGTATTACACACAGTATCCCTGTATTACACACTGTATCCCTGTATTACACTCAGTATCTCTATATTACACACAGTATCCCTGTATTACACTCAGTATCTCTATATTACACACTGTATCCCTGTATTACACTCAGCATCTCTATATGACACACAGTATCCCTATATTACACTCAGTATCTCTGTTTTACACACTGTATCCCTGTATTACACTCAGAATCTCTATATTACACACAGTATCCCTGTATTACACTCAGTATCTCTGTATTACACACAGTATCTCTATATTACACACAGTATCCCTGTATTACACTCAGTATCTCTGTATTACACACAGTATCCCTGTATTACACTCAGAATCTCTGTATTACACACAGTATCTCTATATTACACACGGTATCCCTGTATTACACTCAGTATCTCTATATTACACACATTATCCCTGTATTACACTCAGTATCTCTGTATTACACACAGTATCCCTGTATTACACTCAGAATCTCTGTATTACACACAGTATCTCTATATTACACTCAGTATCTCTGTATTACACACAGTATCTCTATATTACACACAGTATCCCTGTATTATACTCAGTATCTCTGTATTACACACAGTATCCCTGTATTACACTCAGAATCTCTGTATTACACACAGTATCTCTATATTACACACGGTATCCCTGCATTACACTCAGTATCCCTGTATTACACACTGTATACCTGTATTACACCCAGTATCTCTATATTACACCCAGTATCCCTGTATTACACTCAGTATCTCTGTATTACACACATCATCTCTATATTATAAGGGGGGGGACCTAATGTCCTCCCCCCTGGCCCCCACCCCTGAGCGGCGGGTGGGGGCCCTAAATACTAAAAAGGAGGGGGAACTAAGGTCCTCCCCCCTGGCCCCCACCCCTGAGCAGTGGGTGGAGGCCCTAAATACTAATAAGGGGGGGACCTAATGTTCTTCCCCCTGGCCCTCACCCCTGAGCTGCGGGTGGGGGCCCTAAATACTAAAAAGGGGGGACCTAAGGTCCTGGGGGACCTAATGTCCTCCCCCTTGCCCCCACCCCTGAGTGGTGGGTGGGGGCCCTAAATACTAATAAGGGGGGACCTAATGTCCTCCCCCCTGGCCCACACCCCTGAGCGGTGGGTGGGGGCCCTAAATACATATAGGGGGGTCCTATTGTCCTCCCCCCGGCCCCCACCCCTGAGCGACTAGGGGTCCCCCCCAGGTGACTAGGGGTCCCCAAACCCCTAGTCACCCCCTCCCCCCAAAAAAGTATCCCCCTACCTACCCCCCTCACCCTAAAAATAATGAGGGGGGGGCCTTTAACTAAGAACCTGTAAAGAAAAAGAAAAAAAAAACTTACCATTGGATGTTTTCTTTCTTCTAAATTCTTCTTTTTTCAGCCCCAAAAAAGGCCAAATAAAAAACCATAATAACCGACGCAATAAAAAAATTGGGTCCTCCCCCCGTTACTTTTGTTTAGGGCTCCCACCCACCACACAGGGGTGGGGGCCAGGAGGAGGACATTAGCCCCCCCCCCCCCCAAACACAGGTTACTGGCTATGGGAGGATAATGTATAATAAACACAGGTTACTGGCTATGGGGGGATAATGTATAATAAACACAGGTTACTGGCTATGGGAGGATAATGTATAATAAACACAGGTTACTGGCTATGGGGGGTAATGTATAATAAACACAGGTTACTGGCTATGGGGGGATAATGTATAATAAAGACAAAAAATAATGTATGCAGCTTTAGAATGAATCTAAATTGTATGCTGTCTAGGAGGTGGGAGGGTCTGGGAGGGATGGTCTGCTGCTGATTGGCTGGAATGTGTCTGCTGACTGTGAGGTACAGGGTCAAAGTTTACTCAATGATGACGAATAGGGGGCTGACCGAACATCGCATATGTTCGCAGTCATTGGCGAACGCGAACAAGCGATGTTCGCCGGGAACTATTCGCCAGCGAACCGTCCGGGACATCACTAATAGTGATATATACGTATATATTTATGTATATAGATATACCGGATTTTTCAAAAGTGAGGGGAAATGTCTGTGCGTCTTATGGAGCGAATATGAAGGTTTACTTACCTGTCTTGAAGCGTTGGCCGGCAGCACAGGGCGCACCGCGGTACTGGAACTTCAATTTCAGGTTCCGGTTTCCCGCGGGACTGAAAGGAAGTGCGCACTCAGTGTACACACTTCCTTTCAGTCCCGCCGGAAACTGGAACCTGAAATTGAAGTTCCAGTACCGCGGTGCGCTCTGTGCTGCCGGCCAACGCTGCAAGACAGGTAAGTAATTATGGCACACTATGGGAGAAGGAGAGGGGAGGGGGGAGTGACACTATGAGAGGGAAAGTGCACTATGGGACAAGGGGAGGGGGGGAGAATACTATGGGAAGGGGGGGAACACTATGGGATGAGGAGAGGGGGGGGACACTATTGGACAAGGGGAGGGGGGGAGAATACTATGGGAAGGGGGTAACACTATTGGATGAGGAGAGGGGGGAACACTATTGGACAAGGGGAGGGGGGTTAAAGAACACTTGGAAAAGGGGATGGGGGGTTAAAGAACACAATGGGACAGGGGAGAGGGGGTTAGAAATCACTATGGGACAGGGGAGGAGGGGTTAAAAATCAATATGGGACAGGGGAGAGGGGGTTAGAAATCACTATGGGACAGGGAAGAGGGGGTTAAAGATCATTAAGGGACAGGAGAGGGGAGTGGGTGGTAAGGAACACTATGGGACAGGGGAGAAAAAAAAATATTCTGAACAAACTTTCCAATAGTAAGAAACACTATGGGACAGTTTGTTCAGAATTTATTTTTTCTAGGTTTCCTCCTCTAAAAACTAGGTGCGTCTTATAGTGTGGTGCGTCTTATGGACCGTAAAATACGGTGTGGCGAAACCAACCTCGCCATTGTGAACTGGAGAAGCCTGGTTGGTCGCCTGCTCCCTTTGGACTATGGCCCTGCAGGTTAAACCATTTATTTTCCCTGCAGAAAGGCTTATTTGTGTGATCTGAGTGCCATTCACCTAATAATGTGCGCTCAGATCAAAGCTATCTGGGGATATGTAGAAATGTGTGTTTTATGTACTTAATGTATCAGTATGTAATTTTATGTCTTTTACTGTCTTTTTGACTGCCATGTGGGTAATGGAGTTTTGCCTCTGTCCTGGGAGATAATTAGATTCCTTCCCCAATTATCTCCAGGCCAGAGGGGAGGGATTGTGAGGCATTGTGGGAGGTAACTCATGTGTGATTGGTGTATTGTGGAATTGTTGTAAATCCCTCCCTTGCATGGGAGAAGCCTTTATAAGCCTGTTGTGTGAATAAATCAGGTTGTTCCTGCTTAACCCTCAAAGTGAAGTGTTGTCTCATTCTTGGGCGGAATTCGACTGTATGCCGATTGCCAGGAGTGTAAGCTGTTCGTATTGCTTTTCCTGTTCGGCTGCTTCCAGGGTTCGTGTGTCTCTTGTTCGGGAGTTGGTGACTTCGTGCAGTTTGCAGTTTGGGAGGTTGGTGGTTGCAGTAGCTGCTGGTCTATCTGAAAGGGGATTATCGCCGAAACGTTTTTTATCCTCTTGTGAGCGAAACGGTCCGTTACATACGGTATATATTATTTCGTTCTACGTGTATTTTAATATAAATATATATATATATATTAATATCACAATACAGTTAGAATAAAATAACACACATCTATATATTTTTTAATTATTTATTTTTAATTATTTTTTTAATTTTATTTTTTAACGTATTTACATATTAATTTTTTCATATTATATATAAATATATATATATAACAATAATTATATATATATTTAATCAGTATCAGTCTACGTGTAATTTGATATTAATATATATAATTATATATATATATTGATAGTAAAATACACCTAGACAGTGTATGTGTGTATGTATATGTGTATATATACTTAAATCATATATATATATATATATAATATATATATATATATATATATATATATATATATATGATCTAAGTATATATATTTATTTATTTTTACACTTATTTTAATGTAATTTATTTTATTTCCAGCCAGCAGGGGGACTACCTGCAGCAGGCAGCTAACCCGGCCATGTGATTGTGAGGTCCATGGCCGGGGGACTGCAGGAGGACAGATCTGCCGCGGGGGTAAGTAAAAAAAAAACGGAGGGCGTACTATTACTCCCTGCGGCGTTTAGAGC
Source organism: Pelobates fuscus (assembly GCF_036172605.1). Taxonomy (NCBI): domain Eukaryota; kingdom Metazoa; phylum Chordata; class Amphibia; order Anura; family Pelobatidae; genus Pelobates; species Pelobates fuscus. Next base: position 213,299,272 of record NC_086318.1, on the reverse strand, counting down.
CACTTATAATAGGGCGTAATAGTACGGCTCCGGTTTTAAGGGGTTAAGAAGAGGAAATAATGAAAATCAATGCATATAAACAATATATAATTAATGTGCAAAAAAGCAAGATACACAAATAAAGTAAAAAAAGGAAAGAAATGGTAAACTAATACAATATATATATATATATATATATATATATATATATATATATTTAAACTTTTAAACGCTTTTAAAAATGAGGTGGTTAGAAAAATTGGTTTGGTACAAAATGATTTAAAAAAAAACAATTAGTATAATAATAATAATAATAATAATAATAATAATAATAATAAAATATGTATTTTAAAAATGTAAAACGATCAAACTCTGCATTCAGTCCAAGGGGATAAGTGTATTTAGTTTGAACACCCACTTAATTTCTTCTTGTCTAATTATTTTTATAAAATCCCCACCTCTTTAATGTTGGTACTAATGTAACTCTTTTTTTTTGCTGGTGCTGCCCTCTAGCAGTACGTTTGTAAAAAAAAAAAACTCTTTCAGAAACACATTTTCCTTTAGATTAGGAGGCACCTAAATGTTTCATCTGAGGCCATAATATTAAGTAGAGCTCTAAAAAAAGAATCACTATTTTGACAAAAATGATAGCCTCCCTGGAAAGCACTAATAAATGGTTAGGTAATCTGTTAGCAGATAAGACATACACTATTCTGATAACTACCGGACACAAGTTTCACTGGACACTCTCCAAAAGACTTATTTCCTGTCTAAGCACTTTTTACATGGTAAACCACACTGCCCCTATTTGTAGAATACGTTTTAAGGGCATTTTACGAGTATCACACCTCTATAACATGGGATATGGTACAGAAAGTCTTCCCAAGGTTTGACTTATTTAGATGGTCTATGTCAGGGATAGGCAGCCTTCGGCACTGCAGATGTTTTGGACTACACCACCCATGATGCATTGCCACCAGCATTATAGCTGTAAGAGCATTGTGGGAGATGTAATCCACAACAACTGGAGTGCCGAAGGCTGCCTATCCCTGGTCTATGTTATCATCTGTAAAATTCAACCAAGTAAATTACATGTACGAGTTAACAAATGGTAGGTATTGAATTCACAATGTATAATATACATTTTTTTTTAAAGTCTGGACGGAAACTTATTCTAAACATAAATGGACATAAATATATAAATAAATGTGTGTGTGCGTATAATGAACATGGGAAATGTATGTGTTAACAATTAAAAAATGCAGTGGAGGGGGAGGTGGTAGAAGTGACAACTGATGAACAGTTTTTATCTTAACTTCATCTTTTTCTGGTATGCTTACTCCTGTTGTAACCTGAAATTGTCAAGTATCACAATTAGTGTTAATTGAACAGAAAGAATCTTGAGATTTTATTCAATTTTCAAGGATGCAATGTGCATTGTTTACCAAACCTCATATATGCCCCTTTCCAAAATGTACTTCATTGATATCTTCTTTTTATCTTTCAGATCAGTCTCCATTATTTGGTAGCCTTCACTAATGGTATCTCATGAATTACAATGATGTGGTGGTGTTGCATAAGCTTTAAGAGTTTGCAGCTGTCAAATACCACAAATACACAGGAAAACCAGGAATAGATAGTTGATGAGAACAAGACATTGACCACCAAATATACCATACCAAAACTTGCAGTTAACTGTAATATGTCAACATACTCTACAAATAGGTGACCTTCCTAGACTTTCTTCTAGAATGAGGGTCAGCAGCAATAGTGTGGTACTCAGCAGATAGAGTCAACACCATTGCAGTACATTATGCACTTTTGCAAAATATCTCCATATATGAAAAACAAGTGTTCTTTTTATTTATTTGAGTCCACAAATCCTTCTGTGTGATTCAAATAAGCTACCTTGTATTAATGAAGATTTTGATGGAGGTACGTTTGTTAAGGAAAATCTTGATAAAATTCCAATTGAAATGGAGCATAACTAAAAAGAATAATAAAGCAGGTGAAATTAAATAAAGTTAACTTAAATATAGTAAAATTTTAATGCAAGAAAATATAGTGTGTAGTCTATAAAAAAGTAAAATAAATCTTTACAAGGATTAAGTCAGGTCCTGAAAATGTTTTAGCAATTATTATTAAGTCTAGTTTTGCTTATAAAATGAATTACAAAAGTTCACAGGTCCAATATCTTGAACTGTCTTATCCAAGTACATTCTTTATATGGTAGATAAAACAACATATTATTTTTACTGGGTTCCTAAAGACGTGCTCTGCTTGAGTTTTATTACCTGCTGATAGTTGAAAAATGATTCAAATATTGGATAGCATTCTCTGCTTTCTAGGGTGAAAAGATCAACTAAAATTGTGCTCAAGGGACTCTGTCTATGGGGCTTGATTAGATTTACTCTGAATGTACAGATTTCATGGTTGGGCTCCTGCAAAGGCAGTAAAATATTTTGTAATTTTTGTCCTTTTCCATTGTACTTGTCCTGGTAAATCAGCCCTTTTTCGATCACTGAAATGTAGCTTAACCTGTATATAACATGGAAGCATTCAGCTAATCTTTCCAACAAAATAAAATCACCTCCTTACTGTTGCAGAACCAACCTCGCCACTGGGCACTGGAGAAGCCTGGTTGCTTGCCTGCTCCCTCTGGACTATGGCCCCATGTTAGATGATGTTCTTTTCCCCTTTAGAAAGGCTTGTTTGTGCCTTTCTGTCTGGGCGTTCGGTAGATTGAATCTACCGAACCAACGAACGAATGGGAGGACCCCCTGGGCAAGGAGTGTGCCAGTGATTTACCTCCCAGAAGCTGCAGTTAACCGCAGCTTAATTGGTGAATGCTGGGTGGCCGCGGTTTGTATAACCGAACACGTGGCAGCGGCCACCTTAAACTCCCGAATGGCCAGCGATGTTCAGCTCCAAATCTATGGAACTCAAAACGGACACTTATTTGCACGAACACTGCTGAGCCACCAACCTTCCTTCTCCTGCAATTCATATGAACGCCTTCCATTCGGTACTTTCCCTATGTGAGCAGTGTTACCCCAGATAGCTATGCCATGGAGCCCATTCGTATAACGAAAGACTATGTGAAAGACTTTGGCTCCATGGCAATTGAACTGTATGTATGTGATCTGAGCGCCATTCGGTAATAATGTGCGCTCAGATCTAAGCTATCTGGGGATATGTTGAATGTATATGTTTTATGTAGTAATTGTAACACTGTGTAATTTTATGTCTTTTTACTAATATGTGGCTACCTGAGTGTTGGCTGTGTCCTTGGAGATAATTGGATTACCTCCCAATTATCTCCAGGATAGAGAGGAGGGATTACAATGTGTATGTGGGAGTGGTTAAGGTTAAGCTGTTCTGATTGGTTACTGTCCAGTTTGTGTCTCAGTGTCCCACCAGGTCCCCTATGCGAGTGTCCACCTGGTGGGAAACCTGCATAAATACCGGGCAGGTAGCCCAGATTAAACAGATCACTGCTTGACCCTCAAAACAAAGTGTTGTCTCGTTCTTGGGGGGGATTTGATTGTATGCTGTTACTGTTCGACTGCCAGTAGTGTAAACTGTTCGTATGGTTTTTCCTGTTCGGCTGTTTACAGCATTCGTATGATTTCAGTTCAGGAGTTGGATAACTCGTGTGTTTCCAGTTCGGGAGTTGGAGAATTCATGTTTTTCCTGTTCGGGGATTGGTGCTTTCAGTAGCTGCCTGTGTATCTGAAAGTGGAATATCGCCTAAACGGATTTTAACCCCTTGTGTGCTTAATGGTCCGTTACACTTAAGCAGAGCAAAACATATTTACTTGTTGTTGATTCATTAGAATATATTATAACAAATCTGCACATCAAAGAATTCCTTGGAAACATTCAAGATAACATCAACATGTTACTTATATCCTCCTTTCCTTGATATATTGGGATATGTGTGACTACTTCAGAAATAGATGATTGAATGAATTGTGTAAACTATGGTAGTAACAATGTCACAAAATGTTAGCTGTATTAGAATTAATATGCAAATGTAAACACTGTCTTGTGGTTTGTTTCAAAGGTTAGTTTGTTCCAAAATCCTAAGGAAAATAAATGTATTGTTATAAGGATTCTAGTGGAGTAAAACAGATTCTAGTGGAGTAAAACAAGAACAACTTTTGTTTTAGTCCAAACAGACCCGGAGAGTATAAATTGCAATTATGAATAGCATGTAATGGTGGCTCATCCATTGGGGAACTTGGGCCATTTCTATTACAAATGTTAAACATGTATTATACATGAAATGCTATAATTTCCCCTCCTCTTCTTCCAATTTAGCACAAATTGACTCATGGATTATAAATAATGTTTGTCTTGATAGTGTTGAGAGCAGCTGGGCATGTGTAGAACTTAGGCCATTTATGACATTTTTCCAGTCTGAGAGCACCTAAGGCATGTTAGGTCCTGATTTGCCAAAATTGTGTTTGGCCCCGCCCCATGCTGATTTTAGCCAATCCAATGCTTTCCCATAGGGAAATCAGCCAATCGGCCATTTTGATGGTGTCACAAAAGGGGCGGAGCCAGCACTGGTGGACCCGCGCAAAGCTGGAAATAAGGTGAGTTTTAAACTTTTATAGGGGAGCTAACGGGGGGGGGGGGGGGGGGGGAAGGGGTTAGCCACCTAAATGATGTGTTAAACACTATAGGGTCAGGAATACCCTTTAAGTGCCCATCAGATCCCTGCATTATGATGCTTTTTCTGCTTACTCTTTTTTTTCCCACAAAATGTCATATAGTTAATGTCATATAGTTATCAAACTGATATTTCAATTCCACATTAATATATTTTGTGAATGTCCTTGTTAAACATATAGTGACTTAGCTGTTAAAACAAAAAAAAGTATTTATATAATTAATATATCATCAACTTTTGATTGATTGTGAGATATAAGGGTTAAACATATAATTTTTTTTTTATTGAAAATTAGTTGAACGAGTTATACTATTCCTGCACTGATACAATAAATGATGTTAATATAGAATTTTTTTTCCATAAATAAAATGAAAAAAGACTTAAGCATACAGAACAAGACAATAATGGAACTATACATGTGCTTAGACACAGAACGTTACACAATATTTATAAAACAGAAAGGCTCTGGTACATATATGAAGCAAGGGGTTTGTGGGTAGCTGGGAGAGTGGTAAAGTCAGCAAGGAGAACAAGAGAATATAGAATAAAAAAATGAAATAAAGTACGAATGACTGATAACAATACATGTCTACTCACTATTACAAAGAGTATAGATACAGTAATTGTCATATGATAAGTATAATAGTGAATCTGTAGCTTGACCCCTTGGTACTCTAAGAAGAAATCTAATTGCCATGTGGGAGTCAAAATGAGTTTTCCCCCTTGCGTGGAACTATTGGAAATCACTTCAAACTGGGTTTTTCATCTTCTTTTGAATCAATAGCAATACAAGAGAAAACAGGAAAAACAGCAGAAAATGAGAAAAAGAGAAAAAAATACTAACTTTGATTGAGCTGATTCTTTTTTTAAAACTGTATTACAATGTATATATGACCTAGATTTAATAAGCTTTCCAAATGATTGCTGTTAGAATAAACGTTCAATTTTTGGAATCTATGTTGATAAATAATTTGGAATTTTGTTCTAACAATATTGATCATTTTAAAAGCGTATTAAATCGATTCCTATATATAGTACACACTACTATGTAGCTGCATGATGCATTTATGTCATCACATGAAACTATCTTTAATAAGTGAATGCAACTCTTAATAGAATTAATGCAAAGATAAATCCCATACAGCAGTGGTTTCTAACCTTTTTTCACTGAGTACCCCTTGGCAACCCATTTCCATAAATTGTACACCTCATATTAGCGAAATGTTGTAATTAATATAGTTGCATTTATTTCAGACTTATACATTTTTCTCAGCCCTAGGCTTCCTCTGCTTCTCCTCCACCCCATGCTATCCCTGCTTCTCTTCTGCCCCATGCTATCCCTGCTTCTCTTCCGCCCAATGCTGTCCCTGCTTCTCTTTCGCCCCATGCTCTCCATGCTTCTCCTCCATCCCAGGCTCACCCTGCTTCTCCTCTGCCCCAGACACACGAACTGTCACACATGCAGACACACAGATACAAACACTGACACAGATACAGACAGAATAAGACACTGACACGCATGTATATACACAGACACACAGATACACACATACAGGTACACAGACACACACTGACACACAGATACATACCCTGACACATATGCAGATACAGTGAAACACAGATACATACACTGACACACATGCAGATACAGACACTGACACATACAGATGCATACAATGACACCAGGCCTCAACAAATCCCAGGTGCGAGGTCGCCATGGTGACCAGGAAATTTGTCCTGGCACTTGGGATTTGTGAGCCTGTTCGGCCCCCAAGTTGACAGGCTGCCTGATAGCAGAGGTGGGCAGTCTGCTCACAGAGGGCTGAGGCAGGCGGGTGATTGAGGGAGAGAGGTGGCCGGCTCATTGAGAGCTAAGGTAGGGAGGCAGGCAGCTGACCTGGGGATGGAGGGGGCAGCCGGGTGGCTAATGGAGAGCTGAGGGAGGTAGGCGGCTGACTAAGGGAGAGCTGAGGGAGGTGGCAAGCTGACCTGGGGATGGAAGGGGCAGCCGGGAGGTGGGCGGCTGACTGAGGCATAGAAGGGGCGGCCGGTTGGCTAATGGAGAGCTGAGGGAGGCAGACAGCTGACTGAGGGATGGAGGGGCGGCCGGCTGGCTAATGAAGAGCTGAGGGAGGCAGCCAGCTGACCTGGGGACAGAGGGGGCGGCTGGCTGGCTAATGGAGAGCTGTGGGAGGCGGCCAGATGACCTGGGGATGGAGGGGGTGGCCGGCTGACTAATGGAGAGCTGAGGGAGGTGGCCAGCTGACTGAGGGGGGGAGGGGGCATCCGACTAGCTAATCGAGAGCTGAGGAAGGCAGATAGCTGACTGAGGGATGGAGGGGGCAGCCGGTTGGCTAATGAAGATCTAAGGGAGGTGGCCGGCTGACTAATGGAGAGCTGAGGGAGGTGGGGATGGCTGACTTAGGGATGAAGTGGGCAGTCGGTTGGGTAATGGAGAGCTGAGGGAGGTGGCAAGCTGATCTGGGGATGGAGGGGAGGCCGGCTGACTAATGGAGAGCTGAGGGAGGCGGGCAGCTGACTGAGGGATGGAGGGGGCAGCCGGTTGGCTAATGAAGAGGTCAGGGAGGTGGCCGACTGACTGAGGGGTGGAGGGGGCATCCATCTGGCAAATTGAGAGCTGAGGGAGGCGGGCGGCTGACTTCTCCCTGTAATCTCCCTGCTCTGCCCCCTCATACGCCTTGTATTGATGCCAGGTTATGACATCACTCTGCCCCCCGGCTCACTAAACAGTGCACGAGAGGGAGCTGAGTAGGGAGATGACAGCAGCCCCACTGGGCCCGAGGCAAAGCCTATCCACTCCAGCTCCCCAAAGGTAGGGAAGATTTACATTAAAATAAAAAAGTAACTATTTGTGAGTGAGTGAGTGTGTCTGTGATTGTTTGTATGCGTGTGTGTTTGTCTGTGAGTGCGTCTGCACATCTGTGAGTGTGTATGTGTGAGTGTGTGTCTTTATGTCTGTGAGTGTGTGTTTGTGTCAGGATCGTGACAGGGATCCAACACGCAGAATGCAAACAGGAGACAGGTACATATACAGGACCTTAGAATGGCCGGACTAACGTAAGGAGTAGGCAAAGAATGGTCAGAGACAAGCCGAGGTCGAGGGAACGCGAGAGCAGGTAAGCGAGAGACAAGCCGAGTCAAAAGGATAAGAGAGGTAAGCAGGGACGAAAATACAAAGCCGAATCAAAAAACAAAAAAGACAAAAGAAATACGAGCACTGAGTGACCAGGCTAGCTAGAACCACGACAGGGCAATGAATCATTTCAAATAACACTCTTTTATACCATGGCTCTTTAATTGTTGGCCCCGCCCCCAACAAGTCCTGATTTGTGGTTTCTGGCGGGTCGGGACGTGATTGACGTCGGCTAATGAGCGCCGCATCATAAAAGGAGGTGGAGCTATCGCGGCCGGCGTGTAAACGGCCAGGGAGACTGAGGAGATCGGGCGTCCCAGCCCCCCTTTGAGGATGGACGTCTAGGTGTCTAGCCTCCTCTGAGGTAGGCACCATAGGTAACATGACAGTACCCCTCCTCTCAGAAATGCCCACCAGGCGGAAGGAACCGGGGCGAGACGGAAAACGAACATGAAATGCACGGAGGAGACGAGGGACATGCACATTTTCACTGACCACCCAAGACCTTTCTTCAGGCCCATACACCTTCCAGTCAACAAGATATTGCAACTTCCCCCGAGAAACACGAGAATCAAGAATGGATTTGATTTCATATTCCTCCTGACCCTGGAAAATGATTTAGGTAAACTAGAAAAATGGTCAGAGTTGTGGCAACTGACATTTAATGTGGATAAGTGCAAGATAATGCATCTTGGACGTAAAAACCCAAGGGTAGAGTACAAAATATTTGATAGAGTCCTAACCTCAACATCTGAGGAAAGGGATTTAGGGGTGATTATTTCTGATGACTTAAAGGTAGGCAGACAATGTAATAGAGCAGCAGGAAATGCTAGCAGAATGCTTGGTTGCATAGGGAGAGGTATTAGCAGTAGAAAGAGGGAAGTGCTCATGCCATTGTACAGAACACTGGTGAGACCTCACTTGGAGTACTGTACACAGTACTGGAGACCCTATCTTCAGAAGGATATTGATACCTTAGAGAGAGTTCAAAGAAGGGCTACTAAACTGGTTCATGGATTGCAGGATAAAACTTACCAGGAAAGGTTGAAGGATCTTAACATGTATAGCTTGGAGGAAAGACGAGACAGGGGGGATATGATAGAAACATTTAAATACATAAAGGGAATCAACACAGTAAAGGAGGAGACTATATTTAAAAGAAGAAAAACTACCACAACAAGAGGACATAGTCTTAAATTAGAGGGACAAAGGTTTAAAAATAATACCAGGAAGTATTACTTTACTGAGAGGGTAGTGGATGCATGGAATAGCCTTCCAGCTGAAGTGGTAGAGGTTAACACAGTAAAGGAGTTTAAGCATGCGTGGGATAGGCATAAGGCTATCCTAACTATAAGATAAGGCCAGGGACTAATGAAAGTATTTAGAAAACTGGGCAGACTAGATGGGCCGAATGGTTCTTATCTGCCGTCACATTCTATGTTTCTATGTTTCTATGTTAACCTGGACAGAATGAGGGGAGGACACAGTGGAGGAAAATCTGTTACAAACCAGAGGCTTCAGCAAAGAAACATGAAAAGAGTTAGGGATGCGCAGGGCATGAGGAAGGGCAAGACGATACACAACCGGGTTAATCCGACTCAGAACCTTGTAAGGGCCTATGTAGCGAGGAGCAAATTTCATGGAAGGAACCTTCAAGCGGATGTTTCTGGTACTCAACCACACCTTATCACCCGGGGCAAAAACCGGAGCCACCCGTCTACGTTTGTCAGCGTGCCGTTTAAACACCGAGGAATTCTGAAGAAGAATTTGTCGAGTCTGATCCCACAACTTTCTCAGATTGGCAACATGAACATCAACCGACGGTACCCCTTGGGAAGGGGAAACCGACGTAAGAATGGTAGGATGAAAGCCATAATTCAAGAAAAAGGTGCTAGTACGAGTAGATTCACAAACGAGATTGTTGTACGCAAACTCCGCCCAAGGAATCAGAACGACCCAATCGTCCTGGTGTTCAGAAACAAAACAACGTAAATATTGTTCAATCTTTTGGTTGCTGCATTCGGCAGCTCCATTGGACTGGGGATGATAGGCAGAGGAGAAATTCAATTTGATACCTAATTGAGAACAGAAGGACTTCCAAAACCGGGAAACAAATTGGGAAACCCTATCAGAAACGATTTCAGAAGGAATACAATGTAAACGAAAAATCTCCTTCGCGAATATTTCAGCCAATTCGGGAGAAGAGGCAGTTTAGGCAAGGGTACGAAATGAGCCATCTTAGTAAACCTGTCAATTACCGTGAGAATAACAGTATGTTTCTTAGAAACAGGCAAATCAACAATGAAGTCCATAGCCGAACAGGTCCATGGTTTCTGGGGAATTTCTAAGGGTTGCAAAAACCCACATGGGAGCGTATGAGGTTGCTTAGTCTTCATACAGACATCACATGCCCTGACAAAATCCCTTATATCCTTACGTAAAGAAGACCACCAGAAATCTTTGGAAATTAGAGAATAAGTGTTGCGAATGCCAGGATGCCCAGCAACTTTACTGTCATGAAAGCAATGTAGCAGTTCCACTTGGAGCTCAGGAGGTACGAAGAGCCCCAGGAACAGGTTTAGGAGCTAGATGTTGTACTTTCTCGATCTCAGCCTGCACAGGTACAGAGATAAATAAAAAGGAATGGGGTGAAGAGTCAGCGCTACGTAGCCACAGAGAAATATAGTATAGGACGGCTGCACACCTTAAAAGGGGAGTTCCCCTAATTCCCTTATATAAGTAACATAAAACACAAAAACAGAAATGAAAAGGGTGCGCCTAACTTACATAAAAATAATATAAAACATAAGTAATAATAAAAATAATAGTCCAAAGTCCTACAATAAGTCCGAAGTGGTAAGTTCCACAAAGTATGGAGGATGCTTGGGGATGATGTCAGTCTTTACGCCTATGCACTTGTAGTTCGGTGATGATATGTGAAGATAAAAACAGGAAAACAAAACTCCCAATGGTACAGTATGTCAGCAAGGTGAAAGGGGATAAAATAGTGATAATGAAAATTACTCACAATTTTCAGAGCTAAAATCCAGCTCTGATATTATATGCGTGAAGTGGAATGATCCCCACTCAAGGATATATAGGATGACGCTGGTCAGCAAGTAGTGCAGGTGAAAAGTCCAGCGATGATCCGGCTCGGCCGATAATAAGAGAAAATAAAATATAGTGCTCTCTGTATGGCAGATAAAAATGCTAAAAGAAAATAAAAATATACTCACAGTATATAGAGCAGGCTGAACTCCTCGGTGTAAGCGTATGGGTGGTATAATAAAGGAATTTTTTGGCACCAAAATATCTTGTTTGCCATATTCCTTTAATATCTTTTTTATCTTTTTAACCTGACCACACTTATATTTTATAACCCACGCAATAGCGCAAAGAATCCATAGGTGGGGATTATACCACCCATACGCTTACACCGAGGAGTTCAGCCGGCTCTATATACTGTGAGTATATTTTTATTTTCTTTTAGCATTTTTATCTGCCATACAGAGAGCACTATATTTTATTTTCTCTTATTATCGGCCGAGCCGGATCATCGCTGGACTTTTCACCTGCACTACTTGCTGACCAGCGTCATCCTATATATCCTTGAGTGGGGATCATTCCACTTCATGCATATAATATCAGAGCTGGATTTTAGCTCTGAAAATTGTGAGTAATTTTCATTATCACTATTTTATCCCCTTTCACCTTGCTGACATACTGTACCATTGGGAGTTTCGTTTTCCTGTTTTTATCTTCACATATCATCACCGAACTACAAGTGCATAGGCGTAAAGACTGACATCATCCCCAAGCATCCTCCATACTTTGTGGAACTTACCACTTCGGACTTATTGTAGGACTTTGGACTATTATTTTTATTATTACTTATGTTTTATATTATTTTTATGTAAGTTAGGCGCACCCTTTTCATTTCTGTGACAGAGATAAATAAACAACAGAAAAGTAATAACAAATAAACCGTGCTTATTTTGAGGGGTCGGATCCATATCCATTTTTTACAATTTTCGGATCCCAATAACCCCAATAGGAATTATAAAATAAAGGACGTCATCACCTGCCATACTAAAAGGGTAATTTACATGCTGAGGTGCCCATGTGGCCTCCTGTACATTGGGCGGACTATACGCCCTCTGCAGGTGAGGATACAGGAGCATGTTAGAAATGTAAAAAATGGATTTGCAAAGCATAGCGTATCGCTTCACTTTAAAAACACACATAATAGTGACCCAAAAGGTATGCTATTTATGGGCATTCAGAAAGTTGCCACAGATTGGAGAGGAGACGACTTGGTGAAAAAAATGGGCAAGGCTGAGATGAAATGGATCTTTCAATTAGACACTCTACACCCTAGAGGTCTCAATTATGATTTCGAACTTTGTCATTTTTTATAACTTAACCTTATCTTTTTTCCTCTCAGCCTTTGCACACGTCTTCCCCTGTGACTAAACAAAATGCTTGTAATTTAGTCTATCCATGCATTCTTTATTAAAAATTGGTCATGTACCTCTTTAAAAGCAACAACTGTATTAAAGACCAATTTGTACATTTATGTACCCCATGTACAGGGCTGATGGGGTAAGTTGCTATATATAAACCACATGGACTTGAGCTTATCTCTAGATTTTGGAAAATCCCAAACTAGATGTGTATCTCTTTAAGGGAGTAATGATATTGACAACTTCTGTATACATAATTTAATTTCACCTTTTTTCCTCTCAGCCTTTGCATACGCTTTCCACTGTGATTAAACGAAATGCCTGTAATTTAGTCCATCTAAAAATTGGTCATGTACCCCTTTAAAAGCAACAACTATATTAAAGAACCAATTTGTACATTTATGTACCCCATGTACAGGGCTGATAGGGTAAGTTGCTACATATAGACCACATAAACTTGAGCTTATCGCTAGTTTTTAAAAAAATCTAAAACTAGATGTGTATCCCTTTAAGGGAGTAATGATATTGACAACTCCTGTATACATCCATGCACCTTAGACATGGGGTTAATAGGGCAACCTGCCCCATACAGAGAATACTGCTGTTGGTTGGAATTAAGTGACATAATTTAGTTTTGGGTGCATTTTGAAGCGAAATCTCATGTCTCTCGATTTTTTCTTTTTATTTACTGTGGGTTTTTTGTCTATGAAGCAAGGATATTACATTGACCCCTCCTTTCCTTTTTTTCTATGTCCATACTTTGTATTGAACATTGGGCATGTAAATGCTATACGAGTACATTGCCAACAACGGAAATGGTGGTTACGAACAAACCGGAAGTGACGTTGCAGCCAGTACGATACGTCACTTCCGTAATTACGAACACTCACAACAGATGATGAACACACCCCTCTTCTCATTGGGTGATCTGGAAGGTAACGAACACCAATAGGGAAGACTCTCTGGCTATTTAAACCGGCGGGATTATACAAGCAGGATACCGATTGAAAAAGCCTTTCTATAAGGCGAAACGCGTCTCGGACGAGGACTCATCTTTTCACCATTATTTTATGGGACTTTTATTTTTTGTATTTTATGTAAGTGTTTTACTACAAATACATTTTAGATTGTCTACATGAGCCTACGTCCTGCATCTATTCTCCTGCAAACAACGAAGAGCAGTGCCCTCTTAAAGGCACATTACCTATTACACTGAGAGCCCAGTTTGGATTGGCTCTCTTAAAGGTGAGCAAGCACTTGTACTTGTTTTACTGTCACATTGGGTTGAAGATAATACACTAGGACTTTGGTCCATTGTTCCCTTTTTCTCCCTTTCTTTGAGGATTACCACAAAGTCATTGAAGAAGCCTGGTATTTGCTTTAAAATACCCCTGCGTTTATGATCTGAGCCTATCCTTGTCAGGCTCTGAATCATGTGAGTTTGTTACATATACAGCTCTTTTTCAAGAATATCCAGTCTAGATATACTACACCATTGTTTCTATTTTATATTTTTTCCTTTTAGATTTTCTCGTTTTGCATACCCCCTTTATACAAGGGTGAGTTCAGCAAATTAGACTAGCGCTCCACTGGGTTTTGTATGTTGTGACCCTTCTGTCCCACTTCCATTACCCCACTTTCTTGCATGCTACTGTGTTAAGGTTTGGAGGTACCTACACGTGTGTGAGCTGCTTAGTGGAATTAGGTTCTTCACTATATTATATTTGAAGCGCCCATAAAGCACGGTTTATTTGTTATTACTTTTCTTTTTGTCAAATACTGCCTTCAAATCCAGGTACTGAGACGGTATCTGCAAATCTGTAAATCTGTAGATTGAGAAGAGTTAACAGGGGCATCAACTACACAACCGGTGAGACTTTCTGTAAACATCCTCTCTGGCAACCCTGACCCCAAGAGACTCTTACCCAGTTCCCAGTCAATGGTAGGGTTATGCTTCTTAAGCCATGGATACCCCAAGACCACTGGAACTGAAGGAGATGAGATAAGCATGAGGGATATTCTTTCTTCGTGTAGGATACCAATGGTTAATTTAACTGGAATGGTTTCACGAAAAATAACAGGTTCTGATAATGGTCTAACATCTATGGCCTCAACGGCCAAGGGTGTATCTCTTAGTTGAGATGGGATAGAGTGGTTAGTGGCAAAGGCCATAAATAAAGCTTTCAGCTGCTCCGGAATCTATCAAAGCCATAGCATTTATTACTCCTTTTTCCCAAGCTAAAGAGACAGGTATAAGAAGCCTATGGTCTTTAAAATCATATATAGAGGACAAGATAGAAACACCCAAGGCCTGTCCTCTTGAGAAACTTAGGTGCGAGCGTTTCCCGGCCGGTTATGGCAATTTAGGCGTAGGTGACCTCTTACTCCACAATACATACAAAGACCCTCCCTTCTCCTGTACTGTCTCTCATCTTCTGAGAGCTGAGTGGTTCCTATTTGCATAGGTTCTGGAAGAGCTAAAGTTGTAGAATCAGAATTCTGAAATGAGGGGGCTAGTCTTATGGAAGGTCTACCGGTTCTATCCCGAGTATTCTGCCTCTGTCTCATACGTTCATCTATTCGGGAAATAAATTAAATAAAATCCTCCAAATTTTCTGGAGGTTCTCTTGTGGCAACCTCATCTAGAATCTCATCAGATAACCCGTTCAAAAATACGTCCATATAAGCCTGTTCATTCCATTTGACTTCTGCCGCCAAGGATCTAAACTCTAACGCATAATCCACGAGGGTCCGAGGGGCTGTCTGAGACGTAACAGTAGTCTAGCTGCATTGGCCTTTCTTCCTGGGGATCAAAAGTCCTCCTAAATGCAGCAACAAAAGCATTATAATTATAGACTAACGGGTTATCATTTTCCCATAGAGGGTTAGCCCATCTGAGTGCCTTGTCAATAAGCAACATGATTATAAATCCAACCTTCGCCCTGTCTGTAGGGTAGGCGCAAGGTTGTAACTCAAAATGAATACCTATCTGGTTTAACAAACCTCGACAAGTATCAGGAGAGCCACCATAGCGTAGAGGGGAAGTGACACAAGAAGAAGCACCCACTGTGGCTACCTCTAGGCCTGTACTTACAGGGGAGTTAGAGGGAGTACGTATCTCCTCTGACTGATTATTAGGACGAGATAGCAAAACTTGCAAAGCTAGGGCCATCTGATCCATTCTATGATCCATGGCCTCAAATCTAGAGTCAGGAGAACCGACCTGAGAGTTTGCACCTGCAGGATCCATTGGCTCTGTCGTAATGTCAGGATCGTGACAGGGATCAAACATGCAGAATGCAAACAGGAGATAGGTACGTATACCGGACCTTAGAATGGCCGGACTAACGTAAGGAGTAGGCAAAGAATGGTCAGAGACAAGCCGAGGTCGAGGGAACGAGAGAGCAGGTAAACGAGAGACAAGCCGAGTCAAAAGGATAAGAGAGGTAAGCAGGGACGAAAATACAAAGCCGAATCAAAAAGCAAAAGACAATAGAAATAAGAGAACTGAGTGACCAGACGTGGTTCTGTCGTAGCTAGAACCACGACAGGGCAATGAATCATTTCAAATAACACTCTTTTATACCTTGGCTCTTTAACTGTTGGTCCTGCCCCCAACAAGTCCTGATTTGTGGTTTCTGGCGGGTCGGGACGTGATTGACGTCATGACGTCTGCTAATGAGCGCCACGTGAATGTGTGTCTGTATGTCTGTGTGGGTCGGTCAGTGAGTGTGTGTCGGTCAATGAGTGTGTGTCGGTCAATGAGCGTGTGTTCCCTCCAATCACATGGGAAAGGTGTTTTTACTTACCATTTTCCCTACTCCGTGACTGAGATCATCAATCGTGATGATAAGAAAGCATTGGGAAACTATTGAGCATGCACAGCAAAATGCCACTGAGGCAATTTATAGAGATGCATTGAACCAATGCATCCATTATTTTATTTTATTTATTTATAAAATATTTTACCAGGAAAGATACATTGAGATTTCTCTTGTTTTCAAGTATGTCCAGGGTCCACAAAACATTGCATTGATACATTATGGTACAATAAAATATAAAAACAATATTAATACACTATATATAAAAAAATTAACATAGAACAGGTATGAAATATATAATCAACCATGACACGTGCATTTTGTTTTGAGGTATGTAGAGAGGGATCTCTTAAAGGACTTTAGGGTTGGGGAAGATTTGAAAGTGTGCAGGAGGTTGTTCCACAATTGTGGCGCTCTGTAGGAAAAGGAGGATCGGGCTGCTTTCTTTTTGTATTGTGGTAGACTAAATTAAGTGCTGGTACTGGATCGGAGGTTATAGGAGGTGGGAACAACAGAGGAGAGCATTCTGCTCAGGTACGGTGAGAGTTTCCCAGAAAAGCTCTTAAACACAAGACTGGAAAGATGAAGGGTGCGTCTGGATTCCAGCGACAACCAGTTAGTTATTTTAGCATGTCACAATGGTGGAGCCTGTAATTACATTGTAGCACAAATTGACAGAATTAGTTATACAATGTATTGAGTTTATTAATGTGTGATTGCGGTGCAGATGCATATACTACATCCCCATAATCAATGATTGGCATCAGCATTTGCTGTACAATCTTTTCCATATAGGGAACATTTACATAGATATTGCACAGTGTGACGCACTGACCCAGGAAGCACCTCTAGAGGCCATCTCAGTGACTGTCACTAGAGGTGTTACCAGGCAGCAATGTAAACACTGCCTTTTGTCTGAAAAGTCAGTGTTTACATTGAAAAGCATTCAGGGACAGGATATAGACTTCAGAACAACTATATTAAGCTGTAGTGGTTCTGGTGACTATAGTGTCCTTTTAAGAATTGTATTTGTGGCGTTGATTTCTCTGGCTCCTAACTTTTCGAGCAGGCTCCTAGATTCTAAGCACATTTGTCAAGCACTGACTGACTGACACACATACAGACAAAGATGCCAACACTGACATGCAGATATGAACACTGACACACAGATACAGTGACACACATGCAGATACATACTGACACAGATATAGGCACTGACACAGGTATAGGCACTAACACACATGTAGATACATACCTTGACATACAGATACATACCCTGACACACACACAGATACACACACATAGATACATACACTGACACACTTAAGGATACATACCCTGACACACAGATACATACCCTGACACACATATACAGATATACACTCTAACACACAGACACATATACTGACAAACATGCAGATACAGAGATACATACACTGACACATTTAAGGATACATACCCTGACACACAGATACACATGCAGATACACAGACCCATAGATACATACACTGACACAAATACATACACTGACACAAATACAGACACATACCCTAACACACATATGGACGCTTACCCTGACACACAGATAGACACATGTAGATACACACACACATGCAAATACACAGACACACACACTGACACACACATATATATCCTGACACACAGATACACATCCTGATACACAGTTACACATCCTAAAAAAACACAGATACACACCATGACACACATGCTGATACACAGAGATATTGTAAGGGGTGTCAGTCCAGGTGACCGGGACCCAGTATGCCTGATCTTGATATTAGGAGTCACTGTGTGGAAATGGATTATCAGGGCCTGGTGCAGGGTAACCACACGCCCCCTGGTGTTGAGCACCAGTGTTTGTGCGGCCACATACCAGGGCCCTGATGCAGCTTCTGCAGATCCCAGGTACCAGATGACAATGTGCAGACCTCCCAGGAACTGAATAGGGAGGCTCTGCAGCAGACATGTATCCAGTACAGAAAAAAAGCAAGACTAGAATAGACACCAAACAAGAAATCAAGACAAAACTAGGAGAACCCAGAACCAACTTCGTAAAAGTCCTCCAATTATGGTGGGTCCTCTCTACCTAGATATGCATGACTAAATAAACAATAATAAAACACACATAACACTTGCCTGCAAGAAAGGGCAGATGACTTGAAACAACTGCCTGCAGGAACCAACTGAAACAAAAGGATTCATGGAAAAGGAACGGGTGTGGCAACATAAAACAACCATGTAAAGGAATCCAGGGGACTGGGAATTCCAGGAACGGAATAAAGGAATGAACCCAGAAAACCCAGCATAAAGAAAACCAGACATGGAATAGAAAACCAGAAAAAACAAGAAAAACTAAACAAGAATTGTAAAAAGAGTACTGGATGCCAGAAGCCAATGCCAGAAATGATCCACAGCACAGAACAGAATGTGACAGATACACACACTGACACACATGCAGATACACAGACACATAGATACATACACTAACACACTTAAGGATACACACCCTGACACATAGATACACAACCTGAAATACAGATACATACTCTGATACAAATGCAGGTACACAGACACATAGATACATACCCTGACACACTCATTGACACACAAATAGACACACTAATACATACCCTGACACTACACAGACACATACACTTAAGGATTCATACCCTGACACACATACAGATACGCACACTGATACACAGATACACATCCTAACACACATATACATACCCTGACACACATGCAAATACATAGACACATAGATATATACACTAACACAATTAAGGATACATACCTTGACACGTAGATACTGTCAGGGTGGCGGTCCAGTGCCCGGGACCCAGACACTGTCCAGGCGGCGGTGCAGGACCGGGACCCAGTATGCCTGATGTTCAGAGTAGGAGTCACAGCGTGGAGGTGGATTAGCAGGGTCTGGTGCAGGGTAACCGCATGCCCCCTGGTGTTGAGCACCAGTGTTTGTGCAGCCACATACCAAGACCCTGAATCAGCTTAAGCGGATACCAGGAACTAGGAGCATGGAAATTAGCAGACCTCCCAGGGGCTGAATAGGGAGGCTCTGCAGCAAGATTGTATCCAGTACTAGAAACAAGGCAAGACTAGAGATAGGCACCAAACATGAAAACAAGACAGAACTAGTAGAACCCAGAACCAGAGAAGGATAGTAAGCTAAACCCAGAACATGTACACAATACATAAGGGAACATTAACTAAACATGGGCATGACTGGACAGGACTGAACATGGACTGGGCACACAAACTAAAAGAAGACAAGATAACATAGGCAAAACAAGAGGAGACATAACCAAGTACTATATATGGAAATCATGGGGATTTAGTCACATTATATGATCATACATTGCATAAGCCTGCCAACAACGCCAATGTACCCCATATCTGGCAGGTCCTACACTGCCTAATGTATGCTAAAACAACCAAAAGACATATATAGCACTTACCTGCAAGAAAGGGCAGAAGCCTTGAGGAGCTGCCTGCAGGAACACTGAAACAGAGTAAATGATGAAAAACAAACGGGTGTGGCAACATAAAACAAACATTTAAATGAAACCTGGAGACTGGGAATCCCAGGGATGGATTACAGGAATGAACCCAGAAATCCCAGCAAAAAAGGAAAACCAGACATAGAATAGAAAACCAAAAACCAAGAAAAACTAAACAAGAATTGTAACAAGAGTACTGGATACTAGAAGCCAAGACCAGACATCTCCACAGAACAGAGCAGGACGTGACAGATACACACCCTGACACACAGATACATACTCTGATACAAATGCAGATACACAGACACATAGATACATACCCTGGCACACACACAGATTCACAAATTGACACACAGACACATACCGTGACACACATGCAGATACACAGACACATAGATACATATCCTGACACACAGATATATACCCTAATACACAGCAGATACACAGAGATACACACATATACATACCCTGACACACATGCAGATACACAGAGATACACACACTGACTCATAGATACATACCCTGACACACAGATACACACACTGTCACATGCACATAGACACAGACATACAGATACATACTGTCACACAGATACATACCCTGACACACATACTGATATACAGTTACACATGCAAATACACCAGGGCTTCACAAATTTGCCTGGAATTTACGAGTCAGCTAAATAAGTTAGGAGCCGATATTGTTTTTAACTAACAAAACTTAATTTTCAGCGACTAAAATTGAATTCTTAAAGGGATACTATAGTCACCAGAACCACTGCAGCTAACCACTGCAGCTCAATATAGTGGTTCTGGTGTCTATAGCTTGTCCCTTCAGGCTTTTCAATGTAAACACTGCATTTTCAGAGAAAAGACGGTGTTTACATTGCTGCTTAGTAACACCTCTAGTGGTCATCACTCAAACCACGCTCGGCATTGAGGCACTGAATGTTCCCCATATTGATGCATTGATTCAATGCATCTCTTTGAGGAGATGCAGATTAGTGCATGCACAATAGTCTCCTAATGCTTTCCTATAGTATCTCACTGACGCACAGACACATACACTGCATACAGATACACACACAGACACACTGACACGCAGACACATACACTGTCGCAGACACATACACTGACACAGACACACACACTGATGCACAGACACATACATTGATGCAGACACATACACATACACTGACACATACTGTGACACACCCACTGACACATACAGTGACATACAGAAACAACACTGACATACAAATACACTGACACATACTGTGACACATACAGTGACATACAGACACAACACTGACATACAGATACACTGACACATACAGTGACATACAGACACACACACTAACACATATAGTGACATACAGATACACACATGCAGATACACTGACACATACAGTCTTACAGACATACAGATACACACACAAACACCATATACACTCGCATACACAGATACAAAAAAACACATACATCCTACCTTTTGGCTGGCTGGGTCTGGTGGGAGTTGGGGTCCTGCTGCTCTCCCGGTTCACTCCGCCTGCCCCGCCCTCTCCTCTCCCACGCAGCGTGCTGTCTGTGTGGAAGTAGTTACAAGCTGTTACTTCCTCCCAGCTCTGGCTGCAGGAAAACAGGGGTCCAGTCACGTTATTAATCCGCCACAGCGCGTGCCCGGACCCCTGAAGGCACAAAGGTATCAGGTGGCCCAGTGCATTGGCCGCCTGATAGACTCAGCCAGCTACTCCCAGCCCATTCTGCGTCCAAAAACCGCCGCCATTACCCACATTTTTAGCGTATCCCCAGTTACACTGATTTGTACTCCTTGAGGTACGCGTACCACGGGTATTGAATAGATTTACATAAAAAAGTGTCCACTCAGTAAATACGACTCCTAGTTTAGAATGTTAGCTATTAATTTATAGGTGGTAACCTTTTTACACATACTATTGAGTATATTGTCCTTTATCAGCTGGGCAATTGTGAGTAAATGTACAAATGTATGCTCTAGTCACTAATAAATTTATATTTTGTCAAACGCAATTCAGTGTACATTCATTTCAGAAACTACATTATTACAGACAAAGAGAATACAAGATATATAAGATATATTCATGAAAAGGTCACCAATTTCTTACGTAATCGTATAAATGTCAATACAAATTAAAGATAAAGAAAACATAGCTTGAACTGTGAATATACAATACGACATCAAAGATCCACGTTATCTTTTAGTAACTGATCTCCTTTTCTAACTTAGAGAAGTTGACATTTGATTTATTTATAAGTTTATTTTCTCTGGTTTGTGGCAATGAGATTACAGATTTTACTCATTAAAATATGTCACATTCCACAAGTCCTATTTCAACTATTTACCAAGCATTACTAAGTTAATAAGTTCCTATGGGAAACAAGTACTAACCAAGTGCAAGTAAAAAAATTATCTTAAAAATAGACTGCATGAGAAAGAAGAAATACAATTTTATTAAGACACGGAGGCTCCTATTATGCTGCACTCTTTCTTTATTTCCCTCAGCAGCAAAGAAAAAACTTTATAAATATAACAGTAGTAACATTAACAGTCTTAGGTGTATTCTTCCTAGTAACAGGAACAGCCAATCAGGAACAGCCAATCAGGTTCCACTTCTCCAGCATAATAGGCTCTGTCAGCCAATCCTGTTCCTCTTTCTTTGCTGCTCCCTCAGTTAAGTATACCTGATCCCTCAGCTCCTTAACTGTGGGATTATTATATCATTATTATTATCATTTTACTATTATTAATTATTATTGTTATTACTATTCATTATTATTACTACTATTAGTATTGTATTTTACTGTTATTTTAATTCATTTATTGATTCTTTCTATTTTCTTGACTTTAATCCTTTCCGCGGTCCAGCCTGTCCCCAGAGCCTAATTTAACGAGCGGCTCGGGGACGCCGACAGGAACCGCATTCGGTGCTTCGCGCCCCCCTTTCATTACTGGCGCCGTGAGCGGCCGCCATCCGCGGAGCTCACGGAGCTCAGATGCGGGTTCCCTGCTCGCGGCGCTGGAATGTGTACACTTTATAGTGATCAACACATTCGCCGCGAGCACAACTTACCGGCTAAATCTTCCTATTCTTTCCTTTTCTGCCGCCCGCGGCAGCCATTTTCTTTGCCTTCCCGCGCTCTCACACAGCTCCACCCCCAACGTCCGGACCTCGGAGTTGGGTTAAAGCTGTAGTGGCGGTCGGACGGCTCTTTGCTCCCTCCTTGCTATTTTCCTACTTACCTGTGAATCTTCAATACTGCTGTTAGTTTAAAGTTTATGCGAGTAATTAATTTTGTTCTTAAAGGTATATTGTTTTCCTTTGGGTTAATCAACCCATTTTAGTTTCAACTCAGATATTATTACTACCAGTGTCATACTAAGCATGCCTGGTGAGAAAGATTTACCCACCCCTTCTGGGTCCCTTGTCACCAAACCAGGGAGTGTTAAAACACCCACAGGGGTATCTGAAATTGGAGCGGCTAACCCCGCTGATTTTGCTCCCACTGCTGATATGCAGTCTCTGATTGACGACACTATGTCTCATGTTATGACTAAGGCCCTCACATCGGCCATGGGATTGATGTCTGAATCTTTCTCACAGACGCTTACACAGGCTCTGCTTGAGGCACAGAAATCGGCTCAGCCGACCGTTACCCAGGCCTTGCCAGTAGTGGTCCCTTCACAACCTCACACTGGCCATAAGGCCACTGCAAAAAACAAACACTCTTCAATCTCACAGATGGACAGCTACAAACCTGTCACAGATGGCGCGCCTAACATACCACCGCGCAACAGAGCCACTAGCCGGGCAAAATCGGCTAGGTTATGGAAACGGGCAAAAGCCCAACTAGATTCTGAGTCAGATCTCAGCGAGATTGAAGAGGAAAACTGCATGGATACTGAGGATCCATCAGATCCCGAATCCGATGATCTGGTCGAGGACCATGGCCTCAGAGAGCATAATACGCCTCCATCTGAATCGTTTGACATGGAGCTTAAGGTCCCAGACGATGCAAAAAATTAGTTGACCCCTATGGGGAACCCCTGTTCGACCCCGATGACCTACGTCATCCAAGGTCAGCAGACTGGTCCCCTTCGGCCCATGTGGCCAAATACGTTGCATCAAGGACTCGCAAGCCTTTAAATAAGGCAACACGCAATAAGCTACGGGCAGAATGCCCACACCCTACTGTCCCGGACGAGGCCTGCAGAACACCTGCAGTAGACCCAAAAATCGTCCAATTCCTGGGCAAGACTGGCTGGAAGCCTAATAAGGGCCTTGATTTCTCCCTGCGCAATTGCCAGGATAAATTACTGGATATATTGGACCCAGCAACCAAAATTTTTGATATGGTCGAAAACGACCAAGACTTAGATCGTACCGCCATAAGTGGTTGGATTCAAAGAGTAATTTGCCTGATCGGCAATGCCAACTGTGCGATAGCCACAGAGCGTCGCAAGGCGATCTTATTAAAGATAGAGCCAAAATTGGTAAATATGGCTATTACCGAGCCGGGCACCCAGGCCCGTGGTCTCCTGTTCGGAGACAATTTTGTCAAGGAGCTTGGCTCCTTTGTACATACCTTTACTGCCCTAGACAAGGCGCAATCAAACATGCGCAGAGTTTTCCACCCTAAGGTTTTTGGTGGGGCCGGAAGAGCCAGGAGCCGTCTGTCCGGCCGTGTTAACAGGGGTTCATTCCGACAGAACCGAGGCTCCTACACTGGACAAACCTCCTTCACGGAGCACCGCAACACCCCGGCCTTCTTCCCACAACGTGGGCGGCCATGGGTTGCTCGTGGATCACGTGGCACCAGACCAAGCAGACGACCTTATGGTAAGTCGTCTCCTACTTCCTTCTTCCCTAGGGGCAGTGGGGGGCAGACTCCGACATTTTTTCCATGTATGGTCACACATTTCATCAGATGCCTGGGTATTGAACACGGTAAGAGGGTATTCCTTAGAGTTCTTGTCCCTCCCAGTACAAATCTCCCCGCCACGGGGAATGTTATTCTCCCAACAAGACGCCTCCCTTGTTTCCAAGGAGGTCTCAGAATTGGCACACAAACAAGCCATCTTAGAGATCCCGATGACTACCCCAGGCTATGTGAGCAACCTATTCTTAGTTGCCAAGAAAGGCGGCGGCGTCCGCCCAGTGATAAACTTGAAACAGCTCAACACTTTTATTGCCTACAACCATTTAAAAATGGAAGGCATACACTGCCTACGAGATCTCCTCCAACCGTCGGATTGGATGGTCAAGTTAGACCTACAGGACGCCTACCTCACTATACCAATCGCACGTCAACACCAAAACTTCCTCCAATTCATATGGCAAGGAAGAAAATGGAGATTCGCCTGCCTCCCATTCGGACTATCCTCAGCCCCATGGTGTTTCACGAAGCTCCTGAAACCCGTGGTGGCCCTACTTCGAAGTCGAGGGGTTCGTCTAATAATCTACTTAGACGACATCCTCATCATGGGTCAATCCAACCACGTTATCAAGACCCATCTGACGTGGACTCAGAATCTCTTGCAGAACCTGGGTTTCCTTATCAATGGGAAAAAGTCCATCCTGACCCCTACACAACGCATAGAGTTCTTGGGCCTCGTCGTGGACTCTACTCTACAGACACTACACTTGCCGACTGCGAAATTGGCCACCATAAAGAAGGAAATCAGACGCACTCTGAAGATTCCCCTGATCTCCCTAAAACAATTGGCGAGAGTGATTGGCCTCTTGGCGGCCTCCATCCAGGCCATCTTCCCGGGCCCTCTACACTATCGAGCGCTACAGCACCTACAAGCCTCTCATCTGAGAGACGGGTCCTCATACACGGACATGATCTCTCTGGACACAGAGGCAAAAACAGAACTCAGATGGTGGCTCTCCCATATGGAAGCATGGAATGGCCGGGCCATTTTCGGCACCACACCAGACATAGTAATAGAATCCGATGCGAGCTTGCACGGTTGGGGTGCACGCTGTGGCAATATCTCTACAGGTGGCAGATGGTCCGAAATGGAATCTACGCTTCACATCAATTGCCTAGAACTTCTGGCCGGTTCTTTTGCAATCCGCAGTTTCTCAACGACTCAAGCCCGATGTGCCATCCTATTGAAAATGGACAACATATCGGCAGTCCGTTATATAAATCACTTGGGCGGGACGAAATCCAAGGTCCTGGCGAATCTGGCACGAGACTTTTGGCAGTTCTGCCTGGGACAGGGCATCTCGGTCACAGCGGAGTACATCCCGGGCCTCTGCAATACAACGGCGGATTGGTACTCAAGGCACCTCAGGGATTCCAGCGACTGGCACTTGGATCCCAGGGTCTTTCAAGACATCCAATCCCTATGGGGCCCTCTGGACAAGGACTTGTTTGCCTCCCGTTTGAACAAACAACTCCCCAGATTTTTCAGTTGGAAACCAGACCCAGAAGCACTGGCAACAGATGCATTTACCCAAGACTGGTCCTACACAAGGAACTACGCGTTTCCTCCCTTTGCGTTGATTCCCCGATGCCTAATACACCTACGGCAACAGATGGGAACGACAGTGCTCGTGGCACCATTATGGCCGTCTCAACCATGGTTTCCTTCTCTGTTGGAAATGGCGGTAGACATACCCCGCACTCTCCCACACTTTGACTATCTCCTCCAAGACCCGGACGGGTCCCCTCACCCCCTGATTCAACAGGAATTACTGCATCTCACGGCATGGCTGGTTTCCGGGAACCCTACTCAATCGAAGGGGTTTCGGAATCAACTCTCCAACTTCTCGAGAGCGCATGGGCACCCGGCACGAGACAAGCTTATAAATCTGCTTGGAGCAAATGGCACAATTGGAGCATGGAACGGAACCTGGATCCCATATCGGCTCCTCTGAATTCGATCCTGCAGTTCTTAACTTCATTATTTGAAAACGGCAGAGCATACCGTACGGTGAACCTCTACAGATCGGCCATTTCGGACGCACATCAAGGCATCAATGGCGCACCGATAGGACGCCACCCATTGGTATGCCGCCTCATACGTGGCATCAGATTTGCACGACCCCCACTACCACGCTATTCAGTGCTATGGGACGTCTCCACTATCCTCCTTTTCCTCGAATCTTGGCCGGATAATGCATCACTATCGTTGAAACAACTGTCGGCAAAACTGGTCATGCTCCTATGCCTCATATCCTGCAAAAGGGTCTCAGATGTTAGAGCGTTAGACATCACCGCACGGTCCTACACGCCAGAAGGGGTCACTTTTGATATATCACGGAGAACTAAAAGCTCGACAAAGAGAGTGACATACCCAGCCTTTCCTGACAAGCCTCTCTTATGCCCGGTTAAATGCCTACAACTCTACGAAATGCGCACCATGACGTTGCGGGACCCAAATAAACATGAACTCTTCATCTCTTTCCAAAGACCACACCTACCGGTGTCTACCACAACCCTAGCCCGCTGGGTCAAGTGGCTCATGACTACAGCAGGAATTGACACCTCCATATTTTCTCCTCACTCCATAAGAGGAGCAATGGCTTCCAAGGCCTCTTCCATGGGTTGTCGCCTGGAAGACATTTTGAAAGCAGCCGACTGGTCCTCAGAAACCACCTTCCGTGATTTCTACTTCAAACCAATACAACACTTCGCAGGAACGGTAGTTTCTCAGCTTTAAACCAGCATAATAGGAGCCTCCGTGTCTTAATAAAATTCAAGGATTTTACTATTACCATGACGTAAAGTCATGATTTTATTAATGACACGGAGGCGAGTATTATCCCTCCCTCCCACCCGGCGACGGTGGAAAGGTAGACGGGAGTTGGGTAAGTTAACCTACGGTAAGTCATTTAACAGACTATTAAATTACAGTTATACTTGCAACCAGGTGAGTCTTCACTATGATAGTCTTTTGTCTATACGTTCACCAGTATGTACAGATTAAATAATATCCCCTTGGACAAACATTGACCAAACACTAGCTCAAATACCTATGATTATGCATACACCCAGTTTGATGCTAAGATATTACCATATTTCTCCTCTTTTACAGCCTAATCTACCCTACATCGAAAGGGAAAACTCCTTCCTGTACAGTTTCATGTTCGGTTGGACACTTTACTACTTCGGGACTGCAAATAAAGAGGAACAGGATTGGCTGACAGAGCCTATTATGCTGGAGAAGTGGAACCTGATTGGCTGTTCCTGATTGGCTGTTCCTGTTACTAGGAAGAATACACCTAAGACTGTTAATGTTACTACTGTTATATTTATAAAGTTTTTTCTTTGCTGCTGAGGGAAATAAAGAAAGAGTGCAGCATAATACTCGCCTCCGTGTCATTAATAAAATCATGACTTTACATCATGGTAATAGTAAAATCCTTGAATTTTTACCACTTTTAGAGATTATTTCATTAGCTTTGAGTTAATACTTTTGGAGAAACTTTACAAATGATTTCAATCCGTAATAAAAACTTTTCAAATCATTTGAAAAGGGAAATTCTGCATTCGTAAAATGTTAATATAGTTCAAGATGCAGCTTGATCACCAGATCCCGGGTCTCTCTTGTCTGGTAGAAAAAGAGAAGAAACAGAAGGATTGGTGTAGCGCCATGTCCCGGAGAATATATGTAATGATAAAGGAAAGATTAACAGTGTAATACCTAAAATACAGTGAGACAAAAGTTATAAAAATAGTCCACTCACACTTTTTGGGAGCTTAGGTTCAGCTTAAACTTTAACTCTTAGGTGGAATGGTCCCCACCTAGGGATTTAATGTGGTGCAGGATCTGCATGTAGTACTCCTATAGGTGGATTTTCTCATAGATATGTGGGATAAAATTTAAATAATATAGTGCAGTATGTCAGACCAAAGAGCAGAAATAAAAAAAGTGAAAAATGTGCACTTACACATTATGAAGCCTAGGCGGACCTTTTTTTTTTTTTCATATAACCCGTGAGTGGCAGAAGGTGGCTCTAATATTATTAATAAGTAATGGGGACAATGAGCTGCAAGGGAACTCTAATTAACTTAATTAAACCAGGGGGGAACATAATGTTTCCCTCAGCTCCCTATTGGGGGTGGGTGGTGGCTCTAATTTTACTATTAACCCGTGGGGGTCTATTGTTGCCCCCACTAATTTGGCAGTGGGTGGGGGATACAAATTAAATATAACAATGTTCACCCCCCAAAAGAGAGTCTCCTGAGGAGTGAGACTTGCCAGTTACTCATCTGCCAGTGCTGTAAGCTGGCAAATAGTAAAAAAAAAAAAAAAAAACATTTATCAACATCATCCAGTGGCTGAATCCCATAGGACCATTTCACTACCACTACGTGCCCATTAAATTATATTTAATCACCAAAGCAAATGTTTTACATTGAAATACAGATTGGGTATTAAAACTGATATTTGTAGGCTCCAGATAAGCAGTTAACTAATATAATTAAATCAATATGAACCATTAACCGGCTTATTTGAAGCCCAAAAAATGTATGATACATGTGACTGGAATGTACTCAAAGCAATATTTTCTTTTTTCAATCAGAAAACAAATACAAACATATACAATTAAGCTCTGCTCTCAAACTCCCACTACTCCCGGTCAGCACTGTAACATGGCTGTGTAATACAAAATCAGCTTTGTCAATATCAACTATTTGAATTTACAGTTCACTTTGACTGGCAAAAAATTATCATTTGCAAAAGACTCAAACACACATTACCATGTATTTTTAGCATGACTGCAGTAAATTTAGTAAATTACCGGTAGTTCCATGTTATTAATAACAACTAGCTATTTGCTTAATAACTTGCTACTAATGCTAAATGCAAAAAAAGTAATAATTACATGTGATCATGTATATTATGTATATTTTTGCACTGTTTTCCTGCTTGTGTCTCAATTTGCAGAATTTTTTTGACATCATTGTTATGTACTTGTTCATTAAAAAACTCCATCTTTAATCGTGTTATGCAACATTTCCATTCAAATAATAATTCTGTGGTGTTTTATCTGTTGAAAGAACTCTTGAAGCACGTTAACTTATTTGTAAGAAGCTCACATGTCTATGTCTCCATTAAGTAGTCAATCATAGCTGTAGAAATGCACTAAAATAATGTAGGTATAACATCACACTCTCACTTAATGATATCACAAGAGATAGCTAGGTTTTTCCAACACATACAAGTACTCAACAAGAATAAGTTAAATAGCTATATATATATATATGTCAACACTAATTAATCATTAACAAACTGTCTAAAATTATTAGGTCAAGAAAAGCCCAATATTGGAGTCACTGTAAAGCAGTGTTATATACCACAAAAATTGTTTGTTTGTTTTTTTCACAATTTTACATTTTATTAGTTGCTAATTCAAAAAATATGAAAAAAAAATGGGACAATGCAAACGTGTAAAGATACAAAGTCCCAATTAAAGGACAAACAAAACAAAAAAAGGGAAACACACACAAACCACACACATCACCTTACCTTAATAAAAAAAATAAGTGAATTTGGAGGCACAGGATTTTTTAATAAGAGTCAAAATGTTGAGAATTAATGTTCTCCATTTGCAGGATTTAGCAGCGTTTCAGACTAATGCTTATATGTTATAAAAGGATTGGTTTAACAAAGGGCCATATCTACTAAACATTAGGTATAAAGTTGACAAACTTTTTTACTCCAATAAAAAAATAAAAAAAAACAACCCTTTCCTTTTACATTACAAATTCACTTATTTTGGATTAAGGTGAGTTATACTTGTGTGGTTTGTGTGCATATTTTCCCTTCTTTTGTCTATTCTCTGTCTACATTGTTCCAATTTTTTCATTAAAATGGCAACTAATAAAGTGTACATTTGTTTTTTGTTTTTAAAAGCAACATTTTTTGTTGTGGGATATAACACAACTTTCTAGCTTTTCTTTACCTTAAAATGTCTGGTCAGTTTATTAATGATCAATGAGTTGACATGGTTTTTAATTTTTATTTTTGGTTCTTTAATCTATTCTTGTGATTTAGCTATTTAAGGACACTTTTCTCATGCCACCTCACAATATTTGTACAGACCTCTGTCCCTGGAGCTAAGGACATGAATGCAATCCATAAACTATTAAACTATTAAAATCTATGATAATGTATTAATAGATTTGTATGTGAGAGTTTGTGATGTGGCAGTGTGCCAATGTAGCCACATGTGATCCCACTCACGAGAAACCATGAATACAGTATTTTGTAGCGTGCAACTTCTATTAACTTACATAATAACTTATGTTTAATATATTAATTAAAGAAGATAACTGGCACTGCTTTTAGACATTGTATAAAGTATGCTCAACTCTTATAGTGTATACAAAGGGAAGTTTAGGATTAATATGTAACAACTGAAATATTCCTCAGTAATTTATGGTTTACAGGGATCTGAATTATTCTCTTTGCCACTTTTCATTATTTATGAATGTATAAGAGTATATAACAGACTAAAAACAACATGGTGGCTAGTGTATTTATGAGGATATATATTTCAAGACTATGGAAATTGTGTCTTTTGTCATAAATATTTTTAGAAAATTGAGTTTTAAAGTAGTGTTTGAATTCATGGCAGAGGAATCACTCCATACCACGAACTTGCTTCGAAAGTTGTCTTTTTTTTTACTGTCCAGTTGTTACTCACTACAGTAACTCTAACAAACCTTAGTGCTGTTTTCCAGCTTTAAAATCTTAAAGGACCACATCTCCTCTGGATGTCTTCCTGACAACCACTAGTTGGTGCTTCTGCTACCACGACCGAGTTAAACTCAGCCCGTAACATTTTACCTTCTCACACATTGCATAAGGACGTTAAAGTCATCAAATGCAGCTCAGAGGAAAACATTTAATTGGACGTGTGCCACAAGTGCCAAGCCAATGATTCTTTACATCATGGGAGGAGGAGGAGTGAGCAGCAATGCTGAGTGAGTCTTGATGCTGAAAAAAAGGTAAGTTAAAAACCCTTTTCCTTCTTTTTTTCCTGGTCCTGATTCTAAATAGGGACTAGAACCCACTGAAGAATTTGTATTCCTAAGGCTATAATGTTTCTTTAACAATAATGAATGACAATTTATGTCAGACATTACTGTTAGTGACTCCTATAGACTATAATAAGAATCATTAACACATTTACACCAAATCTATTTTCTACTCTGCTTGGAAGTTTAAAAAGGAACTTAAAAGCTGCTAAAGACATAAAATCAAAATGTAAAAAAAGTGGACTCCTTTAACATTTGCACTACTATTTTCTATGTGCTGCAGCACAGTAAAGGTACACTTTGACCTTGTTGTTTTGCGATTGTAGCAGATCTAGTCCTATGTCTGTGCAGTTGCTCCTCTGTTCATTTCCCGAACGAGTGTTTCCCCCATTCATTTGTTTCCCCTGGCTCTATATCTTCCCTTTCCCAAATGACATGTAAGTGCTGTGCCTTGGTGGCTACCATTCGAATTACCGAAAACACATGGCCTGATAGATGGCAGCCATTTTGTCTCTAGAACGCTGACAGCGGTACTTGGCAGTCGACTTTGTGGAACCATATTTGGCCATTTAACCACGTGGTTACTGGTCTATTTCTTCTATCATTTTGCTTCACTTGCAGACATGCCAAGAGAGCGCTAATTGGAGAGAAGTTTCTATGGACTGTAGTAAACAATCGCTCCCTAAGAGCAAGGGTGATCACCCATTTCTTAAATCACAGGAACTCCCAAAAGTTGACTGACCAAAACCACTTTCTACCCTGGAACTATTTGGGGCATCATCCACGTGTGCAAATATACAGGAAGAAATGGGACTGCGCTTTCCCTATGTTACGGTTACCCCCAATATAGCTGGAAGCTGGACCGCTTGGATAGTCTGGATCCCAAATGCAGAGAGAGAGAGAAGTCGCTTCAGCTAGTCGACCCGAAGAATCCTGTAAATGTAGAACAATCCCACTAGCTATAGTATAGCTAGGATAACCTTTTCTCCACAAAACGAGTCGAGGCTGCGATTTGAAGGTCAAGCAAGAACTGGCTTTAATGGCACACAGGTGTCGGTATTTATGCAAAATCTCAGGTCCAGGGACAGCCCCCTCTGGCCATGATGTGGCAGTTTGAGACTCGCAGGTCTCCGCTTATATCAGTTTATGAGATCAGGTTAGTTTTGCAGGTATATGAGTTGTCGGGCTCGCAGGCCCTCAGGGGTGCATTGTCAGATGTATACAGTGGCCTAGACATTCATGTGGTACCATATTGAAGCGTTATGCAATTTGTTGAAATCAATTAGTCGTATGTATATTTGGGCTCGCAGGCCCGCAGTATTGTTGGACGCGCAGGTCCCTTATAATACATGAGCATGCAACAGTGTGTACTTCCCATGTGTTGTGTGTGGGTTAATTGCGGCTCGTCTGTGTGTTTTTGTTCCACAATGTTTCCACCTCCTGGGGAGGAGTGTTGGGTTGCCGGAGTTTGGGTCTCGTTCCTGTTCATGCGCTTTTGGCCATGTGTGTCTTATCGAGTTGCAGTGCATATCTGCTGCAATAGGTGGATTAAAGTGTGTCTAGGTATCTGCCGTTTTGGGTACATGCGGTATGTTAGGATAGCGTATGACATTTCGTTTGTTAGTGGTGTCTGTTTTTAGTTGCGCATTGGAGCTTCAGGGTGGTGTAACCGTGGGCTACCAGTCTCATGTCATTCTCGTTCTAGGTAGTAGTGGGAGGGGGGGGGTCGGGGTCTGGCTGCGTCTCTGTCTTTGATCCTCTCTAGAAAAGCATCTTTGGCGGTCTCGAGTAGCCACAGTGTCCAAGTCTCTGCGTAAGTCTGGGGCTTGTCCATGGCTGTCATGGTCAGGTCCTTTATTGCCCTGAGTTCTTCCATCTGGGCAAACCATGTATCTAACGGGGGTGCTGTCTTTTGCTTCCAGTATTGGGGGAGTACCTGTTTGGCTACATTCAGTATCCTAATCGTCATGGATTTCTTATATTTTGATCTGGGTACTGTGGTGTGGTGGAGAAGCATTGCCGCCGGTTCCGGGGGGGGGGGGGGGGGTGCATTCGAGAACATCCCCACTATTTCGTGTATGCCTTCCCAGTACAGTCTGATTACCTCACAGTCCCACCAAATGTGTAGTGCAGTTCCAGTTTCCCTCTCGCACCTCGAGAAGAGGCTAGTGTGTTTTGGGTCTATGTTGTGGAGGAGGTGTGTGGTGCAGTACCAGTTCGTCAGGATCTTAAATGCCGTCTCTTGGGTCTTGCTGTGTATCGAGCAGTGGTGAGTGAGGTAGCATATCTGCTCCCACTCTGCGGCGGTGAACGTTCTATTCAGTGCCGTTTCCCACTTCCCCATAAATAGGGGTTTAACAGTGGATGTCTCTGTCTGCAGCATCGTGTATAAGAAGGAGACTCCATGTGGTAATGGGTCTGGGTTGTTGCTTAGTGTCTTGAATGATGTGCGGTCTCTGGTGAGTGCGGTTCCCTGCGGTAGGGTGTGCACGTAGGCGGAAAGTTGTGCGTGTGAATCTGTGCAGTAAAGTGTGTGTCGTGTCCCCTAGCATGTCCGTCAGTGGTTTGCACTTGCCGTTGGTGGTTATGTGGTGTAGCCTCAGGATCGGGGTCTGGAGGATATCCTGAAATGCTTTAGGGTCGAGACCCGGCGTGAAGTCAGGGTTGTGTATCAGTGGTGTCAAGGGGGAGGGGTAAGGCGCTAGGTTGTGTGTCTTTGACGCTTTGCGCCATACTTCCAAGGTGTGTTTGGTGTATGGGGACTTGGCTCTATTTCCCGGGTCCTTCCGGCCCCAGGGCATGGCTGCTAGTGGCATGGTTGCCTCTGATTCTTCTGCTACTTTCCATAGTTTATGGACCCCGCTCTTCGTCCACTCCATCACCCGCAGGAGATGTGTGGCCGTGTGGTATAAGCGGAAGTCCGGCAGTGCTAGGCCCCCCTTGTCTTTGGATTTCATTAGTGTGGTGGCTTTCATCCTGGGGCGCCTACCGTCCCAGATGTATGTGATCATGGCTGTTTTTAGTGCGGCGAAAAAGGCCCCCGGGAGTTTAATGGGGATGGTTTGGAATAAGTATAGCAAGTGCGGGAAGAAGTTCATCTT
The DNA here is from genome assembly GCF_036172605.1 of Pelobates fuscus. Taxonomy (NCBI): domain Eukaryota; kingdom Metazoa; phylum Chordata; class Amphibia; order Anura; family Pelobatidae; genus Pelobates; species Pelobates fuscus. Next base: position 213,264,493 of record NC_086318.1, on the reverse strand, counting down.
GTTGACTTGGACCCTACCGAGCCACGATATGTGTGGGTGCGCCCAGTCCCTCATGTCTTTTTGGAAGGTAGAAATTGTGGTGGCAAAGTTGGCTTGGAAGAGATCGTTGTTGTCTCTGGTTAGCCAGGTTCCCAGGTACCTGATCTTTTGGTCAGCCCATTGGAACGGGAAGCTCTGGCGTAGGGGGCCAGTGCGTCTGCTGGGGACACTGACGTTCAGGATATGGGATTAAGAATAGATTATTTTTAGGTTGGAGATCTCTCCAAACTCCTTAAAGGCATGTTGGATGTTGGGTAGGGATATTTCCGGGTTGGTGACGAAGAACAGCATATTGTCTGCGAAGGCGGCCACTTTGTGGTGGACGTCGCCCGTCGTGATTCCTGTGATGTCGCTGTTCTGTCTGATGTGTGTCAGGAATGGTTCCAGGGCTAGGACGAATAGCAGAGGGGATAAGGGGCATCCCTGTCTGGTGCCGTTGCGTATTGTAAGTTCGGGGGTCAGCGCCCCATTTACAAGGACGTGTGCCGTTGGTGTTTGGTATAGGGCTGTTATCCACCTCATCATGTGCGTTCCCAGTCCCGCGTGTGTCAGGGTGTCGAAGAGATATGTCCAACCCACTCTGTCGAAGGCCTTCTCTGCGTCTGTGGACAGTAGGAGAAGGCCCCCGGCTCCCGCCCCCCTGCCGTGCATAAGGGTGAGTGCTCGGGTAGGGTTGTCTCTAGCTTCGCGGCCCCCCACAAACCCCACCTGGTCTCGATGGACCAGTCTGGGGATGTGCGACTGGAGCCGCGTCGCCAGGATCTTTGTGAGGAGTTTCACATCACAGTTGATGAGGGAGATTGGTCTGTAGTTCCCGTAATGCTCCCCGTAGGTATTGAACATTTTTAAAGCAATCCACTAACCTACTCTAGCAGACTCCAGCTTACCCCATACCATATGGCCTATTCCGTCCTTTATATGTTCTTAAATATATGAAAGTGTTAAGACACCTCTGGCATAAAGGAGTGAAACCGCGTTTAGTTAAACTTCCCCTTTTCGCAATAATGCAAGCTCCATTCGTATACTCCAACCGTACGAACAGCTACCAGGGGAATGCAACCCGTACGGATCCCAAACTCACGAACAATAAATCCACGAATCGCGGCTCACAGACGAGCAGATATATCCTCCAATCGGCTTACGGTTCCAGCAATCAGTCGCTAACCGTGTAGTAAATCTCCCCTCCAATAACGAGACCAAGCTCCGCATTGAGGGTAAAACAAGAACTGGCTTTACTGTGGGCTACCCGCCCGTATTTATGCAGGTCTCCCACTTGGTGGACACTCCCATAGGGGACCAAATGGGAGACTGTAATGACAGACAGGCATATGGCACTTTCAGACATACAGGCACAAAATATTCCCATAATGCATCCCGGTTTCCTCCCCTCTGCCCTGGAGATAATTGAGAAGTAATGCAATTATCTCCAGGACAGAGGCAAATCGCCATTTTAAATCAAACACAAAAAAGACGTAAAAATAAATAATTGTACAACTGCCGAACATATTACATTCGTGCCACGTATCCCCAGATAGCCTGTATCTGAGTGCATATTCTTAGTGAATAGCGCTCAGATCCCATACGCGCAGTTCAATCGCCATGGAGTCAAAGTCTTTTACAGTCTTTCGGTATGCAATTGACTCCATGGGACAGCTATCTGGGTTAAGTCCATTCGTGTAATCCAAATTCCCGAACGGCCGGTGGTCGCATGCCTTGTCGACCGAGAAGGGCGGTCGGTGGTTTCAGCGGTGTTCGGCAGAAAGAGTGCCCGTTTTTAGTTCCATAGAATCTGCGCCGAACACCGCTGGTCTTTCGCATGGTTTAAAATTGCCGCCGCCTCGTGGTCGGCATACGAACGATGACCACCCTGAATACGGTTAGAATGGAGAGGTGTCTGCGGTTAACCACAACATTCTAATTGGGGCCAAGAGGTTAACCAGCAGCACACTTCTCTCCTGGGTGGCCGTCCGTTCGGTAGTTTCAATCGGTATTTCATGAAACAAACGAACAGGGGGATACGGACAGGCAAATAGACGAAAAGGGGCAAACAGACGAACCAGCAATCTTAGTCTATACAGATGGGTCTGTCACAGAGAGTAACCACTAGCTCCTCACTTCCTCGCCCTCATTTTTGTTCCAGGCCCTCTGACACCATTTCAACTCCCCTCCAGAACTTTGGGGACTCACCGGACTCCCACTCCTAGTCCATTACAGGTATATTATAAATCACCTCATCCCCTGTGTTTATATATGACTAAGATGGTATAGAGGATAACTCTAGCTTTATCCTCAGATAACACCCCGAACTTGCATTAAAGTACTACTCGCAACAGAACCACTGTTACCAATCCATCAGGTGAGATCACTCACAAAAAAAAATATATATATTTTTTATTTTATATTGTTAACCACAATCAAAGCCAACCCAGACTTAACCACCTATTCTCATTTTTCAGATTCCCAAGTACTATTCTCCGTAGTGAACCCTTACGTTTCACTAATTAGGTACGTCATTGTTTGACACTTTCTCCCTATATCCCAAATAAGCAGGGCTGTCAACTGGTGATGAATAGCCTACCATAATTTAAACTACTCCCTTGAAGCAAACATCCATCCTCAGAGGCGGCTCTAGACTTTATGATGCCTTAGGCGAAAATCAAACATGAGGCCCCACTAACAAAAAAGGGGAAAAAATAGAGTTGCAATACATGCACACTGTAACATATACACATTGATGCACAGTTTACCTTTGTATGTGCCTGGAAGTGTTTCTGACAGAGAGTATCCTTGTGTGTGTGTGTGAATGTATGTCTCTGTGAGTATGTTTGCGTTTTTGTCTGGGACCCTATGTGTATGGGGTGCTGCTTGAAGTGTGTTGTGTGTATGGGGGGGGTGACGATGAGAGGGAGGGGAGGTGATGATGAGAGGGTGATGGTGAGAGGGAGGGGGTGATGGTGAGAGGGAGAAGGGGTGATGGTAAGAGGGAGACGGGGTGATGGTGAGTGGCGGTGATGGTGGCAGTGAGAGGGAGGTGATGGAGTGGGGGGTGATGGTGAGAGGGAGTTGATGTTGAGGGAGGGGGGTTGATATGTATGGTTAGGGGGTGATGTGAGGGTGAGGGGGATGATGCAAGTGTGAGGGTGATGATGTGAGAGGGAGGAGGTGGATATTGAGGGTGAGGAGGGTGATGTGAGAGGGAGGGGGCAGACGTTGAGGGAGGGAGGTTGATGTTGAGGGAGGGGGCGGATGGTGAGGGGGCTTGATGGTGACGGAGGGGGGTTGATGGTGAGGGGGGTGATACTGAGGGAGGGGGTGATGGTGAGGGGTGATGCTCAGGATGGTGAGGGGGTGATAGTGAGGGAGGGGGTTGATGGTGAGGGGGTGGTTAAGGTGAGGGGGTAATGCTGAGGAAGGGGGGTGATGGTGAGGGAGGGGGTGATGGTGAGGGAGGGGGTGATGGGGAGGGAGGGGGCGATGGGGAGGGAGGGGGCAATGGGGAGGGGGCAATGGGGAGGGAGGGGGCGATGGGGAGGGAGGGGGTTATGGTGTGGGGGTAATGCTGAGGGAGGGGGTGATGGTGAGGGGGTAATGCTGAGGGAGGGTGTGATGCTGAGGGAGGGGCTGATGGTGAGGGGGTAAAACTGAGGGGGGATGGTGAGAGGGTAATGCTGAGGGAGGGGGTGATGGTGAGGGGGATAATGCTGAGAGTGGTGAGGGGCGTAATAGTGAGGGGGTGATGCTGAAGGAGGGTGTGATGGTGAGGGGGTAATGCTGAAGGTGGTGAGGGGAGTGATGCTGAGGGTGTTGAGGGGGGTGATAGTTGGGGGGTGATGCTGAGGGAGTGGGGTAATGCTGAGGGTGGTGGGTGGTGATAGTGAGGGGTGGGTGATGATGAGGGAGGGGGTGATGGTGAGGGGGTAATGCTGAGGGAGGGGGTGATGGTGAGGGGGTTAATGCTTATGGTGGTGAGGGGGGGTGATAGTTAGAATTGGAGCCGCTTCTGCGGCTTTAAGCCACAATGTCCGGACTCGTATAATTAAAAGACTACGGTGGTGGAAATATGCTGCATACGCCACTTACATCCCACAACCAGAACACGAATTAAGATTGGCATTTAAAGGTATAGCGATGTAACTCATGTTCAATAAAGTTATTTGTTTATACCAACCTTTTTGCCTCTTTTATTACAGGCCTACCCCATAAGTCGGTTCCAGCACACCACAATCAACTGTTATATTCGAATGAATGAAATTCCGATCTGATCCGTGCTGCGGCTGCACATTACCATGGTATTCGGGAGCTATCTACCAAAAGGCTAAAAGACCTAATTTGGTTTTACAGCCAACTTCACTAATACTAAGTAAAGATTACTTAGTATTAGTGATTAATCTGCCCCTACTGACTATATCGCGAGTAGGGGCATGTCTAGTAAGCCAAAGCCACAGGCTGCTCACTGTTTAAAAATAAATAAAAAATAACCCCCTCCCAAATAAATGGCCCAATAGTGGGGCATCTATTAACTAGCGGGGGAGCCCCCCGAGCTCCCCACCCGTGTTCCGCAAGTGGGGGATATTCAACTAAATGGGGACATAGGGTCCCCCCCGGCCCCCACCCATGAGCAGCAGGTGGTGGCCCTAAATAACATTGGGGGGACCTATTGTCCTCCCTCCTGCCCCCACCCATGAGAGGCGGGTGGGGGCCCTAAATGACAATTGGGGCCTATTCTCCTCACCCCAGCCCCTACCCATGAGCGTCAGGTGGGGGTCCTAATGACAATGGGGGGACCTATTGTCCTCCTCCCTGCCCCCACCCATGAGCGGCAGGTGGGGGCCCTAAATGAAAATGTGAGACTTATTGTCCTCCCCTTGGCCCCCACCCATGAACGGCGGATGGTTGTCCTAAATGGTTGTCCTCCCCCCATGAGCCTCCACCCATGAGCGGGTGATGGGGAGAGGGGGTGATGCTGAGGTTGGTGAGGGGGGTGATAGTTATGGGGGGTGATGCTGAGGGAGGGGGTAATGCTGATGTTGATGGGGGGTGACAGTGAGGGGTGGGTGATGATGAGGGAGGGGGTGATGGTGAGGGGGGTAATGCTGAGGGAAGGGGTCGCCGAGCCACAATGGCTCGCCGAAAAGAGTTTATAACCATCACAAAGACTCTACGCAACAATAATGTTTCTTATAAATGGGGCTATCCAACGAAACTACTGATTTGGAGACAAGGCAGAACCCAAGTGGTTAACGAACCAGCTGAAGGTATGAAGCTCCTCACCTCCTGGGGTCTTTGGAACACCAAGGAGACGACCGCGAGAGACTCGCCAGCAGCAGATCTTTCCCCGAGAAGACTTCAGCCGGAGTGGAGTATGGCGGGATCGTCGGCCAAACACACATGAACTGTTCCTCTATTTTACACGTTTGAGAAACGATGAGTATAATTTAATTTGTGTGCTGCTCTATGGGGCGTTGTGTAAACATTTCTTCATATTTGCCAGATAAGTTTTTTTTTTTTTTTTGTAGTTTCGTTTTTGTGACTTATAGCATGGCAGGCCCTCAGCCCCCCTATGTCAATCGCTTAATCTTCCTCCTATGTCTTAATGCAATCCTTGCTAGTACAACATGGCTGTTAAGAGCTCTATGGGGCGTTGTGTAAACATTTCTTTATATTTGCCAGATAAGTTTATTTTTTCGTAGTTTCGTTTTTGTGACTTATAGCACGGCAGGCCCTAAGCCCCCTATGTCAATCGCTTAATCTTCCTCCTATGTCTTAACGCAATACTTGCTAGTACAACATGGCTGTTAAGATGTTAGCACACGAGACAGAATGAGAATGCTGACATGTCCGAGTGATTATGTCTTACCGTTTGAAATGTGATAAGGCATAGAGTAACTTTTAGTAGATTCCGTAGCTGTCACCACACTGTGGTTAGCCACGATTATGGATGTTAAGTTGAAGCAACATAAATTTGGTACTCCCTGTATCTGTAAATGAAGTTGTTTGTTTAAACTTTGCTCCTACGCATTACGGGTATGTAGGCTTTTCTGTCACTTATGTACACTACATGCCTCAGAAGATGCAATACCAATTATCCTACCTGCTAATTACTAGAGGTGGGCCGTAATTAGAACATCGGCATGTGCTTGAGTATTTCTGCCCATATGTACTTTACCCAGCAGTATTGACTATATGCCCATCGCTTAGCCACTAAAGAACGATAGCTCCATGTAGGGAGGTGCTGGGGCGTTCTAATGTTAGAACACATTCGGACACGTTGAAACTGATTTTTACGCATATCATCCAAGTGATTGTATATTCGTTAGCTATGTTATTTTGTTTTTTCTTTCGATAATAGTATCTTATAAGGTTTCCTTTACATAATCCTGCTGCAAGAACAAAGTAACTGTTAACACCAATACATATCAATAGTTACTTATACTTGCACTCGTCCGCTCACGCATTCCTTGTGATATGTATTGTAAGACGACTCAATGGCTTACCCTCTTTATCATATACCTAATTGTAATTAAAGCTATCTGTTATATCTTACTCGTTCCCCTATAGATAGCGTACATTTCGTCTCATCCTATCCTTTATTATGATCAGTAACCACATGTCAACCCAATCATTTTAGTTATAGCGCATCAGTTACTTAGCAGGAGCGAATCTCCTTAAACCCCCACCCCCCAATAGTGACTACAGTATTACTCGATCATTCGGTTGCTAACATTTCCCCATATCTCACAACGCGCACAAATATCATATCATTAGGTTGCCGGTCACTTTGGGAGATTTTTCTTCCTCATACTTAGCTGGCTCGATGATTGCCTACTAATTAATAAAAATAAGGGCCTGACGTCATCTGCACCTTTTACTCCTTACGAGGGTTCAAGTAGTTCATATTTCTTTGGGGCACTTGCTAGCTTAACTGCAGTTACCCATTAGGACATAATTTCTATCAGGCTGTAGGAGCTCTTCCTCGTCCCCCAGGTCATGACTTGAGACACCTATAGTGCTCTCAACATGACCGAGTTGTATCTTCCTTCTAGAGAAGATAAATATGTACATAGTTATTCGTATCTTGTTACTTTCTCCTTCTTTTCTATCCTTTCCTCCTCATCCTCACATCCGAAGTCCTCACATGGCGGTATGACTTCATACTTCAGTGCACATAAGAAGACACAGTATATTGCTATTCTCATCTCTGTACTAACAACAATTCAGTTTGCCCCTCTTCCCACGAAGACAAGGGTCTTGTTCCCACGCATTAGCGCTATAACTATTTACTATGATGGTTAACACAATGAAAGTTTTTTCTCTTAATGTCAAAGGCCTTAATAGCCCGTACAAAAGAAGACAATTTTTGAAAGACATGCATGACTCCAATGCCGCTTTAGTATGCCTTCAAGAAACCCATCTATGCAATAAAAATCCACCTCAATTGCGCTCCACCAAATACCCTATAGCTTATCATGCTTATGCACCTAACAAATCAAAAGGAGTAGCTATTCTAATACATGCAGACTGGGTGTTTACCCCTACCATACAATATGCAGATCTGACTGGAAGATTGTTAATAATAGTGGGAGAACTAAATGGAATCCAGGTGACGATTTCGTCTTTATACGCTCCAAATGATGCCCAATTCTCATTCCTTAACAAGGCCATAAAAAAGATTTCATCCCTCAAAAAAGGTCATGTTATAATTTGTGGCGACTGTAATTGCACTTTAGACCCCTCACTAGATATCCAACGTATCAACAATCAAAAGCCTAACAAATTGACCATTCACAATAGCAAACTATTCTCCAACCTTATTTTCACACATGATCTCTATGATACCTGGAGAAATCTATTCCCGGCTGCCAAGGATTTCACCTACTTTTCCCCGGTCCATTTAACATACACGCGAATAGATTTATGCCTGCTAGACAAATCAACGTTGCCCCACTTACTTGATCAGACGATAGGGAATAGAACGTGGTCTGACCATGCCCCAATAGTTATTACAATAGAGGTGCCCTACCCTTCGAAAGGCCGAGGTAGATGGAGACTGAATGAATCCATTCTAGACTCACCTTCTGGCTTAGATAAAATTGCTCATGATCTACAGAACTATTTCGCTATTAATACCACAGATGATACTTCACTTGAAACCCAATGGCTAGCACATAAGGCGGTAATTAGAGGGGAGTTTATAAAATTAGGAGCAGTCACTAAAAAGAAATTTCGAAATTTGCAGAATACATTGCTCCACAAACTCACGACCTTGGAAAACACCAACAAATCATTCCCATCTCGAACCACAACAAAGCAAATAATAGATACTAGAGAAGAACTCCTAAAACTTATTTTTCAAGAATTCGCAAAAAATTCAGCAAAACTTCAACAAAAGTATTATGGTTTAGGTAACAAAGCCGGCAGATTATTGGCTAATCAATTGAAATCCAAATACCTACAAACGAAAATTACATATATTCTCTCGAAATCACAAGTGAAAATCCATAATCCCACTGACATAGTGAATGAACTGGCATCCTTTTATGACAATCTGTATAACCTAGATAGAGATGTGAATACGCACACCCCAGACAATGAAGAAGTATTATCCTTTCTGAAGCATATTTCGCTGCCACAGATCACACAACCACAAAATATCTCACTATCAGCGCTATTTACGGAACACAAAGTGGCTACGGCCATTCGATCCCTTCCTAAGCACAAAGCCCCGGCCCTGATGGTCTCTCAAATTATTACTATCTTAAACTGGAGCAATTCCTAACTCCGCACATCACCAAACTCTTTAATAAAATAAAAGAGACTGGCTGTTTTCCCAAAACAATGTTGGAAGCTTACATTATCACCCTTCCCAAACCGAACAAACCGCCCACGACGTGCGGTAATCTGCGACCGATTTCACTATTGAATGCGGATGTGAAACTTTATGCGAAACTTATAGCCACCAGACTGAAACCCTAGTTACCCACTTTAGTTTCAGAAGAGCAAGCAGGCTTTGTGTCTGGAAAGCAAGTAGGTGACAACACCAGATTCTGTATGGATCTAATCGATTGGGCAACTAGTCATCGTCAATCTGGGGTCTTAATGGCCTTGGATGCAGAAAAGGCCTTTGACCGTTTAAATTGGTCATACATGAAAGCCACCCTGCAGGCCTACGGATTCTCGGATCCCTTTATCACTAGCATCATGGCCCTATACTCCTCGCCATCAGCGACTGTTTTCAACTCAGGATTTTCATCTAATAGCTTCGATATCTCTAATGGTACGAGGCAGGGTTGCCCCCTGTCTCCTCTCATATTTATCTTATGTTTAGAACCACTCATTCATACAATCAAACACGACCCCTTATGTGGCGAAACCAGCTTCGCCACTGTGAACTGGAGAGGCCTGGCTGCTGGCCTCCTGCCCGCTGACTATGGCCCCTGGACGTGTTGCACTTTAGAAACTATATTTGGGCATGTAATAATTTGTATTGCTGCTGCTGGCCCTTTAAAAGCAGCGATGGACATAATGGACATTTTGGGACTACTGTCCCTTTAAGACTGTGAAGCATATTCTATTGTACTGCCTGTATATTGTATATGTATTCATGTGTTAAGTTTAACCTGGGTGATATGTATGCAGCATTCATCTGATTGTTCGGTAGAATCACTCCATTCATTATATTGAGTGAAACTACCGAACAACCAGACCACCCAGGAATAAGTGTGCCTCCAATTACCGTTTGCAACAATGTTGCAAACAGGTAATTGGCAATCCATGTAATGTATTCTTTGTCCTCTGGGTGGCCGCCATTCGGGAAACAAAAACGTGGCGGCGGCCATCTTAAACTACCGAACAGCGGTGTTTTGCCGTCGAGTGTCTGGAACTGAAATCGGACACTTGACTAGGCAAACACCGCTGAGACCTCCATACTTCCAGAAATTCGTATGGAAACTACCGAATGACCCCCCGTTCGGTAGAAAGAACCCCACAAACAAGGGGATTCATTCAAACCCTCTCCAGGCTCTATAACACAGGCAATTCGTCTGTTTTCATTCCCTTGTTTGTGACCGACCGCAGGGCCAAAATGCATGGAACTGTTTTCGGATACTTTACCCATGCGGTCGGTCAAATCTTTGGAACTTCATATCTCCCGAACCATTCATCCGAATGACCTGATTCTTGGATATGTTGTCCCCCTGAATAAGGGCTATCAGGGGATACCTGTTTTGGAGGTGTAGCATATGTATTTGGGGTACATCCAGGAATTGGGGAAAAAGGTGTACGGTATAATTATGTTAAGTGCTAATCTAAGGGGAGGAAATGTGTGGGAGGTACATTCATGTGATTGGTTAAATTCATCCTCCCCCTGGGAGTGTCCTGTATGTACTTGGTTGTAATAAAAGCCAGACTGGGTGTCCCAGTCCAGAGTTCTTGCTTAACCCTCAAAGCGATGTGTCGTCTCGGTCTTTGGGGGAATGGGATTGTATGCTGACTGCCAAGAGTGTAAGCCGATGTCTGCTTTTCTTGTTCAGCTGTTCCAGTGTTCGTGTGGTTCCAGTCGGGAGAATGGTGTTTGCAGTAGCTGCCTGTGCATCTGGAAAGGGGATTATTGCCTAAACTGGGTTTTATCCTCTTGTAAGTGAAACGGTCCGTTACACCTTACTTCCAGGCTTTGTCACACCAGCAGGGGAAAAGAAGCTTGCTCTATTTGCAGACGATGTTATCCTTTTTCTAGCAAACCCAAGCTCTACCATACCACATCTCATGAATACTCTAGTCTCATATGGCAAACTGTCATTTTACAAAAACAATATCAGTAAAACCCAAATACTTCCCTTGAATCTCGAGCCCTACGTTGTAACCACCCTAAGGTCCCAATTCCCCTTTGATTGGCGCAAATCTTCCATTTCGTACCTGGGTATCAAGCTTGCCCTTTCACATACTCAAGTCATTAAGGAGAACCATGTTGCAGTCGTATCGAAAATTTCTAAGCAACTGGAATCATGGGATAAATTGAACACCTCCTGGATAGGTAGAGTGAATTCTATTAAAATGATGGTATTACCCCATATACTCTATTTATTTAGAACACTGCCCATCAATATCCCCAAATCAATCCTTACTAAATTCCAATCTTCAATCAACGCACATATTTGGAAGAGAAAACCTCTGAGGGTCGCCTCCCGTTCTCTATGGCGTCCCATAAATCAAGGTGGCTTAAGTGTTCCCAATATTACCAACTATTATAGAGCCTCTATATTAGCACAAAGCCTGGACATTATGACAGGGCATACAAGTCCAATCTGGCTCAATCTTGAACAAGCATGCAGTCAACTTCAATCCATATCTGATACTATGTGGTCTAGGAAAAGTTGCACCACACAGTCATTACTACCTTGCACGAAATTTCTTCTGTACTCCTGGAAATCGTGGAGCTCGGATCTTTGTCCCAACCAAGAATTGCTTTACTTAGCTCCAATGCAAGCCCTCTCCACGCTATCTCCTAACTTGTCATTACGACATTGGCCTAAACAAGGATTAACCCATGTCTATTCCTTGTTTGACTCCAACGGCCTCCGTACCTTCCCAGATCTGCAAGCCTCTCACAACTTACCACACAGAGATGTCTTTCTCTACCTGAGAGTAAAACATATTTTAAACAATGCAGAGATTAAGTATATAGATTTGCCGTCACTTAGCAAAATAGGCCATATCTGTTACAGAATAGGCAAAACTCGCATTTCACCGAAATTTCTCACATTATGCTACCAAGCCCAACTAGAAAAGTCAAGAGAAGATAAACTAATTTATATGATGAATTGGGAAAAAGATTTAGGCGAAGAATTCCACATTAAAGAATGGCTATCTGCATTGGCGACTACCAAAAAATCCTCCAAATGCGTCAATCTATGGGAAGCATATCTTAAGGTTTTGATGAGATGGTATCTTGTGCCCAGCAGATTGTGTAAAATATACCCGACAACTACTTCCACATGTTGGAGGTGCAACAGAGAAAGGGGCACCATGTTACATATTTTTTGGGACTGCCCGAAATTAGGCAAATTCTGGGACTATGTGAAAAACATTATACTCACTATCTCAGGGATACGACTCGCTCTTCGTCCTGCAATTTTCTTACTCCACCTACTACCAGACGGAACTACCATTCCCTCGTCAGCAGCAATTATTAATACTTTAATAGCAGCAAAACTGTGTATAGCGGCTCATTGTAAAAGTGACTTTAGTCCCTCTGGAAAAGAACTGCTCAACAGAATAAACACTATATACTGCTATGAAAAAGAATGGGCAAAGAAAGGGAACATGTCCAAATTCGAGGAACAATGGAACGGATGGGTTATCGCATTCGAGCAGCTCACCAACTTAATTTGACATCACTCTCCAACAGCAAACTACTCCTCATACTACAGATGGGAGAATTCGGATGCGGGGATTTTCCTTTTCCTTTTCCTTTTCTCTATCTTTTTTTCCTCTCTCTTTATTCCTACCTCTTATTCCTTTTTTATTCCATTATTACCTTCCCTAATGCTTAGCAACAAACGTACTACCTGACTCAAGGTAGCAAGTACTTCATAATTAACAAGTTCGTACATCTAGATTAGCAATAAGGCACGGCCTTCGCCTTGTCATTGAACACGATTGTAACAACCGCTTATCATGCAACTCAATATAAACTACTCATTAGAATCCACATACATGATTTGTATAGACCAATATGAAGCCCAGATGAGTGTGAATATATGGCATACCTCTACGAGGTCCCACCGCTACTCTTCTTGCATTGACAGGCCACTGTTCAGATAACTAACATTTATTATAGTTAGCATTGTATTATTATTATTCCTATATAGAGTAATGTACATATTTATACTTGTGCATAGATTCTTAGCTCACATCATATTCAGAACACTGTATAAAAGACCTTTCTGAGCATGTACTTGTACTGTGTAAAATATGTGAATCTGTAATATTGTACGTACTTTATTTCGTTTACACCCCCCCTTTTTCTCTTCTGTACCCCCCTTCTCTACATTTTTCTTATATGCAAAACTTCAATAAAAATCAAACATTGAAAAAAAAATAAACTGAACGAACCTACACCGATATTCTGTGTTTGTGTGTTCGTCTGAAATTTCTATTCATTCCTTTGTCTTTCTGATGAATGAATGAAATTCCCATAGCGAATGCCCAAGTGTTTAACTCGGCATGTGCGGGAATTTCACAGCGCTATCTAGTGTGGGCAGATGACGTGTCCCACTGGTACTTCATCTACCCACACAAAGATGGTGGCGCCCAGGACCTAGGTCCAGGCACAAAATAAAGATTAAAAAATAGGTAATATGGGGGGCTTACGGGCATTTGGGCGATACTAGGGGGGCAATTAGATGTAGTGGAGTCTGGAGAGGGATTAAAAAAAAAAAACTGGATTCAGCCATGACAGCGCCGCATTAAAATTGTAGACAGATCTAGTTATTAGTCCAAGAAATGACAAAGTTCAAATTCTACATTTAGACCATTTGGTTGTAGCATGTTTAATCGGAAGATCCACTCCATTTCTCTTTTAAAAAGTTCCCTAATACGGTCCCCTCCAGTAAAATGTGCAGATACTGAGTGTTGTAAATACATTCTAGTGATGTTGCATATGTGTTCACGTATTCTGGTGGTGAGATTTTGTGTGGTTCTACCCTCATATTGCAGTCCACATGGGCATCTGAGGACATATATTACATTACTGCTATCACATGTGAGGAAATCCTTTATTTTAAAAGTTTCTTTGGTATGTGTCGAAGCAATCTCTTGGACACCTTTAAGAGTTTTTATTTTAGTATTTTTGCAAGAAATGCAATTGTTGCATGCATAAAAGCCTTTCTTTGAGGGGCGGAGCCAACCACTGACCAGAATGGCTGCAGCTTAACAGAGCTCTACAGCCTACCGTGAGGAATCCAATGTAATCAGGCTAACACAGACAGCATGGGACACCCAAAAAGATACACAGCCTTGCAGGGCAGCTCCGGTAAGACACCGGCAGGAAAATCCAGCACCCTCACTAAGTATTTCCGCGCTAATAGAGTTGTACCATCTATAGAAGAGTTGTACCAAAAGTGGTAATAATATTCCATTTTTATTAAGCATTATTGATTGATCACTGTTGAGCAAATTAAACTATTATAGATAGCTAAGATGGCACTTGCCTTAAACTAAGAAAAATGAGATGACACAGCATAGAATGTTCTATAACATGTCTGGCCAGTATCCAAAGTGGTCTACGTGCTTAAAAGTGGGATTTGGTGCCAGCAATGTTTAGAAAGATAAGAGCATAGGGACATAGTTTTAAATAAAAAGATACCACATGTGTTTAACATGAGCCTTGGGTGGTCATGAATGGCCTGATCAACCATAAAGATTACTTAATGCGCATGACATATACATGCTGGGCTGCACTGATAAGAAAAGTTATAAAAGATGGAGAGACTTGGCACTCAGTTTGCAGAACTACTCACCTGTAATACGGACGCGCGTTGCTGGTCTCTGCTGTTCCTAGAAGAGAGGGTCCCTCCAAGTCTGACTGCCTGATTTCCCCCAGTCGTGTGCAGCGAGGAGACAACCAAGCCCCTCTTATAGTGATGTATACTTAAGCTGATATATCTAGATACTAAGCTGTTAGAAGTGAATGCATGCAACAACTTAAATGAGAGTAAACTTACTTTGTATTGGGTCCCTTTGTGGACAATAAAGTGTGGTGTGAATTTTTATATTCAACTTGGTCTCTGTGTGATTTCTCTTTCCTATAGTTCAAAATACTCATGCCGAACTGGGTTGTGTGCCCGCCAATATCATTTAAACCTTATTAGGTGTTGATTATTACTTTTTGCATATTGGTGTTCATGAATTTAATGATTAGGCACTACACCATATTCATTGAACTTTACACCAATGCATGAGATTGAAGACACACACATATACTGACAATATTCACAGAAAAATAACAAATATGCTGATTTTTGGCATCTTTATGAATATTCATCTGTTGGGGAAAAAAATGACAAAATGGAACATATAAGGGTTAGCAAAGATGTAGCAACCCAACTTTAATATCCAACAATGCTTTACTGACTTAAAACTCCACCGTAATTTAGGCAAGGTTGACTTTGCTCCTTGCATTGAAAAAAATATATTGCAAAAATTGTCAGAATATTAAAAACAGACCTGATGTGCAATAAATACAATGGGTCTGTGTTTATTCAGCATTTCATTTATGCTGTAAATCGTGTGTGCTGCATGTTTAATAAATAACCATTTAATTGATTTATAATATCATGCACTTGCAACATAAAGTATAACAGATTGATACATTAAAAACTGCCATATGAACTGAGCACTCAGCAAAACAAGGTGACTTAAATAATTCAATATGTGTTTAACTTCACACATGTCTGCAGACATGCCTGGTTTTACTTTTATTATCAAGGTTATGTTTAAAGTCACACTGTCATCTGCCCATTACGTGGGTACAAAAATCTGCTCTTCTCTATCCACATTGACCTCAGCCTCTCAATCGCCTATCTAACAGCTATTTCTATAAATGTCTTATGTTTCTGCCCTTCATTTTGACTTTTGTCTTAATCAAATCTAATTTCCGAAGATGATTTAATATGTGATTTTAGAATGCTGACTTTGCACCGTCAGGATCTTTCAGTTTCTCATGTATACGTTTACTATACTTTGTGTTTACATAGTGGTTTACATCACTCACTTATATTATGCATAACTCCCATATAATGTTATTTAAGAAACGATAAAAAAAAATATACATGATTTAAGTGGTTTCAGCAAAATACAATGAGTCTAATTTACTTTTTATGACCTTAAAATCCTAAGCTTTGGAAGCCCAATTGTTATGGGTTTTGCATAACCTGAGTTTATTGCTCTTTCACTACAAACGTTTTACTATATTACAGAAGATATGATTTTGATCTGCACCAAAAACGGCTTATATAATACATATGAAGTATATATTTGTATCTACTTACTATTGAAACATTGTTTATAGATTCTAAAATCACACCATTTGTAAAGGACTGTTTCATGTCAGCATTTAGTGTGCAGGAAATTCTACATCAGCCATGTCAAACTCGCGGGCTGTAAGCTCTTCCTGCTCAGCTCCCCACAGTGATGCCGTGAGCCGGAATATGACGTCACTCCAGCTCCCGGCATCACTGCAGTGCGCGAGGGAGCTGAGCAGGGAGAGCTCACACTCAGCGCTCTCTCACTGCCTGTTCGCCTTCCTGCCTGCCTCACTGCTCAGCAGCCCCACTAGACCCCAGGTAAGAAACCAACCCAGTCTGTATGGCTGTGTGTATGGCTGTCTGTGTGTATAGGTGTATGGATGTGTGTGTATGGCTGTCTGTGTGTATAGGTGTATGGATGTGTGTGTATGGCTGTCGGTGTGTATAGGTGTATGGCTGTCCGTGTGTATGGCTGGCTGCGTGCATGGCTGTGTGTGTGTGTGTCTGTCAGTGAATGTTTGTGTCTGTGAGTGTGTGTGTTTGTCAGAGTGATTCTGTGTGTTTGTCAGTGTGTGTGTGTGAGGGTTTCAAGGAGTAACAGGAGGTTCCGCTTTTTTAAGGTGTGGATGGGGCCATTGGTGGTATACAAGAGGCCGGACTCCGGACACTGCTTGTTGGCTGTTTTTTTTTTATTTTTTATTAAAACAGTGGCAGGGGTTTAGTAGACGGGGGGACTGGGATATAGTAGACAAGGGGGGGCTAGGATTTAGTTGACGAGGGGGATTGGGATGCTATATAAATGTATATATATACATTTATACTGCAAAAAACAAAAAGGTTATGGTGGGGAAAAAATTCCACCTGTAGGAGTTTTCAATCATAATTTCTCCCCGCCATAACCTTTTTGGCTTTTGCTTCCCAAGCACTACCAAGCCTCAATAGCCAACAAGTAACCAACTTCATGCTGATGATTTGCATTACAATGAAATATCTCTCCATGAGTTGTTCACTGGCTTTGCATTTTTTCCAAAGTTGTGTTTCAAATCTGTTGTATACAGCAAACACAGACTCAAAGGAATCCATGTTTAAAAAATGTGTGATTTCTGTGGCAAAAACAAGACTTAGGGCTTGACTGGTGTGCAGATTTTTGCTTAACACTGAATTAACTATATATCTATATATATGTGTGTATCCATAATAGACCAGCACTTCTAGGTATCTGACAATCATAAAGCTTTCCTTTATTGATATTTCAATTACATGAGAAATTCCAAACAAAGTCGACGTTTCAGTTCTGTGCCAAAATTTTCATCAGGACAAAGTCTTGTACAGAACTGAAACAATTACCTCTTTTGGAGTTTTCCATGTAATTGAATTTAAATATCAATAATATACCTAGGACTGCTGGTCTATTATATGTACATATCATAAAGTGTGACAAGAGCATCGCGTAATGTAACTTTTGTTTTTGGTTGGAGTGCAATAACTTAAGTATGATGATAAGATGACAGATTGAAGATAAAGAGCATCCTGGCAGAGACACCGGGGGGAGGGGGAGCTTTTCTTCGAGAAGCCTAGGCAGTCAATGCCTCTTCAACACAGCGAGGTATATCAAATTTCTGAATCAAAAGAAGACTCATATCCCTCTACTAAGGCGCCGATCCCTCCATCCTGCTATCGGCATTTTGAGTGTGCAAGGCTGCTATGGCTCCAGCTGAAGCCCCTAGAAAAACTAGAGGTTCGCTCCACCATTGCAACCAGAGACATAGAGGTTTGCTCCACCATCATGGCACGCTCCAGAGCGATGGGATGCATACAGTTTGAAGGCAGCTCAGTAACACTCTTCGGGGACCAACCCTTTGCTGTCCTGGTGGAGAGACGTAAGCTGGCCCTGGCTGCCAAAAAGTTGTGAGAACACAGATGGCACACTTCTAGTCTCACACAGAGAAATAGTCTTTACCCTATCCTCTGATGAAGATCCAGAGATGATATGGCAGAGACTGAACTTACAGATTTCCCAATCGGAGGTGGGCGAGACTGAGAGGGGGAGGAGCACAGCACAAAGAGACTTGGAGAAGGCACATCTCTGACCTCGATCAAGCTGCCTAAGGCTACAGCACCTTTTGCAAGGGATCCTCCACCTAATTATCAGGCCCATGTATTGTCATTCCTTCCTATTGCCTATACAGCTCCTGCAGTAGAAGCCGGATATCATCCCTACCATGTGCTAAATGAAACTTACTGTAACATGCTGAACCTAGGAGCTTGAGATTTTTGGTATGTGTTAAATTATGTTTCAATTAACTTCTATGTTATAAGTTTCTAAAAGTTTAGTGCTTTGCCCCTATAGTTAACTTACATTCCTGCAATTCATATTTCATACATTGAAACGGATGAAAAAACAAGCAAAAAAAAAATACCTCAAGTGTTGGTGATCGTCCACTAACCTGGTTTCAATCATATGTATTGTATCGATCGCAATATGTGTCCATTTCTGACAGCGAACTCCTCCTTCTTCCAGTGACGTGTGGTGTTCCCCAAGGTTCCATGCTCGCCCCCCTTCTATTTACATTATTTATAAATGAAAAAAACAAACTCTTCCTAAACACTGACAAAATGGCCACAATAATCTTTAGAACAGTACATAAATTACACAAATTACAAAATACAAAATTACAAAATTCCCATCTATGCATCAAAACAAAATCAAATAACACACTGACCGCAGTCTATTCTTTCAAACAACTAAGTATGTTGCTAGACCCCAATCTATCTTTTAGCCTCCACATAGAAAACCATTCATCAAAAGCTTTCATAAAAACTTTATCCAAAACCTGGTGCCCTGTACACAAAATTCTATTGCCAATCATTGATTATGGGGATGTAGTATATTTACCTGCACCACAAACCTACCTTAATAAACTTACTGCATGTTTTTACTCGTTCTGCTGCTTTGTGGTACAATGTAATTACATGACCCACCATTGTGACATGTTAAAATAGCTAAACTGGCTATTGCTGGAATCCAGATGCACCCTGGGAAGCTATGTTATGTTAAATGTTTTATATATGTTTTGTATTAATATTGTTTTTGTATTTTATTGTACCCTATTGTAACAATGCAAGGTTTTTGTGGACCCAGGACTTGAAAACAAGAGAAATCTTAATGCATCCTTCCTGGTAAAATATTTTATAGATAATAAATAAATAAAGATATATTATATATATAATTCTACAGCACTAAGCAAAATATATATAATTAAGCAGCAATATGCCTAGCTGCTTACCCACGCTTTTCTAAATAAGAAAAATAAATTGGCAGCATCAAAAGACTTCCCATGTGACCAACCAAAAACGTTACTAATACATGCCCAAAAACATCAATGTTTCGACCCTATTGGGTGATTATTTGTGTCTGCAGAGGTAGCAGAAGACAACGCAAGACTCAATGTTAGATCCACTTCCAAGGTTGGCAGATACAGGAGCCCACAATGACACACCAGTGACATCTTGATCTCAGCAGACTCTCTCTCACTCAGATTGATGCATCCATGTCAAATTTATGCTGAACTGTGCAACACTATTGACATCACACTTGCATCATTCTAGCCACCACCCATTCTAAAGTAATGCGAGATACAATCTTTGTTCCTTTCATCTTAATTTGTTGGTATCTGGCTTGGCACAATGTGCAAAACTTGTGCAATTATTACGCAAGTGACTTAGTCCTATTTCAGCTCCTCTAACTTCTAGGGGTCTCTAGTGTGTTCTCATGTTATTCATTTTCTCAGTTGTTTGGTTTCTAAACCAGCTTGCCCATGACAGTGATTTGTATTCTAGCGCCCCATTGTCACAGACCCAGCTTATCCCGGATTCTAAATTTGAGTTGCCCATTGTTCCTGTGTACTACTGTTACTGTGTACCAAACCCAGCCTCTCCTTGACTCTGAGTTTGCCTTGCCCATTGTTTCTAAGTTACAGCACTCCAATGTAAGAGACTCAGATTGTGATTAACATTCACCAAAGTCCAAATGGCATATGGCAAAATAGCAAAATCCAGACATTATTCATGGAATCCATCAATGTCCAGATTTTGTAAATCAGGCCCCGAATAGGCCTGAATTTGTTACGGATTTTAGCTGAGCCCAACTCTGCCAGACAGCTGAAATCTGAGCTGAATTAATTTATTTGGGCCCAGAGACTTCAACTCTTGGCAGCACTAGCAGCCACATTAGCCAGCCATCACAAATGTAAAAAAGAAAAATAATAATAAATACAAATCTTATGGGGATCCCCACCTTTGTTTCTGGAGGTAATGTATAACCTGCCAGGATTACTAGTTGATCCAGCACGTAGAACTGTATCACACTTAGGACTAAAAGGTAACGTCCTACCGGGCCTTAGAATGGTCAGACTTAACATACCAAAGAATAGTCAGAATACTTGCCGAGGTCGGAGACAAAGAATGGGACATAACGATAAGAAATCCAAAAATCAGGGATACCAGAATACAGGGAAGTCAAAACGAAGAATACAGGGAAGTCAATAACCAGAAATAAACGGTCAGGAACCCACTCTTGGACAACCTCTAAGGGAAACCATGACAGGGCAATGAGGAAAAGGCAAAAGGAGTTTAAATAAGCCTCTCTCAGATCTGATTGGCCGTACACGACCTTTGACCCCAGCGTGTGCGCGCGCATTCTGTACGTGACGTCACATGCACGCCGACTTAGTCACTGCCATGGGCGGACGTGGGGTTAGAAATTAGTGTAGATTTGCAGTGGCCGGCATCCACCAACATGCTGCAGGAGTCAGACACATTGATGCATGGCCGCTGAACGGTACTACTGTGTTTGTTAGCAAGGCAATTACTGCAGATGCCGCAAGGTGAGGATGAATATGCTACATGACCTCCATGGTGTCTCTACCGTGGGGCATGTCTACTGAAAGTTTCAAATTAGCGATGGGTAGCCATTGCTGCCCAGTCACTTGCACAGGCCCCATCCTGTCAGTATGAGGTCTGAGAAGTAACATAGTCTCCTCATGCACCCTTGGGCATTGGGTGAATGCTATTTTAAATTTTAAGGTGGGAGTTATTGTCCCCTCCCCTGGTCTCCACCCATGCCGTGGGAGATGGCCCTTATTTTACCAAGGGCCCCTCCACCCATGGATGTTGCCATAATATTTATAAAATATTGTTTGTAGTCTACCATGGGTGGGTGCCCTAATTAATTATTAAATAGTGGGGGGCATTACTCTCTACAAAGTAGCTACGGGTCCCCTTTTCTCTAGCAACCCCCTAAAATAAAGTTCCACACTAATAAGAGGAGGAGGGGCCAAAAAACCTAAAACCTGTAAAAGAAAAACACAATGATACTTACCATCAGAAGTCTTCTTTCTTCTAATTCTTCTGTTCGTTAGCCCCAAAAAAGGCAAAATAAAAATCCATATTTTCCAACATTACTAATTCAAGTAAAAAAAAAAAGGTCCAAAACAAATCTTGCTTAAATATTAAAAACACTTTTCCCTAATAAAGAATACTTCCTCATCCATGGAGGGTTCGCCGTAGAATGAGCATTCCTAGTGGGGCAAGCCATTTCATAGGCTTTTCTATGCTACAACATATCTTTTAATATGACCAAGAGCTGTCTGATTGATTAAGCCAACCCATCAGAACAGTCAAGTCTCGAGAAATTCGGACAAATAATAAACCTTGTAAAGTCCAGCTATTCCAATATTCTAATACTCGCAGAGTATTTTTAGTATTGTAATAATCAGACAGGGTGAAACCACTACAATTAAAGGTTTTGGGTTTTTTTTTTTTAAAAGAAGAGCAGCAACAACAGAAGTTATTTAATTAGATTTTTTTTAAGTTATGTTTTTTATTCACTCCCACATTTTAGAATACGTTTACAAATTTTGAAATGACTTTGAAATGACCAAGTGGCTACTAAAAAAAGACTGGACATACCCCATTTGCAATACCTTGGGTTGTCTACTTTTGCAAATGGTATGCCATTATGGGGGTAATTCTCATTCCTGGGCTACCATACGGTCTCAAAGGCAACGTAACCAATCTGGCGAATTTCAATGTGAAAAAAATGAAAAATTTAACATGCTATATTTGACCCTGTAACTTCCCAAAACATCATAAAACCTGTAAATAGGGGGTACTGTTTTACACGTGAGATATCGCTGAATGCAAACATGTGTATTCTTTTGCAGTAAAAGCAAACAGTATTATGATATTCACTGTTAGCATGTCACGTAGAACTAATTTTTTTTTTTAAATATTCGTATTTTCTCCCTTTTTTATATTTCATTCATATTAAATTAATTAAATTATATATTAAATCATTTATATATAATACTAAATTATGTTTCATACCTAAATATTTCATGTTAAATGAAAGCACTGTTTCCCCTGAATAAAATGATATATAATAAGTGTGGGTGCACATAATATGAAAGAGGCAAATTACGCCTGAACAGACACATAGCTCAAATTCAAGTTTTTGTTTACGTTTTGTTTTGATCACAACGTGTACATTTGGCTCAGTCCTTAACCCCTTAAGGACCGCTGACGGTTCAGGACCGTCAGTGATAAAACGTGCGTTTGGACCGCTGACGGTCCTGAACCGTCATAACGGTTTTGGGCAACTTACCTGATCGCCGTCGGTCCCACGGCGGCGATCAGCTCTCCTCCCGGTCCAGGGGGACTGCCTGTCTGCCCGGGCAGTCCCCCCTCGGCAGATCAGGACCCCACGGCCATGTGATCACTCGATCACATGACCGCAATAGGTGTCTGTGTATCTGCCTGCAGGGGGACTGTCTGTGCTGACAGGCAGTCTCCCTGCAAGTGTAAAATCATAAAATAAAGTTACAAAAAAAAAACAATGTGTAAAAAAATAATAATATGTATATATATATATATATATATGATATATATACATGTATTATATCTATATATACCTATATATAATATATGTATATATCATATATATAATGTCATACTAAGTGTATTTTTATATTTATATATACGTATATTAATATAAAAATACACTTATATTTAAATTACACACGAATATATACAATATATATAATAACTATATATATGGTATATATATATTATTATAAAATACAAATAATATGTTAATAAAAATAAATAACAAAAAATAAAAATAATTTTTAATAATTAAAAAAAATTATATATATATATGCAATTTTATTCTAACAGTATTTTGATATTGATATATATATATATTTATATCAAAATACACTTAGAATGTAATGATATATATATATCTATGTATAAATAAATAAATAAAAATAATACGAAATATACATATGTCCACATACATAATTACATAAATAATTTCATAAATATACACGTAGACGTCAAATATATAAATATTTATATATATTAAAATTATACGTGCATATTTATGTAATATTTTTACCTAATTAAGTAATTTTAATGATTGCAATTCGAGGGACCTGCGTGCCAACCCAGGCCGAAAGTCCAGATAATTTAATTTGCTAGCACTGTGTTTAACCCTGTAACTTTCTATGACACCCTAAAACCTGTACATGAGGGTACTGTTTTACTCGGGAGACTTCGCTGAACACAAATATTAGTGTTTCAAAACAGTAAAACATATCACAGCGATGATATTGTCAGTGAAACTGAAGTTTTTTGCATTTTTCACACACAAACAGCTCTTTCACTGAGGATATTATTGCTGTGATATATTTTACTGTTCTGATACACTCCTATTTGTGTTCAGCGAAGTCTTCTGAGTATAACAGTACCCCACATGTAGATGTTTTATAGTGTTTGTGAAAGTTACAGGGTCAAATATAAGGCTTGATTTTACCTTTTTTTTTTATTGAAATTTGTCAGATTGGTTAGGTTGCCTTTGAGAGCGTATGGTAGCCAAGGAATGAGAATTAGCCCCATGATGGCATACCATTTGCAAAAGAAGACAACCCAAGGTATTGCAAATGGGGTATGTTCAGCCTTTTTTAGTAGCCACCTAGTCACAAACACTGGCCAAAGTTAGCGTTTTTTGCATTTTTAACACACAAACAAATATAAATGCTAACTTTGGCCAGTGTTTGTGACTAGGTGGCTACTAAAAAAGACTGGACATACCCCATTTTGAATACCCTGGGTTGTCTACTTTAAAAAAATATGTACATGTTAGGTGTGTTTCGGGCATTTATGACAGATAACGGTGTTACAATGTCACTATTGATACATTTAAAATATATATATATTGAAACCGCATCAATCAATTTAGCAGTTTTTTTCATTAGCTTTTGTAGATAAGTAAAAGATTTTTCAAGTAAAAGTCCAAAAACGTTTTTTTTTAATTTTTCACCATATTTTTTTTTTTTTAATACAATATATGACATAATACAAATAATGGTATGTAAAGAAAGCCCTTCTCGTCGTGAAAAAAGCAATATATAACTTGTATGGGAACCGTAAATGAGAGAGCGGAAAATTACAGCTAAACACAAACACCACAAAAGTGTTAAAACTGCTCTGGTCCTTAACGTACAAACATCGCAAAAACAGGCCGGTCCTGAAGGGATTAAGGAGTTAAATCCCTGCATTTATTGAGAGAAACCTTTCACGCATCCTTGTTCTATTGTTGATACACAAAGATGTTGAATAAAAGTATTCTTTATTCTAATATTCTAATATTCTTCTGGAGTCCAAGTTGGCAATGACAGATTTCTTCTTGTTCAAACTGTCAGTGGTCAGTATGTTAACTATTATAGCTCTCAATACATATCTCCTAACATCTCAAGTTGACAAAGAGGGACACTTTAATTTTAGGGTAGTGGTAGGAGGTGTGACCAGTGGCGGGGCTGTTCGAAAAAATGTGTAGGTGATTTGCTAACAACCATTTATACAACTAAAGATAGGGGCTGTACTTCCTAAAGAGGAACACTTAAGAGGTTTAAAAAAAAAATCCAGACATTTTTAAAGTTCAAAATCAAACAACCGCTCCAGGCCACACATACATATTATTTTTAATAGAATTTAAAGAATCCTTTCTTGTGTTGTGGAAAAAAAATATTTTTCTCTTGTCAAAGGCTAACCAATGGCTGGCCTTGTCTTTTCATCTTGTTGATCACAGGTCACCTGAGAGATACCAATGAGAGTCTGAAAACTCTAACCAGCACTTTCCCTATTTAACATTATATGCACTGTGTTACTGTACCCTATAATTTTTATCATATATGTATATAGTCAATGTTTTTCCATAGGTAAAATGGATATATACTAAAGTTAAGTTTATTTTATTTCAAAACTATTCATAGTTAATTTTTTTTATTGACATTTGTTTTAAATATTGAAAGATTAGCCTTTAGATTATGTCATACAGAGTTATGACCTTGGTTCACATCTGAATGTCCTAGATATTTATAATTGGTTTTCTCACCTATTATGTTCTTTGTAGCAGTTTTCTTGTACTGAATGTTCTCTCTTTTGTTAATTTTAAAAATAAAATAGAATGTTGACCCAACACTAATGCCTTACGTGTATTAATTAGAACACCTGGCAGGTCTTATTCATACTTAACCATGGTCAAGTGGTAGACAACAGTCTTATGGATCCCATGTTCCTCTGTGGCTGACATATGAAAAGAGTTTATGGTCCAACTATTGCCTTGATTTTGTTTGGATCAGCATTTGAAAGTATCACAATCTGTTAGAAAAACTTTTAAAAATGATTTATCTACAAAAATTATCATAGTCTTTAATAGTGACTTTTGTAGATAAATAATTTGAAAAGTTATTAGTTATGATCAACTGAACAAAATAGCTCTGACTGCATTGAAAAAAATAACAAACATCAGATGTTTTGTTTATCGTTAGAATTTGGAACATACTATCATTACTAAATTAATTATACTATAAATTGAATGTGCATATATTATGTTTCTAGTTAGACATGCAATCATAGTGAATGCTCCTTTAGGCTAGCCACCTACCTCTGCTTGTATGACTTACGATTATTATTATTAAGCATTGGTGATTATATTGTGCCAACATAGGCCTCAATTTAAAAAGATTTCCAAATAATTCAATACTATTAGGAAAACTTCCCAAATGGTTTATCTAAAGAAAATTCCATTGACTTTGGAAAGGTGACTTCTGAAGATACATGTTTGGAAAGATTGTGATAATTTAAAATGCTGATCTAAATGAATCGAGACCTATGTTTAATATATAAAAAAAAAAAAAAAATCCACTAGATAGATTAGAGAAAATAATTTTATAAATGTAATTTGATGCTTACTAAATTATCTCCATTCTATATTTCATCAGTGATAGTCTGCAAGGTCTGTCAAATACAATAACCAATAAGTGAGCGCTAGATTCCCATACAGATAATATGGCAGCGTTTGAGAATACAATACACAAGGAATGTGAAAAGCAGAATAATAGTTACCAAAAAAACGCGCTAAATGAATCTGTAAACATAAAAAAACAAATAATAGTGCAGACCATCTGATTATGGTAATGTGAAAGATAGGAGTTATAGGAGAGGAACTCACTTGTCCCAGAGCCCTATCACCCCTGGCTCTGGGTTTGTAAGGCTCTTTAGAAGAGGGGGTATCCCCACACTGCAGGATCTTCCAGAGGATATATCGACTGGTGATTCCGTTATACTGTGTGTAAGAGAAAAAGGGCAGGACCTCCAATTGAATAGTATCACGATATGATTTATTGTACAAAAAAGTTAAAAACCCTTACTTGGGATGTGGTGGGTATAAACTCGCAGAGTCACCCACATAAAAGCATAAAACAAATATATTCCAGAATGCTTCCTGGTTGCAGTCCGGTCACGTGATCGCTTCTGGGTCCGCCCTCCAATGACGTCCGTGTGACGCGTTTCGCCCGCCTCCACAGGCTTCTTCCGACGACGTCTGGGGGTTTCAGTCCTCCTTTTAAGTTCATAGTGCCGCCCTTCTCTTGCTCCATTGGCCGGGGGGCGTAGTTTCGCACGATCTTTTTTTCTTTTTTTCTGTCCTTATTTATCACGTATTCAATAACACATGTGTGGATTTCACTCTACTAAGTTAGACTTAACCCCTTGCAACAGCCAGACTCAAACGGCTGCGTTCTAACACACATTACAAATAGAATCTCAAAGGTACTATTCAGCACAGTTAATATTCTAAACAATTTGTTTCAAATATATATGTGGGACATATCAATGCTATTCAGATTGATAATACTAAGGGAGTTGTCTCTAAGAGACATCTTCTGATTGCATTACACTCTATCTTTATAGTCCATAAATATCTGCAGCAAACATTGCATCAAATTAATAAAAAGGAGAAATAACATGGATATTTACAACATCGTCTATAACAGACAGTACCAATACTCATCTAAAAGACACTCTATCCCTGTGTTCATTAAAGGGTAAATAATCCGATTATAGACATAATTAAAGTGCCTGTCAAATAAAAAGGGGGAGTTGAAGAAGGATAAAAAACAGCAGAGAATTATTCACAAAAAATGACAAACTTCCAATTCTCCGTTTAGACCTCTGGGGAACAGCGATTTTAATTTAAACACCCACCTCATCTCCTGTTTTGACAATTTCTTGTCTAAATTCTCACCCCTCCAATTTCTATTAACTCTTTCTATCCCAATGTACTGTAATTTGGTAACATCTCCCTGATGTTTGTGAATAAAGTGGGAGGATAGGGGGTGTTCCTTAAAGCCTCTTCTTATATTGCGCACGTGCTCTTCAATACGAATATGCACTTGTCGAGTGGTTTTACCGACATAGTGCATATTGCACGAGCATGTAAGGACATATATACAGTTGGTGGTGTGACAGGTTATCAATTGTTTCACGCTGTATGTTTGGTGTGTGTTCCCTCCCATCAGCTCTTTTTTGACACATTTGGGGGCTCCCGTGGTCCTGCATGCTAGGCAATACCCACATTGGAAAAAAACAACATCTTGATTTAGGAAATTTTTATTTATATTTAGACTTTCTTGTTTAAGGCTAATCTTCACTAGGTGACTCTTAATGCTGGGTACCCCCCTGTAGATAATCCTTGGTTTTTTTGGAACTATTTTTTCCAACAAGGGGTCCTCTTTTAGGATAAACCAGTATTTATTAATTATGTTATTTACATCCCGATTCTTCCCTGAATAGTCAAAAATTAAAGGGACTTCGTTACTCTTAGTGCTCATTTTGTTCTTAGTCTCCTTACTTGATTTATCTAGTAGCCCTTTCCTCTCTATTTTCCCCACCTCCTTGTGGGCCTTATCCAATAGGGTTCTGGGGTAATGTTTAGCTGTAAATTGTTCTACTAGCTTATTAATTCTCACAAGTCTCCTCATTAGTACAGTTCCTTTTTAACCTTAACATCTGCCCTTTGGGGATGTTGTCTAACCACGGACCGTGGTGGCAACTGTCATAAAAAATAAAACTGTTAACGTCCACCTTCTTAAAGAAGGTTTCTGTCTGTATTTGATGGTTGGAAACAAAAATATGCAGGTCCAAAAAATTAACCTGGTTATCACTATAGTCCATAGTGAGCTGAATTCCCCATGAATTCGAATTTAGATGTGTCAAAAATGCCGTCAGCTCTTCTGCAGAGCCCCTCCATATCCAAAACAGATCGTCAATGTAACGGCGATAGGTGACCAGGTTCTGCACCCAGCCATGTTCACCATACACATAGGACTCCTCCCAGTAGGCCATAAATAGGTTCGCACAGCTGGGTGCGAACATAGTCCCCATCGCCATCCCAAGGATCTGCAAATAAAAAGAGTCTAAAAAATGAAAATAATTATTGGTCAGGATGAGGTGGATACCTTCTAGAATGAATGTCTGTTGATCCAAAGATAAACTTGAGGTAGACAAGAAAAATTGAACAGCCTCCATGCCCTTAGAGTGCGGGATGATCGAGTAGAGTGATGACACATCCGCCGTTACGAGGATGTCTCCATCCATCCACTCACCCCTTCCAATACTTGGAGAATCTGACTAGTATCCCTTAGATAGGCTTTTGTCTCTTTAACCAGAGGCTGCAGGCATAGATCTATGTATTCCGACAAGGGGGCTGACACCGAACCAATCCCAGAGATGATGGGCCTCCCTGGTGGTCTAGTTACATGTTTATGGATCTTCGGTAAAAAATAGTATACCGGTATCCTAGGGTAGGTGACAGCCAAATACTCGTATTCTGTTTTGGAGATAACCTCTAAGGATAGACCTTTATTCAAAAAGTCCAAAAACATATCCTTTTTCTCACTAGTAGGGTCACCTTTCAATTTCTTGTATGTAATCCCATCATTTAGTTGTCTCAATGATTCCTCTACATAGTAATCCCTATCCATGAGAACGATGCCACCCCCCTTGTCGGCCGGTTTGATAACCACTTCTTTGTTTTCTCTCAAGTCAGCCTCGACTGCAACCAGGAAGCGTTCTGGAATATATTTGTTTTATGCTTTTATGTGGGTGACTCTGCGAGTTTATACCCACCACATCCCAAGTAAGGGTTTTTAACTTTTTTGTACAATAAATCATATCGTGATACTATTCAATTGGAGGTCCTGCCCTTTTTCTCTTACACACAGTATAACGGAATCACCAGTCGATATATCCTCTGGAAGATCCTGCAGTGTGGGGATACCCCCTCTTCTAAAGGTCTGTCAAATGCCTGCATACCCCTTATGTGCTGTCCGTTGTGCATGTCTGATCTTTATACCCACACTTGCATGTTGAGCTTTGTCCCTTGCTGCCTACACCACTTGTCATTACACATGTTGCAACTCTCTACAACTTTAAGTACACTATAAAGTACAATTGTTTAAATTAACATCTACACTAATACATGGCAACTCTCATATTCATCATTAGACTTGTGCACGACAGAAACATTGTCTGAATCACTTTGTCAGAAAAAAAAATCGTTTAGGTAGTCCAGAGGTGTCTAAAAGGTAGATGCCCAGATGTTGTAGAACTACAATTCATGATGCTTTGAATTCCTTTATATTTTCTGGTTGTTTTAGACATAAAACATTTTAATGTGAATTTGTATGTTCTTATACTCATCTTTAATAGAGAACTGCATTTGAGAAGTTATTATATATATATATATTTTTGATCCATAGTGATTTTTGTGTTTTTTCTTCCTTTCCACATTCTCTTTTACGATATGGACTTCTTGACCATACAAAAAATGGATTCCACTGAATCCTTCCAGATATGGATTACGCATTTGCCCATTGCTGATACTGAACTGAGCGGTGCACTGCCAGGCACTGACGTGATGGACGCCAGTGACCCATTCTGTCAGTGTGTTCCACAGAGGAAGGGAGGTCATAACAAGAAGCCAGAAGTGACGTTATAACTGGCTTGAAGAAACTGGAAATTGAACGCATGTGTGGGAAATTGAAAAGGGTATATAAGTGACATTGTTTGAAGAGAATTTGCACATATCCTGGAGAGTGGAAACTGGATCCTGTAGCCAGTATTGGCACCCTCAAGTCTTTTATGGCTCTTGGCCATGTGAGTGGTATTCCTACTTGCATTTTGAGGAATTATATGTTCACACTATGCTGTTATTTTTTTATCTTGTTTTAGGGACCTTTACTGCTCTGGTACCAGCTCTTATAAGACCTTATTTATGGTTGTCTATATTAGTTTATATTCATTTTTCACTATGGGATTTGCTTCTTTATGAAGTGATATATATTTTTTGTCATTTATATTTAGGTTTTCTTAGTGTTGGGGAAGCACTTTTTTATATCAATCTTACACATTTACTTTGATTATTGTTGTTCAATTTGTGAAGCGGCTAGTACTACTTATCTTTATTTTATTATCAACTCATTTAATCTCCAGATATGTGTTGCTGGTCTGAACAATCGGATCTGTACCCATATCATAACAGATGAGTGGTTCCACAAGTGGTGATACGCATATCATCTAAAAGCAATGATAATTCTGGGACAGGGAGAGCTAATCGATCCTGGAGTAGGAGCTGTACGTTGCAAAATAAAAGGTATAGTTCCTCTCATCCAGGTTTTAAGGCTCACTAGTCAACTAGTCAACTAGGTCACTCAGTCAACTAGGTGAAGTTATCCCAGCATCTAAAGGATAGAGCGGATGTAGTTGTACAGTATCGCGCAGGTGCTTTGTGAAGTGTCCCTTGAGAGATCTAGAGGGATATTCAAGTGTCCTCCCAGAACCAAGACTCTTCAGGTAAAATCTGACAAGGCCTTTAAAGTAGTTGACAGAAAGATATTTTGAGAAGTGTTTGAAGCGTAGACAAGTTGGGACTGGATGTATCCTTTCACAAAGAGATAGCAGCCTTCTGCATCGACCTTCTGGCCTATGAGAGCAAAGGGTGTAGATCTATATATGATAATAGCAACTACCGACCTCAGGATGCAGGGTACGAAAATAAAAATCTGGTAGGACATCTGTGATTCTTTAACATAGGTGCAGTAATGGATTTATAATGAGTCTCGAATGGGACAGGATGCCCAAATCTCCTGAAGAAGCTCTCCTAAGTTCTGGGATATTGGGTCCTTTTGCGTTGATTGTGCATATGGAGAGGCGTGCGTGGACCTATGCACTCACCTCCATTTCAAGCGTATTAAGGAGGATTATAGGAAGGGGGAAAAAGGTGGAGGAAGGAAGAGGAAGGGAATAGGAATTAGAGAAAACAGAAAATAAAGAGAATGTAATTGGAGTCCGGAATAGGAAAGCCAGTATCAGCAACTGCAGAAGAGTAGAGCAAGTGGAAAAGAAGAAGGAGAGTGAAAGCAGTCACAACCTCAG
The DNA here is from genome assembly GCF_036172605.1 of Pelobates fuscus. NCBI lineage: Eukaryota > Metazoa > Chordata > Amphibia > Anura > Pelobatidae > Pelobates > Pelobates fuscus. The sequence continues at coordinate 213,232,592 of NC_086318.1, read as the reverse complement.
TAATAGGAATTTTGTCTACACAAAAGATTTCTGCCAATATACGTGTCTGGTCGCTTCTTTCACAGATGGTGGCCAAAGTGAATGATCATGACAGATAAACAGATGTGTACATTGAATCAGTACAATTCAATGATCTACTTGGATTTTGCCAAGGTATTTGATACGGTTCCTCACAATAGGTTAGTCTTCAAACTAAAAGAAATTGGTCTAGATGAATATTCTTGTTCTTGGGTAGAACATTGGCTTAAGGATAGAGTACAACTAGTTGTCATAAATGGTAAATTTTAAAGCTGGACAAAAGTGGTAAATGGTGTCCCTCAGGGTTCTGTTTTGGGACCGCTTCTATTTAACATATTTATAAATGATCTTGGAATGGGCATTGAAAGCCATGTATCAGTGTTTGCAAATGACACAAAACTTTGTAAAGTAATTAAATGTGAGCAGGATATTGCCTTGCTGCAGAGAGATTTGGATAGATTGGGGGACTGGGCACTAAAATGGCAGATGAAATTTAACGTAGAAAAATGCAAAGTTATGCACTTCGGAGTTAAGAATGCACAAGCAATGTACACCCTAAATGGTAGTGAACTAGGGATAACCACACACGAGAAGGATTTGGGAATTGTTATAGACAACAAATTAGGTAGCAATATGCAATGTCAATCTGCCGTTGCTAAGGCCAGTAAGGTTTTGTCATGTATAAATAGGGGCATAAATTCTCGGGATGAAAATATAATTTTGCCTCTTTATAAATCGCTGGTAAGACATCACCTTGAATATGCTGTGCAATTTTGGACACCTGTTATAAAGAAAGATATCATGGCACTAGAAAAAGTGCAGAGACGAGCTACAACATTGATAAAAGGAATGGAGCATTTTAGTTATGAAGAAAGGTTAAAAAATGTAAATCTCTTTAGTTTGGAAAAACGGCGCCTGAGAGGGGATATGATAACATTATACAAATATATTCGGGGCCAGTACAAACCATTATCTGGAAATCTATTCATAAACAGGGCTATACATAGGACACAAGGTCACACATTTAGGCTTGAAGAAATGAGATTTCATCTAAGGCAAATAAAAGGTTTTTTTTACAGTTAGAGCAATAAGGATATGGAATTCTTTGCCTGAAGAGGTGGTTTTGTCCGAGTCTATACAGATGTTTAAACTGCAATTGGATCAATACTTGCAAAAACATAACATACAGGGATATAATTTCTAATTAGTGGGGTAATAGCTGCTTGATCCAAGGAGACATCTGACTGCTATTTTGGGGTCAAGAAGGAATTTTTTCCTAGTTTGTTGCAAAATTGGAAGCGCTTCAGACTGGGTTTTTTGTCCTTCTTTTGGATCAACAGCAAAAGCATATGTGAGGAAGGCTGAACTTGATGGACGCAAGTCTCTTTTCAGCTATGTAACTATGTAACTATGTAATATACATTATGTTGCCCCTTGTACCTGTGGTCTTCATGGTCATCCATCCATCACTCACCCCTGCCAACCCAACCTAGTCCACTGGGAATGGGGGGGGGGGGATAAGCAGCGGGCAGAACACAACACCCGAAACCCCTCGGGGATGGAAGAGGAATTATGCAGTCCTCACATACTGTTGGGAATAGTGGGCATATAAAAAAATAACATGCAACAGTGCTGCGCCAGGCTGCCCCCAAACATGTGTGGTCATCATGGCCCGCCCTGTCCATCGTGGTGGCGAAAGGTGGGAGGAGGAAGATACAAATACAAGTTGTTGGCAGAGCAAAATGGTCATTATTGGTTGTATTTGGTTTAGTGATAATATTTACATTGAGGCACAGTTATGAAGAGTTTTAAAGGGATATCAATGGCAAAAAACAACTTTAGCTTACTGAAGCAATTTTGATGTATAGATCATGCCCCTGCAGCCTCACTGCTCATTGTTAAAAATAGAGTAGTAGGACTAGATACAATCCGCTATACAGAGCGGACTAGACGGACTGGCCAGTATATATGGGGCAGTCATTATTTACATTATCTATTTTAGCTCTTCATTATTGCTCTAACACTGGCCAGTCCGTCTAGTTCGCTCTGTATAGCGGATTGTATCTAGTCCTACTACTCTATTTTTAACAATTAAGCTTCCTCCTTGTAGAGTTTTCACGGAGGTGTTGGTGTTTCCATGGTTACGATTCACTCTTTCTTTTTCGGGACGCGCAATTATCACGTCAGTACGCTAGTTCTGTTGGACGCACAATGATTACGTCATCACGCACTGGAACACGTTTTCACACATGCGCACTGACACCAATCATGGAATCAGACAGAAATCTTTTCACACAGATGGGGTAAGTTACTGATTTATTATCTCTGTATATATTGGCATTGTTTGACACTATCATTATCTTGATAAAGACCCTGAAGGGTCGAAACGTTGATGTGGAGGTGGTGATTTTTTGAAATATATTTTTTGAAATCCAAGTGAGGGCTCCTGTTTCCTATTTTGTCTATTTAATTGCTGGGAAGCACCCGGGTTTATATTACTGGTTGTGAACGTATTGGAGGTCGAGTGCCAGAGGTTGGACATTTTTTTATATATATGTATATATATATAGTTAGTTTGGATCCCTAATTTTGCCCGTTTAGCCTTTTTGAGCATCTATCTGCAAAAATGTAAAAAACATCTGATTCTCAGAATACTTTATATCCCAGACATGTCTACGTGAGTTTGAGAGTGATCCATAGTTCTCTGAATGGTTTAGAGTACAGAAAAATAAAGTAAAAGTTGGGAGTCCTTAACTCAACATAGACCACAGTATATGATCATTTGGTGTGCAGTGTGGATCGTGCTGGAATAGGATAAGAAATCCATATTAAGTAGTAGTAACAGCAGCAACAAATACATGTTGGACAAAAACAAATATATATACAAAAAAAGCATATCTGAAAAGTATATAGAACCTTATCATTTACCAACTGTTTTATACTAGATTAATACAAATGTCCATCAGCAGAAATAGGGGAAGTGTTAATGAAACAGCCTAATGAGTTGGGATCTTTTCGGAGAGGTCCAGCCTAATTTTGCTGCTGCTTAGAGTGCTAGGTCAGTTTCACGGACTGACAAGGATCCACTATGTTCTGTGAAATTAAGTAAATCATGTAACCAACCTCCACCTGCTATTCTGTTCCACATTTGGATATGCACTGTATCTAGAAAAGGGTTAGAAACCCTTAATCAACCTGCCATAGATATTAACGATAATAAGGGATGTTCTGTTCTGGTACCACAGGGTTAACACAGAACTATCCAAAGTACATCAAACATAAATCAAACATTTACTGTGGACTTAATTTAACTTTTTTTCAGCTACACTACATTTTCAACTTCACGATCAACTCAGTGATCATTGAATAAATTAAATATGTTTTCTTGTATGACAGGTGAACCATAAATGCATTAGTACTAATCCCTGTTTCTCAAACCAAAGACCCCTTGTAGATAATGGATTTTGAGTACTGGATTGACTGATCCAGTTTTCTTTTTTTTACCACATACCATATCAACAACAATGAGTTAATAGTATTTAGAGTCAAAATGGTTTTGAACTGATAGAAAATATTCTCTGAAATAAATAGTGCTTGATCTCGCAGTTTCTGCTATTGAAGGTTAACATAGTCACGAAAGTTTCACATGAAAGCAATTAAAATAAAATTACAAAATGAAGTTTTCTGTTTTGTGCTCTTCTAAACATGAAAGGCGTGCGTTAATCAAAAAGAGTGAAATAAACTTTGAAAGTACACTATTCATTTAAATTTCTAAACACAGTCTGCACTTCCTTAAATCTTAGTAACAAAGTTCATATGTCTAATACTACAGAAGTATTTCAGAGTTGCTACTTAATTTTGGCAAAAAGCAATTTATTTTTACTAGTACATAATTACAATGTATATATAAATCCCATTATATTGCCCCAGTGTAATTAAAGATTTTTCTTCAAGAGGAAAATTATGAGCCAATTAAATTTTTTTATAACGCGACAGAAAAAAATATCCTTGACTGAATCAATCTTTGTAACTGTCATTAAAAAGATATATTGATGGCTTGTAGCATACATATGTGAGACTATGAAAATTGCACTTGAAGCACTACTAGTAAAATTCTTGCAATGAAAGCTCAACAAATTTTTTTATGATAATATATTTTTTAATATCCCATAATCAGTCCAATGTAGTATCTGGATTAAAATACACTTCTCTTAATTTTTACATCTTAATATATGATGGATTGTGTAAAGTGAAGGAGCATGTCAGTCTAGTAAAATAATTATATGTGTATAGGGAATCATTTAGGTGGAGCTACAAGTTCAGTACATAGCCTAATGTTTGTATCAGTCAGCTTGTTTCGGACAGACACACATAGAGCCCCGCCAATGTGTTCTCTGGTGAATTAAGTGGGAAGAGTTCAAATTGAAGAACGCATTATTAGCTAAACAACAGAGTTTTTTGGTTTTTTTTTCCATATTGAAAGACTATTTCATTGTTATACTTCCTGGAAGGAACAAATTGTTGATTCTGATGTATGCTATGTTACTTGACTTTGTTTGTAGTAACAACATTGATATAACTCATTTCAAATTTGCATCTGTTGGTTGCAATTATATCAAGGCAAAACAGGCTCTATTCTAGGTGCAGAGAGCTAAATGTTCAGTGATATTTAATTGGGTTTCATTGTGATTGTTTCTTATACAGACGTTTGCACTGAAATGAGAATTGTTGGAATTTCAAAGTGAATTTCAAATTTAAAGCCAAAGTAGCCAACTTAGAAACATAATTGACTTGGGTAATGTTTTTCTACTTCAACTATTTTGGTCTTAAATTTGAAATTCACTCTGAATTAAATTTGAAATTAAAACAATTCTCACTTCAGTGCATAATCCTGCTAGAGTAGTTTGCCCCTACAATATCACTCGTTTGTGAATTGGAAATTGAAAATGCTATATGTTTCATAGATAAAGATGAAAGTGATTTAATCACAAGAAAATATATCTAATGGGATTTTCTAAATGGCTTTACAAAAAAAGAAAAAAGAAAACAACTGCCATCACACTACAATTATGCCAACATTTATTTTTTTAAGCTAGTGTATTTAAGACTTTCAAAAAAGGGAATAGGTAACTCAAAAGTGTTAAGGGCCTCCTGCCCCCCACCCCAAAAAAAATACATCTTCACCTGTTTGTCACTGAACCCCCATTTTAACCCTCTTGTGTTATCTATCCCCTCGTTTTATTGTCATATATTCAAAAGAGGGAAAAGGTAACACTATTTTATGTATCTACTTTTTGTGTCTAATCCCCCATTTTTTTCCTTTGTGTGTCTAACGCCCCCTTTGTGTGTTTCTTACAACCCCATCCTTTCTGTGTCTCTTGAGATGCTCCCAGCCACTTTGTATGTCTTTTACTTCCCTCCAGTCCTTTTGTATCTTTTACTTTCCTCAGCTCTGTGTGTCTCTTACTTCTTCAAACTTCTTTGTGTGTCCCTCTTTCCCCACAGCCCCCTATGCATCTGTCTCCCCCCCCCCAGGACCTTTGGGTGTCTCTTTCACTTTCCCTTAGCTTTTCTGTGTGGCTCTTCCCTCTTGTCTATTTCTACCGCCTTTAGCTCTGTGTCTCTTTTCCCTATTTCTTAACCCCTTTTGTGTGTCTTTTTATTTCCTCCCTCCAAAGTCCCTTTGTGGCCTCTTCCACCCCCCCTAAACCCATCCTTTTATGGTCCCTCCTTCTCCCCTCCTGTGCCTGTTTACCACCTTCCTTGTAGCATGGCCATGCGAACCACAGTAGAGGATCTTCTGTATCCTCTACCATAGTGTGTCTGTAAGCTGTAAGTAGCTCTCAATGAACAGCTTCCTGCCAGACTGGGTAGAGAATACAGAAGCCCCCCCCCCACCACTGTTTTGCGAGGCAACACTACATTGAGTGACAGTGCTATGCACTCCCCTCCTTCTGGCTCAGTCACCTTATAGTTGTGCCAGCCCTGGTGCATTGCTAGTAATGGTTTCTGTTGTAGCCTGATAGTGTATTTGCGCCATAAGAAAAGATATCCATGTCATTGTCCGTTGAGAGCATAGAAAGATAGTGCTCTCTTCTGTGATGTTTAACTAACATGAGAACTAAAATAAATGAAATATTAAACAAAGTGACGTCAGTACTAAGATCGCTCCCTGCAACCTTATGCGCATTGGGTGGGGGTATAAAAAAAAATAATGGTTTTCTGAATAGAAGTAACTCAAAGGCAAAAATAATATTGATGGAGTATATTCATAAAACAGTAAGCTGTGATAAGATAACAATCAGTTTACAAATTGATTTAGAAAAAAACTTTTCTCTAATTGCTAACTCTGCTTATGTGCCCTACATTTGGCAAATTAGTTGTTCAGGTTTTGTGTTATGAGTGACAGATTTATACACATTTCCATCTGTGTCAGCTTTTTGTCCATGCTTCTTAGTAGCATTTAAGAGTGATGCTACATTGTCCATATTTTTATAATTGTATGCTGACCTTTCTACCATCTGCTGATTAATAGAGATGTCGCAAACATAAAATTTTCTGTTCGAGAATGGCGAACGCGAATTTCCGCAAATGTTCGCGAACGGGCGAACCGGGCGAACTGCCATAGACTTCAATAGGCAGGCGAAATTTAAAAACCACAGGGACTCTTTCTGGCCACAATAGTGATGGAAAAGTTGTTTCAAGGGGACTAACACCTAGACTGTGGCATGCCGGAGGGGGATCCATGGCAAAACTCCCATGGAAAATTACATAGTTAATGCAGAGTCTGGTTTTAATCCATAAAGGGCATAAATCACCTAACATTCCTAAATTGTTTGGAATAACGTGCTTTAAAACATCAGGTATGATGTTGTATCGATCAGGTAGTGTAAGGGTTACGCCCACTTCACAGTGACAGACCAAACTCCTCGTTTAACGCACCGCAAACAACCGCAAAAAGTCCATTTGCACAACCGCAAACTCCCCATTTGCACAACCGCAAACTCCCCATTTGCACAAGGTTGGATACCAAGCTAGCCATGTCCCGTTCCTTGTCCTCACTGATGTCATTGAAGGTCTCTTCCTCCACCCAGCCACGTACAACACCAAGGGTCCCCGAAAGGTGACAACAAGCCCCCTGGGACGCCTGCTGTGTTTGGTCTTCCACCTCCTTAAAGCCACCTTCCTCCTCTGACTTCTCTTCTTCAGACTCCTCTCTCTGCATTGCCTCTCTCTGCGTTATTATAAGATGTGTTAAGTAGTACTATTCCTATCAGTTTAATCCCTGTTATGTCCCCTATCAGGGGACGGGTATATGGCATCGATTTTAGGAACCGGGAGATGGAAAAAGATGCTTGGTCGGTCCTCCTACTTCAAATTTGAGGGAACTGCGCATGCAATATAATGTGCCACCAGATAGGAGTGGTGTGTAAAGTAGTACTATTCTTATAAGTTTAATCCCTGTTACGTCCCCTATCAGGTGACGTGTATATGGCATCGATTTTAGGAACCGGGAGATGGAAAAAGATGCTTGGTTGGTCCTCCTACTTCAAATTTGGGGCACTGCGCGTGTAATCTAATGTGCCACCAGATAGGAGTGGTGTGTTAAGTAATACTATTCTTATCAGTTTAATCCCTGTTACGTCCCTTATCAGGAGACGTGTATATGGCATCGATTTTAGGAACCGGGAGATGGAAAAAGATGCTTGGTCGGTCCTCCTACTTCAAATTTGGGGCACTGCGCGTGCAATCTAATGTGCCACCAGATAGGAGTGGTCTGTTAGGTAGTACTATTCTTATTAGTTTAATCCCTGTTACGTCCCCCTCATCAGGCCTTTTTTAGTTGAATGTATCATCCCAATGTCAGTCCCTTCGGGATCCATCACTCATTCATCTTAATAAAGGTGAGGTAATCTAGACTTTTTTGACCTAGGTGACTTCTCTTCTCAGTGACAATACCTCCTGCTGCACTGAAGGTCCTTTCTGACAGGACACTTGAAGCGGGGCAGGCCAGAAGTTCTATTGCAAATTGGGATAGCTCAGGCCACAGGTCAAGCCTGCACACCCAGTAGTCAAGGGGTTCACCGCTCCTCAGAGTGTCGATATCTGCAGTTAAGGTGAGGTAGTCTGCTACCTGTCAGTCGAGTCATTCTCTAAGGGTGGACCCCGAAGGGCTGTGGCGATGCGCAGGACTTAAAAAGCTCCGCATGTCCTCCATCAACAACACGTCTGTAAAGCGTCCTGTCCTTGCTGGCGTGGTCGTAGGAGGAAGAGGATTACTTTCACCTCTTCCCCTGTTAGATTCCCGTTGTGCTGTGACATCACCCTTATATGCTGTGTAAAGTATACTTTTTAATTTATTTTGGAACTGCTGCATCCTTTCCGACTTGCCGTAATTCGGTAACATTTCAGGCACTTTCTGCTTATACCGGGGGTCTAGTAGCGTGGACACCCAGTACAGGTCGTTCTCCTTCAGCCTTTTTATACGAGGGTCCCTCAACAGGCACGGCAGCATGAAAGACCCCATTTGCACAAGGTTGGATTCCGAGCTACTCATGTCCCGTTCCTCGTCCTCAGTGATGTCACTGAAGGTATGTTCTTCCCCCCAGCCATGTACAACACCACAGGTACCAGATAGGTGACAACGAGCACCCTGGGATGCCTGTTGTGGTTGGTCTTCCTCCTCCTCCTCAAAGCCACATTCCTCCTCTGACTCCTCTTCCTCACAATCCTCTTCCAGCTTTGCCGCAGGTTCAGCAAGCGATGCTGATAAGGCTGTTTCTGGTGGTGATGGTGACCACAACTCTTCCTCTTCCTCTTCACGCTCATCTACGACCTGATCCAGCACTCTTCGCAGGGCACGCTTTAGGAAGAAAACAAATGGTATGATGTTGCTGATGGTGCCTTCGGTGCGACTGACTAGGTTTGTCACCTCCTCAAAAGGACGCATGAGCCTACAGGCATTGCGAATGAGCGTCCAGTAACGTGGCAAAAAAATTCCCAGCTCCGCAGAGGCTGTCCTAGCACCCCGGTCATACAAATAGTTGTTAACGGCTTTTTCTTGTTGGAGCAGGCTTTTGAACATTAGGAGTGTTGAATTCCAACGTGTCGGGCTGTCACAAATCAAGCGCCTCACTGACATGTTGTTTCGCCACTGGATATCTGAAAAGTGCGCCATGGCCATGTAGGAACGCCTGAAATGGCCACACACCTTCCTGGCCTGCTTCAGGGCGTCCTGTAAGCCTGGGTACTTATGCAAAGCATTGTATGATCAGATTACATACATGTGCCATGCACGGCACATGTGTCAACTTGCCCAAATTCAATGCCGCCAACAAATTTCTTCCATTGTCACAAACCACTTTGCCGCTCTCCAGTTGGTGCGGAGTCAGCCACTGATCCACCTATGCGTTCAGGGCGGACATGATTGCTTGTCCGGTGTGACTCTCTGCTTTCATGCAAGTCAACCCCAAGACGGCGTGACACTGTCGTATCCGGGATGTTTTATAGTACCTGGGAGCTGGGGGGGTGCCATTGATGTGGAGCAAGACGCAGCAGCAGAAGATGACTCAGCTGAGGAGGTTATGGAAGAGGATGGAGTAGGAGGAGTAGAGGAGGTGGCAGCAGGCCTGCCTGGAAGTCGTGGCCGTGTCACCAACTCCTCTGCAGAGCCACGCATTCCATGCTTGGCAGCCGTCAGCAGGTTTACCCAATGCGCAGTGTAGGTGATATACCTGCCCTGACCATGCTTTGCAGACCAGGTATCAATGGTCAGATGGACCCTTGCCCCAACACTGTGTGCCAGACATGCCATTACTTCCTTTTGAACAATCGAGTACAGGTTGGGGATTGCCTTTTGTGCAAATCAAACACTATCATGGTTTACTCACCACATGTTGGCTCAACTTAAATATTTTTACTGAATGTAAGGGGTTTAATGTTCCAGAGAAAGATTCTGGAAATCGGAGGAGACTGGAATATAGTTCTGTATCAAGCAACTGAGAGAACTTCAACAGACAGGGACTCTTTGAAGCATCAGAAAAAGCATCAGCTTTTTAAGAATACTCCTGCTGAAAATGCTACACTCCTACCAACTGGCTGGAGAGCGGTGAACCCAACAGGTAGAGACTTCATTTTCACTCCTCACATAGCTATTTGACACTTATCATGTTCTTTATTCCACTAAAACACTTGCACTTGCTGCAGGGGACCTCGATTGGTAATATCACCTGGACTGACCATGCTCATGCTTATATTCTTCTGTCACTTCAGGGGGTCACCTGTTTTGCACCTCACTGGCGACTCAACCAGGCATTACTAGATGACCCTAGAGTGATAGGGTCTCCCCTCTCTGAACAAATATTTCCAAGAAAATACAAATGTAGAGTCCACATCACTGATGAACTTGGGAATGTCCTGATGAACTTGGGAATGCTCAATAAAAAGAGTGCAAGAATACAAGAGCTAACTCAGCACATAAGTTATCTCCTGAGACTTTAAAGCACCTGAAGTTCTCTGCATTGAACCCCATAGTTTACTCAATATATCTGCATTTATGCAACTCACTCGCAGCAGTTTTTACTCACACGGCAACAGATGCAGCAAACTTTTAGTGAGGGTGTCAAAAACAGACACCAAGCCTCATTTATAGTCAAACCAGTTAAACAGGACAACATCTACCATGTCTCTACAGAAACCATAGCACAGGCATTCTGTTCATTTTATCAAGAATTGTATTACCTACCTAAACCATCTGGTAACCAGGAACAAATACTAAAATAGATAAAATATAGCCCAAACTATTCTGGAGTACTTGGAATGTAATCGAGATCAGGAAGGAATATGTCAGCGCTGATAGGAAAACAAGGAATATGACAACAAGGCAGCACACCTATAGAAAAGGGGAATTCCCTCTGAACCCCTTAGAATACAATGGAGAAAATAAAAGAAGGAATAAGGGTGCGCCTAAAACAAGTGGAAAATATATATATTTTTTTTTTAAAATACTAGAGAGTAATAGCAGCGGTACCTAATAGTCCAAATATAAATAGTCCAAATATGCAGGTGGTAGTCCTAGTATTACATAAAATGGTATGTAAAGTCCTAGATGTATGTCCGCAACTTGGAAGTGGATATGTGGAAAAACCAGAAGACAAAGAAAACTCCAATGGTGTAGTATGAATGATAAATACATTTGTGTATATAATAGTAGAACTACTCACAATATTCAGAGCTTAAATCCAGCTCTGGTATGAATGGCACGAAGTGGAATAATCCCCACTCAAGGATATATGGTGCTGGACTACTCCACCAAATTATTCTACTAAAGAACATAAGAGGAGCACCATATATCCTTGAGTGGGGATTATTCCACTTCGTGCCATTCATACCAGAGCTGGATTTAAGATCTAAATATTGAGCGTAGTTCCACTATTATATACACAAATGTATTTATCGTTCATACTACACCATTGGAGTTTTCTTTGTCTTCTATTTTTTCCACATATCCACTTCCAAGTTGCAGACATACATCTGGGACTTTACATACCATTTTATGTACTACTAGGATATCACCTGCATATTTGGACTATTTATATTCGGACTATTAGGTACCGCTGCTATTACTCTCTAGTATTTTTCAACATTTTTTATTTTATTTTATTTTCCACTTGTTTTAAGCGCACCCTTATTCCTTCTTTATTCTGGAGTACTTGACTGCATCCTTAAATAAGCCCTATAATAGCAATTTTCAGCCAATCTATCTGATAAACACTGACTTAAAGATTGTCTCTAACATTGTGGCGGAACCAACCTTTCCACTGGGCATTGGATAAACCTGTTTGCCCGCCTCCTACCTATTGACTATGGCCCCTGGGAGATTTGACCCTTTAAATACAGGATTTGGGCATGTTGCTTTGTATTATGCTGCTACTGGCCCTTTAAGAACCATCTGGGGACATACTGTAGAGTTACTGTGTGGTCACCATTTCATGTATCAGAGGCACATGGTGAGAACAATGGATGGTGGCCATTTTAACTCACAGACACTGCTGTGACTTTTCTACACGGTGCCATCTCACCGGTATTTGGTGCACAAAGACATCGTGCAGTAGTTTTAAACTATACAACAGGGGACACATTATACAGTAATTATTTTATTATAAGGTGTTATTGCATATTTTGGGGTCCCTGTGATATGTTTTATAAAACTGTATTTCACTGTCTGTGATAATTATATTACCCATTGTGTTCAGTAATCATATCACAGGCAGAGGGGAGGATTTTGTGTGGGAGTGTTTGTGTGTATTGTATGTATTGATTGGTTGTTCTGTAAAACCCTGTGGGCAGTACTATGTTTGTAAATTGGGAATAAAAGAGGCTGTATGTGCCAGTACAGTTAGTTCTGCTTTGACCTCAAAACGAAGTGTCGTCTCGTTATTGGGGGAATTGGATTGTATGCTTATTGCCAGGAGTGTAAGCTGATTGAATGCTTTTCCTGTTCAGCTGTTTACAGCATTCATATGCTTGAGAGCATTCATATGCTTCTCTGGTTAGGTGGTTGTGGTGTCTGCTGCAGTGCTTGGAGTCCTCAGGAAGCGCTAGGAGCATCCATCAACGGAGGTACCCAGTCGGGGTGCCCGTCAATCCGTTACAAACATCATGGCTCTTCGCCTCAAATCACTTTTGCCTAGACTTGTCCACTTTGACCAGGCTGGTTTTATTCCCAGAGAATCCAATGACAACACTGCAAAAATACTTAATATAATCCTTTGGGCTAATGTAACTAAAACCTCCACAATACTCCTATCAATTGACATGGAGAAAGCTTTTGACAGTGTGCCCGGGTCCTTTCTATTCCTCACTATAGAGGCATTGGGGTGAGATTCAAACACTGGATACACTCACTTTGGACCGTCAGCCCATGTAAGGGTTAATGGCCAATACTAGACAACAACCAATAACACAAGACAGGGTTGTCCTTTGTCACCCCTGCTCTTCGTACTGACAATGGAAAATGTCTTACAAGCTATTCTCTGGAATCCTCTGATTCATTGAAACAAATATGTGTTGGGGTAGGATTTGGCATTCACTAATGATTTTTTAATTTCTATTACTGACCCAGTCTGTTTGAAGCTGCAGGTGACTGGAAAAAAAGGATCTCAAAACACTTATCTCACAATTTACTAGATTTTGCTGTGCTCCCTCTGGCCTTAAATACCTTGGTACCCTCCTCACTCCTACAGTAGCAGGTATTTTCAAGGCTACCTACCCTCTTCTCCTAGCTAGTATTGGATCAGTTTAAACCAAATGGTTTATTGGGTTGATATCTTAGTGAGGCCGTAAGCTAAGCCCCAGTCACACCTTTAGTCAATAATATGCTAATAAAATGTTATTTAACGCAGCAGTTGTAAACTTTGATGGCTGTAAACCAAAATTCTCTCTTTCTTTTTACTTTTAATAGGATCTTTATCTTCTCTCTCTTTAATAGTAAAAATCAGGGTGTTTACTACAATCCTGATGTCATGTCAGGGTACCTGTTGTTGCTCAGGCTAGGACAGAGCTTGTGGACAACCTGCAGGTGGAAGAGGACCTTCTCTGTCCCGTTGCCCGGATGTCATGATGCTGATGATGTCATGGCTCTTTAAATGTTTGAATTCAAATGTTTTGGGGCAGTGGTTGAGGCAACGCTGTAATACCCCTCTCACTGCCGGGGGCCACAGGAGCCCGGCAGCGAGACAGAGCATAGGATGCCTTCAGGCAGGCCTCTGATGCTCTGTCTCTGCTGAGTGCCTCAAGGGGTCAAGGCACTCAGTAAATAGTAAAAAAAAAATCTAAATAAATAAAAAATGAAATAAATAAAATTAACCCTTACCCTCCCTCTCCCATGTACTTACCGATCTCTGCATTCCCCCGCCGGCGATCGGTCTTCTTCTTTGGGGGGACTCTCTGGACTGAGCCCAGTTAGGACCTAACTGAACTTGGCAAAGACACAAGGCCATAACTCGGTCATTTCACATGGGAACATCTTATCTATGTTTGGACTAAAACTTAAGGGTGCACATGACATGGGAAATTCCCTGACTTGCTGTTACATTAACCTAGGACAAGATGGCATCCTAAAGTCTGAACACCATATTCCCTGAATATGGGTAAGAGGCAATTTATTAAAGAAACATTGTCTGAGAAGCAATATTTTCAATTTCTAACAAATTGTCAGTTTGCTGAATTTCTTAAAGACAAAGTACACAGTTTAACAAATACAACTTTCATTCTAAACATTTGTTATATTTGCATATGCCCATAACACACTGATCTGATAGTTCCTCTCTCCTCCTTTGCACCCTCTGTGATGCCAGGAGAAGGAATATGACGTCATTCCAGTGCCGGCATACTAAACAGCGCGCGGAAGGAGAGGGGAACTGTCACAGCACAGCCCCATGGACAGGATCCAGACCAGTTCTCCCAAAAGTAGGGAGGCTGGATGGGACTCAAAATAGTAACATTTATTTGTGAGAGTGTGCAAGAATGTGTGAATGTGTGTCTGTCAGTTTGTGTGTGTGTGTGTGTCTGTCAGTTTGTGTGTGTGTCTTTCAGGGTGTGTGTGTCTGTCAGTGTGTGTGTCTGTGAGTTTGTGTGTGTCTTTCTGGGTGTGGGTCTGTCAGTTTGTGTGTGTCTTTCAGTGTGTGTGCATCTGTCAGGGTGTGTGCATCTGTCAGTGTGTGTGTGTGTGTGTGTGTGTGTGTCTGTCAGTTTGTTTGTGTCTGTCAGTTTGTGTCTGTGTCTGTCAGTGTGTGTGTGTGTGCCTGTCAGTATGTGTGTGTGTGTGTCTGTCAGTTTATTTGTGTCTGTAAGTTTGTGTGTGTGTCTGTCAGTTTGTGTGTCTGTCAGTGTGTGTGTGTGTCTGTCAGCGTGTGTCTGTCAGCGTGCGTCTGTCAGCATGTGTATGTGTGTGTATGTCATTGTGCGTGTGTCATGGCTGTCAGTGTGTGTGTCTGTCAAATGCATGAGTGGGACACATGGAAGGGTTTGGGGTGGGAAAGATACATGGGGCTGTGATGTGCAAGAGACACATAGAGGAGCTGGGAGGTTGGAGAGACACATGGGGGATTGTAAAGGTGCTGGGCGGGAATGAGACATGTGGAGAGGCAAGGCGGAGAATGAGACATGTGGAGGGGCTGGGAAGGAATTAAACACATGGAGGAATGGGGGGAATAAGACATGTGGAGGGCCTGGTGGGGGTCATGAGACAGTGGAGGGGCTGGTGGGGGATGAGACCTGTGGAGGGGCTGGTGGGATGGGGAATTAGACACATGAAGTGGTGGGAAGGAGGATGACATACATTGGGAGAGCCCAAGGGAAATTTTCACACCAGGGCCCGGTGGTTTCTAGTTAAGCTTTTGACAGGAGTAGTAGCAATACTGTCTCAAAGAAAAAACCCAGATCAGTCCTTGTGGATTATATACTAAAAAACTGTCAGATACAGAAAAGAGATACAAAATAGGAGACAGAGAACTGCTTGAGTTTATTTTGTGACATCTGTTGGAAGGGACCTCCAATAACGATCTTAACTGATCATAAAAACCTATTTTATATTGGGGAAGCCAAACAATTATCGGCAAAACCAAATCCAAATGCTTCAATCAAGGATGGATGCTTCAAATGCAGGAACGGATTTAAAAAAAATGAACTATTTGCCTACTGGCAGTATCATATGAAATAATTAAAACTAAATAAATAATTGAAATCAAAAAGATTCCTGTATTACTATGAGGGTGGTTTATGCAAACCAATGGCTGCTGAGTTTGGAGTTTTAAATACTTAGTAGACATGCACCCATCACCTGCATGGCAATTGGAGCATAGGAAGGTTTAAAACTCCATTACAGCAATATGGGGGTCATATGGAGTTTTTATTTATATATTTATTTCTAATGTGGTGGCGGGCTAGCATGCACTGGCTAGCCACCACATAATTAACCCTTGTGCTGCCAAGGGTTTTAACTATTTGCCTACAGCCTGCTAGCACTGTCAGTGGGCCAAAAACTTTAGTGAATGATAATTTATGAGTGGACATCCTGATGCATGCATTTGGTTCACAATTGTATTAATATTGGTGCTCTTTGAATTTTCTGAATCTTTTACTTTGTATGAAATGTAGATGTGAAACCACTGATTGTTTACTCTAGCTGACCAGAATTCTGTAATTTTCCATTTTTGTGGATTTTTTTAATCAGGAAAATATCCACTCTTTTAGTGAATAACCCTGTTAAGTCTGTAAGTCTTGCTAAAAAATGCTATAAAACAGTAGCAGAGTACAACTGTAAGTGTAGGCTCAGGGCATAATTATATTTTACAATAGCAGTCTTTTGAATTGCAGCAGCCTTCGGAAAATAGATGCTAATTGATGCCAACTAATTGAATTTACTGAACAAGGCACAATGTCTAATCTCTCATACACTTTCCCCAAAATATTCTTTCAAATAAAGGTCTAAAAGGGATTGATGAAAAATACAGTAATATAAAAAAATGAAATCTTTATTTATATACAAAGATATATACAGAATGTTTATTTCAAAACTCAGAACATCAGCAATCTAATTGTAATTTTGGGTAACAATTAAAGGCAATCTATGCTCAAAATATCAGAATGAAGAACAAAAACATGCGTGACATTCACTTATGTGACACAAATAACTTTCAGAAATTAATTTCAAAGCGTTATTTGTTGTCATTTGCAACAAATAAAACATATTTTTATTTTAACTAAGAAACCAGAGAAAGGAACACAATACTAGTTTATATACTGATAAACCACAGCCTACTGTTGTGATATATTAAAGACATTTCCATGTGCTGTGTTAGAGATCATTCTTACAGCTTATCTTTGCAGCAGAATTTTCTTTTTTTTTACTATGGGAAAATGGTGAATTTTTTAAGTCTTAAAGCTAGCAATGGCATTAAAAAATATTGCTTTATTAATTATTTATTTCGACAAGCAATCACAACCCTCCTGACTGAGGCAGTTCAAAATCTTATACTGAAATTGTAGTTTTTCTTAGCCTTGCTCTCATTCCTGCAACAAACCCTGCTAAATATATCAATACAAATTGCTTGCATCAATACGTGTATGTTTGTAAAACAAACAAATTTGGAGTTTTGTAGCACAGCTCACATAGAAAAGCAAGAAGATAGACAAATGTTATTAACAAATGAAAAACCTTGTTTCTACAAGGATAATTTACAAAAGGCTAAATTTCTCTCTATGAAATTCAGCCAAAACTACGGGCCATTTTGTTTCTTATAAAATTAATTTTATTTATTACCAGCTAAATTAAAGTCAAGTTGCATTAAACGCAGGAATTATAAAAAAATTCTGAAATTGCTACTGAACAAAAGAATGAACAAGATTAATAAAAAATAAAATAAAAAATGCAGGGGTCTGATAAAAGGTGGACACCTTCAAATGGAGGCAAAGCAAATATTACAAAAGGAAAACACAGGTTGCGCCAAATCAAAGCAAACTTAAGAACATTATACAAAATGGAAAATTATCAAGAATAATTCAACTAAATTGAGTCCACAATTTTCAGTTTCCAATACTCTTGCTCCTAGCATAGTTGGACTCCACTCTGTCGGCATGAACAAAAGAAACAAAAAAAATGTGGGGGAGATTTTAAAAACAAGAGGGTATACAAATAGGATAAAACCTGTGAATGTCCAATCATATTTAAAATAGCTTATGTCTCCAGGTTCAAGTTTTACCAGAATGAGCTTAATATAATTAATTTATTAAAAACATATTTGATTATAAAGTATTTAATAGTATTTAAAAACATGGACTAGGTAGCCTAGGTAGCAAATTAGTTTAACAAAGAATCAAATTTTTGCCTCATTACATTTTAAAAATGGATTCCTTTCAGTCAGTGTTTGCTGTATACAACAGCTTTGAAACACAACTTAAGAAAAGATGCAAAGCCAGTGAACCAATCATGGACAACTGTTTCATTGTCAATGCAAATCAAAGCTGTTGTATACAGCAAACACAGACTCATGTTTAAAATGTGATTCTTTATTAAGCTGATTTGCATATGCCCACCGAGAATCCTTTGCAGTAGTAACATCACTACAAATTTGTGGTTTCTGTGGGAAAAGCAAGATTTTTGTTTAGCATTGTATTAACTATATACAATGTTACAATATATACAATATATATATATATATATATATATATAGGAAGGGCCAAAGAAAGGTACCCTTGGAATTCAGTCTGCTCCCAAACCTTAATTACAGAATCAGAGGGTGCCTAATATTTGGAATTTAGGTGTACATTAGTCCTCATGCTTTAAAAAAAGACAATTCTCCATGTAGAGTACCAGAGTAGTATCTTCTCTTGCAGTATCAGCACAGTTTATGCTTAAATGTATTTGCCTTCCAAAGCTCCATGATCTTAAATGTTTTATCTTATACCCCTCATCAGAAAATGGTTTCAATTTAACAGCTCAAATTGTGAAAATCATGATGATGGACTGCTTTTAATATGTATACAGTGAAGGTAAGTCAGTGAAGGAGATCCTGATATTGTAGACCATCTGATTGCTCTGGTGGATAAATATATCACTGTAGAGGATGCTTTGCAGCCAGCAGAACAACCCCACAATATGAAGACAAAGAGTTCCTCAAGAACTTTTAGGACTGTTCAGGGTATAAGGGGAGTTAGAAATCATTGGGTTTATATCCAAGACATCAGCGGAAGAACCTTTAAGTATAGACCACCTAGAAAAGTCGCTAACTATGTGAAACATTGTTTTAAGTGTAATCAGGTTGGTTATATAGTCAGATAATGTGCACTTAAAGAGGAACCTATCCACCACAGTAGATGAAATAACAAGGGGACACAATTCTGCTAATGATTGTGATTCTTCCTAGTTTTGTGTGAATGTGAATAGTAGATGGTCTAAACCACTGATTCGGAAGTATTGTCAACTTGGTGTCAAAATCTGTAGTAGTTTGGTTATGGATTATTAACATAATAGGAATTATATGTGTTTACTTAGACATACAAATAAAATCAGTATTAAAACTCAATGGATTGGGTGTAGTACTGTAGTTAGCCCATGAGGTGGCAACAGGGACAGATTTGTCCAAATTTCTTGAATTATAGGCATTGTCAGAAAAGTCAGGTAGGTAATAAACAGAAAACAAAAAAAATATATTATTATGTGTTTCTTTTTCTGAAATTGACTTGACTTGTAATGTTTTGAAAAATGAAGATATACAGTGCAGTGTTAGTAGGGGACCAACTAGTAGAAAATTGTGTTAGCTGAGCAAAGTACTTCCAGATAAAGATGATTGTTGAATCTGGTGATTAGCCCTTGTAATTTAAAGAGAGCCCAATGGGGATAATTCCACTTCAGCTGAAGCACAAAAATATTATTAAGGTTATAAAAATTGCTGCTACACAGCTGGAAAATCCATTGTCGTCTCCTTATTTCGAAGTAATCAATGATCTAATATATATTGTGTAGAAAATAAGTGTCTTAGATACTGTTGAAGAATTATTTGTACCCTGGAATTTTCTGTCTGTGTGTTTTGATATTTTAATATTTTGATGAAATATTTTTTAGAGTTTATTCAATAATATTAAGTCATTTGAAAAGCTTACCCAACAATAATCAATCAAGACCTGACGCCTTGATTTTATAAGCTTTCAGAATTATTAAATACTGTTAAAAAAAAAGTTACAAATTATTTATCTGCAGAAGTCACCATTAAGGTATATTGAAATTTTTGTAGGTAAATAATTGAAAAGTTTTTTAACAGTATTGAATCATTGGTAAAGCTTATTAAACCAAGGCCTAAAATTCCCCCAAAAAGTAATATTTGGATTTAATATAATAAAACGTGGGAGCTAAGAAAAATAAAGAGAGAGTTCATATTAGGTTTCATTGACCATGATTTTTCACTACTATAAATGTATTGATGTTCATATCGTAAGTATCAGCTCCTTTTAAAATAATTGGCAATGACTTAGCAGAACATCTAGAAAAATCACGTAGGGGCAACAGTATATACTTGTCATTACTCTGGATTATGTGACTTGCCATCTAGAAGTTTGCCATCTAAAACCAATGCAACAGTTCTGCAAATGAGATTATGAATGGGTGGATATACCTAAGGAAAGATTGACAGACTAGTCAATATCATTCACAGGTGACATAACAATTGTGCAGACCTCTCCATGTAAAACGTATGAAAATCTCTGTTTATTAAACTGATGGTTTAGTGAAGAGGTTAGAACATAAATAAATAAGAATAAGAAGAATAGAGAAATACTTCAACATCTACAGAAATCTCTCTGACAGAGCCAGATACAGGCATATCTGAAGTTCTATCCAGTGGCGGAACTAATGCAATGAGGGCCCTGGTGCAAGAAAGTGTTTTGGGCCCCCTCTAGTGCAAGAGTAGCCAAAAGATAGATCAGCATCTGTTGTACAACTCCAATGTTGCTATAACAGGTGGGTAGTGATGTCCCGAACTGTTCGCTGGCGAATAGTTCCAGGCGAACATTGCTTGTTCACATTCGCCACGGATGGCGAACACATGTGCTGTTCGATCTGCCCCCTATTCGTCATCATTGAGTAAACTTTGACCCTGCCTGTACCTCACAGTCAGCAGACACATTCCAGCCAATCAGCAGCAGACCATCCCTCTCAGATCCTCCCACCTCCTGGACAGCATCCATTTTACATTCATTGTGAAGCTGCATTCTTAGTGAGAGTAGGGGAAGTGTAGCTGCTGCTGATTTGATAGGAAAATTGATAGCTAGGCTAGTGTATTTAGTGTCCACTACAGTCCTGACGGACTCATCTGATCTCTGCTGTAAGGACAGCACCCCAAAAAGCCCTTTTTAGGGCTAGAACATCAGTCTGATTTTTTTTCTGTGTAATGTAATTGCAGTTGCCTGCCTTCCAGCCTGTGTGTCAGGCTCACAGCATATACTGTGCCCACTTGCCCAGTGCCACCACTCACTCACTGGTGTCACAATAGCTTGCATTTAAAAAAAAAAAAAAACCTTTTTTGACTGTAATATATTAGCAGTCAGTTTCCTTCACTAGTGTGCATTTCAGGGCCTGCCCAGTGACACCACTCACTCTGGTGTCCCAATAGCTTGCATTAAAAAAAAAAAAAAAACTCTTTGGACTGTAATATAATAGCAGTCAGTTTCTTTCACTAGTGTGCGTTTCAGGGCCTGCCCAGTGCCACCACTCACTCAGGTGTCCCAATAGCTTGCATTTAAAAAAAAACAAAACTCTTTGGACTGTAATATAATAGCAGTCAGTTTCCCTTACGAGTGTGCGTTTCAGGGCCTGACAAGGCACAGTGTCACACCAGTGCAACTCATATCTGGTGTAACAGTAGTGTATACTTAAAAAAAAAAAACTGTAATAGATTGAATAGCAGTTAGTTGTCTCCCAGTGTGTGTGTCAGGCTCACAGCAGATACTGTGCCCATTTGCCCAGTGCCACCACTCATATCTGGTGTCCCAATAGCTTGCATTTAAAAAAAAACCTAAACTTTTTGGACTGTAATATAATAGCAGTCAGTTTCCTTCATGAGTGTGCGTTTCAGGGCCTGCCAGGGCACAGTGTCACACCAGTGCCACTCATATCTGTTGTAACAGTAGTTTGCACGCATAGTACCACTAATCGAAAAAAATATGACAGGCAGAGGCAGGCCACCCCGCAGGGGCCGTCGTGGTCGTGGTGCTGTGATTCCCTTTGGCCTTAGAATAATGACCATTGTTCAGAGGCCACGTACCCTGAACTCGAAAAGTTCTGAGGACATAGTTGACTGGCTAACACAGGACACCCAATCTTCTACAGCTTCCGCTCAGAACCTTGAAGCACCATCCTCCTCCAGCTTAGCTTCGGGCACCTCTCAAGTTACCACTCGCTCGCCTGCCGCCACCACCAACACTAGCACTACAGCCGCTTCACTTGATCTGTCAGAGGAGTTAGGAGAAATTTGTTGGCGGCATTGCATTTGGGCAAGTTGACACATGTGCCGTGCATGGCACATGTGTGTAATCTGATCGTACAATGCTTTGTGCATAAGTACCCAGGCTTACAGGACGTCCTTAAGCAGGCCAGGAAGGTGTGTGGCCATTGCAGGCGTTCCTACACGGCCATGGCGCACTTTTCCGATATCCAGCGGCGAAACAACATGCCAGTGAGGCGCTTGATTTGCGACAGTCCGACACGTTGGAATGCAACACTCCTAATGTTCAACCGCCTGCTCCAACAAGAAAAAGCCGTTAATGAGTATTTGAATGACCAGGGTGCTAGGACAGCCTCTGCGGAGCTGAGAATTTTATTGCCACGTTACTGGACGCTCATGCGCAATGCCTGTAGGCTCATGTGTCCTTTTGAGGAGGTGACAAACCTAGTCAGTCGCACCGAAGGCACCATCAGCGACATCATATCATTTGTTTTCTTCCTGGAGCATGCCCTGCGAAGAGTGCTGGATCAGGCCGTAGATGAACGTGAAGAGGAAGAGTTGTGGTCACCATCACCACCAGAAACAGCCTTATCAGCATAGCTTGCTGGACCTGCAGCAACGCTGGAAGAGGAATGTGAGGAAGAGGAGTCAGAGGAGGAATGTGGCTTTGAGGAGGAGGAGGAAGACCAACCACAACAGGCATCCCAGGGTGCTCATTGTCAGCTATCTGGTACCCGTGGTGTTGTACGTGGCTTGGGGGAAGAACATACATTCAGAGAGATCACTGAGGACGAGGAACAGGCCATGAGTAGCTCGGCATCGAACCTTGTGCAAATGGGGTCTTTCATGCTCTTGTGCCTGTTGAAGGACCCTCGTATAAAAAGACTGAAGGAGAACGACCTGTACTGGGTGTCCACGCTACTAGACCCCTGGTATAAGCAGAAAGTGCCTGAAATGTTACCGAATTACGGCAAGTCGGAAAGGATGCAGCAGTTCCAAAATCAATTAAAAAGTATGCTATACATAGCGTATAAAGGTTATGTGACAGCACAACGGGAATCTAACAGGGGAAGAGGTGAAAGTAATTCTCCTCCTCCCACGACCACGCCGACAAGGACAGGACGCTTTACAGACGTGTTGTTGATGGAGGACATGCAGAGCTTTTTAAGTCCTATGCTTCGCCACAGCCCTTCGGGGTCCACTCTCAGAGAACGACTCGACCGACAGGTAGCAGGCTACCTCGTCTTAACTGCAGATATCGACACTCTGAGGAGCGATGAACCCCTTGACTACTGGGTGTTCAGGCTTGACCTGTGGCCTGACCTATCCCAATTTGCGATAGAACTTCTGGCCTGCCCTGCTTCAAGTGTCCTGTCAGAAAGGACCTTCAGTGCAGCAGGAGGTATTGTCACTGAGAAGAGAAGTCGCCTAGGTCAACAAGTCTAGATTACCTCACCTTTATTAAGATGAATGAGGGATGGATCCCGAAGGGACTGACAGTGGGCGATACATTCGACTAAAAAAGGACTGATGAGGGGGACACACCACTCCTATCTGGTGGCACATTAGATTGCATGTGCAGTGCCCCAAATTTGAAGTAGGAGGACCGATCAAGCATCTTTTTCCATCTCCTGCTTCCTAAAATCGATGCCTTATATACACGTCCCCTAATAGGGGACGTAACAGGGATTAAACTGATAAGAATAGTACTACTTAACACACTACTCCTATCTGGTGGCACATTAGATTGCACGCGCAGTGCCCCAAATTTGAAGTAGGAGGACCGACCAAGCATCTTTTTCCATCTCCCGCTTCCTAAAATCGATGCCTTATATACACGTCCCCTGATAGGGGACGTAACAGGGATTAAACTGATAAGAATAGTACTATTTAACACACTACTCCTATCTGGTGGCACATTAGATTGCACGCGCAGTGCCCCAAATTTGAAGTAGGAGGACCGACCAAGCATCTTTTTCCATCCCCCGCTTCCTAAAATCGATGCCTTATATACACGTCCCCTCATAGGGGACGTAACAGGGATTAAACTGATAAGAATAGTACTACTTAACACACTACTCCTATCTGGTGGCACATTAGAATGCACGCGCAGTGCCCCAAATTTGAAATAGGAGGACCGACCAAGCATCTTTTTCCATCTCCCGCTTCCTAAAATCGATGCCTTATATACACGTCCCCTGATAGGGGACGAACGAGGGATTAAACTGATAAGAATAGTACTACTTAACACACTACTCCTATCTGGTGGCACATTAGATTGCACGCGCAGTGCCCCAAATTTGAAGTAGGAGGACCGACCAAGCATCTTTTTCCATCTCCCGCTTCCTAAAATCGATGCCTTATATACACGTCCCCTGATAGGGGACGTAACAGGGATTAAACTGATAAGAATAGTACTATTTAACACACTACTCCTATCTGGTGGCACATTAGATTGCACGCGCAGTGCCCCAAATTTGAAGTAGGAGGACCGACCAAGCATCTTTTTCCATCTTCCACTTCCTAAAATTGATGCCTTATATACACGTCCCCTGATAGGGGACATAACAGGGATTAAACTGATAAGAATAGTACTACTTAACACACTACTCCTATCTGGTGGCACATTAGATTGCACGCGCAGTGCCCCAAATTTGAAATAGGAGGACCGACCAAGCATCTTTTTCCATCCCTCGCTTCCTAAAATCATTGCCTTATATACACGTCCCCTCATAGGGGACGTAACAGGGATTAAACTGATAAGAATAGTACTACTTAGCACACTACTCCTATCTGGTGGCACATTAGATTGCACGCGCAGTGCCCCAAATTTGAAGTAGGAGGACCGACCAAGCATCTTTTTCCATCTCCCGCTTCCTAAAATCGATGCCTTATATACACGTCCCCTCATAGGGGACGTAACAGGGATTAAGCTGATAAGAATAGTACTACTTAACACACTACTCCTATCTGGTGGCACATTCGATTGCACGCGCAGTGCCCCAAATTTGAAATAGGAGGACCGACCAAGCATCTTTTTCCATCTCCCGCTTCCTAAAATCGATGCCTTATATACACGTCCCCTGATAGGGGACGAACGAGGGATTAAACTGATAAGAATAGTACTACTTAACACACTACTCCTATCTGGTGGCACATTAGATTGCACGCGCAGTGCCCCAAATTTGAAGTAGGAGGACCGACCAAGCATCTTTTTCCATCTCCCGCTTCCTAAAATCGATGCCTTATATACACGTCCCCTGATAGGGGTCGTAACAGGGATTAAACTGATAAGAATAGTACTACTTAACACACTACTCCTATCTGGTGGCACATTAGATTGCACGCGCAGTGCCCCAAATTTGAAGTAGGAGGACCGACCAAGCATCTTTTTCCATCTCCCGCTTCCTAAAATCGATGCCTTATATACACGTCCCCTGATAGGGGTCGTAACAGGGATTAAACTGATAAGAATAGTACTACTTAACACACTACTCCTATCTGGTGGCACATTAGATTGCACGCGCAGTGCCCCAAATTTGAAGTAGGAGGACCGACCAAGCATCTTTTTCCATCCCCCGCTTCCTAAAATCGATGCCTTATATACACGTCCCCTCATAGGGGATGTAACAGGGATTAAACTGATAAGAATCGTACTACTAAGCACACTACTCCTATCTGGTGGCACATTAGATTGCACGCGCAGTGCCCCAAATTTGAAGTAGGACGACCGACCAAGCATCTTTTTCCATCTCCCGCTTCCTAAAATCGATGCCTTATATACACGTCCCCTGATAGGGGACGAACGAAGGAATAAACTGATAAGAATAGTACTACTTAACACACTACTCCTATCTGGTGGCACATTAGATTGCACGCGCAGTGCCCCAAATTTGAAGTAGGAGGACCGACCAAGCATCTTTTTCCATCTCCCGCTTCCTAAAATCGATGCCTTATATACACGTCCCCTGATAGGGGTCGTAACAGGGATTAAACTGATAAGAATAGTACTACTTAACACACTACTCCTATCTGGTGGCACATTAGATTGCACGCGCAGTGCCCCAAATTTGAAGTAGGAGGACCGACCAAGCATCTTTTTCCATCTCCCGCTTCCTAAAATCGATGCCTTATATACACGTCCCCTGATAGGGGTCGTAACAGGGATTAAACTGATAAGAATAGTACTACTTAACACACTACTCCTATCTGGTGGCACATTAGATTGCACGCGCAGTGCCCCAAATTTGAAGTAGGAGGACCGACCAAGCATCTTTTTCCATCCCCCGCTTCCTAAAATCGATGCCTTATATACACGTCCCCTCATAGGGGATGTAACAGGGATTAAACTGATAAGAATCGTACTACTAAGCACACTACTCCTATCTGGTGGCACATTAGATTGCACGCGCAGTGCCCCAAATTTGAAGTAGGACGACCGACCAAGCATCTTTTTCCATCTCCCGCTTCCTAAAATCGATGCCTTATATACACGTCCCCTGATAGGGGATGGACCAGGGATTAAACTGATAAGAATAGTACTACTTAACACACTACTCCTATCTGGTGGCACATTAGATTGCACGCGCAGTGCCCCAAATTTGAAGTAGGAGGACCGACCAAGCATCTTTTTCCATCTCCCGCTTCCTAAAATCGATGCCTTATATACACGTCCCCTGATAGGGGACGTAACATGGATTAAACTGATAAGAATAGTACTATTTAACACACTACTCCTATCTGGTGGCACATTAGATTGCACGCGCATTGCCCCAAATTTGAAGTAGGAGGACCGACCAAGCATCTTTTTCCATCTCCCACTTCCTAAAATCGATGCCTTATATACACGTCCCCTGATAGGGGACGTAACAGGGAATAAACTGATAAGAATAGTACTACTTAACACACTACTCCTATCTGGTGGCACATTAGATTGCACGCGCAGTGCCCCAAATTTGAAGTAGGAGGACCGACCAAGCATCTTTTTCCATCTCCCGCTTCCTAAAATCGATGCCTTATATACACGTCCCCTGATAGGGGACGTAACAGGGATTAAACTGATAGGAATAGTACTACTTAACACACCACTCCTATCTGGTGGCACATTAGATTGCACGTGCAGTGCCCCAAATTTGAAGTAGGAGGACCGACCAAGCATCTTTTTCCATCTCCCGCTTCCTGGGTGGAGGAAGAGAGACCTTCAATGACATTATTGAGGACAAGGAACGGGACATGTCTAGTTTGGTATCCAACCTTGTGCAAATGGGGAGTTTGCGGTTGTGCAAATGGACTGTTTGCGGTTGTTTGCGGTTGTTTGCGGTGCGTTAAACGGGGAGTTTGGTCTGTCACTGTGAAGCGGGCGAAACCCTTACACTACCTGATCGATACAACATCATACCTGATGTTTTAAAGCACGTTATTCCAAACAATTTAGGAATGTTAGGTGATTTATGCCCTTTATGGATTAAAACCAGACTCTGCATCAACTATGTAATTTTCCATGGGAGTTTTGCCATGGATCCCCCTCCGGCATGCCACAGTCCAGGTGTTAGTTCCCTTGAAACAATTTTTCCATCACTATTGTGGCCAGAAAGAGTCCCTGTGGGTTTTAAAATTCGCCTGCCCATTGAAGTCTATGGCGGTTCGCCCGGTTCGCCCATTCGCGAACATTTGCGGAAGTACGCGTTCGCTGTTCGCGAACCGAAAATTTTATGTTCGCGACATCACTACAGGTGGGTATTTACCATTTACCAATCCTTGCATACTTGTAATTGTGTGCAGTGTTGGTACATTTGAATGTACGTATGTTTTTTATATAGCGCATTTTTGTAGAGGTGTATTTGTGTAGGGGTGCATTTGTATGTACTGTTGCCATTGGAGTGCAGTAGTGTACCTATGTGTAGTGTTCTCATTTGAGTGTTTCTGTACGTTGTGTTGGCCTTTAACCCCTTAAGGACTGAGCCAAATGTACACATTGTGTTCAAAACAAAATGTAAAACTTTAATTTGCGCTATATGCCTGTTCAGGCGTAATTTCACCCCTTTCATATTATGTGCACCCACACTTATTATATATGATTTTATTCAGGGGGAAAAAAGCTTTAATTTAACATCAAATATTTAAGTATGAAACATAATTTAATATGAATAAAATATAAAAAAATGGGAAAAAATATGAATTTAAAATTTGTTTTTAGTTCTACATGACATTTTAACTGTGAGTGTCATAATACTGTTTGCTTTTACTGCAATAAAATACACATATTTGTATTCAGCGATGTCTCACGTGTAAAACAGTACCCCCTATGTACAGGTTTTATGGTGTTTTGGGACGTTACAGGGTAAAATATAGCATGTTACATTTTTCAGTTTTTTCAAATTGAAATTCGCCAGATTGGTTATGTTGCCTTTGAGACCGTATGGTAGCCCAGGAATAAGAATTACCCCCATGATGGCACTCCATTTACAAAAGTAGACAACCCAAGGTATTGCAAATGGGGTATGTCCAGTCCTTTTTACTAGCCACTTAGTCACAAACACTTGCCAAAATAAGTGTTAATATATGTTTGTGTGTGAAAAATGCAAAAAACTAATTAGAACGCCAATTTTGTCCAGTGTTTGTGACTAAGTGGCTACTATAAAAGACTGAACATACCCCATTTGCAATACCTTGGGTTGTCTACTATTGAAAACGGTATGCCATTATGGGGGTAATTTTCATTCCTGGGCTACCGTACAGTCTCAAAGGCAACATAACTAACCTGGCGAATTTTAATGTGAAAAAAATGAAATAAATGTATTTATTTTGTATTTATTTTTTAATGTTATTTTTTAACATATTTACATATTTATTTATTTTATATTATGTATATATATATATATATATATATATATATATATATATATATATATAATGAAAATTATACATATATTTAATCAATATCATACTATGTGTATTTTGATATTAATATATATTTATAATTATATATATATATATATATATATATATACAAATATTAAATTACACTTAGACATACAGTATATTACAGTGTATATATATGATCTAAGTATATATTTTATTTTAAACTGTTATTAACTTTATTTTTTTACATTTTTCAGGCAGCAGGGGGAGAACATGTCATTACAGGCACTCCCCCTGCTGGCACTGACATGGACGGCAAACACGTCTCGGCAGAACTGGAACACTTTAGACTTTTATCGTTTATTTTATATTTGATACATGTTGTAATATTTTTGTTTCTTAAGTGTAACATTTTTATACTACAAGTCCGTGCTACTCCATTTACACTGCTTCCTGGACCAAAGAAGGGAAGTGCCCCCCTTGTAGAGACACACAAGCTGTAAATTCCAGAGCCAGGTCCAATTGGCTCTGAATCAGGTGAGCAAGGTCTTTACCCACTATAAGCTGTTTACACATCTCATACTGTACTTCAACAGCAGCCACTTTGTTTTTTGTTTTATATCTCCCATTGAGCTAATACGGACAAAGACTGAAGAGGGGGAAACAAAGTAGGTACTATATATAAACACGAGGGCAAAAGCGTACAGCCACCCTAAAAAAGTGTACCTCACAAACACTTCAAAATAGAATTTGGTTCTAAACTTCACATTAGTTCTAAAGACTGAAGTGGGCCTGTGTCCCCTTAGAACACATTCGTTCGTGAGATCTGAGCCTGTCCTTATTTGGCGCTACCCCATGTGAGTGCGTATTGATCACACTCATACTCAAATTGGAATATCTAATATACTACACAATATTGTGTTTTTCTTATTTATCTAGCATATTGCTGTATATCCATTACGTTTTATAGTGCTCAACTACTATTACTGGTGGTAAATGGTTTCCACTCAGTTTATCTATATTCACATATTCAGTAGCGTGTGTTGTGAAGGAGATACTCACACTTTGTGGTAGCTGCCAACTTTAAATATTTGAGAAAATGAAGCGCCTTTACACAGATCACTTTTTAGTTTTTATTTCAACCCTCCATCCATTTCCCCTTGCAACCATCTCATGGTCTACATTTTAATTTGCCCTTTTACAAATCTCAAAAGCCTACTTCCTCACCGTTCATAACCCCATTTCGTTTCTCCTTTCTTACATCTCATACCTTCCATACCTTCTCCCCTTGAAGTTGCACACTGGGTTGGCATGGCAGAGATTCACTCTGTCTCCATATGCTTTTGTCACTGTGAAGCCCCTTTAACCCCTTAAGGACACATGACGTGTGTGACATGTCATGATTCCCTTTTATTCCAGAAGTTTGGTCCTTAAGGGGTTAATGAAAGAGACAGGTTTGTGACAACCTCACAATCTCCATCAGTTGGCATTTCAAATAGTCTGCATCCTTAAGGACAAGTCACAGGCTGAACCTGTGGTGAGAAGAGCATAGATAGCTGCCTCCATACAATGGTCACATCTGCTGCTATCACACAATGGGGGATATTTTATAAATTTAAGAAATTGAAAAAATTGCAGCACAGTCCTGCAGAGTGCAGCCCTAACAGATATAGTGCACACAAAAAGAACAGCACATGGTCAACACAGCAGTGTATTTTCAAAGTTATGCAAAGTCTCAGTATATCTATCACAGGTTTTCACAAACCAGATTAGGCCACAATGCATAAAAATGTACTGGTGGTTGAAGCTGCCTCAGCTTTGCCATGTATTTTTTTAGCAAATCAAACATTCCAATCAGTGGCAAAATTAAGTGTGATCAGCTTATCACACACAAATATATACACATGCTGGCTGCCTATACATGCTAGCTCTTTATATTGTTTCTTATTGCTAACCTGAATGTTATGTCATTAATTCACAATTTTCCATAAAAATGTCTCAATAGTTTATGGATTTTAAGCATGATGTTAATAATAATAATAATAATAATAATAATAATAATAATAATTCTGATTATTTATGGTTAGAATCCATAATAATAATGGTAATAATAGTGATATAATAAGAATATCGGTCATGCTTACGTGTATCTTAATATATAAATGTTATTGTTCCGATCTAAGATAATCCTACAATATTTTTGTGTATGTTAGAATACTTAACAGTAGGGGTCGTGAGATATTCACATTCACTCAGAAAGTTTCCAAATGACATAAACAGATATAAAGTAAAACAAAATCCACAGTAATACAGGCTGTGATTGAGGTTAGTCAACAATGCAACTGGCAAAAACGTGTTTTCTAGAACACTCATACAAACTATAAAATATTCAAATTTTCTGCCCACATATTTTGCCATTCCAGAACAATACATCATCTCTCTGTTTCCTTAAATCTCACACATGCTTTCCATCTAAATGTTGTTTCACAAAATGGCAATTAAAAAGCAAAATCAAATAAAACATGGATTTGTTATCGTTTCCCAATGTTATGATTAATATGCCCCTTCCTTTAGCTCAATGAGTGGGTTTCTGCTTTTTACACATTGGAGAAAGGTCAACACAACCTTTCCATCTAAACATGTGGATTTTGATATATTTTACATTATTCACAGTATAAATTGATTGCTGGATCCCATATTAGATATACTACAACAAGCTTGTCAGTTAATTCTTAAGAACCAGAGGGTAGCCATATGTTATTTATTTATTACTGGTATTTATAAAGCGCCAAACATATTCCGCAGCGCTGTACAATTGGGAAAAAGACAATACAATAAGAACAGACCGATACAACCGGTAGAGGGTTCTGCCCGTGAGCTTACAATCTAAAGGTAAACTGTGGAGGTGAGACAAAAGATAGCAGAGGAATTTGTATGAGATGGCATGGAGAGTTAATGGTATAACTGCAGCAGCTGATTGCATGTGAAGGTAATAAGGAGGTGATTGGCTCTGGTTCCAAACAGCTAGAAGAGCCTGCTATAACGGAACCAGGGTGGGAGAAGGGGCGGGTGGGTTGAGCAGAGTAAAATTAAATGGGGGTGCAGTCACTCAAAGGTCAATGGTCCTGTCACTCCAGGGAATTGATGAGGCAACATTTAATGAAACCCAACAGTCGGCAATGTTTTGACCTAAATTGTCTTTTTTCAAGCTAATACACAAGAATATATGTACAATATATATGCAAAATATTGATAAAACATTTAGTGCATCTGTAGCATCTGTGTGGGAGAACAAAACTTTATACACAGGAAAATAGAAAGAATAATAATGAATAATAAATAAAAAGTTATAATAATATTCCTTGCATCATTGATTGGATGTTTTGGTCTCTCACACAGATGCTACACATCCCTGTTGAGTGAGTACTGATTTTGTATGATCACATGTTTGTTTTTTGCACTAATTGTTGTATCAATCTTTTGCCTGCATATTTTGTCTTGTGTGTGTTAGCTTGAAAAAGACCATTTAGGTCAAATCTATTGGGTTTCATAAAACTTTGCCTCATCAATTCCCTGGAGATCATGGACCTTTTTTCTTATATCTATCGGTAATTGGGACCTGTTGCTTGTTCTTGGTTTGGTTGCACCCAGGATTGATAATAAGGAGACAATACGATATGCATAAAGTTGAGTGGCACTTGCTAAAATTCACATCCATAGTGCCTCCGACCAGGGAGGACCAATTCCAACGTATCAATAATAATAAAGAAATTTGAACCGACACATATAGATTATGTTGAGGCAGATATCATTGAAAAACCATACAACAAGTGGAAGCCAAAATGTATGGTTTTCCAATAAAATCTGCCTAAACACAATCTATATGTGCCTGGTCCAACTCTCTTCAACTTTAATGAGACAATAAGCCATATTTCTGAGTTATCATATTAATTCAGATAACAATGGATGATATTCCCTTCATAGGTTTCATAGATAAAAGTACATATTTTAACAGATCAATTAACACAATGTTTCATATTAATAATGGCATAGTTAATAATTTACTATTAAGCCAATAATGCTATTAAGTTAACAATTACAGAACATATAGTCTAAGTTGGCTAAAATACCACTGTCAATATGATAATGGTGTTTAACCTGGTAAGATTGTTTTACCTGGTAAAGTATACATTTTCATAGTTACTGATTTAGATTGCTCTGTTCACTCTAAGGCAGCTTCTTATTTTGCTTCCTCTTTTCTTTACACGTTTTCATTAATTTGCCTCCCCCATCACCTTCCTTTTTTTTTAGCATGTATATATGTTTTTTTTTTCTTTAGAAAACCTTGATTGTTTCCCCCCTCTCATTACTTTCCCTGCTCTTTAGTTATACATTAGCTACTGATATATTGTTTGGTCACTATTGACTAAATGTTTCTTTGCAATATGGCAATTTAGTTCCAAATGAGTGCAGGGAAATTACCCATCAAGTACCCATCTTCTGAAATGTTTTCCATCGAAAATAGTGGATATACTCAATCATGAACACATATATTGTATAGGATGGTTGAATGAGTTTCAGAAAGACAATTTGGGTTTACAAACAATATTGTTGCTCAACATTATGAACCTATTCAGGGTTATATAAT
This sequence comes from Pelobates fuscus, assembly GCF_036172605.1. Lineage (NCBI taxonomy): Eukaryota > Metazoa > Chordata > Amphibia > Anura > Pelobatidae > Pelobates > Pelobates fuscus. The sequence goes on along the minus strand of NC_086318.1, from coordinate 213,199,067 downwards.
CAGCAAAATTGTTACTTGGGAGGAACAAGGTAGCCTTGCCTTGCCTATTAGGAAAGATGATTTCACACGGTGTAAGATAATTATACTTAAGTTATTTAGGTGGATTTTGTTTTAGTTTTTTTTCATTTTTTTCTCTTTTTCTTTTAATATTTTGTTACAGTATACAATAAAAGTTATATTTTAAAGCTACACAATATTAATAGTTGGTTATTTTCTGCAAATTAAAGAATGTTCTTCAGTCTTTAAACACAGTGCATGTGATATGTAACCTGTATTGGCTATACGCGTAAAAAACAAAAACATTAGTAGTAAGATAGTAATGCCATTGATTTCAATATTTTATTAAATTTAACCAGATAATATAATTTAAATAATTCTAGTGTGTGTATAGAATTTTAGTTGTATTCCAGTTATCATTCTGCAGTGAACACAATCAGTCAGAGATTGTTACTTTAATGTTAATGTTTCAGCTGTGCAGATTGATTCAGTGAATTGAATTGACTCAGTGAATCGATTTTATGTAAATTTGGTTTTCTGGTTACAGCAACTAGTGAAAGTAACTGCTTATTTTTATTTATTTCATATTATTATTATTATTATTATTATTATTATTATTATTATTATTATTATTGCCATTTATATAGCGCCACCAGATTCTGTAGCGCTTTACAATATTATGAGAGGGGGGATTTAAATATAAATAGGATAATTACAAGAAAACTTACCGGAACGATAGGTTGAAGAGGACCCTGCTCAAACGAGCTTACAGTCTATAGGAGGTGGGGTATAAAACACATTAGGACAGGAAATAGCAATCAAATAAGGTGAGAGTGAAGCAGAGCTGGAGGAGAGAGTAGAGTGCTGCCCTTTAGGAGAGAGCAAGAGACAGGTATGTGAGGTAGAGGTTAGTCTGGGAGGCCATAAGCTTTCCTAAAGAGAGGGGTTTTAAGGCACTTCTTAAATGATTTACGGCTGATGACAGTAGGCAGGTTATTCGATAGGAAGGGAGCCGCCCGCAAAAAGTCCTGCAAGCGTGAGTTGGCCGTACGGGTGCAAGCAGCGGACAGGAGAAGGTCACAGGCAGAGCAGAGAGACAGAGAAGGGGCATACCTATGGATCTGTGAAGAGATATAAGAGGGGCTAGAATTGTTCAGTGCTTTATAGGTATGGATTAGCACTTTGAATTGACGTCTATAGAATACAGGAAGCCAATGTAAGGACTGACAGAGGGGTGAGGTGTGAGAGTACCGACTGGAGAAGAAAATCAGTCTGGCGGCAGCATTTATTACAGACTGTAGTGGGGCAATAGGGCTTTTGGGAAGACCAATTAGGAGAGGGTTACAATAATCCATGCTGGAAATTAATTACTAGAGTATGGACAAGCTCCTTGGTAGCATCTTGCATAAGAAAGGGGCAGATTTGGGTTATGTTTTTAAGATGGAATCTACAGGATTTGGCAACATACTGGATGTGAGGCTCAAAGGTGAGGCCAGAATCAGGTATGATGCTAAGACAGCGCGCTTGCAAAGATGGACTGATTTAGATACAACTAACTTCAAGGGAGAGCGAAAGAGGAGGATCAGTATTAGGAGGAGGAAAGACAAGGAGCTAAGTTTTAGAGAGATTGTGTTTCAGAAAGCGGGAGGACATCCAGTCAGAGGAGGAAGAAAGGCAAGCAGTGACACATTGCAGGATGGCAGGGGAGAGGTCCGGGGAGGAGAGATATATCTGGGTGTCATCAGCGTACAGGTGTTAGTGGAATCCAAATGAGGTAATAAGTTTGCCAAGAGAGGCAGTATACAGAGAAACTAGAAGAGGACAAAGGACAGAGCCTTGGGGGACTACAACCAAGACAGGACGAGGGGAAGAGGTATCATTAGAAACGGAGACACTGGCTAAGCGTTGGGAGAGATAAGAGGAAAACCACGAGAGGACAGAGTCACAGAGACCAAGTGATTGAAGAGTTTGACGAAGGAGAGCATGATCAATGATGTCATAGGCAGCAGAGAGGTCAAGAATAATTAATATGGAGTAGTGGCCTTTGGATTTAGCTGCGTTTAGGTTGTTCGTAACTTTGATAAGAGCAGTCTCAGTTCAGTGGAGAGGGCGAAAGCCAGATTGAAGAGGGTCAAGGAGGGAGTTGGAATTGAGGAAGTGAGACATACGGGTAAAGACAAGTCTTTCCAGAAGCTTTGAGGAAAAAGGGAGCAGGGATATGAGACGATAGTTAGAGAGGGAGTATGGCTCAAGAGATGTTTTTTTATCAGGATAGTTACTACAGTGGCATGTTTAAGGTCAGCAGGGACAACACCAGAAGAGAGAGAGCAGTTGAAGATCTGTGTTAAGGGAACCATAAGATAGGGGTAGAGAGTTCAGATAAGGTGAGATGGGACAGGATCAAGCGAGTAAGTGGTTGGGCGAGAGGAAAGGAGAAGCACAGCTACCTCTTGTTCAGTAGCCGGGGAGAATGTCTGAAGGGTAGGAAAGGCTTGATCAACATGTGGCTGAGAAAGAGAACGGCAAGGTGAGAGAATTATTTCCTTAGCTGTTCAATCTTGTCGGTAAAGTAGCATGCAAAGCTATCGCCTATACAGTTAGTTTTGGGGGTGGCGACAGCAGGGCGAAGAAGAGAGTTAAAGGTGTCAAAGAGACGCCTGGGATTGGGCAGCATGAACTAATGAGAGAGGAAAAGTATGGCTGTTTGGAAAGGGCAAGGGCTGTGCTGTATGAACACAATATGAATCTATAATGGAGATAGTCTGCCTGGGTGCGAGACTTCCTCTAGGAGAGTTCAGCACAACGGGAGCATCTTTGCAGGTAGCATGTTGATTTAGTATGCCACGGTTGGGGGCATGTCCTCCTCAAGGTGCATGTTTGGAGCAGGCAGAGGTGTGGGTAGTGTTATATGTGGAGATGGCAAGTGACGGACAGGAGAGGGAAGGGATGGATAGCAGTTGTGAATCAATATCAGCTGACAGCTGCTGGAGGTCAATAGAATTAAGGTTCCTTGAGGGGGGTTAGGCTGAGGTTGTTGGGTAAGAGAGGGTAATTGAGAGCAAACAATATTAGTACTGCTTTAATTGTGTACTATCGGCAGTCTAATTTTAAATAGTATCCTACATCAAATTGTATTAGTCATTTAGCATTTTAGTCCTTTTTTTGTTAGTCTCTGCTTGTTTAATAGCAGTGTGCTCTTGGCTGATTGCGCTGTAAAGTTTTGTACGGTCACAGAAGGTGGTGCAGAGTGTTTCCGCAGATTACCATGGCAACTTTCCAAAATGCAAAAATTCCAGTGCTCACGAGAACAAGGATCTCAGCCTGCACCCGGCAGAGGTGCAGGTCTCCAGACACCACCAGACCAGAAATGCTTTTGTGGTTAGCTTGACAAAGGCCCTGTTATGGGCTGAAACATTGTTTCAATTTTGCTCCAATAAATCTGTCCACTGGATTGAACTTGAGTGCCTTTGTGAGGATTGACCAACCTCAGGCCTGGTTGCACCCTGGGATCCAGGAGAGTGCGGTATCCATGTTGGTTATTATATTCACACACACATAGTACATCCCTTACATATACAATTCCCACGCGAGGTCAGTGGTGGTCTCTGATGCTGTTGTTGGATCTTCCCAGCAGGTGGTGCCTGCAACACCTATAAAGTTGGAGCAGATGATGAATATTCAAGATCAAAGCTCTTCCTCAACATGATTTGCAACTGTTGTCACACTCTGGACATACTGGTGAGTCTGTTTTTTCTTTGTCTACCCTATCCGGTGGTTCTGTGCTCGGGTGGTTTCTCTCTGGCCTTAGTTTTTTATTTAGATCAGTCGGAGCAGGGTGAGCTGACTTAGGGGGTTTCCAGGTTAGATAGTCAGCTGAGTTCAGTCTGGTCCCCCTTTAGTTAGGTCTCTGGTGTGCAGGTGCTGCAGCATTTGGGCCATTGTCGGGTGGCCTGAGTGGCTGCGTTCTGTTGTCTAATCCGTTGGTCTTGGCTCCCCCTGAGCCTGCAGCACTTTGGGACGATGTGGTGGGAATGTCGCCACTTTGGACTTGGGTGATCTATTGGGCATCGCAGATGGGACACGAGGGAAGCATATATGTGTTTTTCCCGCCCCCTGGGCCTGCATCTAAAATATGAAGAAAAAAATCTGGAGAGGGGAATTTGTGGAGATTTTTTTATCTCCTGCCCTTGGAGGATGGTCCTCCCTTGACAGACAAAGAGGGTAAGGACTTCAACAAGGACAAGGAGAAGTTTTAGTACTGTAAGATTCCGAAGACTTTAAGGAATTGAGTCCGTGCTTTCTCCATTCTGGTGAGACTTATTGTGGAAAAGGCTCCACAGAAATGCTCAGCTTTGTTTTGTTTTTACCAGGACACAATATGGAATGTTTGTCATACCTATGGTGGATTGGGCTGGTGGAAGTATGGCGAACAGCTTCGTCAATGGCTCACTGTATGCCCCTCTATTTATTGGGACCAGATGGACATTGGACTGTGGCTCTCCATTATGTCTCTCCCGGGTCTCAACAGGGTGGACTTTCATACTTTCTCGGGGGGGGGCAGTGGGGGAGTTGTTCCTGGCTAGGCCTTTATAGGAATTGTCAGGTGGCGGAGCTCCTGCTTGAGAGTTTTGAGCACGTTTTGGAATCCCCTTTTCTATTCGGCCTCCTACGTTTCAGGTCTGGAACCTGCTTCAACGTGGGCAGAGCAGCATTACTTTTAAGAGTCATCGCTCGAAGACAGATAATTTCCTGAGGTGTAAGTATGTGCATTTTGGGGCAGTTCCTGGGTCGGTCATTTGCCCCATCTTGTTTTTTTTTTCATGAAAATTGTGCAGTTCACTCTGCCTTACCTGGTCCTCTCCTCGTCCATGACGATGGGAGTTTTCTCTCACATTTTCAGTTTGTTAGGGTTTTCCATTTGGGACTTGCTGCATTGAGTTTAGATGGCACTGAATTTGGGTGGCACTCCTTTCACATTGTCATAGCTATGGAGGCCTCTCGTCTGCATATGCCTGACCAGCAGACCCCAGGTAAGTTACTTGTGAAGCCATGAGCAAATGGAACAACTATAAATACTGTACTACTTACATAGGTGGGGTGTCAGTTAGGGAACTTTTCTTAGCACCATAACTACTACAGGATTTATTCATTATTCAATCACACAAGTCAAGTACAAAAAATAATGTAATGTTATGCTATACGATACGTAACATAGCACTTAAGAATACTCTAAGTACCTAAACCACTGCAGCGTAGCTAGTGGTATAGTGCTAGGTGAGAGTTCCACGGTGTCGAAGATCTGTAGTAAAAAAACAATGGCACCTTATTTATTCTTACAAAACTAACACTGGTCCTAAACAAACTTTATTTGGTAAAGTATAATGTTCCCTTTGTTACACTGGAACTCTCAGTAAGACGAGTTGAAGGAATGGTCAGATCTTTTTGCCTGTTGTCAGTAGAGAATTTAATACATGTACTCATGTTAAAAATATGCTTAAACTCCCATTTGCTTTAGTGAGAACATTGCTGAGATAACATAGTTCGGGAACATAAACAGCACCACATCTGTACTGGATGTCTATAGGGAATTACAGCAAAGAAAGCATACTATTCTCTTGCCTGTACTTTTGACATGTTACATACCATATGTGCACACATAAGATTATGGAAACATCACACATCTGTTGAAACTTCATGTGCAGAAAGCTATGCAAAATTGATTTCTAACGCCAAGATGTTTTTAATTTCTTTGAATAGTTGTTGAATTATTATTATTTTTTTAACTAATTTTGTGCAGAAAATTAGGTATTGATATCTTACGTATGTTTCTAGCAGTATTTGATGTTAGATTTGTTCATAAAATAATGACATTTTGTAAACCATAATAATCAGTTATGAGACTCCAGATGCTGTTTTTGGCTCGTATTTACTGAAGGAAGATTTACTATTTCCAATAGAATGTCCAGATACTTTTGCAGCCAGAACATGTACTACAAAGCAAAGAAAATTCAGATCCTCAAGTGACTAACACATTTGTCCAAATTCATCCCATTAAAACAATCCTTTTTAAGTTTTTGCAGCCTAGAGTTAGCTTGAATTACTCCTAGATAGCTCTTGTAAATGGGACCTTAAATTTTATACTCTGGGGCTTGGAACTCATTAAATAGAAAATAGAAAAGCTCAGAGCGAGGTCTTTTTATGCTTTAACAACAGGGAAGAGTTCATTTTTAAAAATTGTTTTGGCATAAAGTATTGGAATTAGGCCTAACTGTTCTCATGTGCCTAAAAACAAAAATAAACAAAATTATAGAAAATGCAGAGGTCCTTAACAAGTAGACTTTCTTTTCAGAAATTGCAGCCAACCATTTTTTAAAGCTTAATTGTTCAATCATTTCTGCAACGTAAATCCACTAATTTTGGTGGTCGCTTTTATGCTAATAAATAAAGATTAGAGATTTAGTTTGGTACACTGAACAAATTAGTATTACAGTTTGCAGTGTTATTTTCTGCTTCATAAAAAGAAAGGACCTGGCATCAATAAATAGATATATTTAAATATTTAAAGTGATAATAAAGTGGACGATTTATGTCTATGTGACTACGTTCTGCAAAATACAAACAAAATTAAGATATGTGCATGAAGTCACTGCAGCGGTGGTCCAGTCAAGGGCTCCAACAGTCTTATGTGGAAATTCTTATTTGAACTCCACAGTCGTTTATTTTCAACTGTACAGAAAATGTCCTCAGTGTTCACTGAAAAAAAAACCTGCATGATATCAAACTTTACAAAGAAGAAGATTACATTTGTTTTTTGAGGAATAGCTTTCCGTGTGTTTACTCCAGTACTCGTTTTGCTAGATTTACATTTTTTTTTTTTTTTTTTTTTTAATGAAGAATAAAACAAATTAAAGCCTTCTCGGGTTTGAAAGAGATGGTTGTGTCTCTCTTATTACATGCTCAGATCTCCTATAACCCAGCATAAATTATTTTAAATATTCCCTGTTGGCTGTAGATCCTAAAGGGTTAATCTCACTTTTGCCATTTTCCTAGTGAGGTATTTTGTCTTACTAGGCATAGCATATATGCAAAAAGGGTTCTATTTTAGACCAGGTTTTGCACCGTTTAAATCTGATAGCAAATAGCATTTTGGTATTATGTTGTAGTGACACCAAATATATACATCACCCAGCACAGCTTGGAGATAGAATAATTATTTTTTTTTGGGGGGGAAACATAACCTATATGAGACAAATCTATTTTTACAATGCAAACAGATATATAGTATAGTTAGACAGCATATAACACCGGGGGCGCCACAATCACAAACGTGTGAGTATATTTACCATATCTGTAGACATGTATAATCATGTAAAGAGATAAAAACAATAGAATATATAGTGAAGTATTTAATAACACAATAAACAAAATGATAAAAAACAAATACACTCACAAATGTAGTTGCACAAAAAGGACTTATGTCTCAATTGTGCTAAAAAAGCTTGTCAGCCCCTTCCTGGGCTAAAATCCCTTTTACAGATGGATCCCAGTTCCAAGACTCCAAGAAGTAGTCAGTATTTTATCAGCTGGACCTCAGGGCTGTGTATGATCCAGAAATGTAGGGAAGCTGGCAGGCTTTATGACCGCTCAACGCTTTTTGTCCTATAGACTTTTTCAGGAGCTGTGTGTCTGTTCTTCTTCCGGCTTTTTAAACTGTTCAATTCGCGCGGCTTTCATTATTGCATGCATACACATGCGCGGTAATGTTTTTGCCGTAATGCGCATGCGTGCAATAATGAAAGCCGCGCAAATTCAACAGTTTAAAAAGCCGGAAGAAGAACAGACACACAGCACCTGAAAAAGTCTATAGGACGAAACGCGTCAAGCCGTCATAAAGCCTGCCAGCTTCCCTACATTTCTGAAGTCCAGCAGATAAAATGGTGAATATACTATCACGTTTGTGATTGTGGCGCCCCCGGTGGTATATGTTGTCTAACTATACTATATATCTGTTTGCATTGTAACTGGGATTGGGAGTGATCCCTATTTTGGGGTTGCTAGCCTGCACTATATTTCGCACTTTTATTCCCACTTGCTGTCCTTTCTCTAAATCTATTTTTACTAACGGTCTGAATTAAACGGTTTTAAACAGCAACCCTTTTCTGTTTCAGTGATTTGAGTTTCAGTTGCAATTACTATCAGCTCCTTCTGCTTGTTGCCACGGTTACTCACCTGTGAGTAGTAATCAACCCTGCTGCTAATCAGTTCTGCCTATTTAAGCAGCTAAGCCCAGAACCTCCTTGCCCTTGCGTGGTTTCCTGTTTCCCAGAAGTCTCCTTGTTCCTGTGTTTCCTGTTTGCTCCTGGTTCCTGACTCCGGCCTTGTTCCTGACTCCGCTGCTCTCCGTGCTCCTGATCCTGGCTTGTCTGACTACCCGCTCTGGTGACTGACCCCTGCTTGATTCTTGGACTTTGCTTTTGTTTATTATTTGTTATTTATTAATAAAGGTGTGTTTGCATCTACTTCTGTCTCTGTCTGGTTCCTGGCCCCTGACAATGTTCTTCAGCAGATAATTCTATATACTTAGTATGCTTTATTTTATTTTTTATAATGCATGCCAATAAAATATATTTCTGAAATTGCAGCCTACTGTACCATGAATATAATAGTTTTAGTACACTGAAAGAACAAAATACAAGTTATGTGTCAAGACCTGATACCCGCTTGCTCCTAGATGCTAGATGATGGAAGATTTTACAAGGTTCATTACCAAGTCAGTAGGAAACACTACGGGGTCTTAGTAGCAGGAATATAAACAAGATTAATTAAACAAATTAAATGTATTAATAGGTTGTGCAATAAAATATATGGTTTCAGGAAGCATGTAGGAGTATAAATAATTACAGGATGTAGCAATCTTTTGAAGAGTCGTGCAGATTGTAGATATTACTGTATTTTCTATCAGTGAAGAAAATCGACTTTACAAAAAACTTTAAAAAATAAAATAGGATTAATTATTTTAGGAAAGACAGGGGCTTATTAGTGAATATTGAAATGACATGTTCTTGAATGCATTAAGGTCAACCTTTATGAATCACTATGACTTCTCTGGAGACTTTCAGCTTTTCTCTTTATTTAGTGAATATGTCTCAGAAACGGAGGAAATTCATGTTGAGGAGCAATTTTCTGTCAGCTTGGTTCTTCACATAGAATACTCATATTCCATAACACCATTCCTATCGGAGAAAATTTTGGGGCTTATGGAAAGGACATAAAGACTCATGACCGTATGGGCATTTTGCATGCAACAAGAAGCCCAGAACTCAACCACTTCGGAACCACAGGGGGTGGAGAGGGGGGGGGGGGGGAGGTGTGTGCCTTGACAGTGGAGGATGCTATAGTGCTAGGAAAACAAGTTTGTACATTAAGTCAAAGTGTACCCGAATCACAAGACAAACAAAATAGGCAAAGGACGAGCATGTCATTTTGATTTGTGAGTCTGAAATCTTTCTGTGGTTCCAACAAAAGACACTTTCAGTCATTTAATGTTTACTTTATTCATAGATCAAGTGAGAAGTGAGTAATAGAGGAAAAAAGGAGGTACAGTAAAACAAAATATATAAAACTATAGATTTTATCAGTTTTTTTCCTTTTCTGGTTATTTTTCTTACATGAGTTGTGAGCAAAATGGCGGAATGCTTCCATCTATACATGTAAGTTTTCAGTTTCTGGAGTACACTGATCAGCCACAACATTAAAACCACCTGTCTAATATTGTGTAGGACCCCCTCCCCCCCCCCCCCCTACTGTTGCCAGAAAAGCTCTGATGCATCAATGCATGGACTCCACAAAACCTCTGAACGTGTCTTATGGTAGACCCTTTAAGTCTTGCAAGTTGCGAGGTGGGGCCTCCATGAATTGGATTTGATGTTCCAGCACATCCCACAGATGTTGGACTGAGATTTGGGGAATTTGCAGGCCAAGGCAACACCTTGAACTCTTTATGTTCCTCAAACCATTCCTGAAGAATTTTTGCATTGTGGCAGGGTGCATTATACTGCTGAAAGAGGCCACTGCTATCAGGGAACAATATCACCATGAAGGAATGTATGTGATCTGCAAAAATCTTTAAGTAGGTGGTACATGTCAAAGTAACATCCACATAAATGCCAGGACACAAAGAACATTTACAGCCTTCTTACCATAGTGAATCCTGCTGCCATCTCTTCCTCAGGTAAACAACGTACATGCACTTGGCCATCCACATGATCTAAACAGTGCCGTACCTACCACGGTGGTTTCAAGTTACACATCTGGATCTAAAAGTAAACACGATTCATCAGGTAACCTTTTTCCATGTAGATACTAAAATACAAGATCATAAGAATAAACAACCCATAGTGAAAATGGGAGGCTTCCTTGTACGAATGTCAGAGGTAAATATAGGAATCTAAAATGCAAATAAAACACAGACACACATAGTATTCTCCATATGGATAAATAAAGATGAATAGAAAGAATAAAAGTCACTAATATAGAGCCATGCCAGGCTCCATAGAATGGGTGCATTTTTGGTTCAGATTGCAATCCCAACTACCGTATATACTCGAGTATAAGCCGAGTTTTTCAGTACATTTTTTGTGCTGAAAAACCGGAACTTGGCTTATACTCGAGTCAATAGTCTGTATTATGGCAATTTGCATTGCCATAATACAGACTGAGGGAGAGGGGGCTGGCAGAGATCTTACTTACCCGTCCTGCAGCTCCTGTCAGCTCTCTCCTCCTCCGCGCCGTCCGTTCAGCACCTCGGTCAGCTCCCAGTGTAAATCTCGCGAGAGCCGCGGCTCTCGCGAGACTTACACTGGGAGCTGACAGAGGGAGCTGCACAGACCGCGCGGAGGAGGAGAGAGCTGACAGGAGCTGCAGGACGGGTAAGTAAGATCTCTGCCAGCCCCCTCTCCCCCCCACTGAACTGCCAATGCTGGACCACCAGGGAAGGAGCCCCCCTCCCTGCCATGTATCAAGCAGGGAGGGGGGACGAAAATAAAAATAATAATTAAATAAAAAATAATAATAAGAAATAATGAAAAAAATATATTAAAATAATAAAAAATAATAATAAATAAAAGAATAAAATTGCCCACCCACCACTGCAACACACACACACACACACACACACACACACACTGCACACATACACACACACACTGCACTCATACACATACACACACACTGCACACATACACACACTGCACACATACACACACTGCACACATACACACACACTGCACACATACACTGCACTCATACACACACACACTGCACTCATACACACACACACTGCACACATACATACACACACACACACTGCACTTATACACACACTGCACACATACACACACACACTGCACACATACACACACTGCACTCATACACACACTGCACTCATACACACGCTGCATTCATACACACGCTGCACTCATACACACACTGCATTCATACACACACACTGCATTCATACACACACACTGCATTCATATACACACACTGCATTCATACACACACTGCATTCATACACACACTGCATTCATACACACACACACTGCACACATACACACACACACACACACACACTGCACTCATACACACACACACACTGCACTCATATACACACACACACTGCACTCATATACACACACACACACACTGCACTCATATACACACACACACACTGCACTCATATACACACACACACACACTGCACTCATACACACACACTGCACTCATACACACACACACTGCACTCATACACACACGCTGCACTCATACACACACGCTGCACTCATACACACACTGCATTCATACACACACTGCATTCATACACACACTGCATTCATTATACACACACTGCATTCATTATACACACACTGTAAATAAATATTCAATTAATATATTTTTTTTAGGATCTAATTTTATTTAGAAATTTACCAGTAGCTGCTGCATTTCCCACCCTAGTCTTATACTCGAGTCAATAAGTTTTCCCAGTTTTGGGGGGTAAAATTAGGGGCCTCGGCTTATATTCGGGTCGGCTTATACTCGAGTATATACGGTAAATCTTCCTGACCTTAATATACATTTTAATATTTCTCATCTTTGATATTACCTTTTTCTTTTACTAAAGTAATTGTAATAAGAAAATTAATTTGATTCCATCCATAATAAAATTTATTTGAATATCTTAAAGTGAATCTTTCTTGAGATAATGTTCCAATGTTTCACACCCTAGATTGTGTGAGATAATCGTATAGATGCTACCAACATACCAACACATTTTACAAAAAATTAATTATCCTTCCATTGAATTTGTTATAGCTCTTTTAAAAGTTGAGTAGAGTCTTTCAGATATGTTTGCTGTGATGTTACAAAAAAATTGTAACTGGTTATCAATATATTCCGAGGGATGGATGAGGAGAGAAACTACATTGGATACAATAGGTTTTCTTCAAATGCTCCATGGTCAGGGGTCATCATTGGAATTCTGACTGGTCTGCTGTAAGCAGCCCAATACACAGCAAACTGCAATGCATTGTGTGTTCTGACATCTTTCTATGATACAGAATTAAGTTTTGACCAGCATTACATTTTGAGCTACAGTAGCTCTTCTGTTTTATTGCAGCAAATGAGCTAACTCGGGCCCCCCTTCCCCCCCCCCCCCCCCCCCCATGATACTTCAATGCGTATCGTACTTCAATGAGCATCGGGCGCCACAAGAAGTGGTGCAACGTTCTTCGTTGCACCACTTCTGGTAGGTACTAACCACTGCATACCAAGAATACCCTACAAGACTTGTTTTGGAAATTATCTGACCCAGTCATCTAGTCATCACTATATGGCACTTGTGAGAGTTACTCAGATCTCTGCTCTTGCTCATTTTTCCCACTTCCAACAGATTATATTCAAGAACTGACTGTCCACTTGCTAAGTAATATAATATTGTTATTTATACAGTGCCAACAAATTCCACAGCGCTATGTGGACTAAAAAACACGTAATTGTATCCATCCGAGTTGGACACACAGAAACAGAGGAGTTAAGTACCCTACTCAATGAACTTACATGCTAGAGGGAGTGGAGTGAAGTGGCACAAAAGGTGCTTTCCTGAAAACGTGAGTTTTCAATGATTTTTTGGAGACTGGGTGAACTTCTGATGGAGAAGGGAAGGGAGTTGCACATGAATGGTGCAGCCCTAGAGAAGTCTTGAAGATGAGCATCAGAGGTAGAAGTACAAACAGAAAAAAAACATAGTACTTCGGCAGAGCATAGGGGCCTAGATGTGACATACTTGTGTATTAGTGAGGATAGATAGGTTGGAGCAACATTATGCAAACATTTGTAAGCAAGAATTTTAAATTGAGCCCTATATCTTACAGGATGCCAATGCAGGGACTGACAGAGGGGGAGGTGTGGGCCGGTGCGCGCGGACAGGAAGATGAGCCTCGTCACTGCATTCATTATACACAGTAGCGGGCCAAGTTGTGAGCATGTAAGGCCACTAAGAAGTGGATTGCAGTAGTCAAAGTGAAAAAGGATAGTGGCATTGATCACCACCTTAGCCACCGTCTGGCGTTAAGTAGGCAGATGCATGCTATGTTTTTCAGAAGCAAGATTTGCCAATCGACTGGATGTGAGGGGTGAAGGAGAGGTCAGAGTCAAAGAGAACACATAGGCAGCAAGGCTGTGAGGTGAAATTGATGGTAGCGCCGTTAACATATGGGGAGACATAAACAGGAATTGCAACACTTGAGGGAAGAAAGATTAGAAGTTCTATTTTGGACAGGTTGAGTTCAAGGAAGTGAGCAGCCATCCAATTAGAAATAGAAGAGAGGCAGTCAGAGACACAAGTCAAGAGGGGTGGCAAAATATCAGGAGAGGACAGATAGATTAAAATACGCCACCCCAGACAGCTTAAGTGACACTGAAGAGACTTAATTTGTAGCATAGAAAAAACAAAACCAGGACGTGTTTTCATATAACCCATGCCAATAGAGGACAGAGTAATTAAATTGCCAAAGTAGGCGAGTGAAACCAAGTTAAACTATAATACTGGATGCCTAGGTTAAGCAGCAGTAGGATAGAATAATGACTGTGAGATTTTGCAGCGATAAGATCATTGGATACTTTGGTCAGATCTGTTTCCACGGAGTGATGAGCGCATAAACCCGACTGAAGCTGGTCGAGCAGAGAGTTGAAATTAAGGAAGACAGGGCGATAGTTGGATGGGGAGTTAGGGTCAAGGTTAGGCTTTTTCAGAATTGGGTTACAATTACATGTTTGAAGGGTGATGAAAATTTGCCAGAGGAGATGGAGAGATTGAAAATTTTAGTGAGAGGCAGAGCAAGAGAAGGAGAGAGAGTGCAGATAATATGTGGTGGGATAAAATCAAGGGAACAGGATGTGGGGCGGGAGGACCGAAAAGAGCAGATACTTATTTTATTGTAGCAGGTGTGAATAAGCATAGAACAACAGTGGGAGTGGGCTTGGGGGAAGTATTGGTATGGGAAGGAGATAGATGCGAGATCTCTTCCTTGAATGTAGAAATCTTCTTAGTGAAGTGAGTTGCAAAGTTTGTGGTGGTCAAGTTGATTAGAGAAATAGATGCAGCAGAGCGAAGAGGAGAGTTAAAAGTGTGAAAAAGGCCTTTGGGTTCGCGGGAGAGTGTGATTATGAGCAGGGGCGTATTAGCCGCGAGGCAAACAAGGCATTTGCCTTGGGCGGCATTTTCCAGGGGGCGGCAAAAAAAGCCGCCCCCCAAATGCCCAAGGCAAATGTCTTGTTAGCCTTGCGGCTAACAGACATGCTGGGCTGCTGCTGGGCGGTCGGGCGGCGCTGCTGGGCGGGCGGCGAGGGAGCACTTCCTCTGAGCTGTCTGCTCAGCTCCCTCGCGCGCCGCAGAGTAAGGCTGGGAGCCGGAATATGACGTCATATTCCGGCTCCGCCTCCCAGCCTCACTGTGCGGCGCGCGAGGGAGCTGAGCAGACAGCTCAGAGGAAGTGCTCCCTCGCCGCCCGCCCAGCAGCACCACCCGACAGCCCAGCAGCCACTGGACCACCAGGGAGAAAGATGACCCCCCCCCCCAAGCATTCCCAAAGGTAAGGAGGCTGGGGGGGGGTTAAAGTAAAAAAAAGTGTTAATGTGAGTGAGTGTGAGTGTATGTTAGTGAGTGTGAGTGTGTGTGTGTGTGTCTGTTAGTGAGTGTGAGTGTGTGTGTGTGTGTGTGTGTGTCTGTTAGTGAGTGTGAGTGTGTGTGTGTCTGTTAGTGAGTGTGAGTGTGTGTGTCTGTTAGTGAGTGTGAGTGTGTGTATGTTAGTGAGTGTGAGTGTGTTTATGTTAGTGAGTGGGAGTGTGTGTGTGTCTGTTAGTGAGTGTGAGTGTGTCTGTTAGTGAGTGTGTGTCTGTTAGTGAGTGAGTGTGTATCTGTTAGTGAGTGAGTGTGTGTCTGTTAGTGAGTGTGTGTGTGTGTGTGTGTGTGTGTGTATGTGTGTGTGTGTGTGTCTGTTAGTGAGTGAGTGTGTGTCTGTTAGTGAGTGTGTGTGTGTCTGTTAGTGAGTGTGTGTGTGTGTGTCTGTTAGTGTGTGTGTGTGTCTGTTAGTGTGGGTGTGTGTGTCTGTTAGTGTGGGTGTGTGTGTCTGTTAGTGTGGGTGTCTGTGTCTGTTAGTGTGGGTGTCTGTGTCTGTTAGTGTGTGTCTGTTAGTGTGTGTGTGTCTGTTAGTGTGTGTGTATGTTAGTGTGTGTGTCTGTTAGTGTGTTTCTGTTAGTGTGTTTGCCTGTGTGTGTGTGTGTGTGTGTGTGTGTGTCTGACTGTGTGTGTCTGTTAGTGTGTGTCTGACTGTGTGTGTCTGTTAGTGTGTGTGTTTGCCTGTGAGTGTGTGTTTATGTTAGTGAGTGTGTGTGTCTGCTAGTTTGTGTCTGCTAGTGAGTGAGTGTGTGTCTGTTAGTGTGTGTCTGTTAGTGAGTGTGTTTGTCTGTTACTGAGTGTGAGTTTGTCTGTTAGTGTGTGTGTTTCTGTTAGCGAGTGTGTGTTTCTGTTAGCTAGTGTATGCGTATCTGTCAGTGAATGTGTGTGTGTGTATTTAGAATGCGGGGCGGGGTAAAGGTTGGGTGGGGGTGGGGGGTGGGTGCCTGAGTTTTGTTCTGCCTAGGGCAGCACAAAACCAGGATACACCACTGATTATGAGGGTATTTAAGTAATTTACTTTTGAAGAGGAAATAGCCAAGCTGTAGGAGTACAGCATAAATTTATAGTGGAGAAAATCAGATGCAGAATGAGACTTTCTCCAGCAACATTCAGCAGTTCTGGAACATTTTTGGAGGCATTGGGTCAGCTTGGTGTGCCAACGATGTAGTCGGTTGTGCTTGCTGCGCTTACGTCTAGGAGGTGCCATGATGTCAGGATGAGAGAATAGAGTGGAATTGTAGAAGGAGGTTGCAGAGCAAGGGCAAGGGAGGTTTGAAATAGGTAAAAAAAAAAGGGTTACAAGGTTGGTGGAGAGATGCTCTAGGTCAAAAGTGTGGTGTAATTTGGATACAGGATATGGCGATGTCAAAGGTCAGCAGATGGTAAACAGGTAAAAGGAAAACTAACTTTGGAGAGATTAGAGATGGTACTGCGATTGGTGAAGTCGAAGTCAAGAGTATTTCCCGCTGTATGGGTTTCTGAATTAGACCATTGCGTAAGGCCAACGGTGGAGAGCACACGAGAGGCATCAGTGCAGTTGGGGTTGTTAATTGAAATCCCCAAGTATAAGTGAAGGAGTGCTAGAGGAGAGGAAGTGGGGTAGCTAGGTATAAAAGTGTTCAATGAATAGCCTAGGATGATGGGAGGGTGGGGGAAGCGATAGATAAATAGATGGCAATTCTTAAAAGAGTGGGTTTAAATTGGCAGAAAGTGTGAACTTTAAAAGAAAGACAAAAAAGGGGCAGGGGCAGGGATGATGGATTAAAAGGTAAATTGAGGGGAGAGAAGGATTCCCACACCACCTCCTTTACAGTTGAGTCTGGGAATATCAGACAACTTTAGTCCACCGAAACATAAAGGCAGGAGTAGTGCTATCAGAGGGGGCACAGCCAGGTCTCTGTGAGTGCTAGTAGCGTGAGAGAATTTGAGATAAAAAGATTGTGTATGGCTGTTGATTTCAGATTGCTGCAGACAGAGCGGGCATTCCAGAGTGCACACTGAATGTTGGTAAATGAGGGTATATCATATCAGACTTTCTTGCAGCAATACTGGGGCTGGAATGTTATACCCCACCCCTTGATGGTTGCTACTGTAATGATATAATACATGTTATGCACTTCACCTCTCAGTGGTTTTTATGTTGTGGTTGATCAATGTATACATGTGTACAGTAGCTAAAATATCCTTTTAAACTACCTTGAAGCAATGTAACAATCTCGAATACTTGATCCAAATCATACTCTGGATCTACCTGTCTGCCTCATGCTGTTGGGGTTATTTACTATGCTTTGAATTTGCAAACCTTCCATTACATTATTTATCCACACACTGCTATCTAATCTATTGTATAAAGAAAAAGGAGGGGCAATATAATCAGGTATTTCTTGTTTAAAGGAACACTCCAAACACCATAACAACTACAATGCAAATTGCCCTGATGCCCCTTATTGTAAAAAGTTAAACTGAAGAACAGATGCTCCCTACTTACACTGCTTCCTATGTAGAGCCAGAAGATCTCTGCCTGAGCAAAGCCACATGGTACAGGGCTTAGCTCATTGTCTGAGAGCAACAGCTGATGATTTAAGACAATGATCTTTACAGGGTTTAGCTCAGTCAGGACTGCTATTGGGACCTCCTTCGTCCATTAGATAAGAAATCAAAGGGTGTGACTATGGCTGCAGCCATAACTCTTTTGGTTCCTTATACTCTGTAGCTATTGGTTATCCCAAGGTGACATATGACATGTTTAGTTGTGTTGTTAATAATACGTGATTATAATTAATTTACCTCATTATCTCAAGTTAGCTCTGTACCTTAAATTGTACAGTGCATATAATAAATATTAAGAAGAGTATCTATCTTGTGTGACTTTGAAATAGAACAGATAAGTTGTGATATTTTCCATTTTGACCTGCTTATGCTCTGACATTTTTTTATATTTTTAATTATTTAGCTGTTAAATTTGCAATTACTTGTTACTACAAGGCTTATAAAATCCATCATTGATGCTTTGCTCATAATATTTTGCAGTGGTGAGAAACTGTAGCAACATTTAATATAAACTTATTAAAAAGCAAACTTTTCCTTCTAAAATGATAAATGAGAGTTTCAGTAATGAAAGAATTATTTTTTTTGTAAATAAAAAATAATACATTCTTAACATTGCTGCATTTTTTTTTAGTGTTAAGTTGATATTATGCTGACTTAATTATACATATTTTTCTGCTTCAATTAAGAGCTTGAAAGAAAGGCAGAATTATTTAGCAGGAAAAGTACAATTTAGCATGAAAAATTAATTTATGAAGGAAAGAAGCTAAGTATATAACAAAGGCCAAAAAGCAGTATCACAATTTAAATAGCACAAAAGAAATCTTTTTTAGCTCTAGCTATTTTTCTTATAGTTTGTGGGTACAGACTTCCCTGCCTACTAACATTGACAGTTCAATAGCAGGTGATCCCCTATTATTTAAATTCTTTCTTCCTTCACATATCTCCAAACTTGGTAAAAAAAAAAAAAAAGAAAACTTGAGTTATGCTTGATAGCAAACTCTCATTCAAAAAGCAAGAAGCAAAAAATCTTAAACACATTTCCTTAATATTGGGTAGCGCTGTATTTAGTGCAAGGTTAACAAGGCATTTGCCTTGGGCCGCACTTTCCAGGGGACAACAAAAAATGCCGCCCCCCAAGTGCCCTGGCAAATACCTTGTTAGCCTTTAGTTATGGGGACCCAAGAGTTGGTAGGCTGGCCACCCTTGAGACCCCAAGGGTACCCGGACAGTTTGTAGGGAGCACTGATCTGAGCTCTTCCTGTTGAGCTCCCTCGTGTGAGGGAGCCGGAATATGACATCACTCCCGCGCCAGGCATCTCTAAATGGTGCACAAGGAAGCTGAGAAGGACGGTCCCAACTCCCTCGGCCCTCACCCACCAACCTCTTGCCTGCCCGCAATCCATCCTGCACGCCTGCCAGCCCAGCAGCCCTACTGGACCCCAGGTAAAAATCCACCCAGCTCTCTCAAAGGTAGGGAGGCTGGGTGGATTTAAAATAATATAAAAGTAAATTATTATTTGTAAATGGTGGGGGGAAATGTGTGTGTGTGTGTGTGTCAGTTTGTGTCAGTCTGTCAGTGTGTGTGTTTGTTTGCCTGTCAGTGAATGTGTTGTTATATCTGCCAGTGTGTCTGAGTGAGTTTATCTGTTAGTGAGTATGTTTGTCTGTCAATTAATGTGTGTGTGTGTGTGTGTATGTCTGTCTGTCAGTTTATGTGTGTCTGTCAGTGTGTGTGTCTGAGTGTGTTTGTATGTCAGTGTGTGTTTGTCAGTGTGTGTGTGTTTATATATTTCAGTGTGTCTGAGTGAGTGTGTCTATCAGTGATTTTTTTGCAAGTGAATACGTGTTTCTGTGAGTGAGTTTGTGTGTGTCTGTGAGTGAATGTGTATGTACATCTGTAAATGTGTTTGTCTGTCAGTGAATGTGTGTGTATGTCTATCAGTGTGTGCCTGTGAGTGTGTGTGTATGTCTGCCAATGTGTGTTTGTCAGTGAATGTGTGTCTGTCAGTGAGTGTGTGCATGTCTTTTAGTGTGTGTGTCAGTGCATGTCTAAATGATTGTGTGTGTCTGTCTGGTTGTATATATCAGTAATTGTGTGTGTCTGTTAGCTTGTGTCAAATCAGTGAGTGTGTGAGTATGTGTGTCTGCCAGTGTGTGTATCTGAGAGTGTGTGCTGATCAGTGAGTGGGTGTGTCCATTTTAATGTTAGTCAAAGCGTGTGTGAGTCTTTAACAGGAAGAGGTGTGTCCTTGGCAGGAAGGAGTGGGCACAATTAAATTGGGGGTGCCAAGTTCCATCTTTCCTAGGGCAGCACAAATTAAAAATGCACCACTGATGTTTGGTAGATGTCAAGGAAAAAATTAGCAAGAGCAAAAATATGAAATATATAATGCATTGTTCAATGGATATATTGCTAAAATATGAAATCTATGGAGGTACTGGTGGTGGTAAGTTTCATTGTGAAATAACAAAATCACTTGCGAAATTGTGTTTTATATATATATATATATAATTTCTTTTTTTGCATATATCTATTTGAAAAATCAGCAGTAAAGACTATTATCCCCATTTATATAATAATAGGCCCATCTGAACACATGGGTTGTGGCTGATATACACGAACATGCAGTGGCGTAGCAAGGGGGGGAGGGGTCTGCCCAGGATGGGACTTTTTGGGGGAGGCAAGATCCCTTCTGATTCCCATACTCACTCCCACCCTTTGAGTGAGACCTGGCAACGATCCTGCTCTGCTTGCCAGGTCTCCTCCGTGCAGTGCAGTGAATAAGGGGAAGAGGCAGAGCAGGAGGCATGGGAAGTGAGGTCACTTCCTGTGCCTCCTGTCCTGCAAGTGAAGTGGAAGAGAACCTGACAGAAACACCCGGTAAGCTTTTCCTTGCACCGCCCCCTACTCACTGCACTCTCACAGCCCCTTCCCTCCACAAATCCCCTCTCCACCTGCTTCTCTGAACTTATTCCCTCTCCGCTTGCCTCTCTGACAGTCCCCCTCTCCCCCTGCCTCCCTGACAGACCCCATCCCTCCCCTGTACAGATCCCCTCTGCCTCCCTGACAGTCCCCCTCCCTCCCCTGCAAAGATGCCTTCCCCCGCCTCCCGTGCTCAGATCCCCTCCACTCTGCCTCCCCTGCACAGATGCCCTCCCCCCTGCCTCCCTGACAGTCCCCCTCCCTCCCCTGCACAGATCCCCTCTCCCCCTGACTCAAATACAGTCCCCCTCCCTCCCCTGCAGAGATCCCCTCCTGCCCTGAACATATCCCCTTTCCCACTGCCAACCCTGTACAGAACCCCTCGCCCCCTGCCTCCCCGGCACACATCCCCTCTCCCCCTCTCTTCCTGACAATCCTCCTCACTCCACTGCATAGATCCCCTCTCCTCTGCCTCCATGGCAGTCCCTCTCTCTCCCCTGCAAAGATCCCCTTTCTCCCTGACAGCCCCCCTCCCTGCACAGATCCCCCCCCGCCTCCCCTACACACATCCCCTCTACTCTTGCCTCCCCTGCACAGATCCCCCCTCCTCCTCCCTCCAATGCACACATCCCCTCTCCCTCTGCCTTCCCTGCACAGATCCCCTCTCTTCCCTGCACATATCCCCTCTCCCCCTCCCTCCCCTGCACAGATCACATCTCTCCCTGCCTCCCCTGCAACCTGACAGTCCCCCTCAGTCCCCTGTACATACCCCTCTCCCCCTACCTCCCCTGCACAGATCTCCTCTCTCCCCTGCACAGATCCCCTCTCCCCCTCCCTCCCCTACACATATACCCTCTCCCCACACTGCCTGCACAGATCCCGTCTCTCCCCTCCCTCTCCTGCACAGATTTCCTCTTCCTTCTCTGCACATTTCCTCTCCCCCTGTCTCCCCGGCACCATGACAGTCCCCCTTGCCTGTATAGATCCCCTCTCTTCCCTGCCTCCCCTGCACCGTCCCCCTCCCTTCACAGATTCCACTCCGCCCTGCACCTTCCATAGCCCCTTCCCTCCCTGCAAAAAAATAAAAGTATATATTTTTTAAATGTGTATATAAAATTGAATTCAATAAGCGTGTTTCCTTTCACAACAATAAAAAGTTAAATATATTGAAGTGCTTCAGTAACAATTATTTAAAGGAACACTCTGCCAAATGGGAAACCCCCTCCCCCCAAATAAAAGCACTGTTTAGTAGATATGCCCCTTATAAAGTACATGAATTAATTTTTCATGCATGTATTCATTGGGTGTATATATTAAAAAAGCTTGAAAAGGTTGTTTTGTTGGGCTAGAGACATTGAGTGTCTGGTGCAGCCATGGACGTCCACAACTGCACCGGACATGACGTGGGTCGAGATAGGGGTGGCAAGCTCAGGGGCAGCTCCAGGCGGCAGAAGCTCTGCGCCACTGCTAACTTGGGACTAGCATTTACTCCAATTTAGATATTAGCAGCTATGGATTTTGCTTAAGATTGGTGCTTTGTAAATTTTGCCTCAGTGTACACATCATTAAAAGGAAATAAAGTTCAAAATTATCAGTCTGTAATTTTTAATGGTAGGTGTATTTAAAAGGGACATTATAGTCACCTGAACAACTTTAGCTTAATGAAGCAGTTTTGGTGTATAGAACATGCCCCTGCAGCCTCACTGTTCAATCCTCTGCCATTTAGGAGTTAAATCCATTTGTTTATGAACCCTAGTCACACCTCCCTGCATGTGACTTGCACAGCCTTCCATAAACACTTCCTGTAAAGAGAGCCCTATTTAGGCTTTCTTTATTGCAAGTTCTGTTTAATTATTATTTTCTTATCCCCTGCTATGTTAAAAGCTTGCTAGACCCTGCAAGAGCCTCCTGTATGTGATTAAAGTTCAATTTAGAGATTGAGATACAATTATTTAAGGTAAATTACATCTGTTTGGAAGTGAAACCAGTTTTTTTTTTCATGCAGGCTCTGTCAATCATAGCCAGAGGAGGTGTGGCTAGGGCTGCATAAACAGAAATAGTAAGGTTGAAGTGATTTAACTCCTAAATGACAGTGAATTGAGCAGTGAAATTGCAGGGGAACGATCTATACACTGAAACTGCTTTATTTAGCAAAAGTAATTTAGGTGACTATAGTGTTCCTTTAACAGTGAGAGACAGAATAACAAAAAAAAATCCAGAAAAATTTGCATGTCAATAAGTGAAATAGGTATTTGACCTCTTTGGCTTAGTACTTGGTGGCAAAACCCTAGTTGGCAATCACATAGGTCAGACGTTTCTTGCAGTTGGCCACCAGGTTTGCACACATCTCGGGAGGGAATTTGTCCCACTCATTTTTGCAGATCGTCTCCAAGTCATTAAGTTTTTGATGCTGATGTTTGGCAACTCAAACATTTAGCTCCCTCCACAGATTTTCTATGGGATTAAGGTCTGGAAACTGGCTAGGCCACTCCAAGACCTTAATGTGCTTCTTCGTGAGCCACTCCTTTGTTGCCTTGGCTGTGTGTTTTGGGTCACTGTCATGCTGGAATACCCATCCACGACCCATTTTCAATGCCCTGGCTGAGGGAAGGAGGTTCCCACCCAAGATTAGAGAGTATATTTGATGTGGTGCAGTTGTCCTGTCCCATTAGCAGAAAAACACCCCAAAAGCACTTATATTTCTTGGGATCATAAGCAGCATTCCTCCTCCTCCAAACACTGCGAGTTGAGTTGATGACAAAGAGCTTGATTTTGGTCTCATCTGACCACAACACTTTCACCCAGTTCTCCTCTGAATCATTCAGATGTTCATTGGCACACTTCAGATGGGCCTGTACATGTGCTTTCTTGAGCAGAGGGACCTTGTGGACAATGCAGCATTTCAGTTCTTCAAGGCATAGTGTGTTACCAATTGTTTTCTTGGTGACTGTGGTCCCAGCTGCCTTGAGATCATTAACAAGATCCTCCTGTGTAGTTCTGGGTTGATTCCTCACTGTTCTCATGATCATTGAAAATCCACGAGGTGAGATCTTGCATGGAGCACCAGTCCGAGGGAGACTGACAGTTATTTTGTCATCTTGTCACCAAGCTGCTTGGTGATGGTCTTGTAGCCCATTTCAGCCATGTGTAGGTCAACAATCTTGTCCCTGACATTCTTGAACAGCTCTTTGGTCTTGGGCTGGCCATAGTGGAGAGTTTGGAATCTGATTGATTGCTTCTGTGGACAGGTGTCTTTTATACAGGTAACAAGCTGAGATTAGGAGCACTCCCTTTCAGAGAGTGTTCATAATCTTAGCTCGTTACCTGTATAAAAGACACCTGGGAGCCAGAACTCTTGCCGATTGGTAGGGGATCAAATACTTATTTCACTCATTGACATGCAATTCAATTTATAATTTTTTCTACTGGATTTTTTTGTTGTTGTTATTTTGTCTCTCACTGTTAAAATACACCTACCATTAAAACTATAGACTGATCATTTCTTTGTAAGTGGACAAACGTTCAAAATCAGCAGGGGATCAAATACATTTTTCCCTCACTGTACAATTTAATTCAGATACACATGGTGTCACATGATGAAGGGCCAGGTTTATTGGTGCTTCAGTGATTAATGATTGTTGTAATAGTGAATAACTTTGTGTAAGAGTGAAGAATTCAGCAATGTTAGCAACTCTGTGCTAAAAAAAAAAAACAGCAAATGTAGGCCTTTTCATATATTTGCTTGAAATCAATTCACAGTTAACATAAAATAGATGAGGATTTGTTTACATTCAAACATGATTATGCAAAAAGTGAAAGATAGATTCAGTGGGATTAATGAAAGCCAAGGACAAAGCACTTTGCAAAAACATTTGTATATGTTGTAAGAACGGCTCAACATTTGTAGCAGCAACAAAACATGTGGAAGCAGGTACTTTATAATCTCTGCATTCACATTGTGTTTATGTTTCTATTAACATCTGCCGAAGCTTCATGAAATCTAGTTTAATGAGTTCATAATTCTTAAGAGAATACAGAAGTCAAGCTGTCATGATCAGTAATAAGCATGCACTCAGTTCATTCTTCTCTGGCTGTAGTATCCTTTTAAAAAAAGTTAAGAACTTGAAAAAATATCTTGATACAATTTTGACTATTTTATATTACTATATAGGTTGTTTCTTAATTAGTGATGTCATGATTCTATGTATAGTTGATTCAAGATTGTGTAATTGAGAATTGCCTATTTAACCTTTAAACCTGGTCTGGGTTATTGCACTGCCTGATTGAGTCAGGGAGAGGTTTACCTTGCTGTGTGCAACCTCAAGTACTTTGCATCATCAGTTCATGTGGGCCAGAGTAACCCACCCTGTTGCCTAGTTTATCCTCAGCTGCAGACCTAGGTTTGTGTTCCTGACTACTTTCTCACATTATCCTTGTGTTCCATTGTTGGCTGGCTCTCATTCCTAGTTACTCACTTGGATCATCCCTTCATGCCTTATACCCTCTTGGATTCATACCTTGTCCTATGATACCTGTCTAATCTCTCCCATTGCCCCCGTGCCGTGTTTCAACAACAATATCAGACCCTAGTGTTCTATTCAACACCAAGCAGTTGGATCATCCTTCCACTCAATGTAATGTCATCCTTACTTATTTGCTATAATCACTCATTGCAAAAATCTCTGTTCACTAATGGACTTTGTATTGATTGCCTCTCCATGTTAATCCACTCACTTGCCTTGTATCTATTAATTCTGCCAAGGTATCTTGATGCTAGGGTATGTATTTTTGCTGATGATACAAAGATGTGCAACAGGGTTGATGTCCCAGGAGGAATAAGTCAGATGACAAATGATTTAGGTAAACTATAAAATGGTCAGAGCTGTGGTAACTGACATTTAATGTGGATAGGCGCAAGGTAATGCATCTTGGGTGTAAAACCCCAAAGGCAGAGTATAGGTTTTTTGATACCCTACTAACCTCAACATGTGAGGAAAGGGATTTAGGAGTAATTATTTCAGATGACTTAAAGGTGGGTAGACAATGTAATAGAGCAGCACAAAATGCTAGCAGAATGCTTGGTTGTATAGGGAGAGGTATTAGCAGTAGAAAGAGGGAAGTGCTCATGCTATTGTACAAAACACTGGTGAGACCTCACTTGGAGTATTGTACGTATTAATGGAGACTGTATCGTCAGAAGGATATTGATACTTTGGAAAGAGTTCAGAGAAGGACTATTAACTGGTTCATGGATTGCAGGATAAAAGTTCCAGGAAAGGTTAAAGCCAATTGTTTTCTTGGTGACTGTGGTCCCAGCTGCCTTGAGATCATTAACAAGTTCTGGGTTGATTCCTCACTGTTCTCATGATCATTGAAACTCCACGAGGTGAGATCTTGCATGGGGCACCAGTCCGAGGGAGACTGGCAGTTATTTTGTGAAAATAATCACACCAACTGTTGTCACCTTGTCACCAAGCTGCTTGGCGATGGTCTTGTAGCCCATTTCAGCCATGTGTAGGTCAACAATCTTGTCCCTGACATCCTTGAACAGCTCTTTGGTCTTGGCCATAGTGGAGAGTTTCTAATCTGATTGATTGCTTCTGTGGACAGGTTGTCACATTTATAGTTTGGAGGAAAGACGAGACAGGGGGATATGATAGATACATATAAATACATAACGGGAATCAACACAGTAAAGGAGGAGATATATTTCAAAGAAGAAAAATTGCAACAACAAAATGACATGGTCTTAAATTAGAGGGGCACTTTGATTGCTCTATGTGAAACAACTGTCATAACGAACAAAATAGCATCGCAACATAAGCGTACTCTGCTAACAGTTTTTTCTTTTCAATGTAATGTTAAAGTTGACTATTTGCCATGTTTTTAACCTATAGACATTTAGCGTTGCACCTGTTATACCTGTTGAATAAGTGCAAGGAAACTATGCCACTACTAAAGATGTGTATTCATGTATGTATATGCGCTGTCGTGGCGCCTTGACAAAGATAATGTACTCACCTGCACAAAAAAACAAAAAATAAAGAATTTAAAAATATATATATATATATATATATATATATATATTATGGTAGAACATAAAAAAAAAAAAATTAGAGGGGCACATTTTTTAAAATACGGTAATTTCAGCAAGTATTACTTTACAGATAGGTTAGTGGATGCATGGAAGTGATAGAGGTTAACACAGATACTACATTTTTGTACCCTGCCCTGAGCCCAGTGCCACAGAGAGTGCAGTGCATTACTTTAATCCTGTTCTAGTAGCTCAGTGGGCAACATCTAGGCATTTTTTAAACACTGCAATTTTGTAGGTGATAAATAGTACATTTGGTGTGTGCACTTCATATCTGAGAGTCAAATAGAACTGTCAAATACTGCTGTGACATAGCAGTTTTAAAAATTCTAATTTATTGGGTGCTAAATAGTACATTTGCGACTTGTACTGCGGCCTAGGAGTCAAATAGAACCGTCAAATACTGTGGTTCAGTATTCAAATTGTTTTGGTGCTAAATAGTACATTTGGGACCTGCACTTCATATCTGAGAGTCAAATAGAACTGTCAAATACTGCTGTGACATAGCAGTTTTAAAAATTCAATTTTTTTTGGTGCTAAATAGTACATTTGGGGCCTGCACTTCATATCTGAGAGTCAAATAGAACCGTCAAATACTGCTGTGACATCACAGTTTTAAAATTTACATTTTTTTGGGTGCTAAATAGTACATTTGCGGCCTGCGGTGCACTTCATTTCTGAAAGTCAAATAGAACCGTCAAATACTGTGGTTACAGCGCAGTTTAAAAAATTCTAATTTTTTAGGTGTTAACCCCTTCAGGACCGGACTGTTTTTGCGATGTTTGTACGTTAAGGACCAGAGCTATTTTAAAACTTTTGTGGTGTTTGTGTTTAGCTGTAATTTTCCTCTCTCTCATTTACTGTTCCCATACAAATTATATATTGTTTTTTTCAGGACAAAAAGGGCTTTCTTTACATACTATTATGTTTATCATGTCATATAATTTAATTAAAAAATAATGATAAAATATGGTGAAAAAAACGACTTTTTTGACTTTTACTTAAAAAATCTTTTACTCATCTACAAAATCGAATGAAACAAACTGCTAAATAGATTCAAAATGTTATCCTGAGTTTAAAAACACCCAATGTTTATGTGTTTTTTTGCTTTTATTTGCAAGTTATAGGGCTATAAGTACAAGTAGGAAATTGCTGTTTCAAAATGTACATTTTTCAAATGTATCAATAGTGACATTGTAACACTGTTATGTCATAAATCTCCAAAAAACACCCCACATGTATATATTTTTCTTAAACTAGATAACCCTGGGTATTCATCTAAGAATATTTTGATACTTTCTATGCAGCCATTTTACCACAAACCTTTGTCAAACTTTGCATTATATTTTTTATTTTTTTCACATAAATTGCAATTCAGGTATAAATTCACAGATTCTGTTAGGTGTCACTACCAACCAACACCCCAATATGTGTTCAGCAACATCTCCCGAGTACAGGGATACCCCCCATTTATAGGTGTGTCGGGTTGTCGGGGTGCTAAAAGGCCACATTTGGCAGGTGCGCATATCAGTTTCCCAGCTTGGAATTTTGACATGTAGTCAACCTGCATGCATGTCCTATTTGGGAAATTTTTGAAGCCGGCCAATGTATTTTACCCCCATCAAACCATATATTTTTGAAAAGTAGACACCCTAGGGTATTTCACATGGTGGTATTTTTACACTTTCCATGCACTAATTCTGCCACCAGGCTTTGTCAAACATTGAGTTAGTAAATTGTTTTCAGTTTTTTTCACACACATTGTACTTTAGGCATGCATTAACAGATCCTGTTATGTGTCACTGCCAAACAACACCCCAATATGTGTTCAGCAACATCTCCCGAGTACAGGGATAACCCCCATGTATAGGTGTGTTGGGTTGTTTGGGAGCTAAAAGGCCACATTTTGCAGGTGCGCATATCAGTTTCCCAGCTTGGAATTTTGACATGTAGTCAACCTGCATGCATGTCCTATTTGGGACATTTTTGAAGCCGGCCAATGTATATTACCCGCATCAAACTATATATTTTTGAAAAGTAGACACCCTAGGGTATTTCACATGGTAGAATTTTTACACTTTCCATGCACTAATTCTACCACCAGGCTTTGTCAAACATTGAGTTATTAAAAAATGTTCAGTTTTTTTCACACACCTTGTACTTTAGGCATGAATTATCAGATCCTGTTATGTGTCACTGCCAAACAACACCCCAATATGTGTTCAGTAACATTTCCCGAGTACAGGGATACCCCCATGTATAGGTGTATTGGGTTGTTTGGGGGCTAAAAGGCCACATTTTGCAGGTGCGCATATCAGTTTCCCAGCTTGGAATTTTGTCATGTATTCAACCTGCACGCTTGTCCTATTTGGGACATATTTGAAGCCGGCCAATGTATTTTACCCCCATCAAACCATATATTTTTGAAACGTAGACACCCTAGGATATTTCACATGGTGGTATTTTTGCACTTTCCATGCACTAATTCTACCACCAGGCTTTGTCAAACATTGAGTTAGTAATTTTTTTTTCAGTTTTTTTCCCACACGCATTGTACTTTAGGCATGAATTATCAGATCCTGTTATGTGTCACTGCCAAACACTGCCCAATATGTTCAGCAACATCTCCCGAGTACAGTGATACCCCCCATGTATAGGGTTGCGGGGTTGTTTGGGGGCCAAAAGGCAACAATCAGAACTTGTACATGTCAGTTATTCAACTTGATATATAGGTATGCTTGGTCTATCTTCAGTTTGACATATTTTTGCCATCATGACAGTATATATAGTATATATTTTTATAAAGTAGACATCAAAGGTTATAGAGGATGGGGTGTTTTGACTTCTTTCCCCCAACCATTTTGCCCCCCAAAGAAAGTGTAGTGGTAATTTTTTTATTCTGTTTTTTATGCACACGTCATCTGGTTTTGGCCAGCTGGTTATGTGTTACTGCCAGAAAACTTGTTAGGCCAAATGTGCAGGTAGCAAATGTACATTTAGCAGCAATCTTTAAACTGACTCCTGCAAATAGAATCTAACTGGAGATTTGGGGGAAGGAAACTGACTAACAAAAAATGGCTGCTTTACAAAGAAACAAAAAATAAAATAAAAATTCAGGAACACTTCTTACAACTGTTCTGTGTGGTACAGCTTGAAACATGTTCCTACACACAGTCCTGGTTTTGAAGGGCAATCAGGACAGTGAAAAGGGGTGTCGGTCCTTTTCCCGTTTTTAAAACAGACCCGGCAACGTTTCTGTTTTTTTTTTTTTTTCTAGCAGTTGGCGGTAACTTAAAAATAAAATGTCTGGACTCAGCTTGCACCGTTGTTGGAACTTGTCCATCTCCATAAATTGTTAAAGAAATTATTTTCAACTGAAATTGGAGAAAGGTGGTTTTCCCTGGATGATTTTTTTTAAAAAGCAAAAATGAGTTGTGGGTTGCTATTTGCATCAAATAGATAGCCACCTTTTTATACCATGCTTTGGTTTTTCGTAAAATAAGATATGGCTGCATCAGCTGATCAGCCAAATCAACACCCCCCATGTACTTATTATACGCCCTGATGCAAACCGGTTTGGACTCTACTCTGCCCCAGATGCAGCCAAATGCAGCCATTTTACCACAAACCTTTGTCAAACTTTGCATTATTTTTTTTTATTTTTTTCACATAAATTGCAATTCAGGTATAAATTCACAGATTCTGTTAGGTGTCACTACCAACCAACACCCCAATATGTGTTCAGCAACATCTCCCGAGTACAGGGATACCCCCCATCTATAGGTGTGTCGGGTTGTCGGGGTGCTAAAAGGCCACATTTGGCAGGTGCGCATATCAGTTTCCCAGCTTGGAATTTTGACATGTAGTCAACCTGCATGCATGTCCTATTTGGGAAATTTTTGAAGCCGGCCAATGTATATTACGCCCATCAAACCATATATTTTTGAAAAGTAGACACCCTAGGGTATTTCACATGGTAGAATGTTTACACTTTCCATGCACTAATTCTGCCACCAGGCTTTGTCAAACATTGAGTTAGTAAATTGTTTTCAGTTTTTTTCACACACATTGTACTTTAGGCATGCATTAACAGATCCTGTTATGTGTCACTGCCAAACAACACCCCAATATGTGTTCAGCAACATCTCCCGAGTACAGGGATAACCCTCATGTATAGGTGTGTTGGGTTGTTTGGGAGCTAAAAGGCCACATTTTGCAGGTGCGCATATCAGTTTCCCAGCTTGGAATTTTGACATGTAGTCAACCTGCATGCATGTCCTATTTGGGACATTTTTGAAGCCGGCCAATGTATATTACCCCCATCAAACCATATATTTTTGAAAAGTAGACACCCTAGGGTATTTCACATGGTAGAATTTTTACACTTTCCATGCACTAATTCTACCACCAGGCTTTGTCAAACATTGAGTTATTAAAAAATGTTCAGTTTTTTTCACACACCTTGTACTTTAGGCATGAATTATCAGATCCTGTTATGTGTCACTGCCAAACAACACCCCAATATGTGTTCAGTAACATTTCCCGAGTACAGGGATACCCCCATGTATAGGTGCATTGGGTTGTTTGGGGGCTAAAAGGCCACATTTTGCAGGTGCGCATATCAGTTTCCCAGCTTGGAATTTTGACATGTAGTCAACCTGCATGCATGTCCTATTTGGGACATATTTGAAGCCGGCCAATGTATTTTACCCCCATCAAACCATATATTTTTGAAACGTAGACACCCTAGGATATTTCACATGGTGGTATTTTTGCACTTTCCATGCACTAATTCTACCACCAGGCTTTGTCAAACATTGAGTTAGTAATTTTTTTTTCAGTTTTTTTCCCACACGCATTGTACTTTAGGCATGAATTATCAGATCCTGTTATGTGTCACTGCCAAACACTGCCCAATATGTTCAGCAACATCTCCCGAGTACAGTGATACCCCCCATGTATAGGGTTGCGGGGTTGTTTGGGGGCCAAAAGGCAACAATCAGAACTTGTACATGTCAGTTATTCAACTTGATATATAGGTATGCTTGGTCTATCTTCAGTTTGACATATTTTTGCCATCATGACAGTATATATAGTATATATTTTTATAAAGTAGACATCAAAGGTTATAGAGGATGGGGTGTTTTGACTTTTTTCCCCCAACCATTTTGCCCCCCAAAGAAAGTGTAGTGGTAATTTTTTTATTCTGTTTTTTATGCACACGTCATCTGGTTTTGGCCAGCTGGTTATGTGTTACTGCCAGAAAACTTGTTAGGCCAAATGTGCAGGTAGCAAATGTACATTTAGCAGCAATCTTTAAACTGACTCCTGCAAATAGAATCTAACTGGAGATTTGGGGGAAGGAAACTGACTAACAAAAAATGGCTGCTTTACAAAGAAACAAAAAATAAAATAAAAATTCAGGAACACTTCTTACAACTGTTCTGTGTGGTACAGCTTGAAACATGTTCCTACACACAGTCCTGGTTTTGAAGGGCAATCAGGACAGTGAAAAGGGGTGTCGGTCCTTTTCCCGTTTTTAAAACAGACCCGGCAACGTTTCTGTTTTTTTTTTTTTTTCTAGCAGTTGGCGGTAACTTAAAAATAAAATGTCTGGACTCAGCTTGCACCGTTGTTGGAACTTGTCCATCTCCATAAATTGTTAAAGAAATTATTTTCAACTGAAATTGGAGAAAGGTGGTTTTCCCTGGATGATTTTTTTTAAAAAGCAAAAATGAGTTGTGGGTTGCTATTTGCATCAGATAGATAGCCACTTTTTTATACCATGCTTTGGTTTTTCTTAAAATAAGATATGGCTGCATCAGCTGATCAGCCAAATCAACACCCCCCATGTACTTATTATACGCCCTGATGCAAACCGGTTTGGACTCTACTCTGCCCCAGACAGAGACGTCTGACATGCGTTCCTCATGGATGGTGGTTAGCATGTTAACATCCTTTCTGTCCCTAAATTTTAGTGCAAGCACTTCAGCTTTGCGAAGTGCTTTACATTCGCCTTTTTAAATTTTTCATCTATGAGAGATCGTGGAAAGTCTTTGGAATTTTTTCTGGCAGTGCCACAGGTCAGTGTCTGTAAACCATAACGTGTTTTAAACAGACGGACACTACTATAAAAATTATCCACATAAAGGTGGTAACCTTTATTAAACAAGGGGTTTAGTAGGTCTCATACAAGTTTTCCCACTTGTCTCCAGGGAGTCAGGACAGCTAGGAGGTACCAGTTGACCATCTTTCCCCTCATATACACGAAAGGCAAATGTGTATCCACTTTCGCTCTCGCACAGTTTGTAGAGTTTTATGCCATACCTAGAGCGCTTTGAGGGGATGTATTGTCTGAACCCTAATCTCCCTTTGTATTTCATTAGAGATTCATCTATGGATACATTTTGTTGGGGGGTATAAACATCCGAAAATTTGTTCTGAAAATGGTCTAGCAGTATTGGGGGTGATCTCTAGGGTGACAGAGGGTATTGTCACTGAAATGTAAAAATCTCAGCAGTAACTCGTATCTGGCTCTAGGCATGGTTTGGGAGAATACTGGACTAGACATTATTGGGTTGGTGCTCCAGTATGAGCAAATCGATGGCTTCTTTATAATCCCCATGAGCATTGTAAGAGCCCAGAATTTTTTAAGCTCTGGGACATCTGTAAGATGCCAGTCATGCTCCCTGACTGTATAGCTACCTGGATTGTTATCAATAAATTGGGTATCATACAAGTTAGTCTGGGAAGCAATCTCTTCCCAGATGGTATCCCCTAAAAATAGTTCTACATACTGCATTGGGGAGAAGCCATCCACATTAACATTAATGCCTGCGTTGGCACTAAAAGGGGGGATGTTGGGCTCGGCTAACTGTTTAGGTACCCAGTCCTCCTCCACATTCGGCGTAGCAGAGGAAGCACAGCTTCTTTCTTCAGCCGGCTCACACACAGATGACATGTCGTCTTGACTAGACGTGTCAGAAAACTGACCTGGGTCAGTCTGACACCAATAAAGCATATGCCTCCTGCAAGTTATACATACGCTGCATGTTTTACACACGACTAAAACAAATTACAAACACACACATTTTTTTTATACTTTTTTTTTTACTAAAACAGACTAAACAGCAATCCCTAAACTACCTCCTGTCACAAAAATCTAATGGAAGCTCAACGCACACACCCGACCGCCTAGGGACCCCATACCGCCTGCTCTCAGACGAGTGAGTAGACATTCACCACAACATACCCTTAATTCAGGACGACACAGAATAGAGATCAGTGGAATGACACACAACATGAACCCACACACGGACGGTGCACAAGTACACCTATATTAATGAATCTAGAGAAGCTTAGTGAAACTAGTACGATACAACACTGAAGCTACCAAGCTCTGAGAGCCCGGCCACATGCACGACCTCCGAATTACTAAGTTTGCATACTTCTTGGTCCCTCTTAGCTTGATCCTGGAACAGACTCAAGCCTACGGGACGTACTCTGGTAACCGAGACTATTGACACACAATACCTAATTTTGTAGCCTTATGTATTAAATATGGGTAAGCGTCTAGCCCGCTCAGGGCAACAACATATGGGACCTGCGTGTCCTTTCATCATCGCTGGTTTGCGAACCCACCTGTTATTATATTGCACCCGATATTAACACTTCAGACGTATCTTACAACTGTCTTTGCAAAACAACTACAAAAAAAAAAGTTTACTTTTGACTGCTTGTTAACTTGTAAAAATATCCACGTTTTGTAACTTTCACTTTGAAAATAAAAATCAATATTACAAAAAAAAAAAATCTAATGGAGATTTGGGGGAAGGAAACTGACTGACTAAGACAGACTATGACAGACCAAGACAGACCAAGACAGACCAAAACAGACCAAGACAGACCAAGACAGACCAAGACACAGATTTTTAAAACAAATTTAACCCTTTAAGGGCAAAAAACAAAATGCAGACAGTACAAATGCACTGCTGTAACAGATCTGGCAGGGAAGGGGTTAAAACTGATTTTTTTTTTTATTCACTTTAGATACTGTATAAAGCTCTGGAACACTTCTGCTGCAACAAACTATCACAATCTCTGTCTGTCTCGCCTCACAAAACGCTACAGAGGAGAGAGGGGCAGAGATCACTGTCAAAGTGAGTGTTTGTAACACCCACTTTGACAGCAGCCAATTGTGAGTGATCGCAGATCGCTCACACGGCGCAATTGGCTGTTACTATCTGCCTGGGATGTCTGGCAGATAGTAACAGCGTTATAGTGGCGGGAGCGATCTTTGATCGCTTCCCGCAGCCCATTTTTCGCTATAACGGTTCAGGACCGTCAGCGGTCCAAACGCGTGTTTTACCGCTCATGGTCCTGAACCGTCAGCGGTCCTGAAGGGGTTAATAGTACATTTGGGGCCTGCACTTCATAACTGAGAGTCAAATAGAACCGTCAAATACTGCTGCAACATCGCAGTTTTAAAAATTCAAATTCTTTTGCTGCTAAATAGTACATTTGGTGTGTGCACTTCATATCTGAGAGTCAAATAGAACCGTCAAATACTGCTGTGACATAGCAGTTTTAGAAAATTTAATTGTTTTGGTGCTAAATAGTACATTTGGTGTGTGCACTTTATATCTGAAAGTTGAATAGAACCCTGAAATACTGCTGTGATATAGCAGTTTTAAAAATTCAAATTTTTTGGGTGCTAAATAGTACATTTGGGGCCTGCACTTCATATCTGAGAGTCAAATAGAACAGTCAAATACTGCTGTGACATCACAGTTTTAAAAATTCTAATTTATTGGGTGCTAAATAGTACATTTGCGACTTGTACTGCGGCCTAGGAGTCAAATAGAACCGTCAAATACTGTGGTTACAGCACAGTTTTAAAAATTCTAATTGTTTTGGTGCTAAATAGTACATTTGGGGCCTGCACTTCATATCTGAGAGTCAAATAGAACCCTGAAATACAGCTGTGACATAGCAGTTTTAAAAATTACATTTTTTTGGGTGCTAAATAGTACATTTGGTGTGTGCACTTCATATCTGAGAGTGGAATAGAACCGTCAAATACTGCTGTGACATAGCAGTTTTAAAAATTCAAATTGTTTTGGTGCTAAATAGTACATTGGGGGCCACTGCGCCTTCAAAGTAGCCGCAGTGGCAAAGTGGTAAGGCATTGGTCTCGTAAACCAAAGATCACGGGTTCAATCCCCATCTGTGCCTAAGTTGGGAAAGAACTCAACAGCTCCTCATTTATGTGTACTTTATACAAACAAGAAGAGTTCTTCACAGGTCCATTAACTGAACGTTTTCAGTCAAACAAAATAAAATGAGAAAAGATCATTTATTCACGGGCTGGAAAACTTATACTAAGTGACACTATGACAAAGATGTATAGAAATTTACATTACTAATGATAACATTTTTTTTATTATTGATTTTTTTTTTGATTGGGTAACTAAAATTATAGATCAGGGTGGTGCAGTAGACATTGCTTACCTAGATTTCAGTAAGGCTTTTGACACTGTTGCACATAGAAGGCTTATCAATAAACTGCAATCTTTAAGTTTGGATTCCAATATTGTTGAATGGGTAAGGCAGTGGTTGAGTGACAGGCAACAGAGGGTTGTAGTCAATGGAGTATATTTGAAGCTTGGGCTTGTCACCAGTGGGGTACCTCAAGGATCTGTACTTGGACCCATTCTCTTTAATATTTTTATTAGTGATATTGCAGGCACCTTTGAGGAGGTGGAAGACCAAACACAGCAGGCGTCCCAGGGGGCTTGTTGTCACCTTTCGGGGACCCTTGGTGTTGTAAGTGGCTGGGTGGAGGAAGAGACCTTCAATGACATCAGTGAGGACAAGGAACGGGACATGGCTAGCTTGGTATCCAACCTTGTGCAAATGGGGAGTTTGCGGTTGTGCAAATGGACTGTTTGCGGTTGTTTGCGGTGCGTTAAACAGGGAATTTGGTCTGTCACTGTGAAGCGGGCGTAACCCTTACACTACCTGATCGATACAACATCATACCTGATGTTTTAAAGCACGTTATTCCAAACAATTTAGGAATGTTAGGTGATTTATGCCCTTTATGGATTACAACCAGACTCTGCATCAACTATGTAATTTTCCATGGGAGTTTTGCCATGGATCCCCCTCCGGCATGCCACAGTCCAGGTGTTAGTCCCCTTGAAAGAACTTTTCCATCACTATTGTGACCAGAAAGAGTCCCTGTGGGTTTTAAAACTCGCCTGCCTATTGAAGTCTTTGGCGGTTCGCCCGGTTCGCCCGTTCGTGAACATTTGCGGAAATTCGCCCCAAATGTACTATTTAAAAGTTGTCACCTTTCGCGGACCCTTGGTGTTGTAAGTGGCTGGGTGGAGGAAGAGACCTTCAATGACATCAGTGAGGACAAGGAACGGGACATGGCTAGCTTGGTATCCAACCTTGTGCAAATGGGGAGTTTGCGGTTGTGCAAATGGACTGTTTGCGGTTGTTTGCGGTGCGTTAAACAGGGAATTTGGTCTGTCACTGTGAAGCGGGCGTAACCCTTACACTACCTGATCGATACAACATCATACCTAATGTTTTAAAGCACGTTATTCCAAACAATTTAGGAATGTTAGGTGATTTATGCCCTTTATGGATTAAAACCAGACTCTGCATCAACTATGTAATTTTCCATGGGAGTTTTGCCATGGATCCCCCTCCGGCATGCCACAGTCCAGGTGTTAGTCCCCTTGAAACAACTTTTCCATCACTATTGTGACCAGAAAGAGTCCCTGTGGGATTTAAAATTCGCCTATGGCGGTTCGCCCGGTTCACCCGTTCGTGAACATTTGCAGAAATTTGCGTTCGCCATTCGCGAACGGAAAATTTTATGTTGGCGACATCTCTAGAGGAGACTATATTTAAAAGAAGAAAAACTACCACAACAAGAGGACATAGTCTTAATTTAGAGGGACAAAGGCTTCAAAATCATATCAGGAAGTATTACTTTACTGAGAGAGTAGTGGATGCATGGAATAGCCTTCCAGCTGAAGTGGTAGAGGTTAACACAGTAAAGGAGCTTAAGCATGCGTGGGATAGGCATAAGGCTATCCTAACTATAAGATAAGGCCAGGGACTAATGAAAGTATTTAGAAAATTGGGCAGACTAGGTGGGCCGAACGGTTCTTATCTGCCGTCACATTCTATGTTTCTATGTTACTATGTTTCTATATCTGAGAGTCAAATAGAACCGTCAAATACTGCTGCGACATTGCAGCTTTAAAAATTCAATTTTTTTAGGTGCTAAATAGTACATTTGGGGCCTGCACTTTATATCTGAGAGTCAATTAGAACCGTCAATTACTGTGGTTACATAGCAGTTTTAAAAATTCTAAATGTTTTGGTGCTAAATAGTACATTTGGGACCTGCACTTCATATGTGAGAGTAAAATAGAACTGTCAAATACTGCTGTGACATAGCAGTTTTAAAAATTCTAATTGTTTTGGTGCTAAATAGTACATTTGGGACCTGCACTTCATATCTGAGAGTCAAATAGAACTGTCAAATACTGCTGTGACATAGCAGTTTTAAAAATTCACATTTTTTTGGGTGCTAAATAGTACATTTGCAGCCTGCGGTGCACTTCATATCTGAGAGTCAAATAGAACCGTCAAATTTTGTGGTTACAGCGCATTTTTAAACGTTCAAATTGTTTTGGTGCTAAATAGTACATTTGGGGCCTGCACTTCATATCTGAGAGTCAAATAGAACCGTCAAATACTGCTGTGACATAGCAGTTTAAAAAATTAAAATTGTTTTGGTGCTAAATAGTACATTTGGGGCCTGCACTTCATATCTGAGAGTGGAATAGAACCGTCAAATACTGCTGTGACATAGCAGTTTTAAATATTCAATTTGTTTTGATTCTAATTAGTACATTGGGGGCCACTGCACCTTCAAAGTAGGCGCAGTGGCCAAGTGGTAAGGCGTTGGTCTCGTAAACCAAAGCTCATTGGTTCAATCCCCATCTGTGCCTAAGCAAGTTGGAAAAGATATGTCCTTTGTAATTAACTCAAAAGCTCCTCTTTTATGTGTACTTTATACAAACTAGAAGAGTTCTACACAGGTCAATGAACTTAAAGGACCACTCTAGGCACCCAGACCACTTCAGCTTAATGAAGTGGTCTGGGTGCCAGGTCCAGCTAGGGTTAACTAATTGTTTTATAAACATAGCAGTTTCAGAGAAACTGCTATGTTTATCAATTAGTTAAGCCTTCCCCTATTTCCTCTAGTGGCTGTCTCACTGACAGCCGCTAGAGGCGCTTGCGTGATTCTCACTGTGAAAATCACAGTGAGAGCACGCAAGCGTCCATAGGAAAGCATTATGAATGCTTTCCTATGTGACCGGCTGAATGCGCGCGCAGCTCTTGCCGCGCGTGCGCATTCAGCCGACGGGGAGGAACGGAGGCGGAGAGGAGGAGGAGAGCTCTCCGCCCAGCGCTGGAAAAAGGTAAGTTTTACCCCTTTTCCCCTTTCCAGAGCCGGGCGGGAGGGGGTCCCTGAGGGTGGGGGCACCCTCAGGGCACTCTAGTGCCAGGAAAACGAGTATGCTTTCCTGGCACTAGAGTGGTCCTTTAACATTCTCAGTCCAACAAACTAAAATGGGAAAAGATCAGTTTTACACAGGCTGGAAAACTTAAACTAAGTGACACTATGACAAAGGTGTATAGAAATTTACATTACTAATGATAACAGTTTTTTTTATTATTGATTTTTTTTTTGATTGGGCAACTAAAATTATAGATCAGGGTGGTGCAGTAGACATTGCTTATCTAGATTTCAGTAAGGCTTTTGACACTGTTGCACATAGAAGGCTTATCAATAAGCTGCAATCTTTAAGTTTGGATTCCAATATTGTTGAATGGGTAAGGCAGTGGCTGAGTGACAGGCAACAGAGGGTTGTAGTCAATGGAGTATATTTGAAGCTTGGGCTTGTCACCAGTGGGGTACCTCAAGGATCTGTACTTGGACCCATTCTCTTTAATATTTTTATTAGTGATATTGCAGGCACCTTTGAGGAGGTGGAAGACCAAACACAGCAGGCGTCGCAGGGGGCTTGTTGTCACCTTTCGGGGACCCTTGGTGTTGTAAGTGGCTGGGTGGAGGAAGAGACCTTCAATGACATCAGTGAGGACAAGGAACGGGACATGGCTAGCTTGGTATCCAACCTTGTGCAAATGGGGAGTTTGCGGTTGTGCAAATGGACTGTTTGCGGTTGTTTGCAGTGCGTTAAACAGGGAATTTGGTCTGTCACTGTGAAGCGGGCGTAACCCTTACACTACCTGATCGATACAACATCATACCTGATGTTTTAAAGCACGTTTTTCCAAACAATTTAGGAATGTTAGGTGATGTATGCCCTTTATGGATTAAAACCAGACTCTGCATCAACTATGTAATTTTCCATGGGAGTTTTGCCATGGATCCCCCTCCGGCATGCCACAGTCCAGGTGTTAGTCCCCTTGAAACAACTTTTCCATCACTATTGTAACCAGAAAGAGTCCCTGTGGGTTTTAAAATTCGCCTGCCTATTGAATTCTATGGCGGTTCGCCCGGTTCGCCCGTTCGTGAACATTTGCGGAAATTCGCGTTCGCCATTCGCGAACGGAAAATTTTATGTTCGCGACATCTCTAGAGGAGACTATATTTAAAAGAAGAAAAACTACCACACCAAGAGGACATAGTCTTAATTTAGAGGGACAAAGGTTTCAAAATCATATCAGGAATTATTACTTTACTGAGAGGGTAGTGGATGCATGGAATAGCCTTCCAGCTGAAGTGGTAGAGGTTAACACAGTAAAGGAGCTTAAGCATGCGTGGGATAGGCATAAGGCTATCCTAACTATAAGATAAGGCCAGGGACTAATGAAAGTATTTCGAAAATTGGGCAGACTAGATGGGCCGAATGGTTCTTATCTGCCGTCACATTCTATGTTTCTATGTTTCTATGTTTCTATATCTGAGAGTCAAATAGAACCGCCAAATACTGCTGCGACATCGCAGCTTTAAAAATGCAAATTTTTTAGCTGCTAAATAGTACATTTGGGGCCTGCACTTTATATCTGAGAGTCAAATAGAACCGTCAAATACTGTGGTTACATAGCAGTTTTAAAAATTCGAATTGTTTTGGTGCTAAATAGTACATTTGGGACCTGCACTTCATATCTGAGAGTCAAATAGAACTGTCAAATACTGCTGTGACATAGCAGTTTTAAAAATTCACATTTTTTTGGGTGCTAAATAGTACATTTGCAGCCTGCGGTGCACTTCATATCTGAGAGTCAAATAGAACCGTCAAATTTTGTGGTTACAGCGCATTTTTAAACGTTCAAATTGTTTTGGTGCTAAATAGTACATTTGGGGCCTGCACTTCATATCTGAGAGTCAAATAGAACCGTCAAATACTGCTGTGACATAGCAGTTTAAAAAATGAAAATTGTTTTGGTGCTAAATAGTACATTTGGGGCCTGCACTTCATATCTGAGAGTGGAATAGAACCGTCAAATACTGCTGTGACATAGCAGTTTTAAATATTCAATTTGTTTTGATTCTAATTAGTACATTGGGGGCCACTGCACCTTCAAAGTAGGCGCAGTGGCCGAGTGGTAAGGCGTTGGTCTCGTAAACCAAAGCTCATTGGTTCAATCCCCATCTGTGCCTAAGCAAGTTGGAAAAGATATGTCCTTTGTAATTAACTCAAAAGCTCCTCTTTTATGTGTACTTTATACAAACTAGAAGAGTTCTACACAGGTCAATGAACTTAACATTCTCAGTCCAACAAACTAAAATGGGAAAAGATCAGTTTTACACAGGCTGGAAAACTTAAACTAAGTGACACTATGACAAAGGTGTATAGAAATTTACATTACTAATGATAACAGTTTTTTTTATTATTGATTTTTTTTTTTGATTGGGCAACTAAAATTATAGATCAGGGTGGTGCAGTAGACATTGCTTATCTAGATTTCAGTAAGGCTTTTGACACTGTTGCACATAGAAGGCTTATCAATAAGCTGCAATCTTTAAGTTTGGATTCCAATATTGTTGAATGGGTAAGGCAGTGGCTGAGTGACAGGCAACAGAGGGTTGTAGTCAATGGAGTATATTTGAAGCTTGGGCTTGTCACCAGTGGGGTACCTCAAGGATCTGTACTTGGACCCATTCTCTTTAATATTTTTATTAGTGATATTGCAGGCACCTTTGAGGAGGTGGAAGACCAAACACAGCAGGCGTCGCAGGGGGCTTGTTGTCACCTTTCGGGGACCCTTGGTGTTGTAAGTGGCTGGGTGGAGGAAGAGACCTTCAATGACATCAGTGAGGACAAGGAACGGGACATGGCTAGCTTGGTAT
Organism: Pelobates fuscus; assembly: GCF_036172605.1. Lineage (NCBI taxonomy): Eukaryota > Metazoa > Chordata > Amphibia > Anura > Pelobatidae > Pelobates > Pelobates fuscus. Next base: position 213,156,859 of record NC_086318.1, on the reverse strand, counting down.
CCAACCTTGTGCAAATGGGGAGTTTGCGGTTGTGCAAATGGACTGTTTGCGGTTGTTTGCAGTGCGTTAAACAGGGAATTTGGTCTGTCACTGTGAAGCGGGCGTAACCCTTACACTACCTGATCGATACAACATCATACCTGATGTTTTAAAGCACGTTTTTCCAAACAATTTAGGAATGTTAGGTGATGTATGCCCTTTATGGATTAAAACCAGACTCTGCATCAACTATGTAATTTTCCATGGGAGTTTTGCCATGGATCCCCCTCCGGCATGCCACAGTCCAGGTGTTAGTCCCCTTGAAACAACTTTTCCATCACTATTGTAACCAGAAAGAGTCCCTGTGGGTTTTAAAATTCGCCTGCCTATTGAATTCTATGGCGGTTCGCCCGGTTCGCCCGTTCGTGAACATTTGCGGAAATTCGCGTTCGCCATTCGCGAACGGAAAATTTTATGTTCGCGATATCTCTAGAGGAGACTATATTTAACAGAAGAAAAACTACCACACCAAGAGGACATAGTCTTAATTTAGAGGGACAAAGGTTTCAAAATCATATCAGGAATTATTACTTTACTGAGAGGGTAGTGGATGCATGGAATAGCCTTCCAGCTGAAGTGGTAGAGGTTAACACAGTAAAGGAGCTTAAGCATGCGTGGGATAGGCATAAGGCTATCCTAACTATAAGATAAGGCCAGGGACTAATGAAAGTATTTCGAAAATTGGGCAGACTAGATGGGCCGAATGGTTCTTATCTGCCGTCACATTCTATGTTTCTATGTTTCTATGTTTCTATATCTGAGAGTCAAATAGAACCGCCAAATACTGCTGCGACATCGCAGCTTTAAAAATGCAAATTTTTTAGCTGCTAAATAGTACATTTGGGGCCTGCACTTTATATCTGAGAGTCAAATAGAACCGTCAAATACTGTGGTTACTTAGCAGTTTTCAAAATTCTAATTGTTTTGGTGCTAAATAGTACATTTGGGACCTGCACTTCATATCTGAGAGTCAAATAGAACTGTCAAATACTGCTGTGACATAGCAGTTTTAAAAATTCTAATTGTTTTGGTGCTAAATAGTACATTTGGGACCTGCACTTCATATCTGAGAGTCAAATAGAACTGTCAAATACTGCTGTGACATAGCAGTTTTAAAAATTCACATTTTTGTTGGGTGCTAAATAGTACATTTGCAGCCTAGGGTGCACTTCATATCTGAGAGTCAAATAGAACCGTCAAATTCTGTGGTTACAGCACATTTTTAAACATTCAAATTGTTTTGGTGCTAAATAGTACATTTGGGGCCTGCACTTCATATCTGAGAGTCAAATAGAACCGTCAAATACTGCTGTGACATAGCCGTTTTAAATATTCAATTTTTTTAGGTGCTAAATAGTAAATTTGGTGTGTGCACTTCATATCTGAGTGTCAAATAGAACTGTCAAATACTGCTGTGACATAGCAGTTTTAAAAATTCTAATTGTTTTGGTGCTAAATAGTACATTTGGGACCTGCACTTCATATCTGAGAGTCAAATAGAACTGTCAAATACTGCTGTGACATAGCAGTTTTAAAAATTCTAATTGTTTTGGTGCTAAATAGTACATTTGGGACCTGCACTTCATATCTGAGAGTCAAATAGAACTGTCAAATACTGCTGTGACATAGCAGTTTTAAAAATTCACATTTTTGTTGGGTGCTAAATAGTACATTTGCAGCCTAGGGTGCACTTCATATCTGAGAGTCAAATAGAACCGTCAAATTCTGTGGTTACAGCACATTTTTAAACATTCAAATTGTTTTGGTGCTAAATAGTACATTTGGGGCCTGCACTTCATATCTGAGAGTCAAATAGAACCGTCAAATACTGCTGTGACATAGCCGTTTTAAATATTCAATTTTTTTAGGTGCTAAATAGTAAATTTGGTGTGTGCACTTCATATCTGAGTGTCAAATAGAACTGTCAAATACTGCTGTGACATAGCAGTTTTAAAAATTCTAATTGTTTTGGTGCTAAATAGTACATTTGGGACCTGCACTTCATATCTCAGAGTCAAATAGAACTGTCAAATACTGCTGTGACATAGCAGTTTTAAAAATTCACATTTTTTTGGGTGCTAAATAGTACATTTGCAGCCTAGGGTGCACTTCATATCTGAGAGTCAAATAGAACCGTCAAATTCTGTGGTTACAGTGCATTTTTAAACATTCAAATTGTTTTGGTGCTAAATAGTACATTTGGGGCCTGCACTTCATATCTGAGAGTCAAATAGAACCGTCAAATACTGCTGTGACATAGCCGTTTTAAATATTCAATTTTTTTAGGTGCTAAATAGTAAATTTGGTGTGTGCACTTCATATCTGAGTGTCAAATAGAACCGTCAAATACTGCTGTGACATAGCAGTTTTAAAAATTAAAATAGTTTTGGTGCTAAATAGTACATTTAGGGGCTGCACTTCATATCTGAGAGTGGAATAGAACCGTCAAATACTGCTGTGACATAGCAGTTTTAAATATTCAATTAGTTTTGATTCTAATTAGTACATTGGGGGCCACTGCACCTTCAAGTAGGCGCAGTGGCCAAGTGGTAAGGCGTTGGTCTCGTAAACCAAAGATCATGGGTTCAATCCCCATCTGTGCCTAAGCAAGTTGGAAAAGATGTGTCCTTTGTAATTAACTCAAAAGCTCCTCATTTATGTGTACTTTATACAAACTAGAAGAGTTCTACACAGGTCCATTAACTTAACATTCTCAGTCCAACAAACTAAAATGGGAAAAGATCAGTTTTACACAGGCTGGAAAACTTAAACTAAGTGACACTATGACAAAGGTGTATAGAAATTTACATTACTAATGATAACATTTTTTTTTATTATTGATTTTTTTTTTTGATTGGGTAACTAAAATTATAGATCAGGGTGGTGCAGTAGACATTGCTTACCTAGATTTCAGTAAGGCTTTTGACACTGTTGCACATAGAAGGCTTATCAATAAACTGCAATCTTTAAGTTTGGATTCCAATATTGTTGAATGGGTAAGGCAGTGGTTGAGTGACAGGCAACAGAGGGTTGTAGTCAATGGAGTATATTTGAAGCTTGGGCTTGTCACCAGTGGGGTACCTCAAGGATCTGTACTTGGACCCATTCTCTTTAATATTTTTATTAGTGATATTGCAGGCACCTTTGAGGAGGTGGAAGACCAAACACAGCAGGCGTCCCAGAGGGCTTGTTGTCATCTTTCGGGGACCTTCAATGACATCAGTGAGGACAAGGAACGGGACATGGCTAGCTTGGTATCCAACCTTGTGCAAATGGGGAGTTTGCGGTTGTGCAAATGGACTGTTTGCGGTTGTTTGCGGTGCGTTAAACAGGGAATTTGGTCTGTCATTGTGAAGCTGGCGTAACCCTTACACTACCTGATCGATACAACATCATACCTGATGTTTTAAAGCACGTTTTTCCAAACAATTTAGGAATGTTAGGTGATGTATGCCCTTTATGGATTAAAACCAGACTCTGCATCAACTATGTAATTTTCCATGGGAGTTTTGCCATGGATCCCCCTCCGGCATGCCACAGTCCAGGTGTTAGCCCCCTTGAAACAACTTTTCCATCACTATTGTAACCAGAAAGAGTCCCTGTAGGTTTTAAAATTCGCCTGCCTATTGAATTCTATGGCGGTTCGCCCGGTTCGCCCGATCGTGAACATTTGCGGAAATTCGCGTTCGCCATTCGCGAACGGAAAATTTTATGTTCGCGACATCTCTAAAGGGGACTATATATAAAAGAAGAAAAACTACCACAACAAGAGGACATAGTCTTAATTTAGAGGGACAAAGGATTCAAAATCATATCAGGAAGTATTACTTTACTGGGGGGGTAGTGGATGCATGGAATAGCCTTCCAGCTGAAGTGGTAGAGGTTAACACAGTAAAGGAGCTTAAGCATGCGTGGGATAGGCATAAGGCTATCCTAACTATAAGATAAGGCCAGGGACTAATGAAAGTATTTTGAAAATTGGGCAGACTAGATGGGCCGAATGGTTCTTATCTGCCGTCACATTCTATGTTTCTATGTTTCTATGTTTCTATATCTATATAACCGTCAAATACTGCTGTGACATAGCCGTTTTAAATATTCAATTTTTTTAGGTGCTAAATAGTAAATTTGGTGTGTGCACTTCATATCTGAGTGTCAAATAGAACCGTCAAATGCTGCTGTGACATAGCAGTTTTAAAAATTAAAATAGTTTTGGTGCTAAATAGTACATTTGGGGCCTGCACTTCATATCTGAGAGTGGAATAGAACCGTCAAATACTGCTGTGACATAGCAGTTTTAAATATTCAATTTGTTTTGATTCTAATAAGTACATTGGGGGCCACTGCACCTTCAAGTAGGCGCAGTGGCCAAGTGGTAAGGCGTTGGTCTCGTAAACCAAAGATCATGGGTTCAATTCCCATCTGTGCCTAAGCAAGTTGGAAAAGATGTGTCCTTTGTAATTAACTCAAAAGCTCCTCATTTATGTGTACTTTATACAAACTAGAAGAGTTCTACACAGGTCCATTAACTTAACATTCTCAGTCCAACAAACTAAAATGGGAAAAGATCAGTTTTACACAGGCTGGAAAACTTAAACTAAGTGACACTATGACAAAGGTGTATAGAAATTTACATTACTAATGATAACATTTTTTTTTTATTATTGATTTTTTTTTGATTGGGTAACTAAAATTATAGATCAGGGTGGTGCAGTAGACATTGCTTACCTAGATTTCAGTAAGGCTTTTGACACTGTTGCACATAGAAGGCTTATCAATAAACTGCAATCTTTAAGTTTGGATTCCAATATTGTTGAATGGGTAAGGCAGTGGTTGAGCAACAGAGGGTTGTAGTCAATGGAGTATATTTGAAGTTTTGAAGCTTGGGCTTGTCACCAGTGGGGTACCTCAAGGATCTGTACTTGGACCCATTCTCTTTAATATTTTTATTAGTGATATTGCAGGCACCTTTGAGGAGGTGGAAGACCAAACACAGCAGGCGTCCCAGGGGGCTTGTTGTCACCTTTCGGGGACCTTCAATGACATCAGTGAGGACAAGGAACGGGACATGGCTAGCTTGGTATCCAACCTTGTGCAAATGGGGAGTTTGCGGTTGTGCAAATGGACTGTTTGCGGTTGTTTGCGGTGCGTTAAACAGGGAATTTGGTCTGTCATTGTGAAGCTGGCGTAACCCTTACACTACCTGATCGATACAACATCATACCTGATGTTTTAAAGCACGTTTTT